>NC_090443.1:874352499-874977499 GCF_031143425.1 Pleurodeles waltl | reverse complement strand
TGTCTTTCACTTGTGAATATTCAATGTCTCCAGCATTTCCAGAGTTTACCTGTTGTGCACCCCCTGCGTTTAAAGAAGGGGATTTCAGGACATTATATTCTTGGTAACGGTGTGCCGCACAAATCGGTGGTGGAGGACAGAGGTTGTGTAGACCTTCGTACAGAAATAAGCTCAATGAACTGCAGAATTAATGGTGAGGAAAGACAAATAATTTGACTGTTAACAGAGAAATGAGCACAGCACGAGTTTGCTTTGGCCACCTGAGGTTCGCGTATGGTTCATTGCCCTGAAGTGAAGGCCGTGGGCATAGAATACAAACTACGGCCTGGAAGAAATGTGAGTATAAAGCCTAAAAAAGTCTTGCAAGTTCATTGAACTCATGAGTCCTTTGGTTGTTACATTGTTATGATTGTATTAATAAAATGTCCATTAAGTGGCTAGTGCCCCTTTCTACTCCATGCCTACTCTAATACCTTCTCAAGGAACCCATGTGAAAAATATACAACATATGATAAGTGGGCTGTACACCTTGAAGTAACCGGACAGCCTTTTGCCTGTAGGTATCTACCCAGGGAGACAGGAGTGGCTCAGGATGCGACAGAGAGGAGAAGAATACACCCTCACTAACACCCTACTTTGAGGCATGACATCTCTCATCCTGCCACTCAGATAATCAGCCACCACAAAAGACTTCTAGGTGGACAGTCTTGGACCCAGATACGTTCCTAATTATCTACACACAACTGACCTTCTTCAATGAAATAGTATCCATGTAAAAATTCAGCAATAAGAAATCCTGAAACCTCTTCCATATGTAAATCACTGAAACGCATGGCTTCTGAGAACAAAAAGAAAAACTCCCAGTTCCTTTGTGCGTTCGCGCCTTGCTGTTCAGGCTGCATAATGGATGAAGAAGGGGGGTAGTTGTTTGTACCGTGCAGCTGTCAAGATGTGTTCTTTAGTCAACTTTCTTAACTGCAGGTCTCTTGCTACTATGCACCCCCCCCCCTTACAAGACCTGTGAAGAGCACTAACAACTTTGTGGACAGCTGCAGTTTGAGCATTTTTTGTGTAACTCTGGTTTATTGAAGTTTTTAATACAGAAGCAAACAAAAATAACAGTCATTTCATACAGTTCCATGTACAGCTTCATATAACAGTTCCAGGATTTAACGGAGAAGCAACAGAGTCTGAGCATTTTAAGAAGCTGAAAGCATATCAACTTCTTTGAAGGAGTTCTGCAACTGTTGGGAACCCCATTATTTAAGGTCTGTACATCCCAAGAGAAACCGAGCAGCCTTTTTCCTGATTCAGTTTCCGTGCTTTTTTCCCCAACATTGGTTTTTATTACACTTCATGTGTAGGTCCTTTTCACCTGAACTATGCATGGACCGGATCTTTGTACCAAATAAAGGGATTCCCTGTAACTGAAATGGGCCCTGGGCCAGTGACAAAAAGCATGAAACCAACCAAAAAACCCCAGGTGCCCCCAAATTTCCAAAAAAACTATACAGGGAGTGCAGAATTATTAGGCAAGTTGTATTTTTGAGGATTAATTTTATTATTGAACAACAACCATGTTCTCAATGAACCCAAAAAACTCATTAATATCAAAGCTGAATATTTTTGGAAGTAGTTTTTAGTTTGTTTTTAGTTTTAGCTATGTTAGGGGGATATCTGTGTGTGCAGGTGACTATTACTGTGCATAATTATTAGGCAACTTAACAAAAAAAAATATATACCCATTTCAATTATTTATTATTACCAGTGAAACCAATATAACATCTCAACATTCACAAATATACATTTCTGACATTCAAAAACAAAAGAAAAACAAATCAGTGACCAATATAGCAACCTTTCTTTGCAAGGACACTCAAAAGCCTGCCATCCATGGATTCTGTCAGTGTTTTGATCTGTTCACAATCAACGTTGCGTGCAACAGCAACCACAGCCTCCCAGACACTGTTCAGAGAGGTGTACTGTTTTCCCTCCTTGTAAATCTCACATTTGATGATGGACCACAGGTTCTCAATGGGGTTCAGATCAGGTGAACAAGGAGGCCATGTCATTAGATTTCCTTCTTTTATACCCTTTCTTGCCAGCCACGCTGTGGAGTACTTGGACGCGTGTGATGGAGCATTGTCCTGCATGAAAATCATGTTTTTCTTGAAGGATGCAGACTTCTTCCTGTACCACTGCTTGAAGAAGGTGTCTTCCAGGAACTGGCAGTAGGACTGGGAGTTGAGCTTGACTCCATCCTCAACCTGAAAAGGCCCCACAAGCTCATCTTTGATGATACCAGCCCAAACCAGTACTCCACCTCCACCTTGCTGGCGTCTGAGTCGGACTGGAGCTCTCTGCCCTTTACCAATCCAGCCACTGGCCCATCCATCTGGCCCATCAAGACTCACTCTCATTTCATCAGTCCATAAAACCTTAGAAAAATCAGTCTTGAGATATTTCTTGGCCCAGTCTTGACGTTTCAGCTTGTGTGTCTTGTTCAGTGGTGGTCGTCTTTCAGCCTTTCTTACCTTGGCCATGTCTCTGAGTATTGCACACCTTGTGCTTTTGGGCACTCCAGTGATGTTGCAGCTCTGAAATATGGCCAAACTGGTGGCAAGTGGCATCGTGGCAGCTGCACGCTTGACTTTTCTCAGTTCATGGGCAGTTATTTTGCGCCTTGGTTTTTCCACACGCTTCTTGCGACCCTGTTGACTATTTTGAATGAAACGCTTGATTGTTCGATGATCACGCTTCAGAAGCTTTGCAATTTTAAGAGTGCTGCATCCCTCTGCAAGATATCTCACTATTTTTGACTTTTCGGAGGCAGTCAAGTCCTTCTTTTGACCCATTTTGCCAAAGGAAAGGAAGTTGCCTAATAATTATGCACACCTGATATAGGGTGTTGATGTCATTAGACCACACCCCTTCTCATTACAGAGATGCACATCACCTAATATGCTTATTTGGTAGTAGGCTTTCGAGCCTATACAGCTTGGAGTAAGACAACATACATAAAGAGGATGATGTGGTCAAAATACTCATTTGCCTAATAATTCTGCACTCCCTGTATAGGTATGTGAATAAAGGAAAAATACAAATTAATTTTGTTCACTCCTTTGTAAATCACAGTGTACAAAAACATTTTTTCCTTAAACATGCTACCAACATGCACCCTCCTTTCAGACATCAACCTCACCTATACATTCGCACAGCCATTAAAAACTAACACTTTGAACTTCATTACAAAAATGACAACCTTTTGTTCAAAACTTCATCTAGTAATTTTTTCAATGCGATATGACTTCAACCACAATTAAACTCTTTAGGTTTTACGAACGATCAAACATATACAGATATGCCCTCTTTTTTGGCTATCTCCTTTCTTAATCAGAAAAACGTTTTTCAATTCACCATTCCCTCAAGTTGTTCAATGTCCTGTATTACTTCTTTTCATTGTTCCGAAAGAACACAAGATACTGAATTTCTTCTTTTAAATCCACTCCAATGATAAATCAGTCTTCTATAGTCTTTTTCACAAAAATTTGTATTACTCTTTTTTTGGTGTTCTAATCGCATAGAAGGCGAAAACCACAAAGTTTATTCTTTCATGATCCATGCACCATAGAGTCCATTCTCTGTGGCCTTGTTTCTCTCTGATCCATACGACATGAATTCAATTCTCCGTGGCCTTCCTTCTTACAACGCGCGTTTCGGCAAAACTGCCTTCTTCAGGAAAAGCCACTTCTCTCAATTAAGATAACAGATGCATAAATATGTTATCCTTCATCGCTCATCTAAAAAATACAACCAAATCTCTTCTATTGCCATACATGTTCAAAAAATAATAATAAGGACATAACCACTTGGTTAAGGTCAGTCTTCCATGCCTGTGTGTATAACACCTTCATGCATCATATCATCAATCAACATATCTAGTCTTTGACTATCTCTTCATTATTATCTTTTTAACGTGTCAACACCATGGTGAATTAGGTATGGTGCATTACTAATATCAAATAACAGATTTCTTTCTGTTTGTTTCCTCATGATGTTAACGAAGCTATAGCTTATTTTGTAGTTAATCTTGCTTGTTACTTCTAATGCTATCTAAATAATGCAGGAGTGACATAACTAGTCCACTTACCAATTGCCTGTACGTAAACTTCTCTCTAAATCCTAAAACACTTCATTAATAATTTCTATTACAGCAACATTCAAAGAACTATCTCTACGTTATCACTTCAAGAAAGGGCAAGAAATTCCTTCCTCATCACAGAAAGGTTTATCCATTCCTGCAATCACATGGCAAGATGCTCCCCTTTATTTAGATGTCTCCAACCTTCTCCACACCAGTCATCTCAATTATCCCCACAACTTCCAGTTGTGCTGGGGACATAAAACCAAAAAGATCCTCTATCACTGTAATCTCTACCCCTATTGCCATCCTATTCCCAATAACAGGACACTGCTGAACGCAATTCTCTGGATTTAATTAATCTAAACAACTTCTTGTCCCTAAATGGAGTAAATAAGCTGACAATATTCAGAAAAGCAAATATCAGGAATCCAGACTCATTGTTATCATCATGAATTTCAACGTCTCTCTTCTCCTTGCGTAATGACATCTCGACATCCAGGTCTATAAGGTGAGGTATATCTATTCTCTGGCATTAACACTAATGGTCTGAACACCCAACGTGTGTCACAAACTTAACTGTAACTTCCTCTGTCCATCGCTGTTATACTAATGTGCACATACTAATTATAAAAACTTTTCTGTTTTGGACACTAACTGCCACCATTATCAACAGAAATGCAGGTGCGTATCACATGGAAAACTACGTCCAACTTATGGTGCCAAACCATCCCATCTCTAAAATATTTACAATCTCTCCACTCACCTGGAAATTTTCTGAATAATCCTGCATCCCCGGGACCATCTAGCCTAGGTGCCGCTCTTAGTCCAAATCCCGTGAAACCTCACGGTTGTTAAACCCGCATTCCCACGCTGCCCCTCATGGAAAAACCTATATCGAAGCGTTCTGCCAAAAAACGAAACTACGGCCTCTGTCTTTAAGAACAAACCTATAATAATTTCACTGTAATTCCGCAATCTGATCTAGATGTCCCTACTGTGCATATCGAAAATGACCAAACATCATCGCTTCCATATATTACGGAGAGTAAGCGATTACTACAATTATAATAGAGGATGAACGTCTTGTACCTTAAGACCTGCATGACACATATATGATTACTGGATGTGCCTGCATCTCTAGCAAATCAATACAAGAGGTTGAGGAGGTGGGTAGGAGATCCTTCTACAACACGGTTCCCAGCTTGTGGGTCGTAACTACCATTGGTATTACACGTGCAGTGCACTGTGGCCCAGAGCCTCGAGGGACCCATTGAATCCTGATAATTGCAGCATTTATTAACCCAACAGCAGTCAAAGGGGCAATTGTCCTTACTTGCACCAGGGTCCAATGCCTCCTTGTTACGCAGCACTCTATCCCTACTCTCAGGGATTCAAAGATAACTTTTTGAGGCTGCAGAGACATGAAATCTGCACCACTTCTTCAGTGCTCAATTTGTAAAAAAAAAGAAGTGCTGGGCCCGAATTTTTGCTCAGAGGCCAACATCCCATGCCATCAAAGGTAAGGGTGCCGAATACCAAGGTGTCTCATCTTTATTTTGCCTCATGCCTCTTTAACCGGTCACAAGACACTCCATGCCTCAAGACCATTCAACAAATACGAGGACTAAATACATAATAAATATGCAAATAAATAAATACATACAAAATAAATAGTATTGACAGTGCTGACTTCAGGGACAAAAGACACACCTGTTTCGCTATGACCATCACACAAACCCAGCTCTTCAGTTACACTAACATATCTGAAACTTTTACGGTAATTGATCAAAAGAAAGTAATTTGTATTTGTTTTATCTGATATTCAAATACATTTAAGTGAATCCATTTTAAATCTAATGTGTTGCACTTTCTGATTATTGTATAATTTGTATTTTAGCTGCTTGTTTTGCAAGACAGAAAGGCCTGCCAACTCACAAAGTGCTACTGTGTCACACAATTTCAGCTCCCTTCACACAGTCACATGGTGAGTAGACAAATTAACAGGGTGGAAGGAAAAGCGAAATGGAAACCACTACACAGAGTGGCTTTCCTGATGGTTTTCAGAGGCTATAAGCAGCCCATGTCCACTAATGGGTGTAAAAACACTCCAGGACATGGGCAACGACCTCAGTGACTCTTTGCTTTTTATTTTTGGGAAGGCAGATTGGGAGGTGGAAGAGGGAATTTTCTGGGGAGTGGCGGAAGTTGGTGGGGAGTTTGTGGAGGACAGAGAGCATCTAGGTAGCTCTCGGAATGAGGCCCAGCCCCCAGGGTAGGATTGGGAAGGCAGGCAGTCAGCCGGTGCCTGAAGGGCCTGTGGCAGAGTAGAGATAGGCTGTTTTTTTTCATCTAGGGACAAAGCAGCCCTATGTAACTAAGCTGATTTTTCTAACCAATAGACTGCTGAAGCTTCAGATGAGAGTTAGGCCCTCATCGCAAATTCTGCGGTCCTTTCCAAAGACCGACGAAGCCGCCGGCGCCAAAATACCACCAGTGCTGGAGGTCTTAAGACTGCCCAAATACGAAGGATCTCTGACTTCCGTCCGAAATCAGGTGGCATTCCGAGACCAGTCATGCTGGCAGTCGGCAGTGCAGAGGCAGTACTGCCACCGGATCTCTAGAGAGAACAATTGTTCAGGAACCTGACGATGAGAGCTCTATTGACCTGAAGGTATGTGTCAGCGGACACGGGTGGTCAGTAATGCAATAACAGTGTTTCCAGTCTTGGATGATGCTAAAAGCCTTTGAAACTTTTAAAAGCACAATTTACCCCAAATGACTCCTCAAAATAAACCCCTAATTCCAACCACACAATGATTCATGAACGGTGGCCATCTGCAAATGTGGGACACTTTTTTGGGGGGTTTTTGGGTGCCCGGGCAAATTTTTTGCCCCAATCCAACCCTGCCGCCACCTCTTCACATTGCTTCACATTGCTTCAGAAGTTTGCAAGTATGAAAAACCCTGCGATCAAAACTATACGTAGTCTGCTAAGTTACGCTAATGTATGCAAATATAGCAATGTGAGGCAAGGGCTGAGTAAGTTGGAGGTAAATACAGAAAACAGTGTATGAGCCAAGGAGGAACATAGTTTAATCTTTCTGTTTGGGGGAATTCGTGAAAAGGTAATGTTCATTTTACTCCAATGCTAATGTAGGCACAATGTTATCTTTTAATTAAAATATGGTTCCAAAACACAATATGAGAAAACAGGTCTTTGAGAAAGAATGACCACTGGAAGTACCAAAACATTTTATCATTGGCATTGACATGTATGTACAAACAGCCATACTAGAAGACGCGATAGAAATAAGGCAGAAGGATAGTAACGGAAGTAAACATGACCTTTACCTTTCTGGCACTTCCGCATGTCGGGGCCAAGCTCCATTCCGTCCGGGCAGGCGCACGTATACTTGGGAGAATGAACATTGATCTGCGGTGCAGGTAGACAGAGGTAGTCGCAGCCGCCATTTTCTTGAGGTCCCAAGTTGCAGGAGTCAGGCGCTGCTCGATATACCACAGTTAGGTTATTGATATTTTTAACTGAAAAGCTTAGTTGGTAACATTAAAATTGCTCGCTTATGAGCTGTTGACATGCTGAATCAATTAACATTTGAATTAAATAACACACTGACCAAATTCTAAAAGTAATGTTTTTTCATACAGAAGTAAAGAACCTCTGTCGCACTGCATTCATGCAGAAAGACCTCCCGCACGGGAACAACTCTCACCCTTCGCTTGTACACGCACGTCTCTCTCGCCCGGCACTAAACAAACACACTTCTACAATGATACTCGTTTTGCACCTACACTCATACACCTAGGGGCGAAGCTTGGTTTATAAGATTGGGGTGTGAGCTTCACTTTACCCAGGTCACGCTAGGATATCTTGTTAAAACACATTATATGAGAAGCAGAACATTGAGGGGTGGATTTAAAGTGCAGTTGAGAAGAGAGTGGACTGTTGGGGGCACTTAAAACACAATATTGTTCAATCAAATCTACATTTTTTAAGGTCTTCAAAATAGAGATGAGATAGAGCGTGTGTGTGTTCTTGTCTGTGTGGGCATGTAAAAATCACAGGTGAAATCCATCAGACACTTCCTCATACCCAACTGAAAGTCTTGTACCCAACTATTTACTACAGAATATATTTTTAAGGGGGAGGCGTAACATCCCAAAAACCTCACCCTGAAGTTACGCCCCTGGGTACACCATTCATGGTGCACTCGCCAGGGCACACCTCTCTGTGCTCGCACAAGCACATCGCTCAACCTTCACTCAGTTGCACCACTCACCCTTCACTCAAATCGGCACTTGGTGACCTGGGCACACCACTTAACCTATACTTACGTAGGTCAACCCTCACTTTCAGCTAATAAAAACACAACTTTTCCCTTGTACTCGCATGGGTACACCACTCACCTTGCACTTGGACAGACATAACACTCACCCTGCACTCACAAAGGCACACTGCTCACCTGGACACACAATTCTCCCACATTCACATAGACACACCTCTCTCCCTTCTCTCACACAGGTACAGTGCTCACCTTGCACACTTCTGAACACACCCTTCCCTGAGCACTCATCCAGACACACCTCAGACAACATTCAAATGGACACACTGCTAAAACATGCACTTATACTGGCAGACTGCTCACCCTTTGGTCAGCCAGGCACCCTGCCCACTCTTCACTGAGCCAGGCACACTGCGCACACAGACACTCTGCTTGCACTTTTGCTTTTTATTTGGATTGCTCTTCTGTTTAAGTGATTCGGGACAACCTTTAAACCAGGATGTTTTTCATAAAGACAGACACTTTTGACCAATTGTGGCTAATTTGCAGACCCTACATTCTGAATATATTATCTACGTCAACATTTTAGGGGGCAATAACAGGGATGGCTGCTTCGCTATAGCGAAGGAGCGTCGCCACACTGGCTGTGCCAGAAGCAGACAAATATAAAATAGATGGTTTTATTTGTCTGCTTCTGGTACAGCCAGCAATGAAGGGAGGCCGGGCTGGACCACAGGAGGTGGGAGTGGGGAGGAGAGGAGAGTGCACCTAAGTGCGCATGTGTGTTTGGCCGGCCGTCTGAGGCCGGCCAAACACACATGTGCACTTAGGTTTCTCTAGGCTTTTTTGGCTGCAAACGTAGTTGTAGAAGACCTCCTTTAACAAACTTTGTAATTCAAAATATAGGTATTTTCAAAGAATCCTCTTATAAACCTTTTGCATTCAAGGAAAAGAGTGTAAGGAATCTGTCACTTGATGGGTAAAAGAGCAAAAAAAATTGAAAGGACAGTAATCTCCATCCTCCGATGATTTAATACAACTGTCTAGATTTATGAATCACAAAATCTTATTCTTTAATTTGTGAAGTAAAGCAACACCTTTATGAACATTTATGAGGCTGCAAAAAAATATTTTAAGCAAATTACTTTCTGCCATGGACATACTTTGTGCACCCTGATACGGGTGCCTCGTCGACCATGATAAACAGGTAAGGAAACACTCTCAATTATGTTGATAATTGAATTATTTCATGAGAAGGAACGAAAAGCCATGTAACAAGCGTGTGTGTGGGGGGTGGTAATACGAAATCTGATACTTGCCTCTAGGTTGCTTCAGTTCATGTAAGATGACAATGCCATGAGGGTTATTCAGATTTTCTGCCACGATGGAGATTTCAAGTCCGTTCAACCTGTTTGCACTGAAGATTGCTTCGTTTTCAAGGTCAGTCCAAAAAACTTTATCCTGCAGATTGAAAATTGACACACGGTCAGTATTAATGCGGTGAGCACTAATTTGCACCATCAATACATACTGCAATTCAGAAAAACATAAAACACAGAAAATGCAACTGAAAAATCAATCAAGTTAATACATTTATTCCCTTGCCAATCAAAACAGGAAGAAATTATCTTCAATTCAACAATTACTTTGTTGAGAGGATGAATGGCCACTATGATTGCATACATTATATTGAACTGTTCCTGTATATGTCAGCTAGAAACATGCTTATTGCTTAGCAGTGTTGGAGAGAGGCTGTCATCTTGTGACCTGTTTAGAAAGTATATGGACAGTAGGATCTGTGCAAGTCCTACCTGGAGGTCACCACTTCCCTAAAAGAAATTGTATAAACTGAGGGTAGTCTGCAGTAGCTAAGCCTATATCTGATGAGTTTGTGCTCATGTATTTTGAGTGTAGGTCTCTCTTTTTTCCTTGTACATATAACACTTAAACAGTCCTTTGTACTCTGATGTTCATCGAAAGATTAGGCAAAGTTGAGACAAGAAATCAAAGAAGAGTTGCCTGTCTTATCCAGAAGAGGGAGATGTTCTATGCCAGATCTAAGTGTAGCATCCTCTATTAACCTATCCTGTACAGTCATTTTTGGGGGGACACAAGAAGGGCAGAACTAAGCTACAGAAAAGACAATTGCTAAGGCTCAGCATCAGACATGAAGCCAAGAAAGGTTGACTAGAAAGGTCTGGCCTTCGCAATAACAATACAGGGATATGTCCAAACGCAGTAGATCTTTCTAATCACCAGTTGAAACCCAGGATTTGTTAAGAGTCCCAGGACCTCACAGTGCTTGAAGGATTCATCAGTGTTTGAACTGTAAGGTGTGTAGTGGGCGAAGACGCATGCGCCATTGCAGATGCTGTGGTTCACATATTGTATTAATTAGAATCTAGTATATTTCCAAGACTGCACGATTATAAAACAACGCACTTGAAGTCTTGCTGTATTTACCATGATAACACCCTTAAATAATAAACAATATTATAATTAAGATGAAAGACTCTTGCTAAAAAACAGGCATAAACTTTTGAGCTTAAATGAAGGTGCTTCGGAAGAACCATATTGCAGGATTTGTTTGTGTGACAAAGATGTGCATGGAAGTTGTCCATTCCGTCTGAGATGATGCGTTTTCACCATCCAATTAAAACTCATGATTTTGACCCATGCTTGATATACTTGAACCTAATGTTCATACAAACAGCCTATACCCAAGTAATATAATGGTAGAACATTCTTTTGCTGGGATATTACCATAAAAAACATATCCATGGATAATTATTGAATGTCTGAAAGTCAAAGTCTGCTATTTCATATGCAAGATTTAATGTATTTCCAAATAATTAATGTCTTGAAATATTGCAAGATGGGGAAAGTATTTATTTACTTTTATTATGTGGATTATTAGGGTGCTGCATATTGTCTGGTCTCCTCATTGGTTTAGCGTTCTGGAAAGCCAATATCTTGGTTTTGAGGGACTCAGTTCGAATTTGAAACATAGCTACAAACTTCATTTAGCTTCAAGCTGACGCATTTTGGAACAAGTCACCGGTAGAACATGCTGATGTCTTTTTAACATGATATGCCTTTTCCACAGTTAATACATGCTTAACAAAACCAAGAGTGAATTTGAAAAATCTTGGCCTAGGATTTCTGAATCTGCCTTCAGATCACCTGTATGAAGCATGCAACAAGTATGACCATGTTGTATGTCCTATTTCAGTTAGCAACAGAGGCATAGCATACACTTACCTTTAGTGTGCATAGATCAAGAACTTGAGCCATATGCTGTGATTGCAACTTATGTGGGAAATAGGCTACCAGACCATAAACTGTGTTGTAGATGAAGCCATTGGTTATGTCATACATAATTTTATAACTGATGTCATTGATAATGGCGAGCGTACTGCCCTGGGTTAGGTTGTTAGCAGTTCATGAGTTAATGTTTCATAGGTGACCATAACTGGAAAATTTCAGCAGATTTTAAGGGTTGGTTTTAATCATAACCTCTCTTCAACTTCAACATTTTTAAAGAAATCTAAAGAGTTTTATAGTGGATGTTTTAGTAAGTAAGCATAATATACCACTCTCAAAAAAGTAATCAGTACAATTCTTGAATGTTATAATGATAACTTTTGTCTACTGTTCATAACACATGCAGGACATGTGGTAATGTGCTGTGGACCCTCTGCGTTGCCCATGCTTGCAGAGTGAGCTCTGATGTCATGTGCTGTGAGTGAAAATATACATGCCATGGAGGTACTGGGTCCAAGGCGTGGCATATGGCCATGGCCTATGATCAGTACCCATATCTGCACTACCAGCTAGTACGAGTTGTGTCTGTGTCCTAAGGGTAGGTAGTGGGTGCAAGGCACAACCTGTCGATCTGCCCAGTACCCATGTTGAAATTACCCATAAAGCATGACCTGCAGTCATAACTTCTTACCACTAATCATACCAGCATTAGCTTATAAGCATGGCCTGTTGCCTTCCCCTGTGGCTCAGAGGGCATGGCCTTTGTCATCGTCCTCTACCCAACACCCAATTCCTCCAGACAGCAACACAGGACATTTGAAATTGCTTGATGCTGGATGTCTATTTCTACAACACCCATAGGATATGGCCTGTTGACATGCCTTCCGGTACTGGGAACAAGCAACGACTAGTATCTATGCCCTGTGACCAGTGAATCCATGCCACAAGAACCAATATGACAAGGCCTGCCACTATGTCCTCATTCTAATTTTCTTGACGTGTGGATACTGGCTACAGAGCACTCCTGAAATCCATGCTGTGTGCCCACTGTCCATGACTACAGAACCAATTGGACAATATCCTGCATTCACTGGGAACATGGAATGGCCAAAGACCATTCTCACTGCTTAGTGCTGTGCTCACAGTACTCAATGGTATGGTCTGCGCCAACATCCTCTACCTTGTCCTTCAAGAGCATTGCAACTATGTCCACAGTAACCATAAAGTATGGGCTGCAACAGTTCTCAGCTCCCAGCTCCTTGACTGTAATGCATATAGGGCGTGGCTGCTAGAATGCAAAAGTGGCACAACATGTGTTTATTAGTCAGTTTTTGTTTTTTATTAGTAATTTTCAACCCTACTGGATGTATCCTGGTTCCCCATCAAGGTAGAGTGCATTTCTTTCCTCACCTTGACTTGTCTCCACATATTCTTTTTTTCTCAGCTAGGTTCTTGGAGCTCATTTGAGGCTTGTAAGCCAAAGATATCTGCCAGAGCAAAAAGGACGAGCCTCTGGCAGTTCATCAGATGGTCAGCTCTGAAACAAATTTCGATTAGTGTAACCAGATGTTATTGTCACTGTCTATAAATGACTTTGCCCTTTCTTAGGGTGACTTATTTAAAAATTAAGGAAGATTTTACACGAAACCATGAAGGAAAATCTGTTTTACGAAGGAATTTGACTGCTGAAATAGATGTTTGTAGGGGTTTTCTAAAAATTAAGTTTGAGAGATTCAGTTACCTAAAATTTGTATCTGAAAACTTGTAACTTTCACAAATCTTCAGAATGAATGCAAAGTTTTAAGAAAAACTTAACAAAGCCTTTGTACAGTTACACAGCTCATAAACTTAGGCCCTCATTACAACCTTGGCGGTCAGTGTTAAAGAGCTGTTAATACCGCCAACAGGCCCGCGGTAAAAACAAAATGGGATTTTGTTCCTGGCGGTTACCGCCACTTTAACACACCGACTGCCAGGGTGGTAACGGCTGCTGGGCTGGAGACTTCGGTCGTCACAGTCCCACCCGCCAAGCTTACTGCCACAAAACTATGGCGGTAGGCACTATCAGTGCCAGGGAATCCCTTCCCTGGCACTGATAGGGGTCTCCCCCGCCCCCTCCCTCTCCCCACAGTCCTCCCTCCCCCTCCCCCTCTCTCTCCTGCCCCCCGCACATATACACACGCGCACTCATATACACACATGCACACACGCATACCCACCACCACCCACGCATGCACACATACATACCCACACACCGCAACACACACCAAAATACCTTGTCACACACATGCATACACAACACTCACAATCACTCATTCACGCACGCATTGAACGAAACTCACAACCTCATGCATGCATTCCAAAACATACCCCCCCACATACACACAACACCCCCAACCCCTCTCTCCTGTTGGAGAACCCAACTTACCTGCTTGCAGGGGGTCCTCCGGCTGGAGACGGTCTGCGGCGCTGCTGTCAGTAGCAGCATCCACCAGCAAAACACCGCCAGGCCGTATCATTGGTCATGATATGGTCGGCGGTGTTTTGCTGGTGTGGCGGTGCTGCTGTCAGCAGTGCCGCCTTATCGCCGTCCTCCGCCATGACCGTCGGTTGTGTTCCGCCAGCATTATTGCGGAATACTGTCAGCGTAGACGGCTGGTAGCCAAGGCGGCGGTATGTTGGAGGCCGTCGCCGTGGCGATAGGCGGTAGTTACCGCCAATGTTGTAATGAGGGCCATAGTCTTTTATTAACGAAGTTTTATAAGTGGCAAACACTTATGAGCGTTGGAAGCACTGTGGTGGGCACAGCAGAATCTCAACAAAAATGTCCTTTTGGAACTTTGAATGCAAGTTTTTCTATTCTTGTGCACGTTCGTCACACGGGCGAATCTGCAGAAGCATAGTCGAAACAAACGAGTTTCCCTTGGAGAAAATGTATTGACTTATAACAAAAGAATCTCTGTTGTGGACCTGTACAGCAGTCTGTCTGGAAGCAAGGACTACAGATACAAATGAAAAGCGGTCAACAAATTTACCTGACCTTAGCTCAATAATACAAACATTATGTCACTACGACATTTTTTTTCTGTATTAGAGCATTTACATGTATCTTTTTTCAAGTTTTTTTTATTTTAAAAAAATGTTTTACCAAAAATATTTTACACTATTATCATTGCGAACAGTAATCGTTTATGGGTCGGGTGAAATCATTACCAACATCAGCAAGTCAATTCTTCTAAACTCAATTCTGTAGATTTGGAGTTTTTGTCTGAAAATGGGAAGTTCCCCAGGGAGGTATTATATTTTGTTGCCCTAATCATCAGTGCATAATAACAAACACAGCCTGATTAGTCAGCCCAACATCCCGGACCCATTTGCAAGCGGCGCAGCCGTAAATCAGCCGCCTCCCTAGGTTGCTGATTAAAGCCTGCGGAGTCCATGAAGGTGTGAAGACAACAACTGAGAGAAACACTTAGAGAACGTCAGCAGAATCGCACGCAGTGTGCCAACAGTGGGATTAAGCCAGAGCAGTGATTTAGCTGCGCAATCTGCCTGTCTGTGGGACGCTGGCGTCCATTACAGTAACGGGATTTATTTTGATGGCACGCACATTTTCCTGTTACCTCCTAACTCAGTTGTTCATCACACACACCTTTAGCTATATGCCTTGTTTCTCTTGCCAATACACTGCCACGAGGTAGGAATCAGTGGTTTTAATTCAAGGTGGTGGCCAAATTCTTCTTCTTTTGGTCATCTGGGGACTTCAAAAGTTCAAGCATGATGAAGTTGTCTGATGCAGTTGATCGTAGTATCATTGAAAGCCTTGACATATTGCCCAAGCCAATCGTTTCTATGTGTTTGATATGCATACCTGCTCTGGAACAGGATGTATAATCAAATAAATAGATCACTGAGATATTTTTATTTATTTAATGCGTTTTTATATAGCGTGGACTTTACCCGAAGGTGTCAGAGCGCTTCACAATAGGCAAAGTAAAGATACAAGAGGAGAAGAATTACAAGTGAGCCGGTTACAAAAACAAACGTTACATTACATGAGGCAATAGTGATAATTGTGCAAGTATCAAGAGCAAAAAAAAATACACAAGGTAGCAAACGATACGTTACGAAAGGAAAAAGTGACGTGTGCAGGTTACAAGAGCAAATAAAGTACGAGTAGAGGTAAAAAAAAAAAAAGAGAGGAAAAAAAAAAAAAAAATTGCAATAAATGGTAGACACTCAAAACACTAAAACAATAGTTACGTTACATGAGGCAGTGGTGGCCGTTGTGCATGTATCAGAAGCAAACAAGATATAAGAGGTAGCAAATGATACGTTGTAAAAGGAAAGGTGCCGTGTGCATGTTACAAAAGAGTAAAAAATACAGGTAGAGGTATAATACTGCATTAAGTGGCAGACACTCAAAACACAAAAACACCCTGGGAAGGCACTTCTATAGGCATGGAGAACAGAATTTCCTATAATGGAAGGACTTCCTTCAGAAAACAAAGGGCTTGAATTAAATTTGGAAGTGTCTTTGAAGGAGGAGAGCTTTGAGGTCAGTTTTGAAGGCCTGGGAAGAGGTGGTGGTCCGAAGCTGAGGCGGAAGTGAGTTCCAGATTCTCACCGCGTTGCCTGAAAAGGATTGGGCCATCGATCTTTCCTTCTTGAAAATGGGAGGTTCAAGCAATAACTTTTCTGCATTACGTGATGGTCTGGAGCCCCCAGAGAGTTTCGGTTTATTCACCAGGTAGCGAGGGGAGGAGGAGTGCAAGGCTTTGTGGGTGATACATGCAGTTTTGTAGATAGATCTTGCCTCTATGGGAAGCCAATGGAGGGTGGCTAAAATGGGTGTGATGTGGTCGCTTCTTTTGGCCCCATAAATGAAACGAGTTGCTGAATGGAGAATAGACTTCAGAGGGGAAAGGTGGGATTTGGGAAGGCCAGTAAGAAGAGAGTTGCAGTAGTCCAATCTGGAGAGAACCAGCGATTGGACCAGGGTTTTAAGGTCGTGCTCCGGGAAGAAGCGACGAATCCCCCAAAGAAGGCGCAGTTGGTGTCGAGCAGACTTTGCAATGGAGTCGATGTGGGAGAGTAGATTGAGTTTTTTGTCGAGTATGAAACCAAGGGATTTTGCGCTCTCGACAATGATGGGCTTATTGTTCATTAGATTGATCTGATCCATCCATGATTGCACTGGGGGATGAGAAAGTGAGGAGGAGAGGAGGAGGAATTCTGTTTTGGAGGGATTCAGGATCAGTTGATGAGTTGACATCCAGTTTTGAATGGAGTCGAGAGTAGAGCTAAGGAAGGAGAGATCGTGAGTGGAGGCCACCTTAAGGTAGATCTGAGTGTCATCCGCATATAGATGATAGTGGATCCCGGATTTACTCAGGAGATTTCCCAACGGTTCTAAATAGAGATTGAACAGTGTGGGTGCAAGTATGGAGCCTTGAGGAACACCTTGACTGACCGCTAAAGGAGCTGAAAGACTGTTCGCTATTTTGATCATTTGGGATCTATCAGAGAGGAAGGAGGCAAACCATTTGAGCACAGTGCCCTCCATGCCCATTCTCTGTTGAAGAGTGTTAAGGAGAGTGTTGTGATTGACAGTGTCAAAGGCTGCAGAAAGGTCAATAAGAATTAGAAGACAAGACTCCCCTGAATCGAGAATCCGCAGCGCGTCATCAATCACTAGCAGCAGGGCTGTTTCAGTGCTGCAGTTTTGAATGAAGCCGGACTGGAAATTGTCAAGAAGATCATTTTCCTTGATATGGCGAGAGAGTTGTTTCGCTACACATTTTTCTGTGATTTTCGCAAGAAAGGGTAGGTTAGTGATGGGACGGTAGTTGTTGAGGTCGTTCGCATCAGCGGTGGGTTTTTTAAGCAGAGGGGTGCCCTGCCCAGTTTTGAAGGAAACAGGAAGGGAGCCTTGACTGAGGGAGAGGTTGACCAGAGTGGTCCAATAGGAAAGAGAATTAGTATAGAAGTCAATGGCAATGGCACTAGGGATGGGGTCAAGAGAATGGTTAGAGGGCTTTGTATCGAGGATGCATTTAAGGAGAGTATCGTCAGAGATGGGGTCAAAGTTTTGCCAAATGGTTAAGGATTTGCGCTCCTCTGTAGGGGTAGGATGAATGACCTGATCTACAAGTGATTTTACCTTTTCGTCAATGTAAGGGCACTAAAATATTTGAGGGAGTGGGGATCACAAATCAGTGGCGTAACAAAGGTCTCCGCGGCCCCAGCAGAGAGAGAGCGAGAGAGTGTGAGTGTGTGTGTAGGGGGTGGGGGTTGAGCTCCAGGGGGTCCCCTCTGCTCAGTACCCTGGCCTGAGAGCTCCTGAGTGAGTTCGGAGGGGGAGGCCTCCTTGTACTTTGCAGGGGGACCCTCTCAAGTTTCGTTAAGCCCTGGCTGATTCTTTTTGTCAACTTGGAAGAGGTGGGTGATACTGGGGGTCGTCTGACTACCTGGGACATAAATTCCAAATCTGTGTATAGGGTGCCCTCTTTTGTGCAAGAGCAGGGAATAGTGGGATTATCTGAGTCAGGCAAATAAGAGGACACAAGTGATGCATGAATAAAAGACACTGGTGCTTCTTGTTCTCTCAAAACAGCAGCAGCACTGAAGGAGTGATAAGAGCTGGACCGTCAAGTTACTCCCCAGGGCATTTTCCTGGTAGGCAGGAGCACATGGAGGTTTTGAAAGCCGTGGCAGTTCCTAGTGCTTCTGCACTTTCCCCAGCTCCCAATTGCAGAGGGGAGAGGAAGAGAGGAAGAGAGAGAGAGAGAGAGAAAAATAGAGAGAATATGACCAGAGAGGGAGAATTGATGTTTGGAAAGAGAGAGTTAGCACGAGGAGACAAATGGAGAGGCTGGTTTGAGCATTTTCACCAGGGCTGCTTTTGGCTCTCCAGTCTGGCTCTGGGAGTGATCTGCTGTGTCAGGTGTGGTAATATAAAAGGCAACACCCAGCAAGAACTGCTATGGAGTATGAATCTAAACACCCAGCGGGGTCGCACCTTGGTCGACCATAAAAGTAGACATAACAACTGATAAAATAAGATACAATATTCAAATAGAGAAGCATAAGAGAACCGAACAGAAGCAACCTAAAGGACACCAGGAGCTGGTGCCCAGCTAGCTCAGGTGGCCTCAAGATAAAACAAGCATTTGCAATGCAGTGGGTCTCGCATTTGCTCAAGTTAGACCTATTAGTGTTGTAAACTCCTAACCAGACTTTTCTTGACACATAAATTGAAAATGAAAATGAATACACTTTCACATACGCGAGCCGATTCAAAGTGCCACGCAATGAGTGTGAAGGAGACACACAAAAGGAAAAAGAAGTTAGTTTGCAGTCAAACGTATCAGCAAAAGTGCAATTAGCCATGCAACAGTATTGATGTCCAAACCGCCCCAAGGAGGGACAAACGTAAAGCATTTACCAATGATAACAAAGGATTTTTGAAGGGCAAGCCCATGAACGAGCGATAGTGATGGGCTTGAGGTGGGCATGGCTAAAAACCCAAATAGATAACAACACGTCGGAAAAGCAGCACAATCACACTGCTATGCTCGACCTAAAAATGTGATACACAGCCACAGCGCATGCATCAGTGTACAAGGACAAATGGGCACCTCTATGAACTCAAGAGATGATGCCAGATTAGGGTACACTAGAGTCATGGAAACCGCAAAATTGACATAACAATGGTAAATACATCAATGATACAGAGGTAAAAGAAACAAGGGAAAGGAAAGTTATGAGGCAAGGAATGGAGGGCCTGATTTAGAGTTTGGCAGAAAGGATACTCTACCACAAATGTGGGGAGGTACCCGGTCTGCCAAGCTGATGCTCCATTCATTCTAGAGACAAGAGACCATCATGTTCTATCAGAAGCGCCCTCACTGGCTCTGCCCGTCTGCCTTACTTAGAGCAGGTGGTCTGATGTGTTTTCTTTTCTCTTCAAGGCCGCCAGGAACAGTCTGGCTGTCCCAAAGAGAAAAAAATGAACTGCCCCCACTCCCTGGGAGAAAACTCTGAGGGTGTCAGGCTCATCTGTTTTTTTTTTTTTTTTTTTTTTTTACAGAAAGACACTCCAGCTTTGCAAGTTTGTCCTTGTAAAATAAAGTTTGCTAAGGCAGCGTGAAACATGGTAGACACTAAGCAAACATTCAATGCCTTCAGTAGAGTACCCATGACAGAGGCTCCTCTGAAGGCATAGAGATCTCCACTAGGAAGGTGGAGATCTCTCAATATGGCAGGCAGTAGTCCAATAGGGGAGCAAAGGTTATTACCTTCACCCACCTGGCAGGTGGTGGGTCACCCGCTTTAAACCAGGCCCAGAGTTACCGGGAGCACAATGAGTGCAGGTACAAGGGCTGCAGACATTAGGGAAAGACAAAGAAACTCTCAGGTGGTAGCAAACAGGGTGGAAGTAAGGAAGGTTTCCTAAAATACCTGCAGAGTGGCTAAAAGGGCAATAAGGAAAGCAGGTGAGCAGGCAAATTAAGCTGGCCTTAAGGGATTGATGATGACTCTGACATCAAGTACACAACAGTCAGAACAAGCTAACGCCCAAGAACATAAGTAACCAGGACAAACAAGACCTAGTTAAAAAACCCAGAGCTTAAAGCAAAACAACACAACGTGCTCCTTGCTCAAACATGGTGCCATTTAAACCAGTAACCTCGCTCCAGCTCACAATCACAAGGACAGCATCACATTACTGAATGCAACTAAGGGATAAGGCTAATCACTGGACTGGATTGTGGAACATGACAGATGCTACATGCTCAAGACGAATTTCAAGGCTGAAACAAGGTCTACGGCTATGCTGGAGAGTGGGAAGTTGGAAGGATAATGACACAATGACAGCAACTTCAAATTACAGAAAACCTACAGAAGTATGTGTGTAAAATCTGACTGGAAAAGAAAGGGCTTGCTTCCATCATGTAGATGACTACATTGATGGGAAGGGACCTCTCTCCAGTATACCAATAGTTACTACTATTGAAATTGTCCCACTGCGTTGCATACATGTGCCCTGTGAAAACAGTGGAACCAAGACGAACAATAGAGACTGTTACTTTAACAAATTTGTCTATGAATGCCACTAAGCAACACCACATCCTTCAGGTATATGAAAATAGAGAATGTAACAACAAAAAGAAGCGTTAAGTTAGATAAATTGAGCAAGGTGGTACAAAGGTGAGGGAACACAAGAGCTTATGTTTGGAGAGAGTGTCTGTTGGAAGTGTGTGTTTAGGGAGTGCATGTGTGTGTTTGGAGACCAAGCATGCAGAGAACTTGGGTGCAGGGAAAGTATGTAAGCATGTGGGGTTAGACGTGTAGGCAAAAAAGGATGTCTGCAGGGATAACTCAGACAGGGATAGAGCATGTATGAAGTACAACCCATGGCGGCAGGTGTAAGAAATGGCACAGGAGCAGAAAGGTAGGTTCTGGTTAGGAATATGCTGATAGACGACCCTGTACCATTAGTACCACTGGATAGTTACACATCGCCCACTTATCATTTCACCGAACAGACCTTGGAACGTCTCTGTGATCCTTTTGAACACTTCCATTTGATTGTTTGCAAAACAGTCTCCCCTTGATAAAGACGCAATCCTACTATTGAAAACCAAAAAAAGATTTTACTTTGATCATTGATAACATCTAAGCCCAATCCTTTAGATGAGTGTTGTGCCCAGCTCATTCTGTCATTGTTGCCTCTGTTTTTGCATTCCATATCATCATCCTGCTATACATCAGGAACCAAAGTTGCATGATTACAAATGGTGCACAAATACAACCAAGCCAAGCATCAGTGTAACACTTTAGCATGTCAAGACAAAGGGCCTGATTACAACTTTGGAGGACGGTGTTAAACCGTCCCAAAAGTGGCGGATATACCACCTACCGTATTACGAGTCCATTATATCCTATGGAACTCGTAATACGGTAGGTGGTATATCCGTCACTTTTGGGACGGTTTAACACCGTCCTCCAAAGTTGTAATCAGGCCCAAAATGTCAAAATGGCTACTTATCTGCTGCGCATTTGTTCTTCAGTGATGCATGGAATTTTATTTACGGTCCTTGTGAACTTCCACATTTACATAATTTGCAACTGGAGAGGGATACTACAGTGCTTTACATCACACATTTATAAAGATACTCCCTAGCGTTACTTGCATTGAAAAGAATGGTGACTGACATTTTTGATCTCTTTATCAACCCTTTGAGTGAGTAGCATCTTTTCTCAGCTTTGCATAGCAAGAAATCTCCAACCAGTGGGAGCCTGGAAAATTCACCCAGGGCCACTAATAGATGTAGACCATTTGAGGAGTTTCAGAAGCCCATGTTCAACATCCCCCACAGTTCCAAACTCCGATCTGTAGACATGACTGGTGCTGGACTTTTGTCGGCCACTGTTACTTAGGAGATCTTTCATCACAATATTTGTTTCTTCACAAGGAGATCTATACCAGGTAACCACACAATTTCTGTATCATAGAAATTGTGGCCATGTCTTTATGCATTCCGATTGCACACTGGAAAACTGGAAATTTCAGCGCAGCCGTTATCATTACGCAGTAGAATCTCACAACTTTCTTTCCACTGATACGGACAGGTCTAGTCTGATATTTGTGAGTATCGGCATGGTCTGTTCTTCAGAAGTTCACTAGCATAGTGTTTCTCCAGAGATTGTCATGATGTGATTGGATGGAAACTTTCAAACTGTCATTCTCATAGTAGCTTAAACTATCATTATCTTACAAGCCATGTACTAAGCCAGAACGCAGAGTTGGACAAGCTAAAAGAATGTGAGTTGATTATCATGAATAATGCCTTCCTGAAGAGATGAAGTTGGGAATATTTTTTATTCTGAGTGGGTGCCTGCCTAGTCTCAAATTGGTACTCAGATAATTGCAGGATACATTTTCTGATTTGAGGTAGCAATGATGGAGCACACTCCTGAATGAGTAGAATCAGAAGTGTGTGATCAGTTACACACACGTCTGATTCTGAAAACTGGCTTGTAACTTTCTTTAGTAGGGGAGAGTTATTTGCTGGTGTAAGCCAATGGAAATTAACAGCCCTGTTCAACATTCTGCCGCAGCATCGCTCAGAGTCCACAGAGACTGACATCTACCATCAGGTAGGTATTAATCTGTGGATCCGTGAAACAAAGTAAGACTGCCAGTAATGCATCTTTTGTAACCTGGATAGCTTTCTGGTGAAGTGGCATGCAGCTCAATTCAGAGTGGTTACACTGTAGAGTTGCATAGTGTAGCTTTTCTGTACCCTTTCTGCATGGTCACCTAGATTTTACACCTTTCTGTGGATCTTATTTTTGCAGGTATTATGACTTTGTGCACAGTGACACTGATGTTCAGTGCCAGAGTGTGTGCAGTTTATGGACCTATTGAGTAGAAGTTATCTGTCAGTTGGAGGCTGCAGTGTGCTTAAACCACCCATGTACATGACAAAAACATATTCTAAAAAGACTGAAAAGCCTTCACTCATTTAATAAGCGTTTGTTGACAGTTTCATACCTACAATATTACATCATGTGATCACAATCAGTAAAGAGACAATGCCATTGATACAATGTGTAAGTGACGTCATTTTATTCTTCATGGTTATCTTCAATCAGTATCTGTAGCAGAACAGCCACCACATGTTTTCCTCCTAATGATGCACAGGCCTGGGGCTTTTTAAAGGCCAGGCTGGGTGATCCTTATTGTAGTGAAATAGTATGGGGTTTCGTAAATATAACTTGTCATCTAAAAATGGCAGTTTACTGGTATATCTGGGAGGTGACCATCTCTGTTGGGTGGAGTCAACATGGTACATCACCGAATTGCAATCTGAGGACGAGCAGGAGTGTACGTTAAAGGCGTGGTTATCAGTGACAGTCCATCATAAACAAAAAGACATATGTTGGGACAAACTAGAACTGTGCTTTAAGAAGGGGAGCTTGAGACTCCAAAAATTGTCAGCTGTCAGGCTGCCAGTTGGGCTGTGCAAGGAGGAGAAGCTCTGCAAGACTTAAGCCTGTGACCAGGACTGGGGGCCAATGCCTCCTAGGCCCATATTTATACTTTTTTAGCGCCGCATTTGCGTTGTTTTTTGACGCGAAATCGGCGCAAACTTACAAAATACAATGGTATTTTGTTAGTTTGCGCCGATTTTGCATCAAAAAACGACGCAAACGTGGCGCTAAAAAAGTATAAATATGGGCCTTAGTCTCTAAGCTGCATGAGGGGACATCACCCAGGGAATCCAGGACCACCTGCCCTGTAGTCTGAAGCACCAGCGCCTGCCTGCTTGCCATGACCAGTGTGCCCTCCGAGGAAGAGGAGAGTGTTTGGAGGGAGTGAAGTCCTATGGAGTAGATTCCCTTAGCGAGGTGTGAGGGGTGGATGCTGCACCGGTCGGGTCATTGCCCATGTGGAGGGAAAGTCAGCGACCCTCAAATGCCAGTGTGGAGTGAGTTGTGATCATCGCTGTGCCGAACGGGACATCGCCTATGTGCAGGAAGGGCTGTCATGCAAAGATTGCTGTACTGAGTGGGCAGTAGTGCCCGTGCTGTGGAAATTCGGCAGCACCCTATCCCATAAGGGGCTGCTGTGAAGAGATTACTGTACTGAGAGGGCTGTAGCCCATGTGCAGTGGAAAGCCAGCAACCCCATATGCCATGAGGGACTGCTGTGATAAAACTGCCATGTTGAATGGGCTGTAGCCCGGGTGTAGTTGTGAGCCAGAGGCCCCATATGCCAGGAAGGACCACCATGAGGAAATCTGCAATGCTGATCGGGTCGGAGCCTGTGTGCAGTGGAGAGACATTGACCCGGGCCAACCATGACCAATCAAGAAGTGTGACCTGGTTGGGATTGTCACTGAAGGAGAGAGGCTGTTATGTGGACCACTATGGGGCTGCATCATGACTGAGGACCAACTTCAGGACCTTCTGAATACTTCCCCTCACTTCTTGCCATGGAAAGGACCTAAAAGAACCTATCCAGTTTGGAGGAGCCATGAAGAACCTCTGGATTCTATGGTTGCCTGACCAGGTGTGAGAAACTAGGGGACTGCCAAGGGCAAGCCCGCCTGGGCTGCTTGCTGATAACTTACCAGAGGCAGCTGCTGCAGCTCCTGCACCCATGGAGGGGGCGCACTGAGGGACTTCAGGTACAGGGAAGAATGAACTTGCTTGTCAGATAACACTGCAGAGCTGGTACAATTTTGACTTTGGTACAGTGTCAGAGTGGAACTCCTGAGACCCAGACTACTAATGGGGCTCCACCTGACTGTAGCCTATAGTGAATGGGGAATAAATACGATTGTTAGAGCGAGGAGTGAGTGGGACTCAGGGAACCACCTAAAGTGCCACTAGAGCACTGACCTCAGGGGACTGTGGAAGTTGTTTGTGAATGCTGTATGTCCCTTTGTAGTGCTTTAAAATAAATACTGTTTTCAGAAAAGTAAGTGTTTGACTAGACAATCATTTGTCTGCTGCTGTGTGCATTTTGAGTTGTGAGCCTATGTCTACTCACTGTATCTACCTCACCTGCCCTGAGAAGCTTGGAAGTGCTTGGCCTGCACAGCTACTGACAGTCAAGTGCTGAAGGGGTACTTGGCTCAGCTGCTCAGGATCCATAGTAGGTCGCACCCTGGGACATTAGGAGTGAAAGGCCTCAAATCCACGGTTGGGCCCAGTGACCTTTGCTTGCCCCATGGTCCTCTGAATGGAACTGCGACTACCTCACTTACACATTATATGAACAGCATTGTTTATTTATTGATTGTGATCACATGCTGCAACACTGTTGAGATAAAAAATATGCGGACAAGTTAGTGACAAATGGGTGAAGGTATGCCAATGTTTTTAGACTACGCATTAAAAACATTGGCAGACTAGGCATTAAAGTAGACTCTCTAGGTTATAATGACAAAATATATGTTCGCCATGTCAGGAGCACTATTGTGCTCGGGCTGGGCTGCAATTTAAACGAACAGTACCTGAAATGAAAAAAATCCTTTGCCATGCAGGAAAAGCCTATATTTTATATATATTCACTACATAACCCAAAATTGTCCCTTGAAAGCCCACAAGGCATGGTGCAATGTAAGAAAATAGGCATAGTACATATGGGTGTTAGTGTGATCTTGCAGTGAAAAATAAACACTCACAAGCTGTCTCACTGCGTCAACATTGCTAGATGTTTCCCTGAGTTGCCCTAAATAGGCAAATCTTAATTTCCCATCTCTAACTGGGAAAATGCTAGACAACTGCTCCAAGGTTATCTCCTACTAAATTTTCAAAATATGATTTAATGGTGATTCTTGGTAACTTGGTTGAAAAAGTAACTTTCTCAAAATGTACTTTAAGCTGCCTGAGCCAGAACTTGCTTGGAACCAGTTTTGTCGCTCATCACACCCCCATAGCTAGAATATGCATTATTTTCTGGGAGAATTAGTGATCCTGAACAGCTGGTAGAACAAAGGTTATCTTTAGTACTAACTCTCTTACTGACAGGCACCATGAAGGGCTTCCCCTATTTTCTCTTATGACCCGCCTCGACAGCCTTGCTCCAGTCACAGTAGGTGAGAGAACCAGTTTCAACCCTGTTAGATGGGGGGAAGCTTATCTAAATAGGAAAGCGACTAAGGAGCTGAAGACAGGCTGCCTGGTAGCTGAAGGGGTCTGCCATATTGAAACAGGGGCACCTGGATAACTTAAGAAAATTATGAAGGGGGGGGACTGCAAGAACATATTTAGGATTGGGTGGGAACATTTCTCCAATATGCAATTACATGTAATACACTTGTCTGGATGTCCGACATGGGTACTTCAGACACTGCACTTGTTTGCCACCATACCCGTACTAACATCCATTCTGCTGGCAGTCTGTCAACACTATCCATTGTAAAATCCTGACTTTCCCGCTTTCACTCAGCATGTAGCACACTTGCCACGTAAAATGAATACCGGGTAACAAATGCTAGGTTGTGACAAGCCACTTCTAGGTTTCCTTCTTATTCGGCATCACAACACATTATACTCTACCCAATATGTATGCAATGTTTTACCTCAAACACTGCCAGGCCAAAAGGGTGGCTCAGGTCATCAACTGAAGAGATGAGAAGTTTTCTATTGCTGCCATTGCAGTCGATGCTGGACAGTGTGTGCAGTTTGGAGTCCACCCAGTACAAACGCTGGTTAAGCAAATCTGAAAAAGTACAATAGATTAATTAATTATTCTTTACAGCAAACAACTTTCACAGCAGGGTAAATCGGCCCTTCAGTGTATCCAAAGCTGGATTGAGTGGTGCTAAATTAACACGTTTCACAGCAAATTGAATGTGGTATGGTGTCGTCAGTAGTAAGCTAATGAGTAAACATGCTAATGACGAGCCTTCATACAATGTCTCAACAGCAGTCAGAAGTCATGACAAAGGGGGATATAATATTATATTCCAACCATCAAACATTAAATCAAATAGAAAATATGGACTAGACCTCTTGACTTCAATCGACTCTGCCATGGGAGCATTGAGAACAAATGAGGTGGACAGATTCAAAGGTAAAATAAAGTGACCCACCAAATCTCCCAGAATATGCTAGAGTTTATAATGTATTAACATTGTTATTTAACCTAGTATGCATAAGCCTGACTTTAATAACAGAAATGTAAGCTATATTGATAATATCTATTTCTACTCAATTAAGACCATGCTGTGAGAAGCAAAATAATTCCTTTCATCAAGTTAAAACTTTGTATATATTTGGTGGCACACTATATGTATTTATTTTTCTACTAGATCTTTGTATGCATTCTTCCATTTTTGCTTTCCTTCAATATCGTATACATTCAGCTAGGTGACTTTGTGAAGCACTGTTATTTACTTAAGATACATTCTGTGAAGCACTCTAATATGCTGAAGTCATTTTTATGCTACATAACAATCACATAAATACAACCCCTGATGAAGCAGAAAATGAAGGTTTTACATTTATTAGCGCATAAACGTAGTGTGAAATAATCATGTGTGACTTTAACCGAACTAATAAAGATTGTACGGGGACAAAATGTGCCCTCAGAGTAGTTTGCCAACATTTATAAGCGTGCTTTATATAACGTGGTGTATTAGAATTGCACTAATCCGACATAATCGTAAACGTGTGCTATGATTTTCTTGTTTGAAATGCTTTAGCTTAGCATAACTTTAGTGCAGGCTTTGGCCTAGTTGCCTGGTCTCACGGTTTAGATGCTCGTATTTTTCCAATGTGCTATTAAACGTGTACTTCTGCTTGAAGCTGTACTTTTCCACTGAGATCGTTCACATGCTTATCTTAAGGTTTCGTGCCAGCCTGGCATATTTTCTCTTTACTCCAAGGTCGATCTGCAGGTGCGGACAATGGAAGCTCTGAAAGTGAGTATAAAATGTTGCAACTTGCGTACCCGTCTCCAAGGATAATGTATGCTTAAGTAAAAGCTTGAGAACTGTTGTTTTTGATTGGACAATTTGAAGCTAACCTATGAACCCTCCAATGGAAGACCCTACTGGATTTGAACTGTTGTCTATTTAAACCAGGTGCACGAGAAGAAAGCAGCCATTTATTGGACTTCGCCCATGCCCGCCATTTTGCAGGACATTGCAGCTATTATGGCCCACTTTGCTGCGACGCCATTTTGAGAGACTTTGATGCTTTCTCTAATCGAGAGAAAGAGACTTTAATGATTCTTACCCTAGAGACTTTAACTTGAATTTGATCCCTTGCATGAAGTAGTAGTTTTACCTTGCCGCCGTGAGGCAATTGCCCCGTCCACCCCTGCCCCTTTGCCCCGTCCCATGCTGATCGAGAAACGGTACCTGTGAGACGAAGACTTCCTTGAATGCTGATCGTAATTGGTAAATATGAAAGGAAATTGTACAATTGCATTGTGTTTCCTTTAGGTAACCAACTGCTGATTTTGATAAGAGCCCTAGTTAGGAGTTTTCTAAATTAATGTTGCTAAATTGTTTTTGCATGAAGTCCCACATGCCGATGCTAATTTGAGGTTAGACGAGGATTCCTTATGTCGCACGATGCAATTTGAGATCTTGTTATGCTGACTAAATGTATGCAATTAGTTCGTTACAGATTATAGTTTTAGTGATTTGCATTGCTATTATCGAATGCCTTGTTATTCAAATGCTGCATGGATTGCACTTGTTTCGCCGCTATGGACAGCTATTAATGTTGATATATGTTTATCATTTGGTGTTGAGACACATCTATATTGTGCTAGCTTTGTTAATATAGGGAAATAAAATTCACTAACTTTGAATAAACTGGTGTGGTTATTCCTGGCTGAAAGGTCAGGGTTCGCCGAAAATGTATTCTGGATTAATTGTTAAGTGTTATGTTGATCAAGGTATTGCTTATGTTCGTTATTGATTATTGATTTGATTAAATTGACCGATATAGAGTACGGAGAGTCCCACTTAGTCAAAAGATTCATCGGCCTAAAGAGCGTCCGAATACAGGTAAATTATTAGTACGGACCGCTCTATCAGTAGATGGTAGCAGAGGACGGTTTCGTCTTTTGGGACCCTGTACTTTTAGAGTACATGGTGTTGAATTAACGAGCACGCATTTTGAGACCCCACTCGAGAAGTTGAATTAGATTTTTCTTGGGTAAAACAGATTGACAGAATGATGATGGGCTAGGTCCACCGCGACTTTCCCGGGATCTCGGAGCTTGCGAATGAAGAGAATGGAGGTGTGGAATCAGCGTTGGCGGTACTAGTGACGGTATGAGAGAAGTTAGGGTTTTGCGCTTGCACAGCTTATTGCCGCAGATTGTGTGAAAAGGTTGCGAGGAATTTTTTCTTTTTAGAGGATAGCGGAGGTGCGACTCCGAGTGTAGAAGTAGAGAAGTCGTCGAACTTCATAGAAATAGCGGAGGTGCGACTCCGAGTGTGAGAGTAGGGAAGTCGTCGAACTTCATGTGCATGTGGCGCTTCGTGCATAAAAAAAGGTCCACGTGGTTGTTGTTGTTGAGACGGGCCCTGCGAGGTCAAGAGACTCCGGAGTATGTTGTTTTATGTTGTGGTCTGGGCGGTTTAGTAGGTTGATCGGGCGTGGTCAACGAGTTGGTACGTGTGTTAGGGAGTGAAAGAAACTTCGACTTCGGGCTTTGACAAAATTCTAAGTGCACTAGAATAGATCATTGACAAGTTGAGAGTAGGTCTGCGGGTCAGATTTGCTTGCGAACGTGGGGACCGAGAAAGATGGAATAACTGCCGAGGCTAGTGAAAAATCCCTAAGGTCCTGAAGCGATTGTGTTACCCTTCCTGTAGTAAACCGACAGATCTGTTTTATTTTTTGGTAGCTCGCGATACATGCCAGAAGTTGTTACGAGAGGAGCTGAGTGAAGGAGGACTAGCCACGAGGCTTTGTCAGCCGCAGTGTGTGTGAGTGTGACGTCACTGGGAGCCGCGCTGGGATAGGTTGGTTGCAGAGAAGGGTCGCGCACGGATTGGACGCAGTCCGTGAGGCTCGATTGGAAGGGGAAAGGCAAGCGAAGAGTATTCCGGGAATTAAAGTCACCTATTGATTACAAACTTTGTGAAATAAAAGACGAGAAAATGAAATTTTTTAAAGCATTAAGGAGTGCGATGAAGGGGGAGTCTTACATTAAAGCGAGCGTAGGAGAGGAAACGCCGCCCGAAGGTACCCCAGCTTACATTGTAATGGAGGAAAAGGGGGTAGCTCCGTGCCTTTGGCTAAAGCAATGGCATAAATTGACAGAGAAACATGGGAGCGTAGCGTTCCCGATACATGGGACATTCTATATAAGGATTCTAGAGAATTTGAGATTCACGATGTACGACATGAAGGTGCCTCCAAGGCCAGCCCAGTTTGAGGCTCTAGCAATTTGGGAACTAATGGCTAGACAGCAGCAGCAAAATAAGTTCGAGACCAGGATAAGAAAGGTAGAAAAGACACTAGCGGACGCTAGGTGGGATAATGCACAGAAGGTGTGGAGGTCAGATGTATTGCAGGGGATAAAATTGTTTCCCGCAATTACTAAGGAAGAAGGGGAGGCAGGTAAGAAAGCTACCTGTAAGACAGACAGGAAGTGTTCCAAGGATAGAGAGGAAGAGGAAAAGTTGAGAAGAGAAGAGGAGTTAGAGGATGAGGAGTTAATAATGCAATTGCTGAACGACCGTCCACCACCTTATGCGGAGAGTGGACAAGGTCCAAGTACCAGTTCTGCCCCTCCGGCACCGGTACAGAACAGTGAAACTCAGAGTTCAGGAGCATCATCGGAATCTAAGAACCCGAGTCTACTGTTCACCCCGCAGATACCGCAGGTTAGGAGAATATATCCAGATGTGCCCATGTTGAAACCAGCAGAAAATTATCAGTCGCAGGTCCCAAGGTATTACAGCAGCGACAATAGTACGGGAATGATTTTAGACCCAGCCGCAATGGGAGGACAGAATGGTCACAACCCAACCATGGCACAAGCGGAATCAACCCAGTTTTTGATGCCTCAAAAGCAGATGCAGGGGGGGACAGCACATGCTCAAATGACGGGGAGCCAGATGGGCATGCCGGCAATGATGACCCATAGTGTGGGAATGAACGTGCCTCAGAACATGGGAAATGGACAGAACCCAGACGCGATATCACTGCCCATTGCTGTAGGTCCACCAGTACCTTTGTATAGTCAGCCTAACTTAGGTATGAGCAGTCAAGGATCGATGCTGCAGAATGGGACAGAAAGAAGGTGCATAGAAAACACTCCAGGGATGACTCCGATAGCGGCTCAGCCAACTGGATCTGGGTCCTTGATGGAGTTTAGTCCCATATGTGCTCAGTCAACACTGGTGAGGTCGAGCCCCCCACTGATAATACCTCTAACATCGAACACTGAAAAGTTGCCGCAACCATCAATGGCAGTCGATGTAAATGCTACACTTATGGGGTTGAATGCGCAACAGCTGACACAATGGTTCAACAGTCTAAATTCCACACAAAGCTCAGCCAGTGGGAAGGGAGAAGATTATATGAATAGGATGCGGTTGAACATGGAAGCACAAGAATTGGTGGAAGGGACTATGGGTGTGAATAGGTTAGAGTCCTACTCGGAAGAAGAACTGAGGTATCTATGTCCCAGGATTACGAAGGAAGTGAACAAGGTACATAAGAGCTTGCAGGAAATAGCCGACAAAAACGGGGTTGACATAGACAAGACAAAACACTTGAGCAGAAGCTACAGGTTGGATTTTGGGACCACAGATTTTGAACATATGAGGTCAGCAGGCATGAAGGCGCACCTTAGAGAACTGCTACAGAGTGCACAAGTGTGGAGGTGCTTAGACAAGTGGGAAAGCAGGTGGGTAAAGAGATAGGAAAAGAGGAGGGACAGTGCTACAGAGCACAATGAGAAAAGACCACAGAGTAATGAGGCAGTAACCATGTTACCAATGAGGGAAACAGCAGGGGGAAAATTAATACATGTACCATGGCACAGAAGCGATATTCAGTCTTTTACGGACGATTTTCCCAAACTGAGAGAGAAGCCGATTGAATGGTATCAACAGACTGATAGGTTTGTGAAACTTGCAAAATGTCTCTGGGAAGACCTGAACACTCTATTTGAGATTGTGGTTCCGGCAGATTTGTGGGAGGATTGCAAAAGAGCGGTAGGTTGGCCGACAAGTGAACCGGAGAGAGACAGGGATACGGGTGCACCATCACCTATGGTGATGAGCTTGTACTATAAGGTGATTGAGCATTTGAAGACGAAGGTTGCCGCGAAAAATGTGGATTGGCAGAAGATTGATCGAACTGCCCAAGAGGCTAAAGAATCGATTCATAGTTACTATGAGAGGTTGTTGAAGGCGTTCAAGAACTACAGTGGCACGGAAACAATAGAGGCGAAGGACATGCTTCATTTTGTGTTTAGATTTGTGGAAGGGCTGAGGCCAGAGATAAGTCAGATGATAAAGTCGCATTTGATTTGCTGGCAGTCGAAACCTATTGACGAAGTATTGAATTATGCGAAATACTGTAGCGACGAAATTGAGGTGAAACAGAAAAGGTTGAAAGAGAAGATGATGATGATGCAGCTTAAGGCAGCTCAGACAGGTCTGCAAGGTTTGCAAGGGTTGCAAGGGTTCCAACAGCAGGTACCGCAACCGCAGCCGCAGTTACAGGGAAACATGGCGTTTCAGCCACAGGCCAGAGGCAGAGGAGGTTTTGTGAATAATGGTCCGGATTTGAACACTGTTGTGAATGGTGTACAGGCAATGAAGAAGGTGATGCCGTGTCACGTGTGCGGAATCGTCGGTCATTGGAAACGCGAGTGCCCGATCGTGGTGCAGGAAGGTGCAGGTGCAGGTGTTGGTCAGCAAAACAATGATGTCAATGCATTTCAGACAATGAGGGGACCGAAAATGAGAGGTCCAAACCCAAATTTTCAGGCCGTAAATCAGTTGCAGGGATTACAACCTATGCAGCCGCAGCAGATGCAGATGCCTCGTATGCAGATGACGCAAATGCAGCCGATGCAGCAGCAGTTACCCATGGTACCTAATCAGCAAATGCAAATACCTTTGGCACCAATGAGTCAGCAGCAAGTGATGGTTCCTCCACAGGTCTCGGGTCAGGTAATGAGTACAAATGGCACCGTACAACAGTTCCCATTACACAGTGAGAGTGGAATAAACAATGTATGGGAGAGTGAAAGTTCAGAAGAAGAAGGAGATTGTGTGCTTGCAGCATCCTTGGAAGTTGATCAAAAGGGTCCGTACGTGGAGGGAAGAGTAATGGGTCATCGTGTCTCATTCTTGGTTGACACGGGAGCCACACATTCAACAGTTAAGAGCAGTGCAGTACCAAATTTGCCACTCTCAGGGAGTACAGTTCAAGTGGTGGGAGTAGCAAACAGGCACCTGACCAACCCGATTACAGATCCGGTACCAGTCAGCATTGGTAACTATCAAGGGTTACACAAATTTGTGGTATGTGACTCAAGCCCGATAGCACTGTTAGGGAGAGACCTATTGTGTAAATTGGGTTGTTCGATTATGTGTTCGAACGAGGGAATCAAAATTCAGACGAGCAGTGATGGGGAAGAAGAGGACAGTGTAGGGGGGGATGAGATGGAAACTGTCGATGAAGATTACCCTCTGATTTGTCTATTCCCAATGATAACTGAAGAAGATATCCCAGCTGAATTATGGGAAACAGTCGGAAGGGAAGTGTGGGATATGACAGGGAAAGAGGTGGGATTGATGAAAGGAGTGGAACCAGTGAAAGTGACTGTAAAGCCCAATGCAATCTTTCCCCAGACCCCACAATACCACATGGCACAAGACACCCTCATGAAAGTTGCCCAACTCATTGACGAATTTGTAAAGCAGGGAGTGCTGAAGGAGGTGTTGAGCAGTCCATGTAATTCACCAATAATGGGACTAATAAAGCCGAGTGGAAAGGTCCGACTCGTGCAGGACTTGAGGAAAATAAATGACATCATAGTCAAATGCTGCCCAGTAGTACCGAATCCAGCTGTGATAATGTTTCAAGTCCCTTGCGATGCCGAGTGGTTCTCAGTCATCGACTTGTCACAAGCATTCTTCTCGGTGCCTCTTCATGAGGACAGCCAATTTCTCTTTTGTTTCAAATTCTTAGACAGAGTGTACAGTTGGTGTCGAATTCCTCAAGGGTTTTCTGAGTCACCGTCAATATTCAATCAGATTCTAAAGAAAGACTTGGAAGCATTAGAATTGCCATTCGAGTCAACTCTAGTACAGTACATTGATGACTTATTGATTGCATCAAAGACAGAAAGTGGCTGCACAGCCGATACCATTGCTCTGTTGAACCATTTGGGAAGGAATGGACATAAGGTGTCTCCTTCCAAATTACAGTTCTGTCAGAAGAAAGTGAAATACTTGGGTCACCAGATAGAGAAAGGGTCACGGAGAATAATGAAGGAAAGAATAACGAGTGTACTTCAAATGAGTCCACCAAAGACAAGGAGGGAGGTGAGGAAGTTTTTGGGAATGGTGGGCTACTGTCGCCAGTGGATTCCCAACTTCTCGACTCTAGCAAAGCCTTTACTGAAGTTGACCCAGAAGGATGCCTTGGATCAGATTGAGCTGAAAGGAGATGAGATGGATGCTTTTGTTGAATTGAAAGAATGCATGTGCAGGGCTCCAGCTTTAGGTATGCCTGATTACACAAAGCCCTTCACATTGTTTTGTCATGAACGTGATGCATGTTCTTTGTCTGTCTTGACTCAAGCCCATGGTGGCATAAACAGACCAGTAGCGTATTTTTCAGCTACTTTGGATCCGGTCGCAGCAGCACTTCCAGGGTGTTTGCGCACCGTAGCAGCAGTTGGTATCAGCCTCACTCAGAGTGAAGGAATAGTGATGGGACACCCAGTAACAGTCATGGTCCCTCACTCAGTTGAGATACTTTTGACCCGCTCCCGAACGCAGCACATGACTGGAGCAAGACTCACAAGGTATGAAACGATAATTCTGGGCTCACCGAATGTGCAGCTGAAAAGGTGCACTACGTTGAATCCAGCAACCTTGCTTCCTGGAGAAAATGCTGAAATTGAGAACGCTGAAGACGTCGAGCATGACTGCCTTCAGGTGACTGAATTTTGCACAAAACCTCGACCTGACATTAAGGATACTAAGCTTGATGAAAATGACCAAATTGTTTTTGTTGATGGTTCATGTCTAAGAGATGGGATGGGAATTTTGAAAGCAGGATATGCTGTATGCACTGTAACAGGTGTCTTGGAAGCGGGATGGCTTCAAGGAGTCTATTCTGCACAAGTAGCAGAACTTGTAGCCCTCACAAGAGCATGTCAACTGTCTGCATTGATGAAAGTCACCATTTATACTGATAGTCAGTACGGGTTTGGGATTGTGCATGACTTTGGACAACTATGGTCACAGAGAGGTTTCCTGACTTCTTCAGGATCCCCAGTGAAACATTGGGGAAAGGATAAGGGAATTGTTACACGCCATTCAAATGCCAGCCGAAGTTGCAGTGGTAAAGTGTAGTGCTCATACGAAAGGACAAGACTATGTTTCTCTGGGAAATGCGTATGCGGATCAAGTCGCAAGATTTTGTGCCTTGAATTGTATATTACTCAGAGATGAATGGAATTCAATAAGTGAACCAGAACTCGAACCAGCTGAAGCATTTGCCTTGAAGGTTGTAGATACAATAGATGAACTAAAAGAATTACAGAATAATGTCAGGGAGGATGAAAGAGATTCCTGGATTAAATCACAATGTATAAAAAGACCAGATGAGTTATGGGTTTCAAATGAGGGAAAATTTGTTTTGCCAAATAGTCTCTTATCACAGCTTGCGCGGTTCTATCATGGGCAAGCTCACCTAGGGAGAGATGCCATGATAAGATTGTTCAAAACTGATTGGTTTAACCCCAGATTTCGTCAAGCTGCAGAAGCAGTTTGCCATCGATGTGTCACTTGCCAGCAGATGAACCCAGGAAAGGGAACAGTTGTGAGCGCGAGCCACATTGGCAGAGCCAGTGGACCATTTAGTCGAATGCAGATGGACTTCATTGAGATGCCTGTGCATGGAGGTCTGAAGTATGTGTTGGTGATTGTGTGCATTTTTAGTCACTGGATTGAGGCATACCCCACGCGTAGAAATGACAGCCTTACAGTTGCAAAGCTATTGTTGAGGGAGTTAATACCACGTTTCGGATTCCCGATCTCTTTAGAATCAGATAGGGGAAGTCACTTCAATAACGAGGTGATAAAGTTACTTTGCGAAGCGCTGAACATTGAGCAAAAACTGCATTGTAGCTATCGCCCTGAAGCATCAGGACTGGTGGAGCAGATGAATGGTACACTGAAATCAAGAATGGCGAAACTAGGTGCATCGACAAATTTGAAATGGCCTGACGCATTGCCCTTGGTGCTAATGTCAATGAGAAACACCCCTGATAGAAAGACTGGATTGTCTCCGCACGAAATTCTCATGGGCAGGGCTATGAGACTTCCTGCAGTTCCCGCAAACGCGCTTTTGAATATTACAGATGATATGGTGTTAGACTACTGCAAGGGTCTAGCTGACGTGGTTCGCTCTTTCTCTCACCAGGTGGAAGCGACCACCTTGCCACCGATCCAAGGTCCAGGACACACACTGAAAGCAGGTGACTGGGTCGTGGTAAAGAAGCACGTGAGAAAGTCGTGTCTGGAACCCCGTTGGAAAGGCCCTTTCCAAGTGATCCTGACGACAACTACCGCTGTGAAGTGTGCGGGGGTTCCCAACTGGATTCACGCCAGTCACACAAAGAAGGTGTTGTGTCCCACAGATGAGGAAGTTGAAGCGCTGAAACTGCCAGTGCCTGACAAAACAGTGCTGAGTGCTGAGACAGAGCAAAATCGAACCGAAAGCGAACAGGCAGGAACGGAAGAGAGAGAGATATTCTCTGAGGACGAAGAGACCAACTCGCTTGGGGGAGACCAAGGAGAAAGTTCAGACAGCGACGAAGCAGCTGAAGGTGACAAAGAGCCTGAAGCAGCTGAGGGTAGCAAAGAGCCTGAAGCAGCTGAAGGTGACAAGGAACCTGAAGCAGCTGAAAGTGATAAAGAGCCTGACGAAAGTAACGGTGACGAAGGGCTCGAAAAAGGTGAAAAAGCAGGAGAGCCTGATCAGAGGAGGGCTTTCCCAGAAGCAGACGATACAGAAAAAGAAAAAGAGAACGTGATTGATTCCCCAGAAGGAGGGGACAAGGCAGAACAGAACGAAACAGTTCAAGCTTCCACAGAAAAGATCGCAGGTCCATCAAATGGACACGGTGCAAAGAGGAGACTAAGTATATCACCAATAAAAGAAAGGACTAAAGAAAGTTTGAACGACGGAGAAAGGCCAAAAGTGAAAGAGAAAAGAAAGGAAGTGACTGTTGTGGGACAATCCTCAAGTGAAGGAAAAGACTTGGCCAAAGAGGAAAGTACCAGCGAGGCAGAATCGAAAAGAGAGGCAAAATTGAAAAGGAAAAGGATACCGAACAGAAGGTATTCCGGTCCTGAATGGGCATATGTAGTCAATGACGATTGGACTGACAAATTTGTATCTCTTAGCCTCGAGAACGAAGAAGAAGAGATACCAATAGAAAAGAAAAGTTTTATGGACTCGGTCGATTGAAAGGGTGATAAATGACATTGCTTGTTACAATCTAACGTGATACAAACAACCAGCTGAGACATTGCTAAACCGGATGAGACACTTGCTGAACTGATAAAAGACTGAGTTATTGCCGAATTGAGACAAATGCTGCTAACCGATAAGTGACTGGCCTCTTGAAGAAGGCGGTGTGAACATTGCACTCGCTCAGCTTTGTAACTGAATTGCTAAATAGTTTCTTTTACAGGTGCTTCCAGCTCTCTGATTCTATACAGATCATGACTGGGTACGCTACACAAAACAGTAGAAAGAAATATTGTAAATATGTGTGTATAGGCTTGGTAACTGCATGTGTACTAATAATAATGGCAATAGTGCTTACAATGCATGGAAAGGGTGAGAATGAGAAAATTGATGCTTCTACCTATGCTCCTGTTACTGTCACTGAACTAACTGCATTAAAAAGATTAGAATTAGATGAGAGGCTCTTGCATGATAAGAAAGAGCTTTCGTATAATGTTTTCTATCGCTTGCTAACCAAATATGTTGAGACTATGGATGCGAAGGATTGTTATGTGTGTACACAGATACCGACATCAGTAAAGGAAGGGGTGACTTATCACCACATGCCTCTTACATACGGGATTACATGTAGTATAGTAATGTCTAGGTTTTATGGTCAGACTAACATACAGTATTTTTACTCAAATTATGATGTTACCTTTGCATATGTTCCTATAATAGCGCAGCTAAGCCAGATTGCTAAAGATTGGGATGCTAAAATAATGAGGGAATTTTTCGAGCCAATGCAACCTTTTGAAACGGCTCACGCTCATAGGGAAAACCTTACCTGCTCGCTCTCTGCAATAGAAATAAGCTTTTTAGATCGCACAGATGATAGAAGAGCACAAATGAATGCGAAATTAGAAAAAGAGCTACATAAGAGGACTTCAGTAGATAATTATGATTTTGCCGCAATAAAGACACAAGGGAGAATAGCTTTAGATGCTTGGCATGTAGGGAAATTTTGTATATATCGGGGTGAATCCTATTATGACAATATTTTTGTAGGAGCGAGTGAGTGTAAACATACGTTTATTTTTAAGGCCAAATGGACATTCATGATGAACGGACTTGACCCTGTCATTCCAGGTGTATATTACATTTGTGGGTATAATGCCTATTATCGTCTTCCAAAGGGATGGTGGGGAAGATGTTATTTGGGTATAGTGTTCCCAAAGGTTTATCAGCTGGATGACCTATCGATGATTCAAAAGACATCTGGATCCCATCGTATCCAGAAAAGAGAGACCGCAGCTGCTGTGGTAGGAGATATATTTGGAGCCATGATTCCTTCGTTGGGAGTCGTGTTGAATTCCATCAAAATAAGAAAGTTGTCTACTATAGTGGATAACATGTTGACAAAGTTTTCAGGTGCTATAATCCTGATAGATGCTGAACTTGCAGCGGAAAGAGCTATGACTCTTCAAAACAGGCTTGCTTTAGACATTCTTTTAGCAAAGGATGGTGGCATTTGCAAAATGCTTGGTGCACGACACTGTTGTACGTATATTCCTGACAATAGTGTGAAAATTAAAACTATGCTTGCTAATCTAACAAAAGAGAGTGCAGATTTGAAGGAACTGAAAGAACCAGGAGTGTGGGAGAAGGTTGGAAAAGGACTTGCTTCAGTGGGACATTGGATTGGGGGAATTTGGAATGGAATATTGCTGAAAATAATACAAGGAATATCAATAGTACTAATTTGGATATTTGGAATTTGGGGAATAAAAAGGGGAATAATAATGATTATGGAAAGAATTAGAAGAAGGAAGGAAGAGAAAATAATGAAGAGAATGGCAGAAGAATACAAGGCGAAAACTAGGGGAACTAAAAGGAAAAGAGAACTGACAGAATTTTAATGGAATAAAATTTGTGGGCATGATTTGGTGTGATGACAAGTAGTCATCAGAGGAGGGATTGATGAAGCAGAAAATGAAGGTTTTACATTTATTAGCGCATAAACGTAGTGTGAAATAATCATGTGTGACTTTAACCGAACTAATAAAGATTGTACGGGGACAAAATGTGCCCTCAGAGTAGTTTGCCAACATTTATAAGCGTGCTTTATATAACGTGGTGTATTAGAATTGCACTAATCCGACATAATCGTAAACGTGTGCTATGATTTTCTTGTTTGAAATGCTTTAGCTTAGCATAACTTTAGTGCAGGCTTTGGCCTAGTTGCCTGGTCTCACGGTTTAGATTCTCTTTACTCCAAGGTCGATCTGCAGGTGCGGACAATGGAAGCTCTGAAAGTGAGTTAATTGGTATAAAATGTTGCAACTTGCGTACCCGTCTCCAAGGATAATGTATGCTTAAGTAAAAGCTTGAGAACTGTTGTTTTTGATTGGACAATTTGAAGCTAACCTATGAACCCTCCAATGGAAGACCCTACTGGATTTGAACTGTTGTCTATTTAAACCAGGTGCACGAGAAGAAAGCAGCCATTTATTGGACTTCGCCCATGCCCGCCATTTTGCAGGACATTGCAGCTATTATGGCCCACTTTGCTGCGACGCCATTTTGAGAGACTTTGATGCTTTCTCTAATCGAGAGAAAGAGACTTTAATGATTCTTACCCTAGAGACTTTAACTTGAATTTGATCCCTTGCATGAAGTAGTAGTTTTACCTTGCCGCCGTGAGGCAATTGCCCCGTCCACCCCTGCCCCTTTGCCCCGTCCCATGCTGATCGAGAAACGGTACCTGTGAGACGAAGACTTCCTTGAATGCTGATCGTAATTGGTAAATATGAAAGGAAATTGTACAATTGCATTGTGTTTCCTTTAGGTAACCAACTGATGATTTTGATAAGAGCCCTAGTTAGGAGTTTTCTAAATTAATGTTGCTAAATTGTTTTTGCATGAAGTCCCACATGCCGATGCTAATTTGAGGTTAGACAAGGATTCCTTATGTCGCACGATGCAATTTGAGATCTTGTTATGCTGACTAAATGTATGCAATTAGTTCGTTACAGATTATAGTTTTAGTGATTTGCATTGCTATTATCGAATGCCTTGTTATTCAAATGCTGCATAGATTGCACTTGTTTCGCCGCTATGGACAGCTATTAATGTTCATATATGTTTATCATTTGGTGTTGAGACACATCTATATTGTGCTAGCTTTGTTAATATAGGGAAATAAAATTCACTAACTTTGAATAAACTGGTGTGGTTATTCCTGGCTGAAAGGTCAGGGTTCGCCGAAAATGTATTCTGGATTAATTGTTAAGTGTTATGTTGATCAAGGTATTGCTTATGTTCGTTATTGATTATTGATTTGATTAAATTGACCGATATAGAGTACGGAGAGTCCCACTTAGTCAAAAGATTCATCGGCCTAAAGAGCGTCCGAATACAGGTAAATTATTAGTACGGACCGCTCTATCACCCCTTCTCTCCTACTTTCTTGGAGGGTCAGAGGGTTGAAGGGTTGCGAGTACTGCAGCAGTAGTGTCTGTGTTGGAAGGAGTGAAAGTTTAATTCACATTTTATTAGGTCTTGCTAGAGAAAGCTTTTGTTGTCTGTTGGACACCTATTATTTTGAATAATTACATGTACTTGAGTGGCTTTAGGCCAGCCCCTTGCTCATGATTAGATAGCCTTGTTTTCTATCTCAGGTTTCTGCTCTTGATTTGATGGCTGTCCTCCCTACTCCTGTGTTTGTCCCACACAGGAACATTTCAGTCTTACCGAGTCCCAGTTGGATGAGTGTTAGCCTTCCACCACTAACTTGAGAGATCTAATTTTACATTTTTTCAGCACTCCATGGGAGTGCATTTGTTTCTTTGTTCTGCCTGTATCCCTACACCCCACTCTCAGTTTCTGCTTTTTAACTCTCACCTACATGGTGATTCCTTATTCATGTATTTGTTAACTGGAGCCCCTACATACTATATTCTCCCTCCATGTTCATGTTTTGCCCCAGGCCCCACATCCCATTCCTGCTGCCCATGTAATTTTTTTTTTTTAAGCTTCTACCAACAATGCATAGTGTTGCTGGGCTGCTAGCTCCCTTTTTTCCTCCTCCAGCACACTTTCTTTGTTTACTTTTAATTTATCATTCTAAAATGACTGCCAGCATGTTGGAATGATAAACTAAAAATCATAACAAGGCTGTAGTGTATCGCAAGGTATGTGCACACATTAGTGGCAATCTTGGAATAGGTTTTCTTTAATACAAAACCCCTTCCAAGATTGCGACCATGTGTCTATATGCTTTTTGTTTTTATTTAGCCAGGATTTTGATGTCAGCATTTAGTAGGGATATAGGTCTATAGGAGTCACATCTGTCTCTGGGTTTACCTGCTTTTGGAATAAGGATTACTGTCACTGAACACATATCTACAGGGAGATCTCCAGATTTAAACACCTCCTGAAAGGCTCCATGAAGCGGATCAGCAGTTTTCCCACTCAATATTTGGAAGAACTCCACCAGGAATCTGTTGGGTCCCACAGCTTTCCAGATGCATTTGTCCCATGGTCAAAGACACATCCTCCACTAATATGTCCACCTCCAGGTCTCTCCTATGTTGCGGGTCAAGCGGCCCATGGGGTAGCCCTCTGTAAAGTCTAAGACTTCCTGGTCAGTGACTCTCAGACACGATTCATAGAAATCGCCAAAACGCTTTCCAATTCTTCCACTATTTCCTGACTACAGATTGTCCTCAATTCCCTAATAAAAATGCCATCCCACTATCTACTACCGATCCAAGCCAGTAGTTTGCCAGCTTTATTGCCAGCTTCATATATTCATTTTTGTTTCACTAATTATATTGCCCAGATCTCATTATTAGCCACTAACTGGTATTCCACCCGTTTAAGGTCCATTGACAACTTCTTCACAGTCGTGGATGACTCCACAAAGACCCTTTTTCCAGTGTACCCAGTCTCTGTTGTCGCTCCCTACTTCCCCGGCTGTAATAACCCCCCCCCCCCCCACCCCCCCAAGTCATAGCCTTAAATACTGGCTCTGCACAGAGTCTCTTTTCTCAGCAAAAAAGAACTTGGAGGCCCGCTCCAGGCGTCAGACCTCTGTCTTGTTCCGTAATATTCTGCCTCCCCAAATCTAGGAAGCACATCATTATGTGTCTGTATGGTTGCCGATACAGCGTGACACATGGGTGCACTAGAGCTCTTCCAACATTTTCAGTTCAGACAACTGCTATACACATGCACACACACAAAGATATGCACATGCATACCAAGACTGACATATATACACCCAACCAAAAAATTGCTATGACCTGCTGCCTTTATCCGATCTAAATAGTTAAAGGAAATAGATCGGAGGCAGAACAAGATTACTGTTTGTAATTGGATTACATTTGTTTGTGCAAAATTGTTACAATATTTCATTTTTATATCCAGCACAACAACTGGCTCCTTTGTATAGGGTTTAGTACTCTTTAAAAGAGAAAGTGAGTGTTGGAAATGGTTCTTTCTGCAGGGTAACCTCCCCCCCCCCCAAATGTTACACCTTCCTCCTCCCCTTTTGTCTGAATTCATTTTTGTTACCTTTAGGACCCTTGGCACTTTACCACTGATAACCTGCTAAAGAGCATGTGCTCACCCCCTTAAAACATGGTAACATTGATGTATCCATGATTGTCATATTTAATTTACTTAATTCACTAATAATGCGCACTATAAGTGCAGTGGGCCTGTAAATAAAGTTCTACTGGGGGTCTGCAGCCCTGATTGTATCACCCACTTAATTAGCCCTTTAAACACGTCTCAGGGCTGTCACTGCTGAGCCTGTATGTGCAGTCTCACTGCCATGGTGACTTGCCATTTAAATCCCCTTGCCAAGCCTCAAACTCCCCTTTTATTATACATAAGACACCCCTAAGGTAGGCCCTACGTAGCCCAGGGGAGGTTGCTGTGTAAGTAAAAGGCAGGACATATTCCTTTTAGTTTTACATGTCCTGGTAGTGAAAAACTCTTACATTTGTTATATATTCATTATATATACTATACTTTCATAGTATACCTTTGGGGATTCTTTAATATATTTATTAAGTGTAACTCCTGATTGGAAGGCGGTAGAGCTGTCATGTTTAGTACCTATGGAACTGTAATGATATATCCTCTTTAATGGTAAAGTCTAATTCATCATTACAGTTTTTAAAACACCACTTTTAGAAAGTTGGAATTGTTCTGCTCTTAGCCCTGTGTGCCTTATGTCTGGGGTGGGTGACAGCTGGGCCTTGCACATTCCTTCTAGATAGCAACACAAAATGGGAGATTAGGTGTGACTTGATGGGCCTTAATGGCCATTAACTGGTTTGGTGGGGGCAGAGCTTAGAAGTGCCTCACTCACACCTGAATAGGACTGCCCTGTCCACACACAATAGGACAGCTTGGAGCCAGGACATGGGAGGCAGTGCATCTGTGCACTTCAAGGGTATGTCTCTAGAAATATAAATACTGGAACTCGGACACCACCACTTCAGCACACTTCTGGACCTGTAAATACTCTGCCAGGAAGAAGGACCACAGTGCTGCTGAAAGGACTGCAACTCTGCTGGACTGCTGCGTTGCTGGACTCCTGCTTTGCTATTCTGACCTGTGCTTTCTGCCCTCTTGCCTGGGAGTGAGAAGGACTAGACCTGCATCTCTACAACCCAGAAACCAGAGTAACTCCAAGGGCCAGCTGACTGGCTTCCTGTTTTCTGAAGTCTCAGGGACACAAAAGACTTCCAACCAACCTGCTCCTGCACCTGGACTCTGCCATCTGCGAGTCTGTCCTGAAGTGGTATCACCTGGACCATTGGAAGTGGGCCTAAAGTGTTCTGCCTTCTGTGGTTCTCACCAGAAATGCAATGCAGACCACGCACCAGGATTGAAGGTACTGTGTTCAGCTGGGATAAGTGGATCCCTGTATCCAGTCCTCGCTCTATCACGGTCGGCCTGAACTATTGACTTTGTCCTGGTCCGGTGCAACCAGATAACCACAGTTGGCGCTTTGCACTTTTATGTGCTATTTTCACCAAAAGCTTAAAAAAAGCACATCTCAGGATTTACTAATGGGATTTCTGTTGTTTTGGCCTTGATTTACTCATAAAATTAAGCTCTGTTCTTTTAACCAGGTGTGTTGTGTTTTTTTGGTGCTTTCACTGTGTTGCTGTTTGAAGTGCTGCACAAATACTTTACACATTGCCTCTTAAGTTAAGCCTGACTGCTCTATGACAAGCTACCAGAGGGTGAGCACAGGTTAATTTAGGGTGTGTATCTGACCCACCATGACTAGGATTGTGGTCCCTAGGTGGACAGGATGCATACCTCTGCCAACTAGAGACCCCATTTCTAACAGTGAGGCATAATTTTTATAAGACCAGGTGGGTTTTCTCCTTTATGGGCAAGGTCATAGGATTTTCTCCTTTGTGGGCAAGGTCATAGGTGCAACATGATGCATATAGGGTGCAAGGTGGTGCTAGAAGGCAGATAGTTTCAAAGACTATGTAAGTAGGTAGAAAATAGTAAGGACGCAATGGTGCATGGTATAAAGCACAAAGGTGCAGTGTCAAGTCAATGTAGGACCACAAGGCCCTTGAAAAATAAATATCATAATGACATATTGCGCCATGGTCACTTTTAAACGGTCATATTTTATACGTCGCCCTGTGTGTTGGTAGGGTGGGTTAAAGATAATGGTGAAACGACTTAGTTCACATTCTGAAATCTTATGCTGTTGCGACCTTGATTGGAAGGTTCAGGTTTCATGATGAGACAGCGCATGTGATAAAATATAGCAAGCAGGAGGCAATTGGAAAGTGCAAGTAAGGTAACTCACAACTTATTAGAATTGCGGACAAGCACTTATTATTCGCCAACAGTCTTTGACCCAGAACATGAGTTCACAGTTGGTGTTCGCCAGCAGCATCCAGCTGCGGTCTTCTGGTGAAGCTTTGGACCCTGGGACTTATTCTTTTACAAATGAAGCACTGCTAGATGCTTAGCAGCAAATGGCATCACACCCGAAAAGCCCTGCAAGTTCTCTCATCAAAGCAGAAGGTGGTAGTGACGAGGAAAGGGCTGGCTACGGTGCCACCGATCACATCAAAGCTCTTTTATACAAGCTGTCTGCACATGGAGCTCATGTTCAATCTCAAAACTAATAACACTGAGTGACAGCGAAACTCAATGTAATTATTAAGGAACAGAGTAAATGTTTAATGTTTTAAAACGAATTATCCTACATTATACAGCAATAATATAGGAGAAAATAGTTCCAGCGCACAAAGAAGAAAACATTGCTTAGATAAGTTTAAGAAATAAAAAATATTTTTTTCTTTTCTACAGCTAATGGTAATTTCACTTGGTGTGGCAGACAGTCTTCTGGAAACAAGTGTTCACCTTTAGATTTTGTAAAAATATTCTTTATTCAAAAGTGAAATCTTTGCACATACTGTGAATGTCCTTCATTTGCATAATGTCACACAACTTGGTGCACCCAGCATCTCAAATGCAGAAAAAGGCAGCAAGGCCCGTGGAAACAAATGGTGCAAACACTGGGGCACGAGTAGAGCAGTTGTGGGGACCTTAAGGCTTCGGAGTGGCGTGATGCTGCTACTGGAGTACTACTTCACACACTCACCGGTGCCTATGGGGACCGGCCCCAAGGTGCCCTCAGAACAGATGTGGGGACGGATTTTCCACACCACAACTAATACTCTCATTTTATATTTATAGAATATTTCTTCAATTCTTTTTCGGCTTAATATGTGCGAGCTCAGGAGGACATTGCAGCTGCCAAGTCACCAGTGGGTTCTATTGGATCCATTCACAGTGCGTGGAATTCTGGACACTGAACAATATAGGTTTAGGGAAAAAGAAGCATTGATAGTAGCGTCAACAGATCTGGCTCTTGCACAGTGCACACAGGGAGACACAACAAACATGCAGGGTTATGTGTGTATCCTTACATCCGTTTTGACTCCCAATCATTATACATATAGACACAAATGCACAAAGGCATCCACCGTTATGAATGATACACACACACCCCCACACACCGCCCACCTCCCCCTGCCATGCACTCAGCTAGGCATGCACACAGAGCTCAGACTCAACCACATCTTACATACACACACACTTGTATGTAGATATTACATACACGTCTTAGGTATTATTGAGGTAAAGGGTCAGGGCCAAGGAAAACTGTTTGGATCTTTTGCATGGAGAAAATCAGTAGACACCTCTCCCAGAAAGGTACAAGTGAAAAGGTCTGTCCCTTCTCCTTGAACATGCTGTTTCCAACATCAGTCCCTCCTAACCCGGGTACAGGTGGCAGCAGCGACACTCGAGAAGAGGGGTGTGCTTGGATGCGCTCTTGATCGCAGAGCTTAGGTCTGGGATCTCCTTTTCCAGTAATGGGAGAACACTCATCGGGGATGCATGACTGCCAGGCTCACTGAGGGACCACAAAATAGTCAATGGGGACAAGCATTGGCAAAGCCAATAGTGGTTACCTTGGCAAGCGAAAAGTCGTTATTTTTATTAATACTTTTTTCATATCCAATGAATAAAAAAAACTGACAAAATTATGAAGAACAGAAAAATAAAGCAATAGCCCAACAGCCAAAGTACACCAGCTCTGGCACTTAAGTATACTCCATTTCATACTGTGAGTCACAGTACAGGAGAGCATATTGTGGTGAATAGAAGACAAACGTGAATGACACTTGACTAGACCAATAAATGCAGAGGACTGACCTAATGCCCTTATATTTATGTTTAGATGCATGCAACATTATTATATTTTTTGAGAAGCATGAGGCTAGTGAGAAACTCTCTAAGCAGGATCTAAAAAAGCACAGGGCAGCGGTGCTCTCTTGAGTCTTGCAGAGAAATCTGCATTCCAAGTGCAGGGAAGCGTAGAAAAAAACCCTCAAATTTATGTTTAATAATTATTTATGTTTAATAATTAGAAAAATATAGAACCCTTATCTAGACAGGATATGCACTCCTATTTCATGCAATTAAGTCTAAAACCCTATGTCCCAAGAGTAATGTGTAGTAATCCCTGCACTACTAAAAAGTATAAAAAAAGGTACTCTATGCAGAAGTGTTGTAGCACATTTACTATACAAGGTATAATTTGATAGATGGTAATTTAATCACCGTTTAGACTTTCGCTTCATACTTAAAATGTTTAATGGCTCTTTCTAAAAAACTGATTCACTCAACCTGTCCACGTTTGTTTGTCGAACCCAGGTCGTGGTCATGATGCCTTTATGTTTTTCAAAGTGGCGTAACAGAGGCCCTTGCAGTGCAGGGGAGGGGGCGGGGGAACCCTTCAGAAGGCCCCCGTTCTGTCCAAGGCCTATAAATGTTTGTGAGATATTAGAGACTCAGGGCCACTTACCCATTCTGATGGGGGCGGGGGCATCATTTTGCTTTAAGCCACTGTTTTTAGACGGTAGTGTTTCCAAGACGCCCAAACAAGAAGAAAGTTACACTTGATTCTGAGTTGAAGTGGTCTGCGGAATGTCACCATGACAATATTCAACCTATAAGAGGCAGTATAAATAGAACACTGTGGACGAGGCTACAAAGGGAACGTGTTAATGCAGTTGATGCTGGAGCTGTGGAGCTCAACACCAAGTAGGGTTTCAAAATCAAAGCAAAAGTGAGTAATGGCTAGATGTATGAAACACTGGTCGCACAATACTGGTCACAAATTCCAACCAGTATTTTTGAAGACCAGTGTGGAATTTTGTGAACTGTGTATTAAAGGGTCAGTTAAAAAAAAAATCTTGATTATTCATGGGGAATGTTGTAACTTGTGACTCACTACAATTGGCGTGATGGTATGATGGTCTGGTGTGATCAGCAGACTGCGATGTCTTTGATAACTTCTACATATTTTTTTCTTCAAACAGGAAATTGGGCTATGTTTAAAAAAAAAGTTGGTTTGTGAATTGACAGTGGTCCCCTGGATTACTGACTACTCCCCAACAAACACTTTTTTCCACTCACAAAGGGGGAGATGTGCCCAAGGCACCCCTTCCTTTTGTGAATCACTTAACATCCCATTTTAGAAACTGGTAAAATGTCAATACCTTTGCAGACGGAGTTTGCTTGCAAAACATTGGTAGATAGCACAACGGATGCCAATTTGGTAGGAAAAAGCCTAAAGAGGCCCCTTCCAGTTAGCGATTCCTTCTGCCCATTTCAATCCATTTTGCGAGTTGGAATCCCATTGTGGGATTATTAGATTAAAAAAAGCCATTTACCTATCACAAACAAACTGATTTAGTGAAACACAGGGTTTGCGAACTACTAAATTGCTCCATACATCTGGCCTACAGTTCTCAAAATGTGTCAATAAGTATAATTTCCAGGATTTGTGACGAGGATCCTGGGAAGCTGCCCAGCTGCTTGTTTCAAAAGGTTTATTCTGTCAAGGCTCTACAGGAAACCAAAGTCATCCCCTGTAAAAATGTTCAGCCAGCCCCACAGTGCATGAGGCTGCAAGCGGCAAAAGTTCCTTGACTGAGTCACGGCAGCCTATCTTGCTTTGAAAGCAGCCCAGACCCACCACCCCCCAAAGCCTTCAGCCTCTTGGTGAAATGCCAGAGTGGCAGAATGGTCAGTCTGGCCCTGATCTTTGTGCAGCTTGAAGTACTCAGTGAATAAGCATGCAGTAGACCGGCATCAATCCCATGTGTCGATGGACCAAGAAAAGTTAACAAGAATTTCAATGGAAGTTTCACCCTTGCTGCTAAACTGATGGTTGCCATTTTATATTTCTGGGAACTGTAATCTCATTCAGGGCTTCTTTACAGGCTTAAAAGCTTTACTAATTACTTTACTGAGAGGTACGATCAACGAATAAAGCTTTACAAACGTGTTTATTATCATTTTTCCGTACCCTGGAATGACAATGGAACACTCAGGATAGAATAAATAGGTTAACAATCTGTTGATTCAAATTATTTATTATTAATAACTAGATTTTATATAGTGCTTAATACCGCAATTCGGTCGCCTTTAAGCACAGTGACTAGCAGGTCTTATGATTACTCAATTTAATGGCAAATAAATTATCAACATCGAAAGATGGGAGGCAAAGGCCGCATTACTGGGATCCAGTCTCATGACCTGCGGACCACTGTATATGTGGGTGTTGAGTATTTAACTGGTTATTAGTACATGCAGACTCTCCCTTGCCAGTGGGATACGGCTTTCTGGGCCTGACTCTTCTGGTGGGGTGTTTTCAGGGTGAACGGTTGGCGCATGCTGGGTACAGTCTTTCACAAAAACTCTGAAAAAATATTTGTTGAAGGAGACACACTTGTACAGCAAAGAAAAAACTGAAAAAAAATCACTTAAGAATATCAGTTGAAGTGATACTATGTTTACAACCTTCACTGGTTGTGATAGGAATCTAACCATACTTCTGTGGGTCTGCGACCTCCTAATATTAGGCTAAGGTGACTCATAATAGGGCAGTGACATCTACTACCCTCGGCGGTCGACTCAGGTCTTTTGACTCACACAGGAGTAATGAGATCATCAAATCAAACAATGAGAACCAATAGCCATCAACAATCAAAATATACAATGAGGAGTCAATAATTTATACACACCATGGCCAATGTGGCCATGAATCACCACACTAATTTAATAAAGTTTAAACATTTATTGCCCTTCAACTGACAATACTATGCTCGTGTAAATGATGTGCAAAACCAAAAGATAGGGATACAGAAACAACACAGGCTGTCCTTATAACAGCAATTAGCATTAAACACTCAAAGAGAATTATGCAGAATAACAACAGAAATATTTGACAAATAATAACAGAATTCATTAGTTGTGCAGTTGAATCAATCACAATCAATTAACAAACATTCGGATCAAATACTGGGTCAGTCATCCTAGCTACCAAACTCTAATTCAAAAAGCATGTGTGACAAAACATTAATTAGGAAAACATCCAACTATGGAGCTAATAAAAATGTGGTTACATTTCTAAAGGAAAAAACCTGCAAAGGAAAAATAAATGCACATTGGTTATACCTCTCCAAAGTGAGACAACAACTTGCAGATTCTTCATCAGTAGAGTACAGGAACAGCAGGTCACTAATGTATTTTGTTACTGGGAAGGCATGGTAGTATATATTGACATGAAAAGACTGTGCTGTAATAGACCAATGGCAACAAACTGTGATTGTAGGCTGAAACCAGCAGGAAGAACAATCCTAGAGTGATAGGATGGGGATGATATAATCATACTTCTTCAGGCCCTAGATGAGACGTGCTGCAGAGTGTAGGATGCCTCAAGGGGGCTAATGTGAGGGCACCGAGCTCGGCTTAACCACCCCCATCTGGACCCACTCTAGAGAGGTCACTGTCCACGGACCCCTGCAAGGGCATTTCCAAAATCCTAATTGGATCCGACTGCTGATGAAGGGAAGGTCTTCCATGTCTGAAATGTTTTCAGCAGCCTTCTTAACAGGCTCAGGTTTTGTGCTGCTGAACGGGACATTACAATGGGAGTATTGATATGTAAAAAAGGGCCAAAGCTTGAGGTTTACAGCCACTGGTTCCCATTGGACAAAACTCTGATCAAGGCAAATCTCAACAACTCACTGTGTCAACTGTACCTTAATTGATATAAGTGGTTGAGCTCACAGATAATCTCGTATTATAGGCACTGTCATGGTACCAGGAGACTTTGGCAAATTATACCACGGATTGTCAATGTCCTGAAATGGTCCTGAAATGGTCCTCATATTGGAAATCTGGATCCTAAGTGAATCTTATTGTAAAACAGCTTGAACGTGACCACACTCAAAGCAAATTGCCACCCACCAGTATCCTTAAGCAATGCTTATCAGATGGAACATGGGGCCTGATTACAACTTTGGAGGAGGTGTTAATCCGTCCCAAAAGTGACGGTAAAGTAACGGATATACCACCGGCCGTATTACGAGTCCATTATATCCTATGGAACTCGTAATACGGCTGGTGGTATATCCGTCACATTTGGGACGGATTAACACCTCCTCCAAAGTTGTAATCAGGCCCATAGTGTTAAGTTGGTTATATATCAATAGGAACATGCGTATACCTCTTCATTTTTTAAGATATGCCATAACAGGAAACAGGTCTGTGCAGGTCACTGCTGTAACTCCACTCACTCTGAAGCCAACGGTAGAATCGAATCCCCGCTATGTCATACAATAGTATTCTACTTGATATGTAACACAACACATCCACCCTTTAAACCCAAAAACCAAACAATTTAAAAATAAAATTAATACAATAAAATTTAAATCGATTGAAAAGAACAAACAACATAAATTCCCATTACATCACATTATCCTTTAACCATCCCGGTAAAAGTCTTTTTCTTTTAAAGCCAACATCCCCTTTGCTCTCCACCAATTCCCCTCGTTCCTCAAGCTTCTACCATACAACCTCTCCATTACGTATATCATCACTATCCTCATCTCACAACCCTTTTCCATTATATTATCCTTCCTACTTTGTCTCACTGCACTTGTTTCGGATTGTTCTTCATCATTCATTTCCATTATTTCTAGTTGTTCCTTCTCCACATCCAACTTGCCATCCACATCTCCAATGTCCTCCAACCATACATAGTTCTTGCGATCACATCGTTCCATCACCTCACCTTTTTTTTCCACACAGCGCTACTCTTTTGAGATTCCATACCTTCCCATCTTTAAGTTGAATAGCATTTCTTAAAACCTCTACTACCTCCTGGGACTCAAAAAATTTACTTTCTCCTTTTGGTACCCAACCTGGTTTTCTTACCCTCACACTATCTCCAACTTTGACTTGCACCTCGTGAGCACCCCGACTTTTTTTATAGTATGCTTTACTTTGTTCATTAACTTTTCCCAATTTCTCCTGTACTGACATTGGTGACCACATTTCCACTTTTACTTAACCAAGCAGGACTGAACTTACACTTCGCCTTTCTTCCTCTCATCATGACGAATGGGGCTAATCCTGTTGTTTCATTCTTTGTAACTCTATATACCTGCACTGCCTTTTGTAACTCCAAGAGCCAATCACACTGTTTGTTCATTGCCGCCTGAATTATCCCTTGCACGACCCGATTAAACCTATCTACACTGCCATTACCACTAGTAAATTGTACTTGTTATCACTTAGTAATATAGCCAGAATTCCCTCTGAAACAAAAACCTTGACCATGAACTCCAATATTGTTAATGTATCCACTCTTTTTACTATTTCTATCACCGGCCACTTAGTAAACAAATCTATCAATACAATCATATACTCTTGAAATTCCCCAACTGGGCCCAGCAAATCTATTGCCACACACTCCCAAAGCTGCTCGGAATCAGACACTCACTCATAGTGGGTTTCAAAGTGCGTATAGATTTATCTGCATTAGAACACACCTCACATGTCCTTACAAATCTTTTTACTGCCTTGTCCATTCCTGGCCAGCAAAACACCACTTTTGTCAATGTTTTAGTTCTTACTACACCAAAATGTCCTGCATGACATAAGCTTAAAATCATATTTCGTAATCCATAAGGTGGAACCACTCTGTTGCCTTTTAGAACTTCTCCATTATCCACAGACAATTCCGACCTAACCTCCCAAAACGGTTCAAGTTCTTCCTCAATTTGTTCTTTCCTTGGCCAACCTTCACACTAGTATCTTACCACCACCTGTAATACTTTTTCTTTTTTCCTGTTCTACTTCCCATTCCTTCTTCCATATCGCTGGTTTTCCAGAATCATGAACTAAGGCAACTTTGAATTTATTCCAAGGATCATCCTCACATACTTTTAATGGCACCGGAAATCGTGACAAACAATCAGCCATTAAATTTTCTCTACCTGGCACATACACAATGTTCATTCTTATGGATAATCTTGCCACTCTGGCTGAAGCATTGACACATCCCTCAGTGGTTAATAATCTAATAGTTTGTGATCACACCTTATAGTCATCTGTTTACCCCAAACAAATCCTCTAAAATGATCTAATGCCCAGGTACATGCTAACGCTTCCTTTTCAATAATAGGAGATTTTGTTTCAGTTGGTGATAATGCATGTGATGCAAACAGAATGATTTTCTCTTTCCCTTTGGAAACCCTCTGTGACAGCACCACACCTAACCCCTTGTTACTAGCATCTGTTGTGAGTATACAACTCAAATTTGGATCAAACCCTCCTAAAGCAGGTATTCCCCCTCAAATACCTCCTTAATATCCTTAAATTCCATTTCACATTTTGTGTCCCATCAGAACTTCACATTTTTCTTCAATAGTTGGCGAATCTTATATACTCTGTCTCTGTAAGGGCTATTTGAGGGTATGCCACGGAGAGATCCAACATTGAAAACCATTTAGCTCCTTTAAGTTATGACACCACTTCTGTGATGTTAGGTAGGGGAAACTGATCAATGACAATGTTACCATTAACATGGTGCAAGTTCACACAGAGACAGATGTTCCCATTGCTTTTGCGTGTTACAACAACTGGTGAAATCCATTCTGATTTTTCTATAATTTCAATCACATCACACTCCAAAAGCTTTTCAAACTTCTTTACCACTTCTTCTCTGATCATTATAGTGATCATTCTTGCTTTATGCTTCTTTGGTACTGCATCCTTCAATACTGTGTTCATAATGTTTCAATAAACCCAGACTTTTAGTAAATACCTTTGGAAACTTATCCATCATAGCTTTAGCTGTTAAGCTTCCCTCATCTAGTATTAAAACCTTCTCAGCACCATTAGGATTTAAAACAATCCGTAGATTTCCTTGATCTATCCATCCTAGGATTGACGGGCCATGTTTTTCCACATACAGTTTTCCTCTTGCATTCCTGCCTTTAAAGAGAAATCCAACCATATATATTCCAAAATATCAGATTGTTCCCCCGTAAAGCTCTACAGAGCTATATGCAATGGCATTAGATGTGAACCAATTATTTTGCTAAATGTTTTGTTCCATACCTCCTCACACACAAAGGTAAATGGTGACCCAGAATCAGCATACATGTTGATTGCAACTCCTCCAATCAACAAATCACACAAAGGTTTATTTAAAGAATTTCCTTCACTTATGTTTAGTATGAAATTTCCTTATAGGCTTTTGACACAATCACTTTTGTGATTTTCCCCTTCTGTTCCGCTATCTTCTGGACTGTTTCCATCCAGGATACAATTGATTTTGTTCCACTTCTTTTTGCACACTTTTGCAAAATGTCCAATTATCCCACAGTTCCTGCATCTTTGTTTCACTGCAGGACAACTTCTGCTGTAACCAAGATGATCCTTGCTATCACGCCTTTAACACCTTCTGTCATCCCCAATCCTCCTTTCCTTTGCCACGCTTTTTTGCTAATTTCTTTGAATCCTATTTTTTGCACTTTGTGTTTTGTACACATTTTTAGAGTCTTTCTCCAAGTGCTTCAGTTCCATTGCACATCTACCAGATATTTCCACCTTGCGAATAATTACTAATACCTCCTCTAATGAAGCATTCCCATTAATCCACAGCTGGTCCTGTATAGTAGCGTTATTTGTGTGCATGACCAACTCATCTCTTATGAGTTTGTCATGTAAATTTCTAAATTTGCAATCTATGGCTAATTTCCTTAATTCAGATACATAGTTGTCTACTGTTTCCTCTTTGTTTTGTTTCCTTTGAAAAAATGTATACTGCAATATGCCAATGCACGCTTTAGGTGTAAAATAGGTGTCCAAATCTTTTAAAGCAGCTTCAAATACATAAACATCACCACTTATTACTGGTTTCGACATTCTTTCATACGTTTTTAGTCCTAATGGTCCCAGAGAATGTAACAAAATCATTTTTTTCTGTTCTGCTTTCATATCTCCCTTTTCATCCACAGATTCTATATAATTTATAAAATATTGTTTCCATTCCATCCATTCAGATCCTGACACCCAAAACTGTTGTGGGGGATTAATTGTAAAACTTTATTGTGCCATCTGGTATTTCTGTGAGAATATTTTTGTATACAGTCAAATAGAACCCATATGATTTAAATGTAATTGCTATAAAAAGTAAACTCTAACAATCAATCACCTGTTTCCTGTTTATAATGTTCCTGCGGCTTCTCCCCTCGTTATTCCATCTGCTCGATCACTGTTCAATTTTTTTTTATCCTGCGATCCAAAATTGACTCACATAAAAGTCATGTTGTGTGACCCGAACATACGGTTCAACTAACACATTCAGAATGGCTAACACTAAAGGTAGTTGGTGGCACTTCTGTTTCTGAAGCAAAATATTTGAAGACCAATGCCTCCTCAATTGTTCATTGAACAACTTTCTAGGACATTCCTTAGTAATTTCCAACATACCAGCTCAGACCAGTCAGTCTCCTCGATTTGCACTTAAAAGCATAAAAAACCTTGGAAACCACAAGCACTGTTTAAGAATGTATGTATCATTCCACAAGATCTAACCGACATCCTTAGGGACCTGAAATGGGAAGAATGATTTAAAAAAACATAAAAAGCTCAGACTTGGCTATTCAGAATAAAATGGAAAGGCACAGCAATTTGTGCTGAATGTCCGAAAGTTGCAAATTGATGTATCATTTAGGGATTTAGCATTCTGACCTGCGTTAATGCTGAATATCAGTCATAATGCCTTCATTTTCAGCATCACTGTTCATTTTAGACTTCATGTGCCAGCTTTTCTGGAAAGTAAATACAAATTTCCCAAAGAATTAAAAAGAGCAGTTTCTACTTACTTGAGAAAAAGATTACGCTAATTGGCTCTGTTCCCATGGTGTAGCGATGGTGGCACTTGTCCTTAAAGAAGGAAGGGTTCAAACTGCCCCCCGGTTCCAATAGTAGACTTTAGCCTTTGACGAGTTTCTTTGGCTGGGGTTGACCACACAGCTTTTTGACAGTAGGTCACTTGTCCTTCCTGACAATAATATATACAACACTACTGGGTTGCAGGCAGCTTGTTGAATGTGTCTCATTCTGTTAACCATAGTGTGCACGCCACTGCTACAGGGCTGCAGCCCTGTTCGTCATTTCACCCTTTATTTTCTCTTAAATCTTTTCACAATTTAATGAGTGACTTTTAATCAATCTTTTAAAATTTACAGTCCATGTTTGACTGACATTCTGTGAAAGGTATGGGTGTCATGACAGAACACATAATACAGCATTAATCATCACCATGGCAATCATCATAATGCTTTGGAAAAAGATTACATTCACTTGAGGACAGACAGTGCTAAACTAGGAGATGAATCATTCTCTCTGCGACTGTCTTATCAAATACACCTGTAACATTTATCAAACACTCTTCACTGTCAGTGAACGAACCAGAACCGACAAGAGGAGATGTGATTTAGAGGCTAAGTAGATGCCTTTGTCAAATGGTGGCCTGTGTTCTAATCATCAGCCTCGGCAGGTGACCCTACCATTCTGTGATTGTTGGCAAATCACTCATTATTGGCCAAGCTACTACCCACATGCCACCAACGATGCTCTCCAAGGCGCACCAGGAACCTGATGTGAATCAGAGTCCTGTGTGTCAGTGGCATTATGGCAAACTCAAGTCTACAAAACAATAACACACTTCATTTCTCAGTACCTAAGATGATTAATATACTTATAAGGGTGTATTGTAAAAAACTGAATTATACAGTAAATTGAACTGTACACTACACTACCCTTTAATGTCCCAGGTAGGTACATGTTCCGGCTGCCTGCCCTCATGGTTTCTGCAGCAGTCAGGTCTCAAAACATACCCCCATTCTGTTCTAATTCCACCAGTCATGTTTGAGATGCTACAATAACGTTCTCTGGAAAGTGTTTTGCTGCTCCTTGTAGCTTTTTCCGAGCCATGTCAACTACCAATAAAAGTAAAAGGGATTTTGCAAATCTCTCCAATAAACATTATCTTCTTACCATCATCTTAGTGGTCTGCTAATGGAAGGTTTGGACAGAAAACGACCCAATTCTATAATGTCCGATCCAACCATGTGGACACCTTCTGTATGTGAAGATCTTGAGCTCACCCAAATCTACAACACCCATTGGCTGAAAAAGATTCAGAACCACAAGATCTACAACCTCTCGTGGCAGCAAATGTTAATTAATAACCACAAATGTGATGAAATGTATTTCTAGTTCGTTTCCACCTTATTTCCCACTTTTGCAACACACAATATTGGACAAACTCCACAAATGGGATTGCAGTCCCAAAATGGTTAGGACAAGAAAATGCCAAATTTCTAAAAGTGGCATTTTCAAAATTGTGACTTAAAATCCAACTTTACCATTAAAGATGGTTTTAAATCACAACTCTGTAGAAAGCAAATAAATGTCCTTTTGGAAGAAAAGACTAGAATACCCTTTAAGAGGACAATGTAAGGAATAAAGGAAGTCTAGGTGAGCAAGACTTATAAAGAAGACAAGATTTGGAATATCCATTGAGAAGACGAGGTTGGGAATACCCATAAAATGAAAAGGTTAAGAATATTCATAGTAAGACAATGTTAGGAATACAAATAATGAAGACAGACATAAAAGTATCCATAATGAAGCCTGTTTCAGAAAAACAATACAGCACCAAATAAGGAATGTTTGAAGTCATTGAAATTGTGCAAGGCCATGCAGTTCTCACATGTAGACTTCCTGGAGAATGGAGGATGGCTGGGCTTTTAGGTGCCCCTAGGGGTTCTTCTTAATCACATTGTCCCATAATACTCATAATAAAAATATACACCCTGTTCATATTACTTTTAGCACCTACTGTGATTATTTCATCTTGTAATCCCTTTTCTCCTAAGACTCTCCACTTTTTGTGTCTGAGACTGGAGCTCGCACAGGGGCTGAGGTTTGGACATTGATGGCCTAGCATTCTGTACTACAGGAACTAAAAGGACTGGCATCTGTTTAGGGTCACCAGAGGTTACAGCTCGGACACATCTCCTGTCTCTTGTGGTGCCTATGCCTGAAATGTATTCTCTTCTATGCAATGTTAAAGTTATTGATTAGTTGCAAACTCACTATCGAATTCTTGTCACTTTATTATAGTTTGTTCAGAAGAAAAACTGCATAATGCCACTTGTTATGATGTCACTGGCGTTAAACATGTGGAATTCCATTCTGTGACATCCTCAGTATATGTTATATGTCAGTGGCTCCCAACCTTTTGACTCCAGAGTACCCCCACTGAATCAGTACTGGAAGCCAGGGACCCCCAAGCAATTTGTACGATTCAAATTTCAAACATTAAAACAGTAATTCACAAAACAAACCCACAAACAAATACACACCAAACAAACACTCGAATTACTAAAGATATAATTATTTTACATTGAAAAAATATGCAAAAATCAAAACATTTTAATGGGAAGCTTGAAACTGCACCTTGGCGACTAACTTTTCAATGTTTGATTTCATTTAGTAAAGCTGAATCCTCAGGTCAAATTCTACATTTCCCAAGTGATTTCATTTTTTTTTTTTAGGTACATATGATCTGAGTAAGTTTTTTCACATAAATATGTGGTGGGGAAAGGAATTTAAACTATAAGAGCCTCTAATCTCTTCATAGCCTCTCTGTCACATGTAATTAATTTGTTTTATAGCACCTTTCATACCAGTGTAGGGTGTCAGACCATTTTACAGGGGTCTACAAGGTACAGGATTCACATGTCATCCACACTGGCAGACATGTTCTAAGAGTGCTTGGTCTGAAGAAGCACAAACTTAGGATTCAGAACATAACACAGTGGCTAGCAGTAACTTAAATAATGAGAACATATTTCTACACAAGCAATTTTTTTTGCAGCATAAGGAAAATGAAAGACTAGGAGAAAAAACATAACTTTCTAATTTGTGCCATGCAGTTTGCATGCAGCTCTTTAATGGCAGTCCATAGCTCACTGTGCTAGACTATGATTGTATCTTATGAACTGCACAGTATCAAAAGAATCTCTGTGACAAAAGCAGTAGCCCACTGTGCTATGCACATTAAATACTGTACTTTGCATGATACACATTCTTTACAGCAGGCATATTGACCATCTGTGCTACCTTAGATGAGTCAAAACTGCCACTAGACAAAACTCCCATCTCTGTCCAGCAGGTATATTAATCACCAGAGTTATTGTGGCGCTTTTGAAAGCTGCTGGATGTACAAGGAACTTTGCAGTGCTTTTAAAACTGCTACACAAAGGATGTAATAAATATAAAAACACGCACATGTTTCTGTGGAGAGGCCCCAGCTGGAGAAGTGCCTTCCTGACATTCCTGAGGACCACCTGGGAATGTGCCACGGACCCCTGGCTGCACAGGCTGTGAACCGCTGTTACATGTTGCATTGGTATGGAGTTGCTAATACCATAATATGCAATTCACTACAAATGTCATATTACAACTTTTGCTGCCCTTGCATCTAATTAAAATCACGCCATTGGTTGCAACCTCCTGGCAACATATCTGTGAACCCAGATATTACAGTGGAAGATTATATTTGTATTTATTAATTTTAAAGGGTTTATTACAGGCAACTTATATTATGTACATCATGAAAGTGCACTCATCTATCAAGTAAAAGAATACATTTTGGATACTATTCAGATTTTTTTCCGTGTTCAAATAAATATTTTTTTCATAAATAAAATATTTTATATAATGCATTGCTCGAGTGAGTTATATGTTTGAATAGCCTTTAATTTTAAATGAGGTCTCTCAGATGTAAACTTCTTGTTTTTTACAAAATAACGGAGATAACGGAGCCAAACCAAGCAAATAATCAAACTGCCTTCAAAGATAAACTAATTAAATTGATGCCTGTGAAATATTTTGTAAGATCAGTATGAGTAGTATATATGTTGATGGTATTTTGTGGTCTTTCTTTGGGGTATAACGGAAGACTGTATACACTAGTAATGGAGCAGCTCAGCACTGTTCAATGTTATTAGCCTTATTTTTGTGGGGCGGGACGTGCTGGAGCTTGCAATATTGGAAGCTTAGAGAACCTGCGGCCCAGTTGGCCCAATTAGTGAATTCCTCCTATTCTCTCGCCTTTCCCTACTGGTAGCACTTTGTGGTGTTAATTATAAAGTGGGTGTAAAAGCAACCAGTACTGTGAAAAAGTACTAGAGATGTAATATTGCGCCCTATTATTTTTGTTATTATTAATTACCATTAAGTGTGCGGTTACTAATCTAGTTCAGCACAAACATTTATTCATTTTGGTTCCTGTATAGCGCTACCTGCAGCCGGTGACTGCCTCAATGTGCTTTACAGGGGGCTACATGAGGAGCCTGCTTGCCACCGCACAGAGCTCCAAGCTTGGAAGGGCGCCATCAGCGCTCAGAGGGGAAGGCAAAGCAGACAGGTCAGGTGTAACACGCGTGAAAATAGCAGCCTGCAGACAGCATTGTGTGTCCAGCAATGCTCAGGGAATAGCAACAAGGGCAAGATAACGCTGGTGGTTAATGTACTTGCTGGACAGATCTATGTTTTCTCTAGTCACAGTTTTGACTCATCATTTGGTGGCACAGGAGGTTATTGTGCCTGCAGTAAAGCATAACTTGTAAGATGCAGATCACAGGTTTGGATTTTTATGTAAACAGCTCAGTGGGTTACTAATTTTGTCACAGACACTTTTATTACTTGCTATTCGTAGGTTACAATCCTTCTAATACAGCACAGTGAGCTACCAGACCTCAAAAAGCATCATGAAAACTACGAGACATAGGTTTAGAACCTTATTTTTCTCTAAATATTTTGTTATTCTAAGATTGCTTAAAAGGGTTCCTTTGTTTAGCTGTACATTCATATTAGTATAGAAAATCTGAGCCACTGTTTTATGTTTCAAGTACTAAGGACCTGATTACGAGTGTGGAGGTGGCTTTCGGACCGCAGCGGTTGTGGTGGTCCAGTTGCCACATTACGAGGTTGGTAGGCAGCCCCGCCAATCTACAGCTGTCTCCGCTCCGATCTTTGATCCCGATGGGTTGACGGTGGTGGAGGTCGGAATCAGCCAGGGCGGCACTGAAGTGAGCGCCCCCCTGCTGATTACAACCTGGTTCTCTGCCAGCCTTTTCATAGCGGTTTCACTGTCATGAAAAGGCTGGCGCAGAATAGGTGCTGGGGGCCACAGGGGGGCCTCTCCACTGCCCATGCACTTGGCATGGGCAGTGCAGGGGTTCCTTTACCCAGCACCCTCCCAATGCTCACTGTCTGCTCTGCAGACAGTGAGCATTGGGAGGGTGCTGGTGCACCCTGCGGGCAGCAGCATTGAAGCTGGCTTGATAACGAGCTGGTGACAATGCTGCCGCCACTTTCCCGCTGGGCTAAAGGTTTCCACCTGTCAGCCCAGCGGGAAAGTCGTAAAGGGCCCGGCGCGGAGGTAGCCAGTATGGGGGCAGCCTTCCCGTCTGAAGTTCGGTAGACGAGTCATCCTGTCCACCAACTCATAATCAGGCCCTAAGTTTGGGTTACTCCAGACCAAACACTCCTAATATATAATGCCTAGCAGTATGGCTATTACAATATCATCCTCCTTTTATGGGATCAAGCCAGTCAATAGAAACCCGGTGACTCCTTATTTTTACACTATCCTGAAAATGTATAAAAGTCTCAAGACACCCCCAGGCAGAGACCCCCCCAGGAAGACCAATAGCATTGGGTGTAAATTCCATTCTAGAACTCCTGTCCCGTTTTGTGGATGCTTTTTTTAAAAAGATAGTCAGGAACACAGACACTTATCTCCAGGATACAAAAGATGTACTATTACTCATAAAAGACTTACCTTTTGACCCAAAGACTGAGACACTAGTAGAATTAGATGTGGAAGCTTATATACCAGTCTCCCTCACACAGATTCATTACGTATAATTGAGGAGGTCATCTTTGAATTAGACTGGAACCACGAAATGTAGTAATGGAATGTTGCTATTGGGCCTTTACATGGAATTTCTATGAATTTGAGGGAACTTTTTGCCTTCAGAAACACGGAACCAGCATGGGAAGCATTTTCGCACCGAGCCTAGCTGGCCTCTATGTCCAGTATCTTGAAAAACAGAAGATCCTGAGCCCTCTGAAGCCGTACAGAGAGCATATCAAAATGTGGAAAAGGTACATTGACGATATACTGATCATATGGAAAGGGGGGCAGCATTGTTAAGAAACTTCCTAGAATGGTTGAATAGACAGGACGAGTTCTTGAGATTCACTTACACGTTGAGCAATGAACAAATAGTTTTCTTGGATTTGAATATCATAGCCACACAAGGGACTCTAAAGACAACCACTCATGAAAAACCAACAGCTAAGAATGGTTTACTCTTATATGACAGCTCCCAAAGTGTCACCTTAGGGAGAACCTCCCCTTTGGAGAGTTCCTAAGATTGAGAAGGAATTGTTCAGAGATAGATGACTACAAGGAACAAGCTGAAAGGCTAGCATCCAAACTGGAGGCAAGGAAATACCCAGACAGAATAATCAATCAAGCCATGAAACAAGCTCGCGATAGTGAGGCTTTACTGGATAGCCCTTCTCAAAAACAAAAGGAAAGAAAGACTAATATGCATTACGACAATCAATATAGCTTCCAACCAAGTGAGCAAGATTGTCAACAAATATTGCCATATCCTCAATAGTGGCTCTCTGAATATTCCTAAACCTATGTCCTCACATAGACGGGGAAAATGTTTGGGAGACATGCTTGTGCATACCTATCCATGACAAACACATAAGAAAGGAGATGGAACAAATCACTTACCCCTGCTCACAAGACACTATCCATGTGGCGGATACAGTGTATGCCATCTTACTAAAGTCACCAAAACAGTTACTTTTAATGACAATGACATGGGACATCAGAGCTTTTACCAACTGCAACACACGAGTAGTGTATCTGACAACCTGTCCTTGTAACTTACATTATATGTGGATGACCTCTCGCAAAATTAGAACCAGGATTTGCGAACATCGCAGTAACCTGAGATGTGGACGGGCCACCACGAAAATGTCCACCCACTACAAAGAAAAAGCCCACACAGTAGAGGACTACAAGTGGGTCATTTTGTGTGTTATTCTGAGTGTTTTACATGTTACATGTTAGTTTGTCCTATAATGTCCACAAACATCGCAAAATTATGATGATAATTTATCAGCACTCATCACTCGACCGTTAAAAACCACGACTGTATTACACATTTCGGGTGACATTTGCTCAGTTTTTGCACCACACCCACAAGCACATGAAACGTATAGTGGCCCAATATTGTACAGGGCCAGGTTAATTATATCTTTTAGCTCCTACAGTTATTAATTTGATGGCACCAAATAAAATAGGTGTAATATTCTTTATCCTTTTGCATGCAAAGTACGTGCTTGCATATTTGATCTCTCTACGGGGACTGGAACCAGGGAGTCATCCTTGGTACTAATGATAAGCCTGGGGGTAGGCTTTGAAACATGTAGACCAGGAAGGCAGGTACATCATATATCCAACTTCCACGTTACCCACCTTTTTTAATCATACCGCCACTAGGAGATCTATTAAAGTATTTGAACTGCTAGGAGGCAGGTATTTTTTACCTTTTTGAGACCCCCCCACTCCTATTTTCCCTTCACTTGAGTCACATTGCTCCCACGTACCTCGTAGTTCGCAGCATGCCCCGTTCCATAGCGGAACGGAAGGAACCCAATGAGGAAGCATGCCACCAAGGTGTAACCCTGCTGGGTGAGGGTTTTTCAAAGGAAGATCTTTCTTTCCTTGCTTACCCTGTGCGGATTCCCTTTCTGCTGGGTCCCTGTTACCAGCATAGTCCCCAAGTTCAAATTACTTGCTTGCTGTTCCTCCAGCATGGCCCACCACCTTTCCTGTCACATAATATAAAAAAGGGCACTAACCTCACATCCTGTAATATTGAAGCTTCCCTAAATCTGAAACTGAAAAGAACCCAACCGGGAGGTGTGGGAAACCTAGAAGGAGAGGAAGCAAGACCAATGGGAAGTACCTAGAAGTGATTATGCCCCTGCTTGACACAGAGGTGATGACATTTTAGTGGGGCTGGATGTAGGAGGCTGGACTGGCTTGTAGTGAGTACCAAGGGGGTACTTGCACCTTGCACCAGGCCCAGTTATCCCTTATTAGTGTATAGGGTGTCTAGCAGCTTAGGCTGATAGATAATGGTAGCTTAGCAGAGCAGCTTAGGCTGAACTAGGAGACGTGTGAAGCTACTACAGTACCACTTAGTGTCATATGCACAATATCATAAGAAAACACAATACACAGTTATACTAAAAATAAAGGTACTTTATTTTTATGACAATATGCCAAGTATCTTAGAGTGTACCCTCAGTGAGAGGATAGGAAATATACACAAGATATATATACACAATAGCAAAAATATGCAGTATAGTCTTAGAAAACAGTGCAAACAATGTATAGTTACAATAGGATGCAATGGGGAAACATAGGGATAGGGGCAACACAAACCATATACTCCAAAAGTGGAATGCGAACCACGAATGGACCCCAAACCTATGTGACCTTGTAGAGGGTCGCTGGGACTATTAGAAAATAGTGAGAGTTAGAAAAATAACCCTCCCCAAGACCCTGAAAAGTGAGTGCAAAGTGCACTAAAGTTCCCCTAAGGACAAAGAAGTCGTGTTAGAGGAATAATGCAGGAAAGACACAAACCAGCAATGCAACACCTGTGGATTTCCAATCTAGGGTACCTGTGGAACAAGGGGACAAAGTCCAAAAGTCACAAGCAAGTCGGAGATGGGCAGATGCCCAGGAAATGCCAGCTGCGGGTGCAAAGAAGCTTTGACTGGACAGAAGAAGCTGAGGTTTCTGCAGGAACAAAAAGGGCTAGAGACTTCCCCTTTGGTGGACGAATCCCTCTCGCCGTGGAGAGTCGTGCAGAAGTGTTTTCCCGCTGAAAGAACGCCAACAAGCCTTGCTAGCTGCAAATCATGCGTTTGGCGTTTTTGGACGCTGCTGGGGCCCAGGAGGAACCAGGAGGTCGCAAATTGGACCTGAAGAGAGAGGGGACGTCGAGCAAGACAAAGAGCCCTCACTGAAGCAGGTAGCACCCGGAGAAGTGCCAGAAACAGGCACTACGAGGATGCGTGAAACGGTGCTCGCCGAAGTTGCACAAAGGAGTCCCACGTCGCCGGAGACCAACTTAGAAAGTCGTGCAATGCAGGTTAGAGTGCCGTGGACCCAGGCTTGGCTGTGCACAAAGGATTTCCGCCGGAAGTGCACAGGGGCCGGAGCAGCTGCAAAGTCGCGGTTCCCAGCAATGCAGCCCAGCGAGGTGAGGCAAGGACTTACCTCCACCAAACTTGGGCTGAAGAGTCACTGGACTGTGGGGGTCACTTGGACAGAGTCGCTGGATTCGAGGGACCTCGCTCGTTGTGCTGAGAGGAGACCCAAGGGACCGGTAATGCAGCTTTTTGGTGCCTGCGGTTGCAGGGGGAAGATTCCGCGGACCCACGGGAGATTTCTTCGGAGCTTCTGGTGCAGAGAGGAGGCAGGCTACCCCCACAGCATGCACAAGCAGGAAAACAGTCGAGAAGGCGGCAGGATCAGCGTTACAGAGTTGCAGTAGTCGTCTTTGCTACTATGTTGCAGGTTTGCAGGCTTCCAGCGCGGTCAGCGGTCGATTCCTTATCAGAAGGTGAAGAGAGAGATGCAGAGGAACTCGGCTGAGCTCATGCATTCGTTATCTAAAGTTTCCCCAGAGACAGAGACCCTAAATAGCCAGAAAAGAGGGTTTGGCTACTTAGGAGAGAGGATAGGCTACTAACACCTGAAGGAGCCTATCAGCAGGAGTCTCTGACGTCACCTGGTGGCACTGGCCACTCAGAGCAGTCCAGTGTGCCAGCAGCACCTCTGTTTCCAAGATGGCAGAGGTCTGGAGCACACTGGAGGAGCTCTGGACACCTCCCAGGGGAGGTGCAGGTCAGGGGAGTGGTCACTCCCCTTTCCTTTGTCCAGTTTCGCGCCAGAGCAGGGGCTAAGGGGTCCCTGAACCGGTGTAGACTGGCTTATGCAGAATTGGGCACATCTGTGCCCAAGAAAGCATTTCCAGAGGCTGGGGGAGGCTACTCCTCCCCTGCCTTCACACCATTTTCCAAAGGGAGAGGGTGTCACACCCTCTCTCAGAGGAAGTTCTTTGTTCTGCCATCCTGGGCCAGGCCTGGCTGGACCCCAGGAGGGCAGATGCCTGTCTGAGGGGTTGGCAGCAGCTGCAGTGAAACCCCAGGAAGGGCAGTTTGGCAGTACCAGGGTCTGTGCTACAGACCACTGGGATCATGGGATTGTGCCAACTATGCCAGGATGGCATAGAGGGGGCAATTCCATGATCATAGACATGTTACATGGCCATATTCGGAGTTACCATTGTGAAGCTACATATAGGTAGTGACCTATATGTAGTGCACGCGTGTAATGGTGTCCCCGCACTCACAAAGTTCAGGGAATTGGCTCTGAACAATGTGGGGGCACCTTGGCTAGTGCCAGGGTGCCCTCACACTAAGTAACTTTGCACCTAACCTTTACCAGGTAAAGGTTAGACATATAGGTGAATTATAAGTTACTTAAGTGCAGTGTAAAATGGCTGTGAAATAACGTGGACGTTATTTCACTCAGGCTGCAGTGGCAGGCCTGTGTAAGAATTGTCAGAGCTCCCTATGGGTGGCAAAAGAAATGCTGCAGCCCATAGGGATCTCCTGGAACCCCAATACCCTGGGTACCTCAGTACCATATACTAGGGAATTATAAGGGTGTTCCAGTAAGCCAATGTGAATTGGTAAAATTGGTCACTAGCCTGTTAGTGACAATTTAAAAGTAATGAGAGAGCATAACCACTGAGGTTCTGGTTAGCAGAGCCTCAGTGAGACAGTTAGGCACCACACAGGGAACACATACATGCACACCTATGAGCACTGGAGCCCTGTGTGACAGGGTCCCAGTGACACATACATATAGGCCACAACCTTATGAGCACTGGGGTCCTGACTAGCAGGGTCCCAGTGACACATAACAAACACACTGAAAACATAGTGTTTTCACTATGAGCACTGGGGCCTAGCCATCAGGATCCCAGTGAGACAGTGAAAACAGTGACAAACATCCTGACATACACTCACAAACAGGCCAAAAGTGGGGGTAACAAGGCTAGAAAGAGGCTACTTTCTCACACAACCCCCCCCCCAAACGAAGGACAATAAGGCTAACCTTGGCCAGTTGAGACTTTATTGTCTAAGTGGTGATAAGTAGAGAGTAGCTCTGCAATAGACTGGTTACTCCCTTTATCATCCACTATATGGTTACTTCCCTGTGGGGATGTAAACCACCCTGTTTGAAGTTTTTTAGCTAAGCAACAATGTGAAGATGTATTTTCAGAGTTTCTATCAGTAAGTTTTAGTTTAGAGCAGTGGGAATTGTCCACTGAACCTATTTGTAGTGATGGAAATGCCAGACAGGGATGCTGTCTCAGAAAAGCCATAGCTGGGCAAAAACTTTGTCCATATGGCTGGAAGAGAGAACAGGGATGCTGTTTCTCTTGGGTTGGAGCAGGGCAGGGATGCTGTCCTATCAGCTCCACACTAGGGCAGGGATGCTGTCCTAAGTGTTGTGAGGCAGTGCAGAGTTTCTGCACTAAAGTTTCTCTGGGAGGGTTGGAGGGATGCTCCATGTTAACTAAAATGGTGCTCTTTTTCTCACCAATGTTAGTTATCCCACAGAGAGGTACTTCCACCTCAGGGAGTACAGTTTTGCCAACTGATGATTCCCTTGGAACAGGTGCCACCCCAGGAGAGGTTTCTCCCACCACAGGAATGGTATCTTGAATGGTAGGGTGGTTAGGGGATACTGTGATACCCTTTTTACCTGTTGATGGAGAGGGTTCCTGAGTTTTCAGGCCTTCTCTCCTTTGCTTTTTCATTTCAGTAGAAATGAGAGGGAACAATTCCTCAGGGATGCCCAGCATGGCTGCATGGGCATAAAACTCTACATCAGCCCAACCTGAGGCCTCTAGGTCATTACCTAAGAGACAGTCTACAGGTAAGCTAGGTGATACCACCACCTGCTTAGGGCCAGTAACTCCACCCCAACTAAACTGAATTATAGCTAAGGGAAGAAACTTAGTGGAGTTATGGACATCAATAATCTTATACTGTTGTCCAATGATGTGTTGATCAGGGTGCACTAGGTTTTCAGTCACCAAAGTGAAACTGGCACCTGTGTCCCTGTAGGCCAAGGCCTCAACACCATTTATTGAAACTGTCTGCCTGTACTTATCCATTGTAAGGGGACAAGCAGCCAGTGTGGCAAGGCCAATGCCACTAGGTGTGACAGAAACTGTCTTGGGAGTGACTACTTCAGTTTCTACTATGGACCCAAAAGTGAACCCAACTACACCCTTAACTTGACTGTTGCCAGCAGTCCCACCACTAGTACCACTACTGCTAGGGGCACTAGAGCTTGATGTATTAGTGGTGGTAGGCTCAGGGGGTTTACCTGGACAGGACTTATCCCCTGGCCTATGGCCTCTGTTTTTACACACAAAGCACCAAGGCTTTTTAATGTGTGCAGGTTGAGAAGAAGAGGAAGAATTAGTTTTATCCCCACCCTCTGAAGAGTGTTTAAGATTTGAAGTGGGATCTTTGGTTTTACCCTTATCCCCATGCTTATCTTGAGATTTTTCACCATCTTTCTTCTTATTGCCATCTTTGTCACCCCCTGTATGAACTTTTCTGTTCACCCTTGTTCTGACCCATTTGTCTGCCTTCTTTCCCAATTCTTGGGGAGAGGTCAGATCAGAGTCTACCAGGTACTGGTGCAACAAATCAGACACACAATTATTAAGTATATGCTCTCTCAGGATTGTGTTATACAGGCTTTCATAATCAGTAACTTTACTGCCATGTAACCACCCCTCCAAGGCCTTCACTGAATGGTCAATGAAATCAACCCAGTCTTGTGAAGACTCCTTTTTGGTCTCTCTGAACTTTATCCTGTATTGTTCAGTGGTTAAGCCATAACCATCCAGGAGTGCATTCTTAAGAACTGTAAAATTATTGGCATCACTTTCTTTCACAGTAAGGAGCCTATCCCTACCTTTTCCACTAAATGATAGCCATAGGATAGCAGCCCACTGCCTTTGAGGGACATCCTGTACAACACAGGCCCTCTCAAGTGCAGCAAACCACTTGTTAATGTCATCCCCCTCCTTATAAGGGGGAACTATCTTGTGCAGATTCCTGGAATCATGCTCTTTTGCAGGATGACTATGGGGAATACTGCTGCTGCCACCATGGGTATCTAAACCCAACTTCTGTCTTTCCTTGTCTAATTCCAGAGACTGTCTATCCAAATCCAGCTGTTGCTTTTTAAGCTTCAGTCTGGTTTGTTCCACCCTCAACTTATTGAGTTCCCTCTCTAACATTCTGTCATCAGGGTTGGTGGGAGGGACATTCCTAGAAACAGAGCTATGATGGGAATGAACAGAAGGAGACCTGTCCCTTACAGAAGCCACTCTAACAGCTTGGTTAACAGAAACATTACTACCAGTATGGTGAGAATAACTGCTTTTGTTATGATGTGAGACAACACTATTTGTATGGTGTGGCTCATCATCATTCCCAACTATGCTAGACTGTCTAGTAATGGGCAGGCTAGGAAGTTTCTTTCCTGAATCTTTTCCTGGGGGAGTCCCTGAATCAGATTGAGAACTATTAGGTACTTTTTCAACAGATGAGGCACCTATGGCCTTATCCTGTTCTTTAAGCATGTTAAGTAACAGTTCCAAGGAAGGATTCTTCCCTACACTCAAACCTCTCTCTATACAGAGACTCCTTGCTCTTTTCCAGCTAAGGTTGTCATATGCAAGTTTGGACAGATCAACACTTTGGCCTGTGCCAGACATTTTTTAGAGAGAGTTAAAGTGATAGAAAAAGAGAAAAAAGTTTTCAGAACTTTTTTGAAAGACAGAAAAAACTTTTTTAAACTTTTAAGAACTTTTTGAAAGTTTAGAAGTACTTTTCAGTACTTAGAAAAGAGTGAAAAGAGGAAATGCAAAACTTTTTGGCTATGTGTATATAAACTGACCTTGTTTTGTATATTTTTCTCTTATGAAAAGTACAATGACAAGAGTGGTAAGTAGTCTCAAGCACTTATCCCACCACTGCACAACCAATGTAGGAGGCTGGACTGGCTTGTAGTGAGTACCAAGGGGGTACTTGCACCTTGCACCAGGCCCAGTTATCCCTTATTAGTGTATAGGGTGTCTAGCAGCTTAGGCTGATAGATAATGGTAGCTTAGCAGAGCAGCTTAGGCTGAACTAGGAGACGTGTGAAGCTACTACAGTACCACTTAGTGTCATATGCACAATATCATAAGAAAACACAATACACAGTTATACTAAAAATAAAGGTACTTTATTTTTATGACAATATGCCAAAGTATCTTAGAGTGTACCCTCAGTGAGAGGATAGGAAATATACACAAGATATATATACACAATAGCAAAAATATGCAGTATAGTCTTAGAAAACAGTGCAAACAATGTATAGTTACAATAGGATGCAATGGGGAAACATAGGGATAGGGGCAACACAAACCATATACTCCAAAAGTGGAATGCGAACCACGAATGGACCCCAAACCTATGTGACCTTGTAGAGGGTCGCTGGGACTATTAGAAAATAGTGAGAGTTAGAAAAATAACCCTCCCCAAGACCCTGAAAAGTGAGTGCAAAGTGCACTAAAGTTCCCCTAAGGACAAAGAAGTCGTGTTAGAGGAATAATGCAGGAAAGACACAAACCAGCAATGCAACACCTGTGGATTTCCAATCTAGGGTACCTGTGGAACAAGGGGACCAAGTCCAAAAGTCACAAGCAAGTCGGAGATGGGCAGATGCCCAGGAAATGCCAGCTGCGGGTGCAAAGAAGCTTCGACTGGACAAAAGAAGCTGAGGTTTCTGCAGGAACGAAAAGGGCTAGAGACTTCCCCTTTGGTGGACGGATCCCTCTCGCCGTGGAGAGTCGTGCAGAAGTGTTTTCCCGCTGAAAGAACGCCAACAAGCCTTGCTAGCTGCAAATCGTGCGTTTGGCGTTTTTGGACGCTGCTGGGGCCCAGGAGGTCGCCAATTGGACCTGAAGAGAGAGGGGACGTCTAGCAAGACAAAGAGCCCTCACTGAAGCAGGTAGCACCCGGAGAAGTGCCAGAAACAGGCACTACGAGGATGCGTGAAACGGTGCTCGCCGAAGTTGCACAAAGGAGTCCCACGTCGCCGGAGACCAACTTAGAAAGTCGTGCAATGCAGGTTAGAGTGCCGTGGACCCAGGCTTGGCTGTGCACAAAGGATTTCCGCCGGAAGTGCACAGGGGCCGGAGCAGCTGCAAAGTCGCGGTTCCCAGCAATGCAGCCCAGCGAGGTGAGGCAAGGACTTACCTCCACCAAACTTGGGCTGAAGAGTCACTGGACTGTGGGGGTCACTTGGACAGAGTCGCTGGATTCGAGGGACCTCGCTCGTTGTGCTGAGAGGAGACCCAAGGGACCGGTAATGCAGCTTTTTGGTGCCTGCGGTTGCAGGGGGAAGATTCCGTCGACCCACGGGAGATTTCTTCGGAGCTTCTGGTGCAGAGAGGAGGCAGGCTACCCCCACAGCATGCACAAGCAGGAAAACAGTCGAGAAGGTGGCAGGATCAGCGTTACAGAGTTGCAGTAGTCGTCTTTGCTACTATGTTGCAGGTTTGCAGGCTTCCAGCGCGGTCAGCGGTCGATTCCTTATCAGAAGGTGAAGAGAGAGATGCAGAGGAACTCGGCTGAGCTCATGCATTCGTTATCTAAAGTTTCCCCAGAGACAGAGACCCTAAATAGCCAGAAAAGAGGGTTTGGCTACTTAGGAGAGAGGATAGGCTACTAACACCTGAAGGAGCCTATCAGCAGGAGTCTCTGACGTCACCTGGTGGCACTGGCCACTCAGAGCAGTCCAGTGTGCCAGCAGCACCTCTGTTTCCAAGATGGCAGAGGTCTGGAGCACACTGGAGGAGCTCTGGACACCTCCCAGGGGAGGTGCAGGTCAGGGGAGTGGTCACTCCCCTTTCCTTTGTCCAGTTTCGCGCCAGAGCAGGGGCTAAGGGGTCCCTGAACCGGTGTAGACTGGCTTATGCAGAATTGGGCACATCTGTGCCCAAGAAAGCATTTCCAGAGGCTGGGGGAGGCTACTCCTCCCCTGCCTTCACACCATTTTCCAAAGGGAGAGGGTGTCACACCCTCTCTCAGAGGAAGTTCTTTGTTCTGCCATCCTGGGCCAGGCCTGGCTGGACCCCAGGAGGGCAGATGCCTGTCTGAGGGGTTGGCAGCAGCAGCAGCTGCAGTGAAACCCCAGGAAGGGCAGTTTGGCAGTACCAGGGTCTGTGCTACAGACCACTGGGATCATGGGATTGTGCCAACTATGCCAGGATGGCATAGAGGGGGCAATTCCATGATCATAGACATGTTACATGGCCATATTCGGAGTTACCATTGTGAAGCTACATATAGGTAGTGACCTATATGTAGTGCACGCGTGTAATGGTGTCCCCGCACTCACAAAGTTCAGGGAATTGGCTCTGAACAATGTGGGGGCACCTTGGCTAGTGCCAGGGTGCCCTCACACTAAGTAACTTTGCACCTAACTTTTACCAGGTAAAGGTTAGACATATAGGTGACTTATAAGTTACTTAAGTGCAGTGTAAAATGGCTGTGAAATAACGTGGACGTTATTTCACTCAGGCTGCAGTGGCAGGCCTGTGTAAGAATTGTCAGAGCTCCCTATGGGTGGCAAAAGAAATGCTGCAGCCCATAGGGATCTCCTGGAACCCCAATACCCTGGGTACCTCAGTACCATATACTAGGGAATTATAAGGGTGTTCCAGTAAGCCAATGTGAATTGGTAAAATTGGTCACTAGCCTGTTAGTGACAATTTAAAAGTAATGAGAGAGCATAACCACTGAGGTTCTGGTTAGCAGAGCCTCAGTGAGACAGTTAGGCACCACACAGGGAACACATACATGCACACCTATGAGCACTGGAGCACTGTGTGACAGGGTCCCAGTGACACATACATATAGGCCACAACCTTATGAGCACTGGGGTCCTGACTAGCAGGGTCCCAGTGACACATAACAAACACACTGAAAACATAGTGTTTTCACTATGAGCACTGGGGCCTAGCCATCAGGATACCAGTGAGACAGTGAAAACAGTGACAAACATCCTGACATACACTCACAAACAGGCCAAAAGTGGGGGTAACAAGGCTAGAAAGAGGCTACTTTCTCACACTGGATGAACAGGTAGATGGAGATAAGCATCTAGTACATATAATGATGCTAAAAAGTACCCTCTATCAATGACTGGAAGAATTGCTTGCAGAGGTAACATCTTGAATCGTATGTGTGGAAAGAAAAAATATACTCATTTTAAGCCCAGCACTGGTCTGAATTTACCTACTTGTTTTCTCAGAAGAAACAAGATTAAGTAAGTTCCTTTTTTTGACCTCTGATAAAGAACCTGAACAATTGCCTTCTTCTGAAGAAGATTCGTTGTACCCCTTGCAGAAGCATCTGTTTTTCTCTAGATTCTTTGGAAGTGAGGTGATACAAAAATGTTCGGAGGAACAGATTTAAACATTATTTTGCATCCTCCCTGGATAACGCCATGGTCCTTGATTGATGTCTTCCATACATCTATGAAGAACATTAGCCGACCTTCTACAGGTAGAAGATTTTCTGAAACAGCTAAGTCAAGACTTAGGACCTGATTGAAGTTGGTTTGTCCCACTGGATTGCTGCACCTGGGATTTTTCTGAGATAGGGACACCCCAGCTCCTCCCTCTAAATGGCTGATTCATAGCTTTAGATTGAAAAGCCAGCCCAAACATCCTATGAGTGCTCAACTATCTTCCTCTTGATGTCTGCTTCACTGGGACCGTAAATTTCTTGTCACCTGCCCACTTCTTAATCATGGTATCCAACTGGTTACCAAGTAATTTTGCTCCAGAAAATGGAATCTTTATCAAAAGGTTCCTTTGGGATGAATCTGCTTTCAAGACCTCATCCACAGTTGATGCTTTGCTGCACCCCTGCTGCACTAAAAGAGTTATAGGATACATCAGTCAAGTGTACTTGTTGCTCCATTATCACCAATGTAGGAGTGATATCCGCCCCCAGCTAAAGATATGTTAATTTTTGAAAATCCTTAAAGATTGAATAGTATAACTGGAATACCCTGCCACTATGCTAGAATCATCTCATGCAGCACACAATTTCTTGATTGCAAAATCTACCCTTATGTCCAAAGGATCAGGGAGTGCAATGTCCTGTCAGATTATTGTACCTTGGGGTGATAAGCCAGCCATAATCAAGTCAACCTTATCTATAGTGGAAAAGCCATCTGCAAAGCCTTGCAAAGGATATCCTTTAGCGAGAAACTGTGGAAAAGTATGTTTATGTTTATACAACAGCTACCAGTCTACTTTCATGATCTTCTTGATGATAGTATGCAGGAGTTTAATGACCTTTCTTTTGATGATGGCATCCTCTGATTCATCCAATATTGGTGCTTCTGAGAAGGACATATTAGCTCTAGTATGTTTAACCTTGTTCATCTCAAACCCCTGGATAAACCTTTCACTGATCTTGCCAGCCTGATGTTTTCCAAAAACTATCATACAAAAAACATACATAGGAGCTTCCAACCAACACTCTTTCACCATTGCTCTGTTGACATGTCACTCATATTATACTCCCTCCCACCCGAGCACAAGTTATATATCAATACACCAGCCCTCTACAGCCATTGGATGCTTTCACTTTTAGTGACTACATTTCGCCCCTGTATATTTAAACGAACACCAAAAAATAGTTCTCCAAGAATGGCATTTGTTAGATACCTGCAATTCCCAATGTCTGATAATCCCTGAGTATAATAGGGTTTCACCTACTATTTCCATTATTCTCAAGAAACTTAGTGTGAACTACATTGATGATTCCTAACTATAAACCAGCTTTGGTATTTTTATTTATCCCACATAAAATTAGCACAACTCATTATTGTATATATCCTGGATTCTAGGTTGAAGCTACACCCGCTCATGTTTGTGATTGACATTTCAATCATTTGTATCTGGGTGCATAAAAACACTCCTCCTCCTCATAGCTCGCTAGTTTATGCATAAATAACACCCACCAAAATTAAACAGCCTAAATGAGTTATCTATAAAAGCTCCTATATTTGGTAGGGTGTTATAGCTTACTGTGATAGAAATCAAGAAATGTATTGAAATCTGTAATTTTAACTAATTATTAAGAACCAACTTTGGCAAATAATCCATGTAAAACAAGCACAAATGACTAAAATAGCAATAATGTATATTTACATTTATTTCACTTGGAAATCAGTCTATGTCCCACGCGGGTGCAGAATCTGCACCTGCATTTCGTGCAGAAAGTGGGACACAGTCACTCCTACTGAGTTTGGTAGCTTCCAGAACAACTCCCCATGTATGAGTGGGGAGATCAATGTGGACGCCCAGTTGGTTAATGCCTGGCTTTCTCAGGCGGCAGACACCATTGCCCCTATCAAATCCACAGTTGCCACTTTAGTGGCCAAAGTTACTCAGCGTCCTGGTTCAATGAGGAGCTCAAAGTGCTTAGCAAAATATGAAGAAGACTAGAAAGAAGTTGGTGGCAACAGTACCTTCCCAAGGACAAATGAATCTATAAGAATGCCTAAATAAATACCACCAAGCAATTAGGAAAACCCAATCAGCCTTCCTTATAGTTCAAATTGACACCTATAATAAACCAGGTGAGCTTTTTAATATCGTTTTAAAAAATTACACACCCAAATGCCCTACTACAGCCACTGACGCCCTTGCTCAAGCTGCGTAACCAACTTCCAGAATTCTTCGATTTCAAAATAAAAACAATCGTAGAACCCCTTCGGTTGCAATTCCCCAACTCTATCGGGAACAGCGAACTTAGGGTTCGACAGGAGTCCTCGTCTTCACTCAGTGGCCCCTCCTTGCAAGAGTTTGCCCTAATTTCATTGGAGGAATGGGATTAGGCCCTGAATTCATGCAAATCCGGGTCTCCAGATTATCCATGCCCACCCCACATTCTCATTTCCAACTGTGCAGCAATAAACCCCTCCCTAAATCAACTGCTAAACTTCTCTTTACAGTCAGCCAATGTTCCTAGTTGTTGGAAACAGGTAAAATGAATCCCTCTTCTGAAAAAGCCATCAGTGGACATATCCAATATGTCCAACTTTAGACCTATTTTCTTTCTGCCGGCTTTCACCCAGATACTGGAGAAACTTATAAACCAGAAACTTTATGGGTTTTAGAGAGGAACAAGCTGCTACACCCCTCCCAATCAGGTTTTCACCGTGGATTCAGCACCAAGACTCTGCTGGAGGTTGCTGACTGGTGAATGATAAGAGGGATATGGTAGCCCCAATTCTCGTTGATCTATCCGAAGCTTTCAACAATGTGTGACTCCCTATTCTATTACAGTGCCTAAGAGACATTGGTGTGAGTGGCCTCGCACTGGCCTGGCTCTGTTCCTTCCTTCGAGGCAGGCATCAATCTGTATGGGTGGCCCCATCTACCTCAGAACCAAAGACTCTGGGTTTTGGGGGAGCCCAAGGGTCTACACTGAGTCCTACACTCTTTAATGTTTATACGTCTGCCTTGGTGACTCTTGTTAAGTTCTTCAGCATACAAATACTTTCACACGCCGACAATGCGCAATTGCTCCTCACCCTAGATTTAAAAATAAAAAAATGAATGTTCTGAGCAACTTTAAGGCCTGCGTTTATGTAGTGCTTTACTAGATGAGCACCAGCAACCTGCAATGCCTTGACAGTAACACCGAAATATTGCTGTTTGGGATCCCCCACAAACTGGAATAATAACATCTGGCCCTATGGGGTCCCGCCTCCACCAGCCCCTACTACGGTGGCCTGCAAACTGGGAATGAAATTCGACACCTCTGCCACCATTGCACCCCCAGGTAGCAAGTGTTGCTGACTCCTTCTTCAGACTATTAAAAAGTTAAAAAATATTCTACTACTTTATCCCTATTTATAAGCAGAAAACAGTGAACCAAGCCATGATTAGTTCAAGTCTGGATTACGCCAACTCCCTCTATCTGGGTCTTCCGGCCTATCTTCTAAGAAGACCGCAGTTGGTGCAGAATGTCGCAGCACAACTGCTGCTAAGACTGCCCAGGAGGACTCATATCCTACCTCATCTGAAAGAACTTCACTGGCTTCCCATCAAGGAGCGGGTGAGGTTTAAAGGACTTGTCATGACACATAAAGCCTTCTATCACTCCAGTCCTCAATACTTGTCAGAAGTTCCCTGAATTCCACCAAGGTGACTCCGTTCCTCCACTTCACTTCTGGTGGTGATCCCTGTAGGAGGCTGGACTGGCTTGTAGTGAGTACCAAGGGGTACTTGCACCTTGCACCAGGCCCAGTTATCCCTTATTAGTGTATAGGGTGTCTAGCAGCTTAGGCTGATAGATAATGGTAGCTTAGCAGAGCAGCTTAGGCTGAACTAGGAAACGTGTGAAGCTACTACAGTACCACTTAGTGTCATATGCACAATATCATAAGAAAACACAATACACAGTTATACTAAAAATAAAGGTACTTTATTTTTATGACAATATGCCAAAGTATCTTAGAGTGTACCCTCAGTGAGAGGATAGGAAATATACACAAGATATATATACACAATAGCAAAAATATGCAGTATAGTCTTAGAAAACAGTGCAAACAATGTATAGTTACAATAGGATGCAATGGGGAAACATAGGGATAGGGGCAACACAAACCATATACTCCAAAAGTGGAATGCGAACCACGAATGGACCCCAAACCTATGTGACCTTGTAGAGGGTCGCTGGGACTATTAGAAAATAGTGAGAGTTAGAAAAATAACCCTCCCCAAGACCCTGAAAAGTGAGTGCAAAGTGCACTAAAGTTCCCCTAAGGACAAAGAAGTCGTGTTAGAGGAATAATGCAGGAAAGACACAAACCAGCAATGCAACAACTGTGGATTTCCAATCTAGGGTACCTGTGGAACAAGGGGACCAAGTCCAAAAGTCACAAGCAAGTCGGAGATGGGCAGATGCCCAGGAAATGCCAGCTGCGGGTGCAAAGAAGCTTCTACTGGACAGAAGAAGCTGAGGTTTCTGCAGGAACGAAAAGGGCTAGAGACTTCCCCTTTGGTGGACGGATCCCTCTCGCCGTGGAGAGTCGTGCAGAAGTGTTTTCCCGCCGAAAGAACGCCAACAAGACTTGCTAGCTGCAAATCGTGCGGTTAGCGTTTTTGGATGCTGCTGTGGCCCTGGAGGGACCAGGAGGTCGCAAATTGGACCAGGAGAGAGAGGGGACGTCGAGCAAGACAAGGAGCCCTCTCAGCAGCAGGTAGCACCCGGAGAAGTGCCAGAAACAGGCACTACGAGGATGCGTGAAACGGTGCTCACCCGAAGTCGCACAAAGAAGTCCCACGTCGCCGGAGAACAACTTAGGAGGTCGTGCAATGCAGGTTAGAGTACCGTGGACCCAGGCTGGACTGTGCACAAAGGATTTCCGCCGGAAGTGCACGGAGGCCGGAGTAGCTGCAAAAGTCGCGGTTCCCAGCAATGCAGTCTAGCGAGGTGAGGCAAGGACTTACCTCCACCAAACTTGGACTGAAGAGTCACTGGACTGTGGGGGTCACTTGGACAGAGTTGCTGGATTCGAGGGACCTCGCTCGTCGTGCTGAGAGGAGACCCAAGGGACCGGTAATGCAGCTTTTTGGTGCCTGCGGTTGCAGGGGGAAGATTCCGTCGACCCACGGGAGATTTCTTCGGAGCTTCTGGTGCAGAGAGGAGGCAGACTACCCCCACAGCATGCACAAGCAGGAAAACAGTCGAGAAGGCGGCAGGATCAGCGTTACAGAGTTGCAGTAGTCGTCTTTGCTACTATGTTGCAGGTTTGCAGGCTTCCAGCGCGGTCAGCAGTCGATTCCTTATCAGAAGGTGAAGAGAGAGATGCAGAGGAACTCGGCTGAGCTCATGCATTCGTTATCTAAAGTTTCCCCAGAGACAGAGACCCTAAATAGCCAGAAAAGAGGGTTTGGCTACTTAGGAGAGAGGATAGGCTACTAACACCTGAAGGAGCCTATCAGCAGGAGTCTCTGACGTCACCTGGTGGCACTGGCCACTCAGAGCAGTCCAGTGTGCCAGCAGCACCTCTGTTTCCAAGATGGCAGAGGTCTGGAGCACACTGGAGGAGCTCTGGACACCTCCCAGGGGAGGTGCAGGTCAGGGGAGTGGTCACTCCCCTTTCCTTTGTCCAGTTTCGCGCCAGAGCAGGGGCTAAGGGGTCCCTGAACCGGTGTAGACTGGCTTATGCAGAATTGGGCACATCTGTGCCCAAGAAAGCATTTCCAGAGGCTGGGGGAGGCTACTCCTCCCCTGCCTTCACACCATTTTCCAAAGGGAGAGGGTGTCACACCCTCTCTCAGAGGAAGTTCTTTGTTCTGCCATCCTGGGCCAGGCCTGGCTGGACCCCAGGAGGGCAGATGCCTGTCTGAGGGGTTGGCAGCAGCAGCAGCTGCAGTGAAACCCCAGGAAGGGCAGTTTGGCAGTACCAGGGTCTGTGCTACAGACCACTGTGATCATGGGATTGTGCCAACTATGCCAGGATGGCATAGAGGGGGCAATTCCATGATCATAGACATGTTACATGGCCATATTCGGAGTTACCATTGTGAAGCTACATATAGGTAGTGACCTATATGTAGTGCACGCGTGTAATGGTGTCCCCGCACTCACAAAGTTCAGGGAATTGGCTCTGAACAATGTGGGGGCACCTTGGCTAGTGCCAGGGTGCCCTCACACTAAGTAACTTTGCACCTAACCTTTACCAGGTAAAGGTTAGACATATAGGTGACTTATAAGTTACTTAAGTGCAGTGTAAAATGGCTGTGAAATAACGTGGACGTTATTTCACTCAGGCTGCAGTGGCAGGCCTGTGTAAGAATTGTCAGAGCTCCCTATGGGTGGCAAAAGAAATGCTGCAGCCCATAGGGATCTCCTGGAACCCCAATACCCTGGGTACCTCAGTACCATATACTAGGGAATTATAAGGGTGTTCCAGTAAGCCAATGTAAATTGGTAAAAATGGTCACTAGCCTGTTAGTGACAATTTGGAAAGAAATGAGAGAGCATAACCACTGAGGTTCTGATTAGCAGAGCCTCAGTGAGACAGTTAGTCACTACACAGGTAACACATTCAGGCACACTTATGAGCACTGGGGCCCTGGGTTACCAGGGTCCCAGTGACACATACAACTAAAACAACATATATACAGTGAAAAATGGGGGTAACATGCCAGGCAAGATGGTACTTTCCTACACAACCCCCCCCCAAACGAAGGACAATAAGACTAGCCATGACCTGATGAGTCTTCATTGTCTAAGTGGAAATATCTGGAGAGTCCATCTGCATTGGAGTGGCTACTCCCAGGTTTATGTTCCACTGTATAGTCCATTCCCGGTAGGGATATGGACCACCTCAACAATTTAGGATTTTCACCTTTCATTTGTTTTAGCCAAAGTAGAGGTTTGTGGTCTGTCTGAACAATGAACTGAGTGCCAAACAGGTATGGCCTCAACTTCTTCAGGGCCCAGACCACAGCAAAGGCCTCCCTCTCAATGGCAGACCAACACTTTTCTCTAGGGGTCAACCTCCTACTAATAAAAGCAATAGGTTGATCCTGGCCCTCAGAATTAAGTTGTGATAGGACTGCCCCTACTCCTAATTCAGATGCATCAGTTTGGACATAGAATATTTTAGAGTAACAAGGGCTTTTCAGGACAGGTGCAGAGCACATGGCCTGCTTCAGCTCCTCAAAAGCTTTCTGACAGTTTGCTGTCCATAATACCTTTTTAGGCATTTTCTTGGATGTGAGGTCATTAAGAGGGGCTGCAATGGAGCCACAGTTCTTAATGAACCTCCTGTAATACCCAGTGAGGCCTAGGAAGGCTCTCACCTGAGTCTGAGTGGTAGGGGGAACCCAATCAATAATTGTTTGGATTTTCCCCTGAAGTGGTGCAATCTGTTCCCCACCAACAAGGTGTCCCAGAAAAACCACCTTACCCTGCCCTATCTGGCACTTTGAAGCCTTGATAGTGAGGCCTGCCTTTTGCAGGGCCTCCAAAACTTTCCATAGGTGGACCAGGTGATCATCCCAGCTGGAGCTAAAGACAGTTATATCGTCCAAATATGCTGCACTGAAAGCTTCCAGCCCTTGCAGGACTGTGTTCACCAACCTCTGAAAAGTGGCAGGTGCATTTTTCAAACCAAAAGGCATTACAGTAAACTGGTAATGTCCTCCAATGGTAGAAAATGCAGTCTTAGGTTTAGCATCTTCTGATAATTTGATCTGCCAATACCCTGCAGTCAAATCAAAAGTGCTTAGATACTTGGCAGATGCCAGTGTATCTATAAGCTCATCTGCCCTGGGTATAGGGTGAGCATCAGTTTTGGTTACCAAGTTGAGACCTCTATAGTCTACACAAAACCGCATTTCCTTCTTTCCATCTTTAGAATTGGGTTTTGGTACCAGTACCACAGGAGAAGCCCATGGACTGTCAGAGTGCTCAACCACTCCTAGTTCCAACATTTTCTGAACTTCTTGCTTTATGCAGTCCCTGACATGGTCAGGCTGCCTATAGATCTTACTTTTGAAAGGTAAACTGTCTCCAGTATCTATAGTGTGCTCACACCAAGAAGTGGTGCCTGGCACAGTAGAGAAGAGTTCTGAAAATTGTCCTAGGAGATTTATGCAATGGTCTTTCTGCTCAGCAGTAAGACAATCTGCCAAAACTACACCTTCCACAAGAGCATCTTGTTCTGTGGAAGAGAAGAGATCAGGTAGAGGATCACTGTCTTCTTCCTGTCCCTCATCAGTTGCCATGAGCAGGGTGAGATCAGCCCTGTCATAGTAGGGTTTCAGGCGGTTGACATGGAGCACCCTAAGAGGACTCCTGGCAGTGCCTAAGTCAACTAAATAGGTGACTTCTCCCTTCTTTTCAACAATTGTGTGGGGACCACTCCATTTATCTTGGAGTGCTCTTGGGGCCACAGGCTCCAAGACCCACACTTTCTGCCCTGGTTGGTATTGAACCAAAACAGCCTTCTGATCATGCCATTGCTTAAGGAGCTCTTGGCTGGCCTGAAGGTTTTTACTGGCCTTTTTCATGTACTCAGCCATCCTTGATCTGAGGCCAAGTACATAATCCACAATATCCTGCTTAGGAGCTTTTAAAGGTTGTTCCCAACCCTCCTTTACAAGTGTGAGTGGACCCCTAACAGGGTGTCCAAAAAGAAGTTCAAAGGGGCTGAAGCCCACTCCTTTCTGAGGTACCTCCCTGTAAGCAAAAAGGAGGCATGGTAGAAGGATATCCCATCTCCTGCGGAGTTTTTCAGGGAGACCCATAATCATGCCTTTGAGAGTTTTATTAAATCTCTCCACCAGTCCATTTGTTTGTGGATGATAGGGTGTTGTGAACTTGTACGTTACACCACACTCCTTCCACATGGCCTTTAAGTATGCAGACATGAAATTGCTTCCTCTGTCTGATACTACTTCCTTTGGGAAGCCCACCCTGGAAAATATTCCCAGGAGGGCCTTTGCCACTGCAGGTGCTGTAGTGGTCCTTAAAGGAATTGCTTCAGGATATCTTGTGGCATGGTCCACTACCACTAAGATAAACCTATTGCCTGAAGCAGTAGGAGGGTCAAGGGGGCCAACTATGTCAACCCCTACCCTTTCAAAGGGAACCCCAACCACAGGCAGTGGGATAAGGGGTGCCTTTGGGGTGCCACCTGTCTTGCCGCTGGCTTGACAGGTTTCACAGGACTTACAAAATTCCTTTGTGTCCTCAGACATCCTAGGCCAATGAAACAGGGGAACAAGCCTGTCCCAAGTTTTCATTTGTCCTAGATGCCCAGCTAAGGGAATGTCATGTGCCAGTGTTAGGAGGAACTTTCTGTACTCCTGAGGAATCACTAATCTCCTGGCAGCTCCAGGTTTAGGATCTCTATGCTCAGTGTACAAGAGGTTGTCCTCCCAGTAAACTCTGTGAGAGTCACTGACATCCCCATTAGCCTGTTTGACAGCTTGCTGTCTGAGACCCTCTACTGTGGGACAGGTTTGCTGTGCCACACTCAGCTCCTCTCTGGCAGGCCCCCCTTCACCCAAAAGCTCAGCAGTGTCTGCTTCCAGCTCCTCTGGTGTAGGTTCTGCACAGGGAGGGAATTCTTCTTCCTCAGAAGTAGAATCCACTGTAGAGGGAGGGATAGTAGGAAGTGGTTTGCTTCTACTAGCCCTAGCTTTAGGGAGCACTTGGTCCATTGTTCCAGGATCCAAGCTTCCCTGTCCTTTTTGCTTTTTGGCCTGAGCCCTTGTCAAAGCAAAAATATGCCCTGGGATGCCCAGCATTGCTGCATGGGCCTCCAACTCCACATCTGACCAAGCTGATGTCTCCAAATCATTCCCTAGTAGACAGTCTACAGGTAATTCTGAAGCTACCACAACTTTCTTTGGACCAGTTACCCCCCCCCAGTTGAGATTTACAACAGCCATGGGGTGGCTTTGTGTTATGTTGTGAGCATCGGTTACTTGGTACTGGTGTCCAAGTATGTGTTGTTCAGGGTGCACCAGTTTCTCAATCACCATTGTGACACTGGCACCTGTGTCCCTGTAGGCCTGGACCTCAACACCATTTATTAGGGGTAGTTGCTTGTACTTCTCCAAGTTATGGGGGCAAGCAACCAAAGTGGCTAAATCAATAGCCCCTTCAGAGACTAAAGTAGCCTCTGTGGTCTCCCTAATCAGACCAACCCCAACTAAGTTACCAATAGTGAGCCCAGCTACTCCCTTGGATTGGCTATTAGTAGGTTTGCTCCCACCACCACTGCTATTAGTAGGGACACTAGGTGTAGCAGTAGGGGTTGTAGTGGTAGGAGCAGTGGTGCCTTTCTTTGGACAACTGGGATCTGTTGTCCAATGGCCTTTTATTTTACATAAATAGCACCATGGTTTCTTTTCCTTGTTCTGATTAAAGGAGGATTTGGACCCACCACCCCCACCAGAGTGTTTTTGTGGGCCTGATGAAGACTCATTTTTAGATTTGTCACCACCCTTGTCAGAAGACTTACCATCCTTCTTTTTGTTGCCATCTTTGTCACCCCCTGTATGAACTTTTCTGTTCACTCTTGTTCTGACCCATTTGTCTGCCTTCTTTCCCAATTCTTGGGGAGAGGTCAGATCAGAGTCCACCAAGTACTGGTGCAACAAATCAGACACACAATTATTAAGAATATGCTCTCTCAGGATTAAGTTATACAGGCTGTCATAATCAGTAACTTTACTGCCATGTAACCACCCCTCCAAGGCCTTCACTGAATGGTCAATAAAATCAACCCAGTCTTGTGAAGACTCCTTTTTGGTCTCTCTGAACTTTATCCTGTACTGTTCAGTGGTTAAGCCATAACCATCCAGGAGTGCATTCTTAAGAACTTGGAAATTATTAGCATCATTTTCTTTCACAGTAAGGAGCCTATCCCTACCTTTTCCACTAAATGATAGCCATAGGATAGCAGCCCACTGCCTTTGAGGGACATCCCGTACAAAGCAGGCCCTCTCAAGTGCAGCAAACCACTTGTTAATGTCATCCCCCTCCTTATAAGGGGGAACTATCTTGTGCAGATTCCTGGAATCATGCTCTTTTGCAGGATGACTATGGGGAATACTGCTGCTGCCACCATGGGTATCTAAACCCAACTTCTGTCTTTCCTTCTCTAATTCAAAAGACTGTCTATCCAAATCCAGCTGTTGCTTTTTAAGCTTCAGTCTGGTTTGTTCCACCCTCAACTTATTGAGTTCCCTCTCTAACATTCTGTCATCAGGGTTGGTGGGAGGGACATTCCTAGAAACAGAGCTATGATGGGAATGAACAGAAGGAGACCTGTCCCTTACAGAAGCCACCCTAACAGCTTGGTTAACAGAAACATTACTACCAGTATGGTGAGAATAAATGCTTTTGCTATGATGTGAGACAACACTATTTATATGGTGTGGCTCATCATCATTACCATCTATGCTAGATTGTCTAGTAATGGGCAGGCTAGGAAGTTTCTTTCCTGAATCTTTTCCTGGGGGAGTCCCTGAATCAGATTGAGAACTATTAGGTACTTTTTCAACAGATGAGGCACCTATGGCCTTAACCTGTTCTCTAAGCATGTTAAGTAACAGTTCCAAGGAAGGATTCTTCCCTACACTCAAACCTCTCTCTATACAGAGACTCCTTGCTCTTTTCCAGCTAAGGTTGTCATATGCAAGTTTGGACAGATCAACATTTTGGCCTGTGCCAGACATTTTTAGAGAGAGTTAAAGTGATAGAAAAAGAGAAAAAAGTTTTCAGAACTTTTTGGAAAGACAGAAAAAAACTTTTTAAACTTTTTAAGAACTTTTTGAAAGTTTAGAGGTACTTTTCATCACTTAGAAAAGAGTGAAAAGAGGAAATGCAAAACTTTTTGGCTATGTGTATATACACTGACCTTGTTTTGTATATTTTTCTCTTATGAAAAGTACAATGACAAGAGTGGTAAGTAGTCTCAAGCACTTATCCTACCACTGCACAACCAATGTAGGAGGCTGGACTGGCTTGTAGTGAGTACCAAGGGGTACTTGCACCTTGCACCAGGCCCAGTTATCCCTTATTAGTGTATAGGGTGTCTAGCAGCTTAGGCTGATAGATAATGGTAGCTTAGCAGAGCAGCTTAGGCTGAACTAGGAGACGTGTGAAGCTACTACAGTACCACTTAGTGTCATATGCACAATATCATAAGAAAACACAATACACAGTTATACTAAAAATAAAGGTACTTTATTTTTATGACAATATGCCAAAGTATCTTAGAGTGTACCCTCAGTGAGAGGATAGGAAATATACACAAGATATATATACACAATAGCAAAAATATGCAGTATAGTCTTAGAAAACAGTGCAAACAATGTATAGTTACAATAGGATGCAATGGGGAAACATAGGGATAGGGGCAACACAAACCATATACTCCAAAAGTGGAATGCGAACCACAAATGGACCCCAAACCTATGTGACCTTGTAGAGGGTCGCTGGGACTATTAGAAAATAGTGAGAGTTAGAAAAATAACCCTCCCCAAGACCCTGAAAAGTGAGTGCAAAGTGCACTAAAGTTCCCCTAAGGACAAAGAAGTCGTGTTAGAGGAATAATGCAGGAAAGACACAAACCAGCAATGCAACAACTGTGGATTTCCAATCTAGGGTACCTGTGGAACAAGGGGACCAAGTCCAAAAGTCACAAGCAAGTCGGAGATGGGCAGATGCCCAGGAAATGCCAGCTGCGGGTGCAAAGAAGCTTCTACTGGACAGAAGAAGCTGAGGTTTCTGCAGGAACGAAAAGGGCTAGAGACTTCCCCTTTGGTGGACGGATCCCTCTCGCCGTGGAGAGTCGTGCAGAAGTGTTTTCCCGCCGAAAGAACGCCAACAAGACTTGCTAGCTGCAAATCGTGCGGTTAGCGTTTTTGGATGCTGCTGTGGCCCTGGAGGGACCAGGAGGTCGCAAATTGGACCAGGAGAGAGAGGGGAAGTCGAGCAAGACAAGGAGCCCTCTCAGCAGCAGGTAGCACCCGGAGAAGTGCCAGAAACAGGCACTACGAGGATGCGTGAAACAGTGCTCACCCGAAGTCGCACAAAGAAGTCCCACGTCACCGGAGAACAACTTAGGAGGTCGTGCAATGCAGGTTAGAGTGCCGTGGACCCAGGCTGGACTGTGCACAAAGGATTTCCGCCGGAAGTGCACGGAGGCCGGAGTAGCTGCAAAAGTCGCGGTTCCCAGCAATGCAGTCTAGCGAGGTGAGGCAAGGACTTACCTCCACCAAACTTGGACTGAAGAGTCACTGGACTGTGGGGGTCACTTGGACAGAGTTGCTGGATTCGAGGGACCTCGCTCGTCATGCTGAGAGGAGATCCAAGGGACCGGTAATGCAGCTTTTTGGTGCCTGCGGTTGCAGGGGGAAGATTCCGTCGACCCACGGGAGATTTCTTCGGAGCTTCTGGTGCAGAGAGGAGGCAGACTACCCCCACAGCATGCACAAGCAGGAAAACAGTCGAGAAGGCGGCAGGATCAGCGTTACAGAGTTGCAGTAGTCGTCTTTGCTACTATGTTGCAGGTTTGCAGGCTTCCAGCGCGGTCAGCAGTTGATTCCTTATCAGAAGGTGAAGAGAGAGATGCAGAGGAACTCGGCTGAGCTCATGCATTCGTTATCTAAAGTTTCCCCAGAGACAGAGACCCTAAATAGCCAGAAAAGAGGGTTTGGCTACTTAGGAGAGAGGATAGGCTACTAACACCTGAAGGAGCCTATCAGCAGGAGTCTCTGACGTCACCTGGTGGCACTGGCCACTCAGAGCAGTCCAGTGTGCCAGCAGCACCTCTGTTTCCAAGATGGCAGAGGTCTGGAGCACACTGGAGGAGCTCTGGACACCTCCCAGGGGAGGTGCAGGTCAGGGGAGTGGTCACTCCCCTTTCCTTTGTCCAGTTTCGCGCCAGAGCAGGGGCTAAGGGGTCCCTGAACCGGTGTAGACTGGCTTATGCAGAATTGGGCACATCTGTGCCCAAGAAAGCATTTCCAGAGGCTGGGGGAGGCTACTCCTCCCCTGCCTTCACACCATTTTCCAAAGGGAGAGGGTGTCACACCCTCTCTCAGAGGAAGTTCTTTGTTCTGCCATCCTGGGCCAGGCCTGGCTGGACCCCAGGAGGGCAGATGCCTGTCTGAGGGGTTGGCAGCAGCAGCAGCTGCAGTGAAACCCCAGGAAGGGCAGTTTGGCAGTACCAGGGTCTGTGCTACAGACCACTGGGATCATGGGATTGTGCCAACTATGCCAGGATGGCATAGAGGGGGCAATTCCATGATCATAGACATGTTACATGGCCATATTCGGAGTTACCATTGTGAAGCTACATATAGGTAGTGACCTATATGTAGTGCACGCGTGTAATGGTGTCCCCGCACTCACAAAGTTCAGGGAATTGGCTCTGAACAATGTGGGGGCACCTTGGCTAGTGCCAGGGTGCCCTCACACTAAGTAACTTTGCACCTAACCTTTACCAGGTAAAGGTTAGACATATAGGTGACTTATAAGTTACTTAAGTGCAGTGTAAAATGGCTGTGAAATAACGTGGACGTTATTTCACTCAGGCTGCAGTGGCAGGCCTGTGTAAGAATTGTCAGAGCTCCCTATGGGTGGCAAAAGAAATGCTGCAGCCCATAGGGATCTCCTGGAACCCCAATACCCTGGGTACCTCAGTACCATATACTAGGGAATTATAAGGGTGTTCCAGTAAGCCAATGTAAATTGGTAAAAATGGTCACTAGCCTGTTAGTGACAATTTGGAAAGAAATGAGAGAGCATAACCACTGAGGTTCTGATTAGCAGAGCCTCAGTGAGACAGTTAGTCACTACACAGGTAACACATTCAGGCACACTTATGAGCACTGGGGCCCTGGGTTACCAGGGTCCCAGTGACACATACAACTAAAACAACATATTTACGATTTGTGGAACTGCAGCTTCCTGAAAGGATTTAAATGCTTTTGCAACTGACTGGAGAGGAACACCAGGAATGATTAGTGGAACTGCAACATCATGTAAGAAACTTGACGCTTTTTAATTTGCGGGGAGGAGGGGTTGTAACATCTGAAAGTGGTGGGGCGAGTGAAGTGCCCCACCGCTTCCCAAAAGCCAAAAATAAAACAACAAGCACCATGCAACATAAACATAAACTAAATCACTACACTAACATGCATTACACTAACATTTGAAATAAAGTTAACTGTTAGTTAAGTATGGGCTGCGCGTCCTCCACGTGTTCTTTTGCAGTGTGTGGCTCCGAGCTAACTCCCCTAACCAATCCAGACGCTGCTTTCATGCTATTCACCAACATGACAGAAGTGCCCGGATTGGATGGAGCGGGCTAGCTGGATGCTCCTTCAGGTCCTGGAGGCCGGTTCTTGCTCACCCAGCAGTCTAGCACAGCTCGGGCTGGTGAGATTCAAAGTGTGCATGTCAGGCTGGCAGTCACAAGACAGCCGGCCAAACTGGCAGGCGCACTTTGGAGCATCTGGCCACTACTCTAGTCCTCCATGCTGCTATTCACCAGCAGAGGTCACACTGCGTGTTTCACTCGGTTCGGGCAGGCTTGAGCTGTGCATCGGTAATAAATAAAATGGCAATGAAATGACTTCATTGCCATTTTATTTTTCACATGTGCGTCATGCGACTCGAAGCAGGCAGGGGTGGGGATGATGCTCCTCGTCCTGAAACCACCACTGTGAATTTGACTCAAGAGGGACACCTAATAAGAGCTAGTGCAAGTACAGCTTCCTGAAAGATTGTCCATGCTTTTGTACTTGAATGGAGAGGGACACCAAGTAATGACTAGTGAAACTGTGGCTTCAGGTAAGAATTTAAATTGTTTTGCAACTGACTAAAAAGGAACACCTAGTAACGACTTGTGGCACTGTAGCTTCATGAAAGAATTTCAATGCTTCTGCATTTGACTTGTGAGGGACTTCTAGTTACCACTTGTGGAACTGCAACTTCAAGTAACAGCTTCAAACCTTTAGTATTTGACTTGTGAGAGACACCCAAGAACAACTAGAGGAACTGCAGCCTCGTGTATGAATTTTAATGCATTAGCATCTAACTTGATAGCGACAACGAGTAATAACTACATAGTGCCACTCTGAGAAAGCTTCTCAACAATATGGTTGAAGGCACTTGACTTAACCAGTGGCTGCTAGTCCTTATGTATACTATGTTGTCATCATAAGTGTTCCCTGTTAAGTAAGACCATTATTGAAAGTTACGATATTGATTAAGCAGCATATACCAGCATTGGCATATTTACTTATACTACTGAAATCAAGCACAATTTATTAGAGAAGCAAAAGTGGATATGTACATTTTTATGCTGAAGCCACACACCCTTAAGTTTGTGAAGGACATCTGAAGCAGTTGCATCTTATTTGAGAGGGACATTTAGTAACAATGTGACAGACTTGCTAAGCAGTTACTTCTGCCTTGAGAGGGACATATAGTAAAGTTCTGGAGGGCTGCAGAATTATAAGAGTTGATGCTGTTTCTTCTGACTCAAGAAGGACATCAATTAATTACTTGAGGAACTGTAGCTGTGTAAAAGGCCAGACCAACTGGGTTTGCCAATGCTTGTTTATATCTTGTCATAGAAAATGAGGTGGGGGTCCTATCGGGAGGACGGTAAAGAAACAATTTTAACTTCATGGCTATTCTGGTAACAGGAGCCTTCACTCATGGAGTAAGGACGGTGATGAGGAAGGCGGAGAAGGAGGTAAATCTGGGGAGGAAGAGGTCGTTGGGGACAGGAGGCAGATTTTTGCACTGGGCGCCACCAATTCTTACGCCAGCCTAGGAACACATTTCGCGACTGCCCGAGAAGCCAAATAAACCATAAATTAGGCAATGTGTTCACTAATACTGTCACCACTGACAGTCACTGAGTTTGATAGATTCAGCTTTCATATGGAATGTTCTCTGGAGAAGGCCAAGAAGAAACATTATTATTAATGCGGCTTTCCTTTTAGAAAAGGAGTGCAGATTTTAAGTGTTCAATCAGAGTTGTGATATTCGCTTTATCAAAATTACTATGTGTTTTTCTTTACTGAATCAAAACGGGCTCTCATGTGGTTTGCAAGCGCCACCATAATAACAGTGCGCATTACTGATAATTCAAGCACTGATACCCAGTGCACCCCTTGTGCACATGCGGCGATTCCCCACACGAGGGCGCTCGCGTCAGATATGTTGCCCAATGGAGAGTGGCGCGCATCCAGGGAGACAGCGAAGAAGAGAGCAGTTCACTTGCCTGACCATTGATTTTTCTAATGGGTCCTGAAATCGGAATTGTGCCAAGACACTAATATAGCAAGAAAAAAACTTTAGTATCGAAGAGGCTGCAGTTTCAGCCAGAGACAGCCAGATAAAACAAAGCCTGAGATAAGAGGCAACGATAGAAACAGCAATTCAGGCAAGACGGATAGCTCGCGCTGTTCCACAACCGCACAATGTTTTCACACCCATGACGGAGGATGCACAGGACGACACCGAAAGTAGGATTCTTCTGTTAAAGATGACTGGATCTAATATTTCCAATGTTATGCATTGAGGCCGTGGGTACAAACCATGGGACAAGTCCTGTACGGTTTCCTCCCCACGCTAAAACCGTAGGTGATAATTTGCCTGCAGACCGGGTGCTACAATGAAGCCACTGCAGATAATTGCCTTAGGATGCCGCCGCAAAAAGGCGCTATATTAAAACAAACCACAACGAGTAATTACCTGCGGGAAAGAGAGAGTCCGAATGGCAAAGTGTAATTTTGCTTGGGCCTCACTGCACCCGGCTGCAGAGAGATCTCTATCCCACTTGAAACGCAGCCAGGGCTGATACCTGCGCAGTGTAACGCAGACTGTGGCCTTCAAGCAGCAAGTTTTCCTCTCCCTCCACGACCTGGGCCCCAAGTTCCTCAACAGCCGCCTGACCTTCCACAAGCCCACCCGCCAGCTCCGCTCCGCCAGCCTCGCTCTCGCCACCGTCCCCCGCATCCGCAGAGCTACCGCCGGAGGAAGATCCTTCTCCTACCTGGCAGCCAAGACATGGAACTCCCTCCCCATCCACCTCCGGACAACGCAAGACCATCTCGCCTTCAGGAAGCAACTCAAGACCTGGCTGTTCGAGCAGTAGCGTTTCCCCCCCCCCCCAGCGCCTTGAGACCCTCCGGGTGAGCAGTGCGCTATACAAATGCCTTTGATTGATTGATTGATTGATGCTCTGCCCGAGAGCAGCGCGTGTTCATTGTGATGGATTGCACTAGCCCGGTCTGCGCCCTGGGCACTCAGTTAAAGGCGCAGGCCACGGCAGTGGGCCCTGTGTAAAATATGGGCCTCGGAATTCTAGACAACACTTGGTACCATGCAATACTGAGCTTCTGCCTGTCATATAATGCAGTTTGTTGTATTTTCCTTCCTTTATAGCTGTCACCTCTCAGAATATCTTGACTGAATGGAACCTCTCCCCTTAGGCTTGTGGCACGGAGAAGTATTTTTGATTAGCCTCGTCGCTACCCTTTAAAAGTGACATGAGGCCCCTGGTAGATACGAACTGCTAGACATGTTTCTTTCCTCTGGTTTGCAACCTTGGCGACCAATTGGGAGGATATTATTAGGTTGGGGACACACCATTGAAATATTAAAATGAAAAGGTGAGAGAAAGCAGAAAGAAAGTGACATTGTGCAAGTAAGGAGGGTGCAAATCCTCACGTGGGTGTTGGTGGAGGGATGCTCTTCAAACATTGCCCACTGCTGCACATGTATGGAGTGAATCGACTTGCCGACAAAGTGCTGCTTGAAGAGATATTCACTATTATGCCCTGAGTAAGGATAGTCTTGTTGAAATGGGGGAAATCCATCTGGCTTAAAGACTCTAAGTATGACAGGTATGAGCAACATTAGCATTTTATATCAATTTTATTAAAACACCATACCTCCTTCAAATGAAAACCAACACACATGTGGACCTTAAACTTGTAATCTTGAGGCAAATCATGACGGAGGCTTTGGGGGACAACTCAGCGGGTTTTAGCATCACTACGTGTCCAGGACAAAGGTGACGGAGCCTACAGCTGCTTCTTCTCTGGGGCAGGATGTGGCATGATAACTAGGTCGCCTACCATGGAACTATAAAACAATGGGATGGGATGTGATTCTTGAGTAAATGAAATTATGGAGCCTGTCCGAGAGAAGCTTTTACCACTAAATCTGGTTTCTGTATTTTTTTCAAATGAATGGTATTCCAAGACTTCAAATCAATCTGCCACACATCACCAGGGGACTCCAAGCCCCAGCAGCCAGCACACCAGGAGGCGTTTTGCACACCTGTGTGTCCAGGGCCGGCTTTAGCGCATTTTTGGCAACCGCCTCCCATGGCAGCTTCCTTGGATTCCCTCACTACCACCAGGCAAAAGTGCCCCTCATCCCTCCATACCCCCCCTCACATACATTTAATTTGTTTTAAAGCACTGGTAAAGGCAACTTTTGCTAATAAGAATATATGTATACATACATACACCCCCCCCCCAAAATGAACCCTTTTTAGCAACATTAGAAATAGATAATGAAAGACGGGGGAAAAATAATGTCCTAATCTTTACTATGCAGTTTGCACGCAGTTCTTCGATGACAGTTCGTAACAGTCACTGTTTTATGCTACAGTTGTATCTTATGAACTGCGCTAGCAAAAGAATTGCTGTGACAAAAGCAGTAATCCATTCAGCTATCCATATAAAATACTGGTCTGTGATCCGCAGGGTACGCATTCTTTGCAGCAGGCATATTGACCCTCTAAGCTACTTCATGGCTAGTCAAAAGTGCCACTAGACAAAACTCTGATCCCTCTCTTTAGCAGGAACAATAATCACAAGAGTTACCTTGACATTTTTATTGCTGCCTGAAAACTCTGCAGCAGGTGTTTTTAAATCATAAGTTATTGCTAAACACAGCGTCCCCATGAGGTCAGTGCAGCCTCCCCAGGTCGGCGCCCAATGCAGCCACACCAGTCGCACTGCCCCAAAGCTGGTCCTGTGTGAGTCAGTGGGGAGAGCCCCCAAGCGCTATTAAGCACCAGCCTTTACTGGTTGCACAGGACCTGCAACACATCACGAGGGGACTTCAAGTCCCAGCAGTCAACATGCCAGGAGGTGTTTTGTACACCTGTGAGTCAGAGGGAGGAGCCCCCAAGCGCCATTAAGTGGCAGCATTTAACCCCCTGTGTGGGACCTGTCCCACATCACACGAGGATTCAAAGTCCCCGCAGCCAGCACACCAGGAGGTATTTTGCACACCTGTGAGTTAGGAGGAGGAGTCCCCAAGCGCTATTAAGCACCAGCCGTACACCCACAATGCAGGCTGTGCCCGGGTAAAGCCTGGGCCAAAGACATGCTGGTCGTGTGCCCGTCAGCTTCAGGAAGAGGCATGACAGGGCACCCCCTCCTTGGCTCTGTGTAAAATTTCTGCTTGTCCTTTTATTGGTAAACCTTCTTTGTTACTGAAGTGCTGTGGCCTTATAAAAGGATAACTCATCCCCTCTGAGACTTGGGCTGTCCGACTGTTTGATCAGGCCCCTCCCCCTTCCTTGGCCATAGATTTGTTCTGTGTTGCAGGGTGTTTGCACCCCCTACCTTTCCTTTAATGGGTAAACGAAAGGCAACCAACAATTCTTTGGGAGCTATGAAGGAGTCTAAATCAGCCCGGCACCACATGGCCGAGAACTGTGCCCTCCTAGTCATGCATGACCTAATCGCCGGGGTGGAAGAGATCCTTAACAGTGGCAGTAGCGTACGCAAAACCCCAGCCCTACGAACCACCAAACCCAAGATCACTCAGTTCTATAAGGGGAAAGGCAAGACTAATAGTGCTCACTCAAAGGCCAAAAGTTCCCCTGCAATTAGATCATGTACTGAGAAGATTGCATTGCATTTATACAGATAGCACATGAGCTGGCTATAATGACAGAGCACCTCCTATGCATCTTCCAGACCAAGAATTGGCCCTGTTCAGCCCTCTCTTAACAGGGCTTTCCCTGAGATTATGTCTAGTGTACACCCAGGAGTTTTTTCCACCTAAGGCCGATAAACCATATCTTCCTCCAGCCTGCACAACTTATGTGGTGGTTTCCATTGATGTACCCACACTCAAATCAAATGCTAGTGAAGGGTTCCTACAGCTAAAGTATAAGGTACCACATTGGCTCTCTAGGAGGCCTGGGGCCACTGCTAACATCCACTCATAAACCAATAAAGTATGAAGGGTGGGTTAGTTGGTCGAGACAAATATTTTGTGGTGATTGTATTGTAGTGCATTTTAACAATAGCTGGGTTGCAGACATCATTTTAGCCTCTTTCCAGGGGTCAGATAGCCTTGTTTCAAGTATCAGGGTGCAGCTCTTGGTGTTCTTTTACCAACCAGGGTCTGTGTCTAAGGTGAGAACATCTAGCCCCATTCACCCGTAGGTGCTCCGAGATTCCCATGAGACATACCCTGGATGTCCAATGGAGTTGGTCCGCCCCCCTATTGCCACCTCTAATAGATTCAAGGTTCTTGCCTCTCTTGAAGAAATTAACTGACTACCTCCAATAGCATATGTTGTTGACTTTGTTAAAAAAGATGGGGGAGTTGACAGCCTTTCTTCAGGGTCTGATTCTAATGAGCAGCTTAGTTTTCTCTCCTGGAACATTGCAGGGCTGGAGGGAAAGGTCAGGAATCTGAATTATCTCTTATTTTTTAAGATCATATTACATACTGGCTCTCCAAAAAACTTGGTCTGTCAGGAATATGCCTGTTTTCGATAGATTTGTTCACTTTTTCTGCCCACCTAGTCCATTCTCTTTTGGGGTGAGCCAAGGCAAGGTTGAGTACTTGAATTGTGTTATGGCCGAGGAAGAGACAAATTGTCCATACTTCAGGGCGGTATTATTTACTTTTTTAGATAAATCAATTTTAGTAGTAGTGAACATCTATAATTGTAATTGACATAGTTCTCACTCTGAAGTTATTTCTTCCTTGGGCATGATCACAGGGGAAAATAAGATCCTTCTTCAGTCTCTGGCCAAAGTTCTGTTGCGCATATCCCAATCATTGTACTGGGTTAATCTTAACATCCACCCTTGTTTAAAAACGAGCTAAATTTTTCAGGTTCTCCCTTTTCAAGATGACCTTCACTTGGCCCGTTTTGAACACACCACCCAAGGGGACCAGGTGAATTTAATAATTAGGTCCTGGAAACCTGATTATACCCAGTATTCAGGTAGCTCCTACATATGTTGGAAGAGGGTCGGAATCAATTGTGGATTACGTCTTAATATCCTCACCCCTTTTCCGTTCTTTAGTGGACTACCGGACTAAATGGGCTGAGTGGAGCAACCATAACCCTTTAGTGTTAGTCTTAAGATATCAGTGTCAGAGATCACAACCACCTTTCCACTAAACATCTGACTCCTTCATACCAAGGCAGACGTCTAACATGGACCAAAGTGATACCAGAGGAGTTCTGTAGCAGTCTTTTAGACACAGGAGTCAGGAGCTGGAACTTTGCCTTAATCCCAAATCTAGCTCTAACTGATGTCCTGGCTGCTTTCCTGAAATATGTCCTGATGTGAGGTTAGCTCTTTCTGTTCCTAGCTGAGGACATACTATCCCTGGGCTGGGGGGAAGGGCTCACTGGTTTAAGAATGCCTGCTCTAAAACTCATTGTACCTTCATGAAGGCCCTCAACTGTTCTCCAAGGGACAGGGGAGAGATTAAACGTTTATGCACCGTTTACAAGAAGGTCACAAATGAGAGAAAAAAGTTCCTAAAGGGCCTAATTAAAGCCAGCGATCTTAATAGTGCAACCTTTTGGAGGGTTCTCTATCATCCATTCCTATCGGCAGAGGCTGCTCTAACCCTGTCCTCAGTGATAGCTCATGCCAAGAGGTATCACCATTCCTCCCAAATGTATTCTTTTGAGGTTGGGGTCGAGCATGTATCTTACAATACTTGTAATAAGACACTGGATAACCAGGATCCTTTCTTTTCACCCAATGGAGTCAAGTGTGCCATCAGGTGCCTAGCCTGTAATAAGGCACCAGGCCCTGACGGTGTGCTGGCAGACCTGTTCAGGAGTGACGTAGTTATCTGGGCCCCTTGCTGTCAAACATTATAAATACTGCTCTGTCAATAGACCCTCCTAGTTCTTAGTCACATTCCATCATCAAGAAGTGGTTGAGAAACTACTGGATTTAGGCAGTGAAAATGCTAAGTTGAATTAATTTAAAGCGTGCGTGAAGAAGTTAGATTTCCATTATTTGCCCGAGATAAGCAACTTACTTGAACGGTATCACTTTGTAATGAGAGAAAAAAAAGCCTGGTGAGAGTACAGAAGAGTATGTGACTTGCTTAAGGAAACTTGCCCCCACTTGCAAGTTTGATGCTGCTCTCGAACAACACGTCAGAGACCAATTTATGCTGAGGTTGTGGGTGAAAGATGACCTGTCATTGCATGAAGTAATCTGTATTACAAAACGAATAGAGCAAACTTTAGCATGTGTAGAAGACTTGGATAAAGGGAAGAAAAGTGCTGTGAGTAAGACTAAAGTGAATGAGGAGGAGGTTAAGGTTAAAGAGGAGAGAAAAACAAAAATGTACAGTCTCCTCAAAACAAATTTAAAGATGTATGTTACAAATGTGGTAACCAGGCATGCTGCCTCATTTAAAGTTTAAAAAAAGTCCTGAGTGGAATGTGGTGTTTACAACTTGCAATAAGAAGGGGCACTTTGCAAAATGTGGTTGTTCTTCCAAAACCACATCTCAAGAATCTATGAAACAAATTGATGACTGTATATTATCAGGGAATACACGGGAAGGAAAAAAGAAACCTCCTAAGGATTGTGTTTTAATTGGTGGTTCAGATGTGGAAACAGGAGCATGGCTTACACTCATATCTGATGAGTTATATGACAAAGAGTTTAGTCACAAGATCAAACTGAAAGATCCACATGTAATTCCCAGAGCATATGGGGGTCAGATTATTTAGCTCCGGGGTATTTCGAAAGGGACATCACGTACAAAACCAACATGATCCATGGGAAGGTGTAGGTTCCTGTAAAAGGGGACCTTGTGTTTAGCTGGTTGCACCAGAGGGATTTAGATGTTATACTGGATCTCAACTCTCCAACACCTGTAATGCTTAGGGAGGAGTATCTAAAGGAATTGCGATTGTGTGCGGTGCAAGAACTTGATGTTAAGTGTGGTGGAGTTGGTAAATGTGTTGTCAAATTGTAGGCGAGTTTCCAGAAGTGTTCAGTGACAAGCTGGGATGCCTAAAGGGTTATGTGCATCAAATAACACTTAAGCAAAGTAGTACACATGTGGCTGCTAGAATACGTTCTGTTCCTATCTGTATGAGGTAGTCTGCTGAGATTGAGATAGAGAGACTGTGGGAATCATAGAGGCAGTCGAAAGTTGAGTGGGTTGCACCGACTGTAGTGGCTTGCAAACACTCAGGTGATATCAGGCTGTGTGTTGACCTGACAGCCTTCAATAAGTGAGTCATAAGTGATCATTTTCTGCTGCCCAACATCACGGAGCCGTTAGCTGTAGAGTGATAAAATATTTGGCTCTGTTGAACAGAGCCAAATATTTTATCCTTCCAGATCTACCGGCGGCATATCATCAGATATGGTTGCATCAAGACTCCAAGGACCTTACTACTTTTATCACTCAATTTGGAACCTACCATTATGTGCGAAATCTTTTCAGTTTGGTGTCTGCAGCTGTTGTCTTGCAGCATGTCATGTATTGTCTGTTCGGAACAGTTCAGGGAGTCAAATGCTTCCAAGACAACATTTTGATCTATGGAGATTCTTTGGAAGTTCATGATGAGAGAGTGAAGCAGGTGTAGAGAATGTTGAAAGAGATTGGTTTGACTTTGAAGCTGAGGAAATGTGTATTGGGGAAGATGGATATAGAATATTAGGGTCATGCTGTCAATGCTGATGGAGTTTACCTGAAGAAAGAGTTAGTCACATGTGTTGAATTTAAATAGTGTAGAGAAAAAAAGATGAATTGTTGTCTTTCTTAGGCACGTTAGACTTTCATGCGAAATACATTCCCAGTTTGGCTGCTAAGACACTAAATATGAGGGAGTTACTTAAAAAAGGAGCAGAATTCAAAAAGGAGCTTGGAAGAGCTGACGACCTCAGCTGTTTTGAGCATTCCAAAGGGTGTTTCATCATGATGGGCACTAATACTGAGGGTCTTAATGTGGTTATTATGCAAAAGGATTCAGAAGAAAATGAGTTGAGGCCGACTGCGTATAGTTCCAGGTCTTTATTGGGGGCAGAAATGAAATATTCAACCATTGAAAGGCTTTGGGTGTGTATGGTCGGTCAGGAAGTTCAAGAATTGTCTTTGGGGTGAACAGTTTACTGTCTTTACTGACCACAAACCATTGGTAGCGGTCTTGAAATGATATTGATGAGAATTTGCAAGTGGATAGTTGGGTTGCTGGAGTTCAGCTATGTAGTCTGTTATTTTACAGGTCTGAGGAACAAGGTCGCTATCTCTCTAGATTGAGCTCTGTCATTGAGGAAGGGTGTCAGGATGACAAGGAAGAACTGAAAGTTTGCAGTGTCAAAGGGCGAAATATATCTCAGGAAGATTGGGTTGGGGCTGTTGCTGCTTACCCAATTTTGCTGCAAGTTTCTGATGCCATGTGTAATTGCTGGAGCTTTGATTTGAGGAAGTGTACTGAGTTAGGAAGCTATTGGAAGATGAAAGATGATTTATCTGTAGAAGCAGATGTTATTTTGTGAGGGATGAGGCTTTTAGTGCCTAGAGTGTTGAGAGAGAGGATCATGAGTTTGGGGCATGAAGGGTACCGGGGATGCATAAGACTGAGGTGAGGGTACGTTTAAATTACTTGTGGCCAGGAATGGATTTGATGACAGAGATGAAGATTAGAGAATGTCCAGAATGTATGCAGAGTGTCAAGGGATATACAGTTAGGAATCCCCTGATGATTTGTAGGGATTTTCCATCTAAACCATGGAAGTAGTGGCAGTTGATATTGTTTGTCCGCTGCACTCGAGGGTGACCTCGAATTATTTGCAGGCGATGACTGATAATTTTTCTCGTTGGGCAGAAATTGGCATTGTCTATGGTGTCAATAGCAAAATAATTACAGATTTTTTAGCTGAAATCTTTTTAAAAAAAATGTTTTTATTAACATTTTCAAGCATGAAAAAAGAGAATATTTTGCATATTGTTATAGTAGCTCCTTTACTCTGCCAACAGTGATATTTGAACATAATGTTGCCCATCTAATCTCTTAGCAGTGGGGGTGCAGGGGGAGAAGCAGCCTTACTCCATGGGATATATGCAGAAGAGTCCTGTACATCATGGGGGACCCAAAAGCTGGGGAACATGACAGGGATCCGAAGGTTCAATCTCTGCACACTCGCTTAGGAACACATCCCAACATGCTTTCCGCTTATGTCTCATTTACCACATGGGGTGTACCTCACCTGTTGATCCAGCCAGCCTACATATCATCTATGCGGGGAAGAAGGATGTTTGTGCACGCTCAGGTGATCCCTCAGGGGAGATCTCAATCTCTTCCTCTTGGTCGTTTCTCACCCGGTCCACCATCTTGTTCTATCTCTCAAGGGCCCTCTCCACATATTCATCCGTGCAGATTCTCCGAGGTGTACCCACCCCACCATCGCCCATTCTAGTACATCTATCTGCAATCTGCCATGAGTCAGGGCCACTGCCCGCGCCCAGTGAATGGCAATATGGAGCCTGATGAGTACCAGACGAAGGAGAGCAAACCTATAACTAATTTTTCCACCTTCCCTAGGGAGCGGTGGAAGGCCCAGGAGGCAATGTCGAATTATGTTGGCCAGATGGATCCCCATTATCAGGGCAAATGAGCATGTGACATCTGTCCTGTATGAATGAAGTAGCCTGCATGCAATGTGGATAAATCCACCAGGTGACTCACTGCACTGTAGAGAGTCAGCTATACGTGCTGGGTAGATCCTGCTGAGCCTCAGTGGGGTCAGATATTCCCTGTGGAGGTAGTAGAAATGTGTCAGTTTGAATCTGGCATTGCTGGGGGTCACCCGCACCTGTGCCCTGGCCTGTTTCCATTCACCATCTGTAAGTGGGGTGTCGAGGTCTTTGAGGTCAGCAAAGGCGGGGCTTAGTTATATCAATCTGCCTGTCCCAATTTAGAGGTTAATTTATTCAGGAAATAAGGCTCCTATGTGAACCCGGATCCAGTATAATCTTCGGTACCTGGGATTCCTCCGGCACATCAGAGAAGCTAGTCCATATATCGTGGGTTGTGCGTGATACACCGATGTACTGCAAAAACTGCCCTGCGCCAACCCCAAACAGCTCGTATGTTTCAGCAAACATTCTAAATGTGTTATTCAAATAAAGATGACCCACATCCATACAGTTACCCTCTATTCATGGTGTTACATCTATGGAGTTCCTCAAACATAAAAAGGGAGTGAGCCCCCATAGTGGGATCAGTCTTGCATTAGGCACACGCTTCAATATGTGCCTTACCGCACTGTCCCAGGCCTGGATAACCTGGGATACTATGAGCGGGATAACCGTCGGAGTTCTGTGCACTCCTGTTAAGAGCTTTGGGAGGTTGGTCGAAGGCAACGGCCCAGGCAGCAACTTCTTTTACCAGTTAGGTTCTTCCTCACACCATAATGCCATATATCAAAGCAACCCCGCTAGATAGTATAACTGGATATCTGGGAGGCCAAGGACTCCGACCTCTAGGTCCAGTTTCAGGGTCTCCAGTGTGATCCTTCCACATTTGTCAGCCCAGATCCGTGAGACCAGTAGTACACTGAGTCACTGAAACACTGCAGCTGGTAAAGCACAAAAGAAATTCTGCATGACATATAGGTATCTCAGCAGTAGTACCATTTTGCTAAAAACTATGGGTCCCATAACTAACAATGGAAGGGACTTTCAGAGTGCCACGAAACGAGTGAGATTTTGCACAGTGCGGCCCAGATTTAGGTCGTATTGCATGTGTTCGTCATGCATCACTTGAATCCCAAGGTCCCGAAAGTGTTTCTTTTCTCAGGGGAGATCCTCTACTGGGAGGGCTGCATGGGCGTGAGGCCAGTGATGCCATGGGAAACAACATTGTCTTGTGGTGCTTAACTCGGATGCCTGATACATTCCCAAAATCTGTCATGAGTTGTAGTAGCTGCAGGACAAATCGGACAGGACCAGACACATAAAGGAGAGCGTTGTCTGCATACATGGACACTATTTACGTGAACTCTTTAGTCGTGAGGATTTGTCTAATGCCATTTTAACTGAAGACAGTCCACAATTAGTGTTAGCTGAAATGGAGGAATTATTATTTTAAAAAGAGCTATTAAACACAGAAAGTACTGTGGAATAACTCAACATAGCAATAAAAGAATGTGTACAGTTGGAAGTGAGTGTGGGAAGAAATTGGAAGAAAGGACTCAAGAAGTTTCTATGTGCATACCCTTTTTTTCCACATACCACTCCAGGAGAAGTCCCTTTTAAATTGCTCTGAGTAAGAAAAGAGAATACCGAGTTCTCTCCTGAGTGGCTACATTAGGGGAAAAGTGGAAGTGTGTTGTGGGAATCTTTGAGGAATATTCGAGAGCAGGAGTCGAGATGTGTGGAAAAGTGGAAGCGGAATTATGATGCTAGGAAAGCTGTGAAGAAATGTGATCTGTCACCTAGTAATGATTAAAAAAAACTTGTATTGCCTAAGGGTGGATCCAAGTTCACAGGTCTTCAGAAAAAATGTCAGTCTCTTCCTTAATGAAATCAAACTGGAAGACTGTAGAATTTGGAATCTTTGAGTGGTGCTATACAAGTGAGAGAGCCTGGTCGAAGTAAATGCAGTTGCTGTAATACGCCTATTGGTGGAACAATTGTTATTTAGTTTTTTATCAGTTTTCTATTGTATAGTTAGGAATGTTCCTTTGTTTGTTTCGTTTCAAAGTCCCTGATGACCCTGGAGCTGTGCAAAAGGCAGAAAAGCCCCCGCTCGTCCTAAGTAGGCAATTAAATTCATGAACAATTTGCCGTTTTCCTGCGTCCTCGGTGACTTTGGCTCAGTATCAAGAACATTCTTATTGGAAGAGAGTGCAACCTACCTACCACGAAATAAGATGTTTAATGGTCTTTCATCGAAACAAGATGTTTACTACTATTTCCTAACCTGAAGATTGATAGGTGGGGACTGAAAAGCAGGTAGGGCAACCTTATATTTTAATTCAGTAAATTTAAAGATGTACATATCTGCAGCAGGAAATGTTGGCTTACCTCACTGTTCCATTGAAGCATACTCATTGAGAGCTTTTTGGGCATAAATGGAGGACGTTCAGTTTTCTGGGTAAAAAGAGATGTGGTTTCACCTCTGAAATAGGTACAGAACCACTTTACTCAAAGATCTCATGTGTACACCGTTGGATCATTTTCATACTACGATTTTGTGCTTTGTGTCTTGTATGCTTTTTTTAACAGAATTAAGGGTATGTGCCTTTATTACTGTCACTAGTGCGATGTCACATTCTCTACCATCTCCACCCAAAATATTTCCCCATGCCCCGTTTTTGACTTTCAGTCATTAACGTAGTTGTCCAATGAAAGATGCTGCAATTCCAGAATTAGAAGGCTTGCTGCACTTGCTCACGCTCCTTTGTCCCCGTTGTTACATTGTTAAATGTTTATTTTTTTCCTCGTGGGACTTGACTCTCAAACTAGACATTGTTGTGGTAGTCCTCTTTGCATTGCCTGTAATTTGTCTTGTTCCTTTTAGAAGGGGCAGAGAACTGAAGATGAGGTCGAGCGATGATAACCCCAGAGACAACAAAGTATCTATGGCCCTCATTATGAGTGTGTCAGATGTTGATGCTGAGATACCTGGTGACCGGAATCTCAAATTCTGGATGGTTTCCTAGCACAAGTTCTAGCTATTTCAAGTTTCCTCCCTGGAATGCAGACTCAGCAATATCAGATCCTTTTCAATGTACCTTCACCCCTGTTTAATCAGAAAAAACGCTGGTAGGGACAGAGAGGCAGTGGGTGGGGAGTGGTCAAGGCAGGCTTCAGCCTGATTTTGTGTCGGGGGGGAAGGCGGGGCAGTCCTGTTGCATGGGTTGGGAAAGGGCTGGGCTGTGCTGCTACTCGCAGTCCCCCCCTCCGCCCCCGCAGCATTAGAGAGTAGGTCGGGTGTTCCCAGGCACAGAATTATCAGATTAAGAGTTTGTAGACACAATGATTCTGGGCCTGAAGACACCAGTACACTCAAAGCTGCAGGTGGTGAAATTCCACATAGACGTTTAACTCCATGCGAAAGTGTGCCTCATAGCGGGGGCCTCAGTGCCTACTTGTTATCCCTGCACCCTGGCAACCTTATGCTCCCTTTGCTCAAACACTGCTCCATCCCCACATGATTTAGCAATGTCTACCTCACTAAATATAATAGACCCTAGACTGCCATCTTTATATGTTGACTTTAAAGCCCACCAACCTATTAGGTGTATGACTCCTTCGAATCTTAAAGCTCCAAAACCATTTTTTTTTTTAATTTACAGTCTTATTTTAACTATGTCACGGTTACACCCTGTATTGTCTTGCAATTAACCAGGAAACTTCAGAAAGTTCAGAGCAAGCCTGTGCATCTACTGCTGAGTCACACATGCAAGACCATATTACTCCTAGTTTTCGCTGCCCGCCCCCCCATTTAACAAATGCATTTAGTTTTAAAAAACTGTGTTGAGCGAAATATGTCTACAATCTGAATGATAACATGTACTGACTTGGTAAAGTAAAAGCCCCACATGCCCTCGCTGCTGAGAATTAGAAAGGAGAAGCTGAATATTGCAACTACCTTTTCACAGAGACTGAATATCTTCTATGCTGTCACCTGCACTTTATAACAACAAAGTGTGATGGATGAAAGGCTTAAAAAAGTCTCCACAACTGCTTGGGGCTACAATCCAGTCCATCATCTTTGCTCACAGAACCACTCCAGCTGAGGAGAAACCATATGGAGATCAGTAGGCCTGCACAGAGCCCCCCTCCCTCTGAAGTGGGGCGGTGGGCAAAAAGATGGACTGGAATGCGACCCCAGAGTTTGCAAAGGTATCAACTTTTACAAGCATTCTACCCATTTTCATCTGTTGTTTTAACCTTCACTTTACAAATATTTTCCACATTTTTATGAAGTATTTAGAGACAGAGTGGTCGGAAACAATCTTGAAGCAACCTAACCAAGCTGCCAAAATATCCAAACAGCTGTTCAAGAACACAGAGAGGCGAAACAGTCCCTTTAGTGGGGTACCCTGCTTGGGTATTGAGGAAACAACAATCACAATACTAGCATTTGAGAAAGAAAAAACTAAAATCAGATAAAGACATTGGCCAAACACCAGCAGACGATCACAGAAGAAACGAAGAGCAAATAAGAAACACTAGCAAACTAAACAGGAATAAAACTGAATAGTGGTCCAACAAGGAGCTATAGGTACAGTTTAAGTAAAATGTTTTCCTCTAAAAGCCCAAAAATGTTTATGGCAGTGAACAGCGCTCAAGAAAACGTTGAAGTGTGAGTTTAAAACTGTGGCAGATTTATATTCACACAAATGCTAGAATTCGAGAGGGAATAAAAAAAAAAAGTACGATAAAGGTATTGGTCAAACCACCAGCAGAAGATCACAGAAGAAACAAACAGCAAAAATGACAATACAATCCCTAAATGGACTGAACTTGAATAATGGTCCAACAAGGAGCTACAGGTACTGTTTACATAAAACGTTTTTCTCCAAAATCCTAAAAACGTTTATGGCAGTAAACACCGCTGAGGAAAACTTTGAAGCGTGAATATACATCTGCGACAGATTAAGAACTATCACCCATATTTATACTTTTTTAGCGCTGCTTTTTGACGCAAAAATGGTGCTAACTTACAAAATACAATTGTATTTTGCAAGTTTGCGCCACTTTCGCATAAAAAAATGATGCAAATGCGGCGCTAAAAAAGTATAAATATGGGTCTATGTCTGCAGGAACCTAGCCAGTGGTGCTGGAACGATTTTCAGAGTGGGGGATGCTGCCATTAATATTATATCACAGAAGTCATAAGGATTGTGAAAAATCCAAGCGTCGTACAAAAAACAAGTGTAGCAAATGTGCCACACCCATTCAGCAGGAGTGTGGTAGGGGTGTGGTATGTAGCGGGTGGAGCATTTTGGAGCAATAGTGTGGTAGCGCGCTCTCTCTTTTACAGACAGCACTTTTTTCGTTGAAATGGCCACTAAAGTTGCTTTGACATGCTGTATTGGGGTAAAACTATATCTCACAAAAATGATGATGTGTGGAAATTGTTTCAGCGAATACTTATTATTCGCATATCACCAAGAAAAGTGTATTGAATGTTTTCATCATATTAAAATCTTTGTTTTCATCCCACTTCAGAATTACAAAAAAGTGCTTCATTTGTTCTTTCCTTATTGTTGATATATCTTCAAATATGTGAATAGTTAATGCACGTGTATTTAAATGTTGTTGTGTTACAAAAACTGACATCCTAGAGCCTTTCTTTTCACTTCTTGTACCTCAGCAAGATTATCACTCAGGTCACTCTTACAAAATCCTCTCACTTTGCAGTCAGATAAATAAAAGTAAGAGCCAGTTTCCAAGTAAGCAGCAGTTTGTCAGACGACATAACCTGACATCCGACCCATGTCTTTGAATGCACAGCCAATGTGCCAAGATAAACACAAAATTTAAAGGCATCTTTATTGCTAACTCATCTTTTGAACTCCAGCATGGTTATTTTGGGGAGTGCTACGGCACCCCTGCACCTGTACTTCCAGCACCTATGGACCTATCAACTTGTGTCAGAAATCTTTGAACAAAGGGAAAAGTAAAGTTTTCGCTCAGCCTTAAGGGGTTCTCTTGTGACCTTCAGGGCAAGTGTTGGTTCACGGTGTCTTACTATGTTCAATGAGATGACCACCTGACTCCATATCATACAGCCACTGTCTCCATTCCTGGAATATTCATTAACAAATCACTGACTTCCGGGATATTATTATAATTAGAGAATGGAATAAAAAAAATACTGCAACACTCATAAAGTGTTAGGCTATTTCACACATGTCCAGGACTGGAAACTGTGCCCATAATGACCTGTAGGAGGTGGTCACACTAATTCTTGAGCCGGGCCTCATAATGTGCTTTTGGTAACTCTCACATATCCCTGTGGCTCACTTTTACCACCACTATTGAAACAAAGTTTTAGTGTAAAATGTACAACAAATAATACCGGAGTTGTCCTGGATCCACTGTGGTTTTCCAACCAACTTAATGATTTCTCTCGCTCGCGCTCACCAACCGCTGGCGTGCGAGAGAAAAAAACTCTGCTCCATGTCACTTAGCGTAGTAGGGAAAACTCTGCGAACTCCGCGGCGGAGCATAATTATTCACCCACCCATAGTTTAAATCTGCTTGACATTGTGCATTGTTAAAATGTTCCACCTGCAATTATAAATTTCCTCATCATTTTAGTTTGTGGACAGCTCTTTAGAGGCGAGCGCAAAGCGTTCCGTCATTCTTATAATCTCTCTTTAGGGGGCTTTTAACCACGCCCATGTTATGTCAGTCCCTTTCATTGGTTCGTGGGCTTGCCTTTTAAAATTCGCTTGTTTTCATTCGTGAAAGTCATGCATGCGTCATGCCTTTTAGGATGTTTAGCCCTCCTCGAGAGCACCGGTAAACTAATGGAAACATATGAGGCTCCATGTTTTCCTTAAGGTTTCAGGACTACTTTCGCGCTCGTTTAATTTTTCATTTAATGTGGAAAGAAAAATCTGGTTAGTAGTTTACAACGCCAATAGCTCTAACTCGATGTAATGCGAGACCCGTTGCATTGCAAATGCTTGTTTAACATAGATGTTGCTGCCCCTTTGACATACAGAAAACATGTTTAATAGCAAGCAGTCCTGCACTCTTATTCACCTTTGCAAAAAATGTGTTACATAATATTTAGTGACACGTCCTGTAATCAGAGGCCGCCCAGCAGTGAGTAGGATTGTGGATAATTATGTGTCTTTACCTAGCTCAAAATGAGTTTAAAAATGTGAAAAGTGACTGATTGCACACAGGTCCCGTTTGCTCTCCACCTGCTGAATGTGAAGACTATCTAGCCTTGATTAGTGTATTGGCTTAAAACATCCACTTCAGAATCACAGGACAATATTTTTTGACAATGGAGGTTTGTATTGCAAAAACTGTTATATTTGTGTGGGAAAACACTGAAATTACATTTTTTTTCTACCAACTACACCTGATGATAGGGCGCGAAGGGAAATGAATTATGCAAGAGGAACAAAGCAAAAGTGGCGAAAAAACACTATACACGACGCAGAAAAACATGAGGATGTGTGAAAAGCAGAATACACTGTAATAAGGGTACCACGGATATCGTCTCTACCTGTGCTTCAAGTAAACAAAAAGGAACAGAGGGAAAAATAAAAAGCAAAATGCCCACCAAGCCCACGATGCTCATTTCAAATGCCTATATTTCAACAAAGCCTTCTGTGAAAGTCCAGACACTAACTAGATGTTGTCGACAGCAGTTCCGACCTGATCAAATAAAGTGTTTTGCAAAGCCAATAATTACACATATATATTTGACTGCTCAAATGTTTTGAGACACTGAACAACTGCTTCTTAATGGTGAACTACAGACCGAAATCTCCTATCAGCATCATTTTACAACTTTTTCTCACATTACAGATCACATTTTACTGAGTTCAGATAATCCTGGTCAGAGTACCACATGCTAACACAAAGTGCATAGAGGAGTCGGCTTCTGTTTGCTACTCACCCAGGGTGATACCATTCGGCCACTCGATGGTCTCAGATACTAGCACTTGTCGGTCCACTCCATTGAGTCCAGCCTTTTCAATTCTAGCTCGATCTCCCCAGTCAGACCAGTACATAAACCTGGAATTAGAAGACACAATAGAATAATTCAAAGGTGTGCGGCTAGAAGTGAAAGGTGGGTATACAAGAAAGACTATGCAAGTATGGAGGCTAGGGATAAAGCCCTTGCTTGCTTACCCATGGATAGGGTCCACTGTGATGGCTCTTGGCTCACTCAGGCCATGCTCGAAAAGGGTCCTTCTCTTGCATCCATCTGCGGTGGCCACGGACAGGGTCTTATTTCCTGAATCCGTCCAGTAGATATTCTTGTGCACCCAATCCATGGCCAGACCCTCTGGAGAGTGGAGATGACTGTTTATCACAGTGACTTGTTCAGCGGTGTCACTTGCTTTGTCTATGTAGGCACTGCAGAGACAAACATCAGCAGAAGATTTATGTCATTTTGCCTCAGGTTTTACAGAAATCAAGTACAATAAGCACCTCCCGTACTTTTGAAAGGATGACTGAAGCTACAGCAAGGTGAACGGAGACTCTGGCCCTGCACCAGCTTGGGGCTGTTCAACGATTCACAAATGCCATGGCCCATGCAAGCACAGAGCCTTCAACTGAGGAACATTTCGAGGTTTAATGAGAATCCGATTCATATTTCTCTTGACTCTTTCATTCTTAAATTGTCCACTATTATGAGACTCATTTTTAGAAACCACATAACTTTATTTTGGCTTATATACTTTTTTGCATGTGATGGCTGGTAATACCCACAAGCACGGCCACGGGATTTCTGAGACTGTTTGACTCCTCTATAGTAACAGTCTACTATGCTAAGATAGTTTGCAGCAATGCTCGGAAAACAGGTGCTCAGTTCAAAGATCCCAGCACATAGGTTGACATGACATTCGCTTAAGAGTGTTATCACTGAGATGATTTGGTGCAAGGCCAGGCTGGAGGCACTAGGTTGGTGCTTAGCTGTCCTGCCAGGCCTCGTGCAGGAAGCTGAAAGGCCTTTGATACCTGCTGCTGTAGCTTATGGCACTACTGAAGCACTCAAATATTGAAGCAGAGCACCACAAACTACCCTTCAATCACCAGCTCACTTTGGTGGTGAATAACACCAACCTACCACTGACGAGGTTCATAAGGGTTTGCCACTAACTTCAAACATGTCACACGATTACCTTGTATATGCTCTTGTATCTTCATGACCACACTACTGCAATAAATCTAAATCGAAGCACCAAAGATGGGAATTTGTAACTTCAAAGAAATCAGAACCAACGGCCCATGTACGTACCTTTTTTCTTGTCACAAACGGCACGATTTGCAGAATCGGGCCGTTTGTGACGAGAAAAATGCTTTTTGGTATGTACAGGACCCATTTTGTGATTCGGTAATCTATTAACCGAATCGCAAAAAGGGTTTGCGAGTCGCAATTAGGATGGGGCGTTCCCTTCCTATTGGTGAGTCGCAGTCCGATGTACGATTGTTTTGTGACCGTGAAAGCGGTCACAAAGTAATCACATGAGCACCAGTTTCAAACTAGTGCTAATCCATTCGCAAACGGGAAGGGGTCCCCTTCTCCTTTGTGAAAGGCAGTGAAATTATTTTTTCAGAGCAGGCAGTGGTCCCACGGACCACTGCCTGCTCATAAAAAATGAAAAGAAAACTTTTCATTTTTTATTTTTGAAATGGATCTCGTTTTCCTTTAAGGAAAACGGGCTGCATTTCAAAAGAAAAAACTGCTTTACCACCATGTCTGCTGTCTCCAGCAGGCCAACATCCCTGTGAGTGCGGCCATTCTCAATGGGGATGCAAATTGCGACCTACCTCATGAATATTCATGAGGGAGGTCATTTGCGACCCCATTGGGAATCGTAAACAGTGTAAAGTACACTGTTGTACATTCGGTTTTGCGACTCGCAAATTGCGAGTCGCTAAGCCTCACAGTTTGCGAGTCGCAAAACCGAATCTTTGTACAGGTGGCCCTAAATGACAAGGCTTTGTTAAAAACAATGAAAGTTCAACCACAGTACCACAGCCGTGAAACAAGTGCACTAGCTCCACGGCAAACAAAGAGTTACATTCAATGTACTGAGTTCCATTTTTCAACTCCTTTCAAAGAGATTTTCCTCTGTCTCTGTAACCTGACCCTCACTACATGCCAGGCTGCAACCTCAGACCTAGCATCTTCTGCAAGATCGAAATTGCTTAATGAAGAAGTAAATAAGCGAGTATAAGGGAGAGAAGAGCTCCTGTACTGGAATGCATGCTTTGGAACCAACCTTTTAGGCAATGCCAAACCGACCATCCTTTAAAAGGTATGAAGACAAAGTTTTATAAAGGAACGTATGAACCTTAAACACATTCTATGCTGTACCACCCCTCAGACTCAACCCATATTGCTCTACCTATCTCCTCTTTATCTCCCTTAATGACAATCCCAATCTAAATTCTGGACTGATCATAAGTCTTCCTACCATTTCCTTCATGTGCTATGAAGTTGGTTTAATGACTTGTTGGCACTTTACAGATCAAATACTGAACATGTATTACTGACATTGAGAACAGCTCTAAAGACATTTGTCCTATTTTCTTTAAAAGCTGGTCAAGTCTTTCCGTGGTCATGGGAGCCACCCTCCATCCTCCCAAATAACTTTGGAAAAGATTGGGGTAAACTACACACTTAACAGGTCTTACAATACATCGTGTTAAATATTGAAAAGTTCTCAATGTGGTTCTGAAAAAGATTCCTAAAGTTTGTACCTAGGAGTATTATTTTTCTGCAGCAGCAAGTATGTGACTATAACTTCAGAAAACACTGATGAGACTGCATGTTTTCCTATGCCATGGCAGACATAGCACCCATCTAATAAATGAGATCCATGCTGATTTCAGCAGTGGAAAGGTGTTGCACAACTTCAACAATATTACTGCTAGGTTAGGGGGCACAGGTGGTAGCTCATTCGAATGTGGAGGGGCTCAGGAGTTGAAAAGTCAGATACAGAGGTGCAACAGAGACCTGTGCTGATGCTGGGTCATCCGAGACAGCATAATGTTTGTGTACTGTCTGATAGAATGATTACTGTGAGCACGCTTGGCCAAGGATCTACGTAGGCAAAATATCAGAAAGAACTGGTCATCATAGAGCATTCCAGTTTGAAAGAAAAATTCAATATTGCTCCTTGTTGGACTTGTTCCTCTCAGCAGGGTTACCCCAAACATTTTGCCTTTACCCCTTTTGTTTTCTGAACTCATTTTTATTTGCTTTTAGGACTCTGTGCACTTTACCACTGCTATACGGTGCTAAAGTGCTTATGCTGTCTCCTTTAAACTCCCATTTAGCACAGTTAATTTACTTGTAAGTCCCTAGTAAGGGGGCACTACATGTAACCAGGGCCTCTAAATCAAATGCAACTAGTGCCACCCACTTCAGTAGCTCTTTTAAACATGTCTCAGGCCTGCCACTGCAGCCTGTGTTCAGTTTTAACTTCCATTTCGACTTGGCAAAATAAACCCTTTTCCAGTGCTAAACCTTCCCTTTTGAATATATACAAATCACTCCTAGGGTAGGCCCTAACCAGCCCATAGGGCAGGGTGCATTGTATTTAAAAGGTTGGGCCAGCACTGGTGGTGAAAACTCTCAAATTAATTCCTCTCCCATAGGATAACATTGGGTTACCTTATTACATTTACTAAGTGATAACCTTTGCTTGGGTGCAAGTAGAAATGCCTTTGATCTCTACTGAATTGTTATTTAAAACTCCCTTTAATGATAAAGACAATTTTAAGTCACAATTTAAAAATGCCACTTTTAGAAAGTTGACATTTGCTTGTCCTAATCATTTGATGTCTGTAGTCTGTAGCCTAAATTACACATTTAGGTGTAGTTGGCAGTTGGCCTTTGTTTATTCCTCCCAGACAGTGATACAAAGGGGGGAATAGTTGTCAGCATGGGCCACCTTGTCAGGATGGGAGGCGTAGAGCTGTTAACAATCACACTTATACTTCAAAGGGGCTGCCTCAGCACCTCACAAAGGTCCTCACACTAGTCTATTCTCACCCCAGGCCTCTCCTAGGGAAAGGAACGCAATTCCATAACCAGATGTGGGGTGAGGTGGTGTCCAGAAGTTACTCCCACTACATAGAAGTCACCACGTATGAATATTGGACTCTCAGACCAACCCTTCGGTACACTTCTGGATCTTTGGATACTACAGAAGGAGGTTTGCCCTGCTGCTAAAGGACAGCCCTGCTCTCTGCGAAGGAAGACTGGAGCTGCTCCCTTCATCCCAGGCAGAGTTACTCCAAAGGGTCAGGTGGCAGACAACCTGTTGTAAGCTACAGGGACACAACAAACTCCAGAAGCCTCTTTGCAACTGCAAAACTGACCTCCTGCTCTTCAACAGTCTGAGCCCTGCTGGCCTCTGCTGGAGTGAGTTCATGATCCCAAGGAGGTGCCTATCCAGGTGCTGGGAACTTGGCTGGCATTAGTCGAGCTCCTCCTGTGAATTAAAGGAGAAATCCTAAGGTTTTGTGCTCTTTGTGACGGTGAACAGGCCTGTTTGCGCTGAGATCTTGCATCCTGCAACAATTGCCACTATGAAGCTCTGATGGACCAAACTATTTGTGCTACAGCGACTGACTGCTATGACTAGCAACATAAAGCTCCAGTAACGACCAGCCACAATGTCTGCCAGGTTCGTCATGCTACAACAATGATCTTCTGTGACACCCGACCTGCTCTTCGTGCTACAGCGACAACCATCTGTGGCACTCTCCCTGCTCCTTATGGCCTCCTCCAGTGGCAACTAAACACGTCATGCCCGACTTTGAGAAAGTAACTTTTTCTGTGTAGCTAACCTGGTTCCTCTGTCCATCCTGCACTCCATCGCAGTTGGCCTGAACTTCTAACTTTTCCCCTGTCTTGCGCAACCAGATAACCATGAGTGGCACTTTGTGCTTTTAGGTGCTATCCTTACTTAAAACCTTTGAAATTGCATACTTCCGGTACTAGTGATTGGATTTTTGTTGTTTCACTGTCAAATAATTTACTAAATTTTGCTCCATTTTTATAAGTTGGTGTGAGGATTTTCTTGTGTTGTGTTTCACTTTATTGCTGTTTGTGTGGCGGTGACATCATGCACTCTTTGATAACACAGGATTGATGCCCTGCCCACACTAGAGCACATGGGCTAGGGTACACACAGGGAGTGGAATCTATAGAGTTATCATGGCTGGAGCTCTGTTTACTTTCTGATACTGCTGTTCACTTTAATACCTAAAAAGAAAACAGAGAAAGCAGGGCCAGCGCCAGTGGTAGCAAAAGGCGTGCATTGAGTAGCAGTTGCTACCTGTGGCTACACTTTATTTAGGTCTACACTCTCTGCTAGTCCTCCATTTGTCCTTTGGAGGGTATAGGGCAGGGTTCTTGATCTGGCCAAGATCCACCACTGCTAATCACTTACTAACAACCACCCTGAATTCCTCCATATACACGTTGGCTATCACGTACACCACCTCTTAAAAAAAAAGCCCAGCAGTTTCTTTACTAAAGTGCAGCACACAAACTCCTGAATCATGGAGAGCACACATTAGTAACCTATTCAGCACACACACTGGATGGTAAACGACACCCCATAGAATAAAACCGCTCAAACTAGAGACAGATACAACAGAGCCTTAAGCACAGCCCAGCATTATGTACAGTATATATAGTACCCACTAGAATGATCTGCAGCCCAACGTGAAACTGTGTGTTGCACAGCTGCAATCACAAACAGCAGCCCAATAACCATGGACCAGCACATCCTAAAACCAGGCACAACACACCATGTCACCATGTATTTGGGTACAGAGCAACCTAGAACCATGCACAGCAGACACTTAGAATATGAACAACACAGTATAGAAGCAAGAACAATAAAAATAATATCTATAGCACACATTGATTTCAAATATAAGCACAGCCTAGCATCATGCACAGCAAACACTGGAATCACCGGCTGCACACACTTCTGTCACAAACTGCACCCCCTTATGTGCAAAACACACCAGATCCATGGGCTAATGCATCAAAAACATTGCGAAGTCCAGCCTGAAATAATAGGAGACAAGCTCAGGATTCATGCACACAAGTCCACAAGTATATGATTGCGTTTACACTTTCCAGTGAACTTTAGCATTGAATTAATCAAAAGTTTATGTCAGGTAAAGCAAGTCGTCAGTCATTGCCACATTAGGAAGATCTGCATATGTGTGCATGCTTCCTGCGTTAACATACCTGTATATCTTCCGGTGATACAAGTCGCACCAAAAGATCTTGTTGGTTGCCACCTCCACATCCAACGCTACCACGTTCTTCAGCATAGGGATGACACGCGAATAGTCCCTCTTCACCAAGTCAATTTTGCAGACCTCGTGGCGGTTTGTGAAAATCAAGGAAGGACTCCTGCCTGTTACAAAATTAAGTCACAGTGCCAGTGTTTATTTGGTAAGCTTGCAAATGTTGTATGGTTGCTTTTTGTATTGTACATCGGTTGGGCTATTAAAGGCACAAAATATCAATGCGGTGGTAAGAGGGGACAAGAATAATGCATGCCGGTGGAAAATCCAGTTGCCCAGTTACTACAGATCATATACTATATTGGGGGAGATATATAGATGATGTGTTCATGTTCTGGTCTAGTGACACACATGCACTGACTTCTCTTCATACAATATCTCAACAACAACAGATTTAACATTAGGTTAACACACCAATTCAGCCCGGAAAGTATTGCTTAGACCTCACATTGTATATCAGAGATAGTCGGAGGATATGCTCCATACTTTTCAGAAAACCCACAGCTTGCAACCCTATACTGTATGCAACCAGTTCCCATCCACCATCCCAAATAAAGGCAATCACTTATGGTGAGATGACTAGGATTAGATGGAATTGCAGTGTGCGTTCAGAATTTCTGCAAGAACTGCTGAATATGGAAAAAAGGTTTCTCACTAGAGAAGGTCATACAAGAGACACTACTCACTAATCCTATAAAAAAGAGCTACGAAACACAAGGAGCTCTCACTTATCACCCTCTAAAGTGGACTGAGTACACAGATATTTAGAATTATTCATAGACACTGGCACCTTCTACAAGCAAACAAAACACTTAATCAGACACTAACCACCAGACCAGCTTTCACATATATTAGAGGTTGCACCTTGAGGGCAACTCTTTGTCATGGGTATACATCACCTACGGAAACTGACACTTGGTTGCCAACACTACCCAGTGGTTTTTACAAATGTTGTCATTGCTGTTGCTGTGCTAAGGGCAAAGTTGTCACGTTTCAGTACAATTCAGCGAAGAAATACAGGATTAAGAAGTTCATTAATTGCAATAGCAAATTTGTAGTCTACTCCCTAATTTGTGAATGCAGCCTTATCTATTAGGCGAGTACCATGAGGCCTTTAAAAGAACGTATTAAAGAGCACAATAGGACTATAAGAGATAACAGTGATTATCGATTTGTTGTACATTTTAACTTGGTACATGACCGCAAAGAAATGTTCATGATCAAATTCCATGGTATTGATACAGTGGGGAACATGCCGGGGGAGTGATAAAACTCTAACACTGAGGCACCTGGAGAGTAGGTGAATTATCCAGCTCAGAGTGGTTGATGAAGGGCCCAATGTGGAGAAAGACCTAAATGTCTTATGAACCCACGATTACACAATATGTCTGATACTTATAGTTGAGCCACTCCAGGCCAAGATTGAAACTATCAAGGCCTGGCAACCACCTAGAACACAGACTGAGGTGAGAGCCTTTTTGTGCCTCACTGGATACTACCGCAGGTTCGTCAAGGGCTATGGTACCATTGTGTCCCCCTTGACAGAACTCACTTCCAAGAAACAACCTAGGTTGGTGAATTGGACAGAGGCTTGTCAGAAAGCCTTGATTCGCTGAAGGAAGCCATGTGCACTGCCCCCATGCTCAAGGCCCCTGACTACTCCCAGGAATTTATTGTGCAGACAGACGCTTCAGAGCATGGCAGAGGGGCTGTTCTAGCACAGCTGAATGAGGAGGGCTCAGACCAACCAGTAGTCTTTATTAGCAGAAGACTATTACCACGGGAACAAAGGTGGAGTGCTATTGAGAGAGAAGCATTTGCTGTGGTCTGGGCACTGAAGAAGCTAAGACCCTACCTGTTTGGGACTCACTTCCGGGTTCAGACAGACCACAGGCCCCTCAGATGGCTCATGCAGATGAGGGGTGAGAATCCAAAGCTCTTGAGATGGTCCATTTCCCTACAGGGGATGGACTTTACGGTGGAGCATCGCCCAGGGGTTGACCACACCAATGCTGATGGTCTCTCCAGATACTTCCGCCTTAGCGATGAGAGCTCCCAGGAGGTCGGGTAGCTCTCCCCACTTTCAGCTGGGGGGGACACATGTTAGACCTGACATGCCATAGGGTGGTCACCCCTAACTTTTTGCCTACCTCCCTCCACTTTTTGGACCCTGTTTTGCTGGCTTTTTAGACTAAGTGCACCTTAACACTGCTAACCAGTGCTAAAGTGTATATGCTCTCTCCCTTTTCAAACATGCTAACTTTGGATCATACCTGATTGGACTATTTAATTTACTTATAAGTCCCTAGTAATTTGCACTATATGTGCCTAGGGCCTGTAAATTAAATGCTACTAGTGGGCCTGCAGCACTGGTTGTGCCCCCCACTTTAGTAGCCCCCTTAACCTTGTCTCAGGCTTGCCATTGCAAGGCCTGTGTGTGCAGTTTCACTGCCACTTCGACTTGGCATTTAAAAGTACTTGCCAAGCCTAGAACTCCCCTTTTTCTACATATAAGTCACCCCTAATGTGTGCCCTAGGTAACCCCTAGAGCAGGGTGCTGGGTGGGTAAAAGGTAGGACATGTACCTGTGTAGTTATATGTCCTGGTAGTGTAAAACTCCTAAATTCGTTTTTACACTACTGTGAGGCCTGCTCCCTTCATAGGCTAACATGGGGGCTGCCCTCATACATTGTTGAAGTGTCAGTTGCTGATCTGAAAGGAGCAGGAAGGTCATATTTAGTATGGCCAGAATGGTAATACAAAATCCTGCTGACTGGTGAAGTCGGATTTAATATTACTATTCTAGAAATGCCACTTTTAGAAAGTGAGCATTTCTTTGCACTTAAATCTTTCTGTGCCTTAAAATCCACGTCTGGCTGGGCTTGGTTGACAGCTCCTTGTGCATTCACTCAGACACACCCCAAACACAGGGTACTCAGCCTCACTTGCATACATCTGCATTTTGAATGGGTCTTCCTGGGCTGGGAGGGTGGAGGGCCTGCTCTCACACAAAGGACTGCCACACCCCCTACTGGGACCCTGGCAGACAGGATTGAACTGAAAGGGGACCTGGTGCACTTCTTAGCCACTCTTTGAAGTCTCCCCCACTTCAAAGGCAGATTTGGGTATAAAACAGGGCCTCTGCCCTACCTCATCAGACACTTGCTGGAGAAGAAACCTGAACCAGAAACTACATCCTGCCAAGAAGAACTGCCTGGCTGCTCAAAGGACTCACCTATCTGCTTTCTACAAAGGACTGCTGCCTTGCTGTTGGCCTGCTGCCTTGCTGAACTCTTGTCTGGCTGTGAAAGTGCTCTCCAAGGGCTTGGATAGAGCTTGCCTCCTGTTCCCTGAAGTCTCAGGACCAAAAAGACTTATCTTTTTCACTTGGACGCGAGGTGCGCCGAAATTTTCGACGCACAGCTTGTTCCGTGGCGAGAAAAATGCCGCACACCGACGCTGATTGACGCCACGCCTTCGGGACGACCGGAACTTCGACGCATGGCCTCGCAAGGACAACGCCGCCCGACCTCCAGAGGAGAAATCGATGCGCAGTGAGAGCGAAACTTCGACGCGCAGCCCCGCAGAATGACGCGCAGCCAGAAAACAAGCAGGAGAATCCACGCACAGACCCGGGACATCTGGTAATCCCCGCGATCCACAGAAAGAGACTGTCTGCGCGCGGGAAAACGACGCACGACTTCCCCGCGTGAAAAATAACGACGCAAGTCTGTGTGTGCTGGGGAGAAATCGACGCACACACCATTTTTCCACATATCTCTTCTTCTGCGGCCCTCTGAGGAGATTTTCCACTCCAAACCAGGTACTTTGTGCTTGAAAGAGACTTTGTTTGCTTTTAAAGACTGAAGACACTTTGAGAACCGCCAAATGGCCGCTCCGCGGTCAGAAGACCGCGGATGCCATTCTGGCTTTCCCGCTGGGCCGGCGGGCGACCGCCAAAAGAGCGCCCGCCGGCCCAGCGGGAAAGGCCCTGCAACAAGGAAGCCGGCTCCGAATGGAGCCGGCGGAGTTGCAGGGGTGCGACGGGTGCAGTTGCACCCGTCGCGATTTTCACTGTCTGCTAAGCAGACAGTGAAAATCTTTATGGGGCCCTGTTAGGGGGCCCCTGCACTGCCCATGCCAGTGGCATGTGCAGTGCAGGGGCCCCCAGGGGCCCCACAACACCCGTTCCCGCCATCCTGTTTCTGGCGGTGAAAACCGCCAGAAACAGGCTGGCGGGAAGGGGGTCGGAATCCCCATGGTGGCGCTGCAAGCAGCGCCACCATGGAGGATTCCCCCAGCCGGGGGAAATCCGGCGGAAAAACGCCAGACCCGGCTGGGCGACCGCGGCTTCACAGACACGGTCGGAATACAAAATGAAGCACCGCCAGCCTGTTGGCGGTGCTTCAGCCGGCGTCCACCCTGGCGGTCATAGACCGCCAGGGTCAGAATGAGGCACTTTATATCACTTTTCAGTGATATCTCTACAAATTCACATTGCAACTTTATTCGTTTTGACCTACAATTATCTTGATAAATATTATATATTTTTCTAAACACTATATGGTGTATATTTGTGGTGCTATATGGTGGTACTGTATGATTTATTACACAAATACTTTACACATTGCCTTCTAAGTTAAGCCTGACTGCTCGTGGCAAGCTACCAGAGGGTGGGCACAGGCTAATTTTAGATTGTGTGTGACTTACCCTGACTAGAGTGAGGGTTCTTGCTTGGACAGAGGGTAACCTGACTGCCAACCAAAAAACCCATTTCTAACAACATGTATTTCTACATTTCTTGTCTGACACTATCCGTTCTTTGTACAGCCTACTCCAAGTAATTTTTGAATTAATTGAAACTGTGTGGTTCTTTAAGAAGAAACATACATTTTCGAGTTTTAATCTACAGTTATGGACAATTTTGTGCTCTGAATAACACACAATGAAATCTCTTGCCCAGCTATGGATCTTCATGTCTTTCCCTATCCTTTATGGTTCGTCCTAGCACTTATCACAATTACTTTCTGCAATATCATCCTTTATTACTTTCTCCGATCAGGTTCTAGATTCTATGTTCATTCTACTACTTAACTTTCTTACATACACACTGGCTATTGCACAGTTTCCTATAGAATCACATCACCTTTCACTATATACTACGGTCTCTTTACCTTTGCACTGTTGGCTGCTTCTATCATCTCAAAGTATGTATGGTCATGATTATTTGGGAAGTCACACTATCTATCCCTACTGTCATCCATTTGGTCGTATATCAGTTGTTGTATATCATTTGCAGCCTTGAAAAAGTCATTGTGAGGAAACATGTGTAGGCTTTTTATTCATATTGGATTGTGACCTGTGATGCAAGAAGTGTGAAGAATAAAACACAACTACAAATAACTACAGACTTACAGCAGTTTATTTCATGCTGATTAGACTACCTATGTGTGCCCTGGTATTTTGATTTTTCGACCAGTTACTAGTGGTTCCTAGGAGGTCGAGTAGTTATCCTATGGGTTTGACATATACAATAAACTTGCACCTGCATCTTGAAATTGGCCACTGGTGTCTAACTTTATCTGCTGATTTGATTTTTATTCAGGATGAATCCCCTTATTTCTGCAGGACATATAGCCCGTCCTACAGAAACACATCTTAAGAAACCATTCGCAAATAGTAAGCTAGATATTCCAGTAGAGAATATTACGAGGCAGCTCTACCCCTGCAGGGACACTTCACCAATAGGAAAGAGGCCCTAAAATGTATTTATTATATTCTGAAGACTTAAAAAGAAAACTTCTTCAAACAGCAGTCTGACAGGTTGTTATGCCACTTTACACTGTAGTATAATCTTTATTTTACAGTGATATGGCTTCCCTCTCAGTAACTCACTGCAATGCTTCACAACAGTGTAAATTAAAGAAAGTAAAAAAACATACATTGCAGAAATGAAATACTGCAGTTACATTAAAGAAAAGCTCAAAAGCAGTGGAAGACGAGTGCAAGCCTTCATCCCTCTGCTAATGCCGCACAGACCACTGGTCCTGATGCAACCAGTCATCTTCTGAGCTGACCTTCAGATATAAGTGCTTAATGAGGCAAAACTATCCAAACTTAAGAGCCAAAAAGAAATGCTTTGCGCAAATACGTTTGTCTCTGGACAGAGATGGTATTGATTTCAGCTTACAGTTAAAATGATCAATATTTGAGAACGGAGTTCAAACCGGGTTTTCAAATTGCTGTCCCGGGAAACTCGTGCTTTTTTCACGATAAATTTCACAGACATTATGTTACATTACACAAAATGTCACGATTGGTTTGAAATGTGCATTGCTTGTATTTCGTGTGACATTTTCAAGTGCAAGTTTGTGTCATGCCATACCTCGCATAAAATATTGCGTGAGATACCGACAGAATACATTTGAAACAATGCATATTTAGAAGTTTCTTGAATTATACACAGGGGCGGCAGCCGCAAATCTCAAGGGGAGGGGCGTGGGGATGGGGGGGCTGGGAGGGAATTAAAAATAATGTAAAACATAACTTACCTCTTGCTGCCACCTCCACATGCTGCCTCGATCCTCTTCTGGTGTCCTACCATCACAGGCTCCCAGCATTCCTGTTGCTGCTTTCATGCAAAACCTTGCATGAAAGCAGCGACAGGATTGGTTTGAGCAGCAGTGACAGCCGCTCAGACACAACCCTGGGGTCTGTGCCTCAGATGGCCGGCCAAAACACACTTGCACACTTATTACACACTCCCCTGCCCCCTCCCCAAACCTCCTGTGGCCCAGCCCCGCCTCACCCTGCACTGCTGTGCCAGAAGCAGAAAAATAAAACAATAGCAAACTATTGTTTTTTTTTTCTGCATCTGGCACAGCCAGTGGGTCGACGATCCTTTGCCATTGCAAAGGAGCCGCCCCTGATTATACAGTTCTGCACCGGTCTGGCATCTACAAGCAAGCATGGACAATATATTTCCTGATATAGAGGAATCCGTATGACAGCGAAGGACTGACTCAGGAGGTGTGGAACACAGTTGTGCCATTATTGCATGACATGCAGATACTTAGCATAGACAGTTGGTGACAGGATAGGACTGGAAATTCTTTAAGGAGGGGTGACGTGGCGAGCAAAATAACGATGGATTAAACCCAGATCTGTGACTGGGGGTGAGTGTTTGAAAAGATTCAACACCCCGTCCATAATTTTATTTTGTTTTGTGATGACACTATGAAACTAACCATGAAAATTAATATTAAACCCTGCAGTTATGTAGCACCTTGAACTGTTTGTGCACCAGCAGACAGAACTCCTAATACAGCAGTCCCCATATACCCCCTATCGCAAAACATGCAATGATATATGTTACTAAAAGGTCTGCGGCTTTGTCAGGGTTCACAATCATAAAATTAGACTTTCAGCCTTTGCAAGTTCAGTTTCTAGAGAGCATGAAATTAACCAAAATATGGTGCAGTCAGCTCTGGAGAGAGTCCATAAAACTCCACAATACAATCCAGGGGTTTCCAGACTCCTGACAAAGGTGCTAACGTTGGTCCTTCCTGTATCTTTTGCATGCTTCTTCTCAGTTATCCGAGACCGCACCAAGACTTAAAAAGGGGGGTGGAGTTTCCTATGATTGGTGGGGCACACACCAAATCCGCTGGTGCCATGTAATGCTCTCACCCCTTTTGATCACTGGCAAGTACCAGCCTAATGCCTGTCAAACCCCTTTATTACATTCTACAAAGGTTTCAAAAACGCCATCTCCGTCATAACCGTCTTTTAGAGCTGGGATTTCAGGCCAAACTCCTCCAGTCTGGCCTGGTACTTGCCTCCCAAACTTTGAATAAATATCTTGTGGTGACTGGAGACAGAGGTCTGCCTCTCCTCTATTTGTTTCAACTAGGAGCGTCCGCCTCAAGTAGGGGTGTAGTTTCCATTGATGCAGCAAGTGCAGTGGCACCAGGGCCCAGGGGCCTGAGGGGCCCTTTGAACCATAATTAGCCTTGTCTTTTATCATTCAAACAGTAGCCAGTGGGTGATTTTTAGGGTCGAGCCTCAGAGGGAATGCACTAGCACATGCGTCTCGCTTGCCTGACTCTGTTGTGTACAGTAAAGGGCTTGGAGCCCGGCTGTCACTTACCACTTATTGGCTTGTGTGGTACTCTGCTTAACATCCTCGTAATTCATCACTGCAGGCCACCCATCATTTCTGTTCCTGTGTGTGGATCAGGGACCTAGCACTGATTGATTCAACGTAATCAGTGCCCGTCCACTGCCCCAGACGTGATTGAGGTACTATTTTGTTCTTTTCATCTTCTAGTGCCCTGCAAACAGAAGGGTTGTGACTGGCAAAAACATGCCCAGCAGGACAAACAAAATTCCTAACTTTTATTTTTTATAGCAAACTTGCTTTTATTTTGAAAAGTGGTCTTTCCTCACTTTGCATTCATGTTTTCATTTGTTTTTGCTCGTGGGTGCTGTTCTCAAAAGATGACAATTATCTTGTTCTGAATATTGCAAAGCAACATTGTTTCTTTATTATGTGTAATTTCTGAAATTATGCTTTAACACATAACCTGCAGAACACCCAATCTACCCCACTACAATCCATCCCACTACAATCCATCCCACACCAATCCACCTCACTACACACCAAACCAAACCACTCATCCCAATCAAATCCAGTCCAAACCACCACATATCATTCCTTCCAACCCACCCCAGTCTAATCTGCCCCATTCCAAAAGAATCTGCCCCACTGCAATCTACTGTACTCCCATCCAAAACATTCTGCCACACTCCCATCTGCCACACTCCCATCTAAAACAATCTATCAAACTTCAGTCTGCATCACTCCAATCTGCCCCACTTTAATCCAAAACAATCTGTACCACTCCAATCCCCCTCACTCCAAACCAAAACTATCCACCCACTCCAATCTAATCCACTCCACTCCCATACAATCCACCCCACACCAATCCAATCCACTGAGTCCAATCCAACCCACCCTAATACAATCTGCCCAACTCCAATCTGCCTCACTCCAATCCAAAATAATTTGCCCCACTATAGTCTGCCCCACTCCAATCCAAAACAATTTGTCCCACTCCAATCCGCCCAACTCCAATCTGCTGCACGCCAATCCAAAACAGTCTGCCCAACTCCAATCCAAAACAATGTGCCCCACTCCAGTCCATTTCAATCTTCCCCACTTTAATCCAAAACACAATATACCCCACTCTAGCCTGCCCCACTCCACCCTGCCCATTTCAATCCAAACAACCCACTCCAATCTAAAACAATCTGCCCACTCCAATTAGCCACACTCCAATCCACCTCACCCCAATCCCTTCCACCCCCCTCCATCCCAATTCACCCTGCTCCAATCTACCTTAATTCAATTTGAACCAATCCATCCACTCCAATTGAGTCCACTGCTACCCAATCCAGTTCACTCCAATACAATCCACTTTAATCTACCCCACTCCAGTCCACATTAATCCACCCTACTCCAGGCCAATCCACCCGACTCCAAACCACCTTTATCTACCCCACTCCAATCCAGTCCAGTTTGCAGTTTTTTATAGCCCAAACTCGACTCAAAGATATTGGAGCACTTTACATGAGCACCAGTTACATTACACAAGGACATATTAATTTTTTTGGTAGGCACGAGGAGATTAGGCGCCTGATTTAGAACTTGGCGGATGAGTTACTTTGTCACAACGGTGATGAATGTCCCGTCCGCCGAAATCTAAATTCCGTTATATTCAATGGGATTTAGATTTTGTCGAACTGAACATCTGTCACTGTTGTGACGGAGTAACCAGTCCGCCAAGTTCTAAATTAGGCCCTCAATCTCCCCGTGCCTACCAAAAATCTAAATCCTATAGAATATAATGGGATTTAGATTTCAGTGGACCGTACATCCATCACTGTTGTGACAGCGTACCCTATCCGCCAAGTTCTAAGTCAGGCCCTAAGTGATTTTCCCAAAATCACAAGATATTGAGCCAGCGCCGAGAGTTGAGCCTGGTTCCCCAGCTCCAAAGTTGGCAGCTCTGGTTGTTATGCCACATCCTCTCCCCAATCCACCTAACTCCAATCCAATCCACGCCACTCTAATTCAATCCAACACAATCCAGTCCAATCCACAACAATCCACCTCAATTCAACCCACCCCACCCCAATCCTCCTACCTCTATCCAGTTGGCCCCAATCAAATCCACCACACCCTAATCTACCCCACTCAATCCAGTCCACCCCACCCCATTCTGATCCATGCCAATCGATACACCTCAATCTGATCCATCCCAATACGATCTACCCCACCCCACTGCAGTCCACCACAGTCCAGTCCACCCTACTCCAATACAATTCTCTTCATGCCAATCCAATCCACCTCAGCTCAACGCAGTCCACCCGACCTCAATCCTACCCACCCCACCCCCTCCAATTCAGTCCACCCACCCAACGCACCCCACCCTATTTCAATCCACTCCATCCCACTCCAATACGCCCCACCCCACCTTAATGTAATCCACACCATTCTAATCCACCCCACCCCAATCTACCCCAATCCAATCCAACACACCCCACTCCAATCTAATCAACCCCACCAACTCCAATCCAATCCTCCCACTGCAGCCCACCACATCCCAATCCCCCCACCACATTTCACTCCACCCCACTCCAATCCACCCTACTCACTCCAATCCACCACACTCTATCCCAATCCAATTCAGCCCACCCATCCCAGTTCAGTCCACCCCACTCCAATCCGGCGCACCCCACTCCAATCCAGTCCACCCCACACACACCACACCAGTTCAATCAAAGCTATTCCAATCCAATGAATCCAATGAATCAAATCCACCCCACCCCATTCCAGTCCAATCTAATCCACCCCACCCTACTCCAATCCAATCCACCCCACCCCACCCAATCCACCCCTTTCACTCCAATCCAAACCACCCACCCAATCCAATCTAAACCATCCTACCTGAATCCACCCCAATCTAATCCACATCATCCCATTTCAATCCACCCCACTCTAATCCAATCCACCCCACACCAAACCAGCCCACTCAATCCAATCAATCCCACTCTACTCCAATCCAATCAGCCCCACAACCTCAACCCACTCCACCCTATTCCACCCCACTCCACGACACTCTCTGCCACTGAACTCTACTCCCTTCTACTCAACTCTCCGACACACTGCTCCCCCTACTCCACTCTAGGACACTCCAACAAATCCACTCTACTCTCCACTCCACTCTGACACTTCATGCCATTAACGTTGACTTATGCTGAACAGAAATCACACTGGTGTACAACATGGCAAAACACATTGTCAAAGCCAATATGTCCTGTCTAGGTGAGACCTATCGGCTTTGCCAATGCTTGGTCCTACTTGCAGTAGGCCCATAACACACTGGCTATGCTACCATGCACAAGGAGAGGCCAGATCTGAACTTGAAACAACTTATTTTAATGTATGTAGGAATTCAAGTATGTTCAAACAAACTTCATATCCGGATCCCGTCTAAAACAATTCATACACAATGCAGCAGCTCAGACTTTTGCATAATAAGCCAATCTGGAGATACCATAAAACACAAGTTACACTTATACTGCCCTGTGAAAAGCAAGCTGCGTTGGACAACAGACTTCCTTACTCTGTATGTGCACACACAACGACGTGCACACGGTTTCACATTCAACCCCACCTTAGCCACTTATCCCAGTTGCACAGCAGTGGACTTTATTTAAAAACTTTAACCTAGCGGTTAAATCTCACACATATTTTACTATAGAGCTTACAGAGGATGAAACTCCAATAGATAGTCCTATGTCGCAGCAGTGGTCCAAAAATCGGAGATCCTAGGGTGATTTTTTTTTTTTTTGTCCACTGGTTGGAGTCCAACTTGTAATGCCACTGAACATTCAAACGCAGTATCATGGGAATGTTTGGAGGAAAACAATTGATCTCATTTTCCCTTCTACGTTCGCAGTGTAGGGGCCTCTCCAGAGGCAGCACAACAGAAGATCGCCGTATACGTAGCCAGAAATACGCAACTGCTAAAAATATATTTAGATTGGGCTGCTACGCAAAGGCGCTTTTTCTAGTTTACAGGACTGGCTCACTAGTCTCGGTGATCTAATGCAACCACTGCAGGATTCCAGCAAGTCCACTCAATATTTTGTCTGTTATTCATCTGCTATTCAGCACGTTCACCCCACTGGGTTAACATGTGCCCTACAAATAACACGCTTTTGTTATGTTACTGGTACTTTAAATCAGGGGGTGTAAAGTGTAAAAATATGAAGATGCTAGTGGGAAGGATTAAAGGTTTATTTATTCTGTCTCGCCTAGTGCTTCAATTCCATTAAAATTGAAATCAGATGAGGAATAGCTGGTGAGGCGTTTCTGAATTCTAAACATTACCATTTTTATGGAACGAGAGCTACTTGGAGACAATTTTGCTCCTATTGCTGTTTTGCATTTTTAATACAACAATATTAGCCAGTGGCAAAACTGCCAGTAGCCTCCTTTCACCGGGTGCTAGACCCTAATGGAAGTTGACAGCAGATTTAAAACACCTTTAAAGCACCCACGCTGTGAAAACGAATTTGAGAGTCACTGCAATGAAGCATTCAGGTACAAACTGCAGTACATGATCCTTCAGGACGCAGCTCACGCACTCCGATGTGGCAGGGAAGTGTTTTAGGGGTAGCCCAAAAGCTAAGGCATGGATTCCCCATTTCTAATAACAAGACACAGGAAGACTTTCCACATCAACAACTGGATTTACACATGGAAATCTTGATTTTATGGTTGAAGATGTTGGCAGTAGATGTGCAAATTCAGTTTCTCCCATTTATAGTGGATCCCTATGGATATACAAGACTTCATGAAAAGACCCACATCCTCATCAAAAATCTTCATAAATATTGCAGAATTTTAGTGCAACAGTTTTTGGCAAAACACGGACACGGGTGTTCTATGCAATGCTTACTTTTGATGCCCCCTCATTATTTTTGCAACTCGTGAACCTGTCCTTACTAACCTTCATAAAAACGTAGTAATTGACTGTACTAGCCTTTTTGCAAGATCTGAAGATGGTGTACAGAAAGTCACAAAAACTATAAGCACATTTATAAACAAGCATGTACCATTATAAAAAACGCGGTCATACATAAAGTAGGAAATTTGCTATGCAAGAATATTTTTTACTCATAATATAAATGATCTTGTAGATACTCATAATACAGCAACAGCTTAATACACTATCTTCTTTTACAACCATGTGGCATGGTTTCCATACTGGCTGGCAGTAAACCCATAGCCTGGGGCACCTTACCTACAGCCTTGCAGTTCTTGGAGTGGCTGTCCATCTCATAACCCTGGTAGCATTCACACTTGTAGTCACCCTTGTAGTTGATGCAGATTTGGCTGCAGGCATCGGGGTTCTCACATTCATCAATGTCTGAAAGGAAGGTGCAAAGATCATTAATGCATCAAAGTGTGCATCAAACCTCGGAGAAACAGCATACAGCCTCTGATTTGCAGAGAACCAATCAAACATGTTAGAGAAAGATGTAAATTACCTCCACATGTCTTCTTGTCCAGCAGCTTGTACCCTGATGGACATTCACATTCATACCCAAGCTTCAAGTCTTTGCATACGTGTGAGCACCCACCATTGTTCACCTGGCATTCGTTTATATCTGCAGGAGGACAAACAGCATTAACTTTGAAGACAATCACTTGATCGTCAAACATTGACAAGACATCAACATGTACAACCAGACACTTTTAGGTCTTCAACATTAGAATAGCTTTGACAAAGGAATGTGACACACACCAGAATACAGTGTTTCACTAAAAGAGGTCACCCTGTGATTTGGGAGCATTTATCTCTCCAGCTGTAACAGTTTATAAAGAGCCACATTCGCAATGAGTGAGTATCGATAAAAAGATTTGGTTGTATCTCAAAATTTGTCACTCTAAATATTGACTCGCAGAAAGAGCATGACTATACCATCAACTACGAAAATATTCAGTAAGTCCACCAACAGAAATAACACAAGGTTCCAAGCAGTCCACCAATATATCTCAAAAGATGCTATTGCGTGTTCTTCTTCAATCACGTTTTATTCCTCCATCATGCAGTACTGACATTCATTGTCTTGGTTTCATCACCAGATTGTCATCAATTATCAACAGTAGCCAAAACGTGTTTCATCCGCATAGCTGTAGTAATTAGCAGACTTCATCAGGGCTATAAATGTCAAGAAAAAACAACGCATAAAGAATAATGTCTTCATTGCACACCCTTGACATCAGGTGCACACCTTAGACATCAAATTGAGGCTATCTCACATAGGGAGATGGTTAGGCCTAGAAAGAACTGCAGTAGGATGAGGATTTAAAAAATAATGTAATTGGCATAACACAATGGTTTTTAATAGTAGGGACAGTTTTGAATGCTAGTAGAAGAGCTTAGAATTTGGATAGAAGGGATGCTCTCAAGGAGGGAAAGATTAGAAGATCTACCTTTGAAAAAGAAATAAGACCAGTTATTACTTATGGTAACAACGTAGGCAGATTGTGTAGAGTACTTAAGAGACACTAGAACTTATTATATGACAATGAAAAACAGGCCTTTTGTACACGCTAGGCCCTATTTGACTTTCCGGAGGGCTCAGACCATTAAAAATTTAGTGAGTCCCAATTACTCATTCATCCAGACGAAAGAAACATGGTGGTCGAGCAGAGCTATGTAGAATAGCTAGAGATAAAACCTTGACGTTCAGTTACAATGGGAGAAGCACATATAAGATCAACAACAATATAAACTGTGACCCCAAATTTGTTGTATATGTATTGATTTGCAATTGTGATAAAATATATGAAGGCAGTTCCATTTTCCTACTACGTGAAAGAATAATAGAGCACTTCAGGGCAGTCAAGGCAATTGGAAATCAACTTTTGCGACTCTTACATTGCAGTGCGCTAAGCAAGATACTATCTCTAATTACTTTCATTTTGTATTTTATTTCACTTTCAAACTGGAATCTTGATCGGACTAGTTTCTCTTTTATTGACACACTTTCTTATGAACATTAGGATGATATGCGCAGATCATCAGTAATAGCACATGGAGTGACTTTGGTGACGATGTGTACTTTCCACCAGACAGTATTCCGTATGTGTTGTGTTTTCTTGACATTTGTAGCCCTGATGAAGTCTGCTAATTACTACAGCTAAGCGGATGAAACACATGTTGGCTCTTGTTGCTAATTGATGACAATCTGGTGATGAAATCAAGACAATGAATGACTACTTCATGATGGAGGAATAAAACGTGATTGAATAAGAACAAGCAACAGCTTTTTCTGTGATATATTGGTAGAGTGCTTGGAGCCTTGTGTTGTTTTTGTTGGTGGACTTACCGACTATTGGAGAAGTAGTGTCTCTCATACTTTCTGAGCACCCGGATTGACTCTTAACTTAGTTACTTTGATGAACAATAAGGGCACCACTTTTGGTTGTGTGTGCGCCACATGCCCAGCCACCTACCTTTCTTTTGTTATAACTACAAAAATATTGTCAGGTAAGTGCGCATTTACTGTATTTAACTCTGCTGACGCAATATTTTGAGATTTAATATCAAGGTCATGTGATAGCTGCAGGTCAATTTTTTGACTGCAATCTTATGGTGCAAAAACACAAATTCACCATAAAAATCCATAAAATTATTTCACTATAACTCTCATAGTAAAAGATTCAGGCACAGTCAGACAGCACTTTAGGGACTGTACCTACAGGATTTCACTTAGATGTAAATACCTGCAGACCCAGAAATCATTGTTTAACCTTCATCTACAAGCTTCTGCTGGAGAGAATTAAATTATTAAAAGAAAATTTAAAGATGGTTCCCCTCACAGCATGTTGGAAGAATGCATCTCTCCCATTTGAACAATTTATAAAGACGTGGTTTGACAATACTAGAGTGTGTGTATGGAAGGACAAAAAAGCATTTTGTGCTAAACCAAGGAGGCAGACAGATTTGACATTCAAGACATCGAAACGGGGTTCAAAGGTGGATGATTACAGAAAATACGTTGAGCCAGGTCTTGAGTGACACTTCCAGATTAAATACTGCTTGCTGTAAAGGCGTATGATTGTACTTTTCCCAAGAAAAGCGATTTTTTGGCTCGTGAATTAGCTTCAACCCAATACCCATAGGTCCCAGAGAAATGATTACCTGTCCCACCTTGTAGTATTTTTTCGTACGTGAAGGTTTGTAGCTTAAATGCTTTTGTTTCACAAGGCAATATATTTTATACAGACTTATTTAGAGTCATCTTGGGCTAATGACCAACATTAAACTAGTTACTTTGTTTTTTAGAACATGCTCTGAACTCTTGTTTGCAAATGGAATCTCGAAAGAGCACCCCGCTACTAGAGGTGGTGCGCCATCAGTCGATCTGAGGGGGGCCGGTTGTATTTAGCATGTGTATTGGAGACAATCTCTTCTCTGCTGCTATGTCCCCACTTTACTAAAAGGCACAGCTTCAGTGGCGTGGTCTGCCTGGCTGACATCAATTTATCAGAGGGGCAGAGGGCCTAAGCCTGAGTTGTACAGCTTGTAAATAGATGATTGCAGTGTTGCGCTGTTAATTGTACATCAGGCAATGCAGAATGTTGTGCCTGTCTGATCCTGTCTGGAGAGTGTCTAAATATAAATCTGATAATACACAACAATGGGCCAGATGTAGCAAAGGATTTGTGCCTCGCAAACGGCGAAAATCGCCGTTTGCGAGGCGCAAATGCCTCTTTGCTATGCAGAAATGCATATTGCGAGTCGGGACCGACTCGCAATATGCATTTCAGAATCGCAAATAGGAAGGGGTGTTCCCTTCCTATTTGCGATTCTGAGTGGTATGCAATACCATTTGCGACCGCATATGCGGTCGCAAATGGTGTCGCAGTTACCATCCACTTCAAGTGGATGGTAACCCACTCGCAAATTGGAAGGGGTCCCCATAGGACCCCTTCCACTTTGTGAATGGACCCACAAATATTTTTTCAGGGTAGGTAGTGGTCCAAGGGACCACTACCTGCCCTGAAAAAAAAACGAAACTAAAGGTTTCGGTTTTTTTTATTTTTAAGTGCAGCTCGTTTTCCTTTAAGGAAAACGGGCTACACTTAAAAAAAAAAAAAAACTGCTTTATTGAAAGCAGTCACGAACATGGAGGTCTGCTGACGACAGCAGGCCTCCATGTTTGCGAGTGCCTAGACTCGGTATGGGGCCGCAATTTGCGACCCACCTCATTAATATTAATGAGGTGGGTCTTTGCGACCCCATACCGACTCGCAGAAGGTGTCTGAGACACCTTTCTGCATAACATTTTGCGAGTTGCAAATTGCGAGTCGCTAGTACTCGCAAATTGCAAGTCGCAAAATGTTATTTTGCTACATCTGGCCCAATGTTCTTTCATGAAGAACTCTGCAAAGAAATGATGTGTGGTCTTTAACATGCTTAGGTTTGGGCTTCAGGTAAAGAGAACTGCGACCTGCTATGAAAATCAACAACTCCTGGCTGTCTTATGCATGGCATGTGTTTGCCAACTGAAGGGGCAGAACCGACCAGGTGCACAAGTGAGCGCTCTGTGTTGCAATGAGTTACAAGGGGGTGTTGTGCAAAAATAGCTGCATTACAGAAATCGAGTTTACTTTACGCCTGACTTATCCACAGAAGCCATACATGTTCCCTAATAAATTATCTATTTTGTTTTCAAAGGAGTGTAATATAAATAATTTTGCATCATCTCTCCCAGAAATACCTTACTCTGGCATCTGCCATCTCTAGCCTGCACTCCCTCCACACCAGCGCAGAACCTTATAAGCAACATATGAAAGGAAGATGGACGATTCAAAATGACATGACAAATTATCTTAAATTAAAGACCGGCAGTCATGTGAAAAATCAATGTCATAATCGTAAAGAAAATAAGAGCCCACCTCAGAATAAAGCAAAGAGTAATTCTTATTCAGGGAACACAGAGCCTGGGGACTCGATCGATCCCCCTGCTAACCTATGGAATCCGATGGGTTTCGTTGGTCTAATTGCCGACAAGCTGATCTTGTTCCGCTGCGGATCCTGTGAATGTTCGTTCTGTTTGGCTGCAAACAACTGCACTGCGAGTCAATACTGCAAGCGCCCAGGAGTGCAGCAAAGCTGATATCTGCGTTTCCAGAGCAGCCAAGCTGCTAGTGGGATGAAACCAATAAAATCACCTCAGATATTAACCACAAAGGACGGTTATTCTCTTCAAAAATGAGCCAAGCAAGGGCTCCTCTTATCAGAATTCCTTCCACTTAACTGAATTTTTAGGTAGAAATCTCGTCTGGTTAAGACTTTAGCGGACGGAATTACGCCGTAAAAAACGTGCCGGATATCCCGTCCGCCGTATTTCGATCCCATAATAGCCTATGGAGATCGCAATATGGCGGACGGGATAGCCGTCACGTTTGTGACGCTGTATCCCCTCCACCGAACTCTAAATCAGGCCCTCTGTTGCACAAGCAGGTATGGGGCAAAGGTTAGGATCCTGAACAACAAAGGATTAAACTCTTGGCAGCCAAAAGGAAAAGAAAGTGTTGAATAATTAATACTGGAGGGGTTTGTAATATGTGGCCTACAGACTTGTGTGGGAATAAAAGCACAGACATGGACACTAATGCATGGAAGGGGGTTGGGCCTACTCTCCCCTAGTTCTGTGTTTTTTTGTAGAAAAACAAAAACTAATTGGGGTAAAGTTGGACCCTCACATCCATGGGCTCCGCTGTCACAGTGACTGCTGCACTATTGATAGTTACGCCCGTGATTGACATTGAAGAAGAGAGCTATTACACTCAGGGGCGTAACTGCAGCCCCTGAGGCACAGGAGGGCCCCCAGCCCTTCAGAGTGCCCCATCAAGCCTAAGGTCAATGCATACCTCCGAGCTATAGGAGTCTAGGAGACCCCTCAGCACATTCTGTAGGGAAGGCTCATCATTGAGCGTTACACCACTGACCACTTAAAAAGTACTGCACGCTCCCCAGTGGGCCTTGGCACAAATAATCCAATATTTAATGATTCTCCTAAAGGTACACTTGAAAGTCACAAGTCTGAAGTGTCTTGGGGCCCTCAAGCTCAACTCAGTTAGTAGACTGTGCAATTCAAAACTACATTCAATTCTTCATTGGAGTTAAAGAGAACGCCTGCAGATTGCATACATATGACATGGTGTTTATTTTGAGAAACTTAGTAGACAGTTGCTAAATCCTCATAACTTCCCTACCTGACCACTTAACGCCTGTTGGGGAGTTTCAGCTACTCGAATGAGTCTTTCCTAGTGGAGTCAACAACAACTGCCTCATCCCAGGACTATTAAACATTAATATTAACCCCATAACCGGAAACAACCCCATTGATCAAATGGACTAGAAATCCTGGTCTTCAGCAGCACTCATACCCTGATGAGACACAGGTTTACCCTCTAGGAAGACAACCGAAGAAGAATATGGCCAGCTTGTAATACATCTCAAAGATGGATGTACAGAAAGTGGCTGCATTATAATGAGCAAACTGGCCTCCAAAATAAGGAGTTAAGAGAAGTAGTTTGCCCTTCTATCGAGGCGATGGCAGGACTTAAATGACTAAAGCTTTACGTTTTTATCACTGCCTGAGGAAAGAAAGCTACTTGTCTGAGTTCAGAGAAAGACTTAAAGTGACTTCTGCTTGATAACATTAGTGTTGAGGAGCGGAACAAACGACCCATGAGTGCCAGGGAGGCCCAGGGAGACTACAACACATGTTAAATTCACGTGTGCTATAATTTTGAAATATTTTAAACTTGCTCTTGTGCATGGTTTGCTTTAATGCCTTAGGGCAAAACATGCTTAGGCTACTAGATATTCACTTTTTCTGACTGAGTGAGTAGTATGTGGGATGCATGTACTTTTACAAGGAATAGATGCAGTTCAGTGGTACCTCATGTCGCCATGGAGCGGTTTTTCACTACGGACTGTTGTTAGACTCTCTTGGCACAAGGCACTTATTATAGTGCCCACATAGTGATTTAAGTGCTGGCTGGTAATATTTAGCATCCTTTGCACGTCACAATTTTGAATTCCAGCATGAATATCTCAATCTTCATCCTTCTTAGTTAGGCAAGCTGAAAACAGTCAATTCGGTTATTTATAGCGCGTAGCAAGAGCAAACACTCCGATATTACGTTATGAACAAACATACATTATTATTGTAACAACAACACCGGCCACCTCATTGGGGATTTAGTCTAGAAAAATGTCGATTGTCTCACTAATCATACCACAGGTATTGTTATCATCATCATCACTTATTATTATTACTATTATTATTAATATTATTACTATTATTACTACAACTGCTACAATCAAGATTCCTTTAGAATAAACCCCTAATGTTGGTCGACAAAACAGGTGAAAAACCCATCCCGTTGTTTAAGAAATGACAATCATAGACTTAGAATTCACAGCATCTCCAAATTAATTGACATAATCAGCAATTGTTTTTGTTTAGGTCAATTGAGCACAGCTGCACAGTTCAAATTGGCTTCAGTATTGTGCAGATATTACAAAGATTGTTGACTCAGGTACACCAAAAGGTGAGCTGTGTCATTGACGTGGGGTTCAAGGATAGTATCTTCAAAGCCATTTTAGAGAGCTTTGATCTGGTTTGTAAGCGTGTAATATTCCCTGATAGGTTCAGCTGTCCCCATTTACTATTTATTTATTCATATAATTGTTTAACATACCATGAACTAGCACTGAATACAGGCAGCACATCGCTTTATCGAACAGCTGCTTACAAATGTGGAATTACATGCAGCGACTAAGGTGGCGGGGCATAAGCATCCAAGCTCTTGATGATATATCAGGTACTTGCAAGTTGGGGGTCCTATACATACTATACATGCTTTGGGATACTATAGAGAAAGTAAACATGCTCTAGGCCTCGTGCCCATGACAAAGAAATATACCTTGGAAAAGGAGATTGTTAATTTGCGAGAAGAGGCTAACGGTTCATGAATGGATCAGAACCGGCAAGAATGAAGATCTTGAGAATTTTGCACGTATTGCTAGAGTGAGCAATGGAAATGGGAAACAAATTTAAAACAAGTGAAAATGGTCCATATAATGCTCAGGGCAATGCAACCATCCGTATCCTTGTTAACCAGCAAAGGAACAGCAAGGGTGAGCCATAAAGGTTGTCAATGAGGCAGCTGAGAGGAAGGCACACATTGAGGAAAGTATTGTATCTTTTAACTGCAGAGATTCCCAATCCTCCTGACAACTGCTGTATACTTAGTGTTGAATTGACAGCGGTAGGAGTTTGACAAAGTTATTGCTTTGGGCACCAGTGGAAACCATACTGCAGAACTAGTTGCATTGTCAGTCATGTCGGCACCTGACACTGCTGACAAACAATAAGGCTGGAAATAGACTCCCTTCTGGGGCCATTCATCTGTTGTCATGGGAGGCTCTTGGAAAGAATCATTCAGCACCATGAGGGTCAGCATTCACGCTACAAGTAGTGATCAAACTCTTGGGCCGGTAGATATGCAGTGTACTTGCTGTTATATCGCAGAGATAATCTATACTTTAGGAGCGCAGTCAAAACCTACTCAATGGCCATTTGGAGGATGGCTGTGGAGGACAACCACTGTAAATCAGAGGTGCCCCTACCCTGCCAATCAGCAGTTCCAGTGGTCTTTTAAAGTTGGGTAAAGTGCTGTGTTTACACCAAAAGATCCTCCACTATCTCTACCAGGGTAAATCTTTGACCTGGCAGCTTCTTTGCAAAGGGCCGTCAGGTCACAATGACTAGGTGTCTACCCTACTGAGGCTGGGGCACCCATCACTCATTTTCCCTGGCCATGTACACCATGTGATACATGGCAAAGATGGGCACGGAAAATGGATAATTACTCCCCCATGTGCAGGGAAAAATCTTCCTGCATGTTAGGGCAGGCAGAGTACAAATATCAGACACATTACAACGCATCCCTTTACCACACACGCCTTTACCACACCTGTAATTCAATGCATTGCATCACATTGTGGACCTTTACATTACCACACATGTTTGCGTTATTTTATATATATATATATATATATATGTGTGTATATATGTGTGTGTATATATTTCCACATGTGTAAATATATATGTGAAGACACCTATATTTTTTTGGATTTATTTTTTTATTTCTTATTCCTTTACCTCTTCCCTTCCTAAACTTTAGAATTACTTATAACTTCTTTTTACAGCTACCCATCCCTAAAGTAAAACATTACCCATTGTGAAAGAACAGGGCTGATTGCAGAGGCCCCCTAACTTTTTGCCCCCATTTTCCATTTTTTGCTGGTGTTTTCCTGACTCTGATGGTGTCCTGGGTACTGCTAACCAGTCCAAGGGCCTGTGCTCTGTGTAAAATCAGTATGCAAATTAGGCTAATTATAATTGGCTAAGTCATCCTACCTATAAGTCCCTAGTATATGCTAGGGCATGTAGGTTTAGTGATCCCAGCATAGGTAGTGCACCCATAGGTGCACTGCTGAGGTGCCCAGTGTCATTTTAAAGGCAGGCCTGCCTTGCTGGCTGCTTTTAAATTAAAGTTACAAGCAAATTTGACTTTGGAATTAAAAGTAGTCCCAAAGTCATAAACTACCTTATATTTACATATAAGGCACCCCTAAGGTGTGCCCTATGTGCCCTAGGGCTGGGTGCCATGTAACTATAAGCAGGGGCCTTATAAAAATAGTTTTATAAGCCCTGGTGAGGTAAAACAGCCAATTTCGTTATTCCCTCATTGTAGTGAATGGCCTCCATAGGCTAGAATGGGGAGACAATATTTTAATTTTTAAAGTCCCCTTAAGTAACAGATACCAAGAGTTTGGTATCAAATTAATTCTTATAATAAATCCCACAACTTCCAGTTGTGGGATTTAATATAACTTGTTCAGGTAAAGAGTTTTAAACTTTACCTAACAAGTTGCCAACTTCAGCCCTGCAGTGTTTTTGCTGCTGTGTTCTGATTGGCCAGCCTCTGGCAGCCTGGCCAGGCTGCCTTGATGAGGTGTGAAGTGGCCTGCCTTCACACAAAGAGATGTGCCTGTGGGAGGAGATCTCCCCTCAGAAGATGGTGAGACGGGAAGGCGGGGGGGGCTGCCGAACTGGCCTTCAAAGGCAGAGAAGGACATTTGGAGCAACACAGCAACACCCCCACATCCTGCAAACCCAGACAATTAGGTGTCCCCTTGATTAAATTAGGAGAGGGCAGGAGAGGGGTGTGTCCAGGATTTTTAGCCACACCAGTGGGTTGGCTCAGCCAGATGTAACCTCCAACAATCACTTTCAGCCATGATGGATTTTTGAGGAATGTTGCTCCCTCGGATTGATTTTTGCCACACTTCACAGGAAGTGGTCATCACAGGGGGAAGGACCCTGCCCCTAATTGGAGAACCAGGACCCCCCTGTTTTTCACCCAGGAGCAGGGATAAAACAGGCAAACCTGCACCCACACCTCAGTTCCCTACCAGATCCTTACCAGGAAGAACTACAGAAGAAGAAGGACTGCCCTGCTGGACCCCTGACCTGCACCTGGACCTTGCACTCTGAAGGACTGCACCAGCTGCACACTTGGGCTTCACCACAAGAAGGACTTTGCCTGGCTTCAACTGGTTCAAGGAGGGACTCCCTGTTTGCTACAGGTGAAAAATTGCTAACCAGAGTCCCCTGCACCAACTCCTGAAGAGACCAACCAGCTGACCACTGTCCAGTGGCCAAAAAGGAGTTTGCCCCAGGTAAATTCTGGGATTTGTAGTCCACACCCCGAAGGATCATCTCAGAACCTCTGGAAACTTGGGGTGAGCTGTGGTCCCCAAAAGAACCTTAAAGGAACATCTGGGAGAAGATCCCGAAGTTTGGAGAACTTTTGAAAAAAAGCTCCATAGAGGGACCGACCCGCCGCGGCAACTCTAGCTGGCTTGCCACAACCGCGACCCGGCCTGACTTGCAGGTTCGTCCCGGTGAAGAAAATCTCCAAAAAAGAGACTAAGTCCGAATGTAGGAAGTTGATCGGGACCTCCGAGCCAGCGTATCCGAGGAGGGCTTCAAGGACGTCGGATCAAGATCCAGGTTTGCCCCGGTCGAAGGATTTCACCTCGAAAAAACGACTAAGTCCGAAGGTAAAAATCTCCACTGAGGGCTCCCACGACGCGTATCCAGAGAAGAGTTCTAGGAGGTCGGATTGGACTGGCAGGTTCGTCCCGCTGAAGAAAATCTTCAGAAAAACGACTATGTCCGAAGGTAAACTTTTGACCGGGACCTCCCGTGGGCTGTAGCTGAGCCTTAAACTTTGACTTTGCCCCAGTCGAGGTGCGACCAGATGACCAGATTGGCGCTTTTTGTTTCTAGGCGCTAGAAAACAATAATTCTTTAAAAAATCATATCTCTGGTTCCCCATATCCGATTGTATTCGTTTTTGTGTCATTTTAAAGATAAAAATCTAATCTATTTTTTTAAGGTGGTTTGGATTTTAAACTGTTTCCTGTGTTTTATTTAATTACTGTTTTGTGATATTTGAATGCTTTACACTCTGTCTCCTAAGTTAAGCCTTGTCGCTCGTTGCCAAGCTACCAAGGGTTGAGCTGGGTTTAATTTACTGAGACCTAACTGGACCTAGGTGGAGGTTAGTGGCCTATTGCTAAGTGTAGGTACTTACCTGCCCTTACCAATAACCCATTTTCCAACACCCATCCTCTACCCACACCAGAACCCTACATTTATGCTGACCACCCTTTGCCTCTACGCACCCCTAAACCCTAAAATTACTGTTGCTCCCTGTACCACTACCACCACCCAACCCTTAAAAGACCCATACCTCTCTTTACCTCTACCCTCCCCTTAACTGTAAGATTACCTCCACTTAGACTATACCGGCCTCTAAACCCTAAAATTACCCATACCTTCCTTTGCCTCCACCCACCACATAACCCTAAAATTACCTTTACCTCCCTTTACCACAACCTAATCCTACACACTTATATTACCCATACTTCCCTTTACCCCTACCCACCTTGGCACCCTAAAATTATCCTTACCTCCTATATCTCTACTCATCCCTAAACCCCATAATGTGCTTACTCCCCTTTATCACTACCTTCCCCTAAACCCTGACATTACCCGTACCTCCCTTCACCTCTACAAACCCCTAAATGATTGTGGTTGCTGCTTGACCAGGGCTCACACCCCAGTCAACCAACAACCCAAGTTCTTACACCTCCCTTATCACTACCCACCCCAAGCACTTATGTTAACCATACCTCACTTTACCATTAACTCCCTTTACCTTAAACCACACATTTACCTACGTTTTTAAAAATAACCATAAAACATGTTGTTAAAAAGAAAAAAATACTTACCTGCGTGGTAAAGTACCGTCTGGTAAAGGATGTGTTATACCCTGTAATAACTTGTGCTGTATTTATATGCGTGGTAAAATGCATGTTGTAAACGCTGTATACCACGGACAACTATGAATAGAGTGGGCGAGAATCTCTAAATGATCCCTTCCATCTCCTTACAATTTACGCCCTAGAAGGTAGTAACAAACAAACAAAAAATCACAATAATAACAAATACTAATTTAAAGAATAACATTATATTAAACACAAGGAAGAACAATTGTGTTTTTTTTGGTAATACAGCTACATTATTTTAGCCTTTGTGATATGAATTGTGGGGGTGGGTCTCAGAAAATTAACGTGTCTTGTTTGGTCAGCCAAGCACCTTTGTTTGTTAATATGTATTTCAATATGTGGTTTTTGGCTTTTAATATTGTTTAAGATATATCTGCATGCAATGTAATGCAATATGAATTATGCCAGTGCATAAAATAAAACGATAGATCAGTAGTGAGAAATGTAATTGCGCCACTTTGAATTAAGGACATTTGATCTGTGCTCGATTGCATGCTGGCACAAATTCCTGAACCCTAAAACTCCATTCAGTTCAACATGTTCCCTCATTGTCCCTGGTTGGGAGGTTATTTAATTACAATATAGATGAAATGGACATTGCAAACATTATCTCCTGTTCATCCTATAAGACATTAGCAGGACGCCTCCTGCTTAATTAATCGTCCTAATTAAGATTTATGGAGGAGCACAATCTGCACCTTTAAATATCAACTAGTAAACCTCCTAAAAGGGTCAGACATTATGGAGCATGCCGAGCAGTGCTCTTTCAAAGATGTACATACACATTGAGGGGGACGCCATTATGCCAACCTACCCAGCACTTTCGCGTGTCTGCGGGGAGCAATGCTTCATACAATGGTGATGTATTAGTTGCTATAGGACCTCTACAAGCACCCATTATGGCTCATTGAGAAAATCCACCTGCATTAGCCAATTCAGATCCTCCCCTCTGAACTCTGAACTCTGGATATTTGGTATCTGCTGTGAAATACCAAACAGGCTTCAGTCTTACTTGCCCTGTAAAACGGTACACTTCTGTGTCTTCAGCAAAGCAGCAGGTATGGTAGGATTTCCTGTTTGTCAGAGCACTCAGCTGTCACTGAGACCTGTCATAACTAACCACTTCTAAGTCAGCAATATAAGTGCATAAAAAGCAGGCCTGTTGCGAAAGGTCAATTTTAAAAACGTATGAAGTATCTGCAGTGCTTCTCTCAGCAGTCAGCTCAGAGGCTGCACTCAGCCTCTGGTGTCTGCACTGCAGAATACAATTTTACTTCACTATTAACTTGATTTTGTGCTATGGTAAATGCAATGAACACCAACATAATATGTTATCATATTCGAGCTTCCTATTTTAGATGTGTTACCTTGGAGGCATGTGATAATGAGCGCCTGTCCCAGGATGGTGGTTTATGAGATTCATGCAGCTGTGTCATTTCATGTCTCTTCACACCTTTGGCTTCACTAACACCTCCTAATCCCTTTGCTCAGATCATCTGCCCAGATGGAGGACAAAAAGGGCACAGAAAATGGAGAGGAAACTGACCAATGTCACACTTCCTCAACATTTCTTCAGGGGACTTGCACCTACTTCTAGTGAGGACATGGTCTCTGGAAGACATACAGATTCCACTACCCTGCTTGATATCTTGAAAGGCTGTCAGCAGAGAGTACTGGAAGCCTCTTGGAAGCAAATACCACTAACTAACTTGGCATTTAGCTTATAAAAGATAATTGGGCAATCTTAGATCAACTAGACACGGTATATACAAGGCAGTGAAGGATAAAGCTCTCCTTCTTAGTCAGTAGGTGTAAGAAATAGGGTCAGGTGGCTCCTGGGCAGTCTGCAGTTTCTGGGGCCCAACAGTATTTTATCTCTGACAGGCTGTTGCCTCTCTAGTACAGACACTCAAACTGGGAACCAGGCACCTTTTAGCCTTTGACTCCCAGGATCTTGAGGCAGAGCAGTCCACTACGACAATAATAATCAATAATTTAATGTTCAGCCAGTGTTTTTGTTTTGAACAAACATGTAAATACTATGCGCAAAATCACAAATATAAACAAAATTCCAATTTGGTCTCCCATCTGATGGGCATCACCGGAATTATGAGCATTGGAGGTGCCCCGGGGGATCCCCATTGAGAAGACAACAGTGAGGAGGCTGGGAGATCCCCCGGCACAGGAAGTTTGCAATAGCAACTGAAATTGTACAAGATTCAGACAGGGTCGGACGCACTGAACATCTTTTGTCTGCCGACCAAATTCAGGGGACCAAACTTTACAAAAATGAGATTTGTTGGCCTGTCCACTTCAAAGTGTGGGGTTGCGCCAAAAATGTTATGCGTCTGATGGTTTTAAAGAAGCCATACAGTGACCGCTTTAAACTAACATATCTCTTTTAGTGGAGTTTATTTGGTCTAGGAGAAGTCCTTTCGTACCCCCAACCGGTACCAACTGCTAGGGAGGTTTTCTTCAGCCCTTAGCAGCCTCTACGCATACCACTGCTTCCACCTCTTGACAGGAGCACGTGCACTGGAAGAGTTATGGGCCCTCCCTCCTGCTCAGCCCTGGGGAACCCCAAGATTTCTGACAGTGGTTGACAGCTGCACTGGTCATTTCTATTCATTTTCAGTCATTCTCAGATTGATCTGCATGTGCGGGCGATTCTGAAGGGAGGTCGAGGGTTCTGGAATTGGTGAGACATTAGCCAAATCTAAAGATGTAGCATCATCCCTCCACCATCACTCTAATACCCAAAGGAAGTATCTCACTGACTGTCCAATACCATGCAGAGCATTCTGGTAAAAAGTAAAAATTGTGAATCCCTCCAAAGTAAGAGCAAATCAGCTCTCTGGGCATGGCTCTGTTCACGCTGGTCTTCCCTCTAACTTCTAAAACGTCCAAGAGGCCAACTACTGGGCATCAGAGACTGAGGTTTACTCTTTGTCTACAATTAACAGGGAGCTCCAGGTAACAGCGCTGGGAATTCATAACACTCTCCCTTCCTCCAGCAACAGGATGTTAATCTCCCAGGAACTGGCCTACTGTTCAATGAGGCCTTTCAGCTGCCAGGTTGTCAGCACATTAATTATCTCTACTCAGCCAGGCAACCCAAAGGGTGAATTTCATTAGTAGTTGGTTCAGAGTAATATGCTTTGACGAAAGTCAATTAAACGATCCAACCATGGTAAAAATAACACTAGATCTGCATCCAGGACCCAGGAAAATAGATACAAGGGTATGTCTCTAACACTTGCACAGATGCCAATCCAAAATCCAAAAAAGTTTAACGATAAAGTGAACATTGTGAAAACAGCTTGTACACCTTACTCAGAGGGAAAGGTGGCGTTAATTTCATTATGATATTGAATTAGAAAGCCACATGCAATTTAGACGGGGCCCTTATCTGTCACAGTTGTATCTCAGTGTAATTGCCAAGCTGAGGCAGGCAGCCGCCTTCAAAAATAAGGTTACACATCCACATTGCTGCATCATGATTCCTATGACTCCCTCAATGAGGTTGTAAAAGGAGTGGCATGTGTATGACCTTTTTAGATCTGGCTTGACAGCGCAGTTGTCGATAGGCCTTATGTGAACAACAGAAAAAGAGCTTTAAAAAGCACAACTGGAGAGGGGTTTGTCTCCTCCTACAGTTGAATTATTTTATCACAGCATTTGATTCGGCAGAAGTGGTGTGCTTCATCTGAAAAAAGGAGCGCTTTATGCCTTGTTTGAAAGCTCCCTGCTAATACCGTAGGTCTTAATTGGCTATTGTGACAAGCCAATGATGCGATTTGTCAAATGACTAAGGTATGCTCTGGCATTATGAAAACTATGACAAAAAACAGTGGGTCTGACTTACTTATTGTTATAAGTATATGTATTTTAAAATCAGCACGTCTCTAAGGGTGAATTGTTATTAAGCTTCAGTAAAGCCTGTGCATAGGTATTTTGTTACAAAGAATCTCACGTATTAAAGTAGTAGGCAAGTATTTTGGTATTGCGTACCTACTCTGACAAACCCTTGGGGTTGAAGATATGCAATGTGAGATCCCCTGTCATATCAAGGTAGGGGTTGTATATTGTTTTGTCAACAATAATTGTGTACATATTAGTCATTTTATGACTGTATGCCAATCGTTGCCTTGTGGGAAACATGTTCAGTACAGTAGGCCTCAGTCGGTTATGGTGACAACCCAATGATAACATCTATAGGCCTGAGTGGTTCATTGGAAAAGATAAGTCAGATGCCATATGTCTAATCTTTTTATTATGAAAAGTTATGAAAAAGGCAATAGGACAGATTTATATATAGTGAAAAACATGTTGATGCCAAGAGGTATTTAATGGTGGATTGTTATTACAATATATTAAAGCTTATAGACTGGTATTGTGTTACAATGAAACTCGCAGACTGCCGTGGTAGTCATGGGTTTTGGTCATCTTTAGTCATCGGAAAAAACACAGATGGACAGAAGACTTGCATTGTGATAATCCTTGTTAGGCCCTCCTAGGAGGACATGCATACTGTTTTGGCAGCTGCATGTTTGTACATATTGGTAATTTTATGACTATTTGATTTGTTTGCCTTATTGTATGCTCAAGACAATAGGCCTGTTGGGTATTTTAAAAGCTAATGAAAAAGACTCTAGTAATGACTGGTTCCTTGGAAACAGTTAGGTCTAATGCCATAGGTGTGATCTGTTTATGATGTGTGTTATGAAAGAACACAACTAAAGCTTCAGGCCCTACCTAATGTTTGTGTGAAGCACGTTAGAACAAATATGCCTTTAAGAGTGGGTTTCTATTACACTGTGTTAAGGCTAACTGATAGGCAGGTGTTTTGTCACTTTAGAGATTACTTAAGTAAGCAAGGACACATAATTCAGGTAGAAGGTTTACACTGTGATAATCCTTATTAGGTCCTTTTAGGAGAGGATTGTTTGGGAAGCATAAACTCCATAGGTCTCGATTATCAAGGGTGAGCCAATGGCAGCCAACTCCCGCTCTCCTCCGCTAGCAATACGACCCCCCATATGAGTATATTGTCGAAATTCAAAACGTGAACATTTGGAGATTCAACGCCCCAGCAAAATAATTAGAGCTCCTCTCTTTGCTCAAAGATTGCAACTGCAACATTTGCCTTCTACAGGAGACTCACCTCCTTAAGGAAGACTGGAAGTGTATGAGATCCCACTGCTTCAATCAACAGCATTTCTCCTCAGTACCAGGAAAAAGGCAGGAGTGGTGATGCTAGTTGCAACCTGTTAGAAATGGGGTCTTTGCTTGGACAGGGGGTAACCTGACTGCCAACCAAAGACCATCACTCTAGTCAGGGCAAAGGAGAAACACACCTGGTTAACCCCCACTGACCCCCTTGGTAACTTGGCAAGAGCAGGCAGGCTTAACTCAGAAGCAATGTGTAAAGTATTTGTGCCAACACACACAGTAATACAGTGAAACACTACAAAATGGACACCTCACCAGTTTAGAAAAATAGGCAATATTTATCTAAATGTATCTAAATAAAAACAGACCAAAACAACAAAAATCCAACATACACAAGTTAAAATATGAATTTTCAAAAGAATAAGAGTCTTACTCCATAGAAAAGAATGGAAACAATGATTTTGCACAAAGTACCTGGTTAGCGTAAAAAATAAAGCCGCACAGGTGAGCGTGCGTCGGAAAAGGCAGCGATGCGTTAATTCCTTCCTTGCATGCTTTGTTTCTTCTCCGGTCGGCGATGTGTCGTTTTTCTCCCTCGCCAGACAGCAGTGCATCGATATCTGGGATGGGGCACCTCGGATCTGCACAGAGTCGGGTTAACTTTGATCGTCCCTACGATGTGTGGAAAACCCTGTCGCCCGGTGTTATGAAACCGTGCTGCGTGGGGTTTGCGTCGTTATCCGCAGCCGCAAACAGGTGGTGCACGTCGTTTCTCCAGCCACGATACATCTATCTCCCAGCCGTGATGCAGGCACCGCTTCATTTATCAGCTGTGTTGCAGATGGTGCATCAAAAACTTCCCCGCACAGCATACTGTGCGTGGATTTTCAGCGCTTGTCTGCCAACTTCGCCTCTCAAGGGACCAGGGACTGGATAGGACATCACTTAGCAGGGCAGTAGTCTCAGCAGAGAGTCCAGATGTTGGCAGAGGAAGTCTTTCATTGCCCTGAGACATCAAAACAGGAGGCAAGCTAAGTTCAAGCCGTTGGAGATTCTTCACAAGCAGAAATAAACCACAAAGTCCCATATTTGTCCCCTTTCACAGGCAGAAGCAGCAACTGCAGGATAGCCCAACAAAGCACAGTCACACTCAGCTCTTCTCCTTGGCAGAGGTTCCTCTTGGTTCCAGAAGTGATCTAATTTTCAGGGGTTTTGGGTCCAATACAAGATACTGCCTTGGCCAGGCCCCAGGCCCCAGGCACACACCAGGGGATTGGAGACTGCATTGTGAGGGGGCAGGCACAGGCCATTCAGGTGTAAGTGACCACTCCGCCCTCCACTCTAGCACAGATGGCTCATCAGGATTTGCACGCTACACCCCAGCTCCATGTGTCCCACTGTCTAGAGGGGATTCATAAAAAGCCCACCTGTCAAACTGACCCAGACAGGCAATCCACAAACAGGCAGAGTCACAGAATGGTTAAAGCAAAAAAAAATGCCTACTTTCTAAAAGTGGAATTTTCAAACTAACAATCTAAAAACCAACTTGACTAAAATATGCATTTTTAAATTGTGAGTTTAGAGACCCCAAACTCCACATTGCTATCTGCTCTCAAAGGGAATCTACACTTTAACATTATTTAAAGGCAGCCACCATATTAACCTATGAGAGATATATGCCTTGCAACAATGAAGACTGAATTTAGCAGTATTTCACTGTTAGGACATGTAACACATGTCCCACCTTTAACATACACAGCACCTTGCCCTTGGGACTACCTAGGGCCTACCTTAGGGGTGCTTTATATGTATAAAAAGGGAAGGTTTAGACCTGGCAAGTGGGTACAATTGCCAAGTCGAATTGGCAGTTTAAAACTGCACACACAGACACTAAAGTGGCAGGTCTGAGTCATGTTTACAGGGCTACTCATGTGGGTGGCATAACCAGTGTTGCAGGCCCACTAGTAGCATTTGATTTACAGGTCCTGGGCACCTCTAGTGCACTTTACTATGGACTTACTATTAAATCAAATATGCAAATCATGGATAAGCCGATTACACCTACATTTTACATAGGAGATCTTGCATTTTAGCACTGGTTAGCAGTGGTAAAGTGCCCAGAGTATCAAAAACAGCAAAAACACAATCCAGCACACATCAACAACCTGAGAAACAGAGGCAAAAAAGTTAGGGAAGACCATGCCAAGGAAGCCAAGTCTAACACAACCCACTTCCAAGGTCAGGTTCTCTAGATGTAAGCAGAACTGCTGGACATGCTCTTCTCATTGAGACTGCACACACACGTTTTCAATATTGCCAACGTTTATGCTAATGATCACCAAGAGGAAATCATTTTGGACACAACAGGGCATGTACTAACCACACCAGATGCAGACATACTTATAGGTGGCAGATTCAATCTAGTCCCTGACCAATCAGCACAAAGGACAGGACAAACAGGGGCCTACACAGCTACAGGCCTCAACTGGCTAAGGTGAATGGGATTGGTGGATGAGTGGAGAGTTCAAAACCCTACCATGAAAGACTTTACTTACTTCTCAGCATCCCACCAAACCTATCCTAGGATTGACTACTTCCTGACATCTCCCCTTTTTGTGACTGCCATCATCCAAATAAACACAGGCGCAGCTGCTCTTTCTGATCACTTAATCCTAAACTACTGACACATGATTTTACTCTAACAGAAGTTAAGGAAGCTTTCACACTTTCCTCCATACAAATGGCAGACCAGACACCTCCATATCTTTAATCTTGGGCACCCTAAAAGCTGTCCTGAGAGGTACCTTCATAGCCATTTCCATAAGACTTATTAAAGACATGAAGGATAAGCGCACCAACCTGGAAAAACAGACGAAGGAGCTGGAAGATGCCCACAAGCAATCAGGATCTCATAAAGCGAGGAGACAACTAAGGCTGGCCAAAAAGCAAGTCAAAGTGGTAGACATGGGCAAAGCAGAGTACACTCTCCTCCATACCAGGAAGAGATACTATGCAGGGGGTAATAAGGCAGGGAGACTACCTGCTGACCGGTTAAGAGCCCAAGCAAATAGGCAGAGAATAATTGAGATCCACGGTCCACAATGCCAACACGCGCATCATGACATCACCATAGGACCGAAATTTGAAGGCTTCTACGCTGATTTATATTTACTGGACGTGCTAAGTCATGCGGACACTGCAGACTGTATAGTTGTAGTGAAGCTGAGAACGCCCTCCAGCTAGAAAAGGACATATGAGAGGAATAAACATTTGCTGCACAACTAGCACCTATCATTACTCCATCAAAATCAAATAAAGAAGGGCTCAAAAGGTGGGAGAGTTTAGAAAGAAAGTTGGTCCTGTGCATGTACTCCCATATATATAATCAAAACCAATGAATGCACAGTTCCAAAAGTGATAAAGCTGTTAGTGACAACACCCTGATTTCAGGGAGATCCATCTCTAGTTCCTGGAAATAGCCTGTAGCTGGAACAAATGCCCTCACTCACCAATAGGTGACATGCTTCATCATTGGGCTTTGCTCCTTGTCAGACTGGCACTGCAATGTCTGACGGGACCCAAGAAGGGGCTTTTTACCGGAGATCTTTTGAAAGAAAAAATTGCTGAAGATAGATATAAGTAATTTGGGACTGGTAAATATCATCTGCTTAAAATTGGCTAGAGGGACCATGTGGTAGAATATCTAATGAAGATATGGGTCTCTGTCAAGGTTAAAAACAACTAATCAGGGGGAGAAAAGAATAATGTCAATCTCACCCTTACAATGAATAGAGTTAAATCCCAGTGAACCCTATAATTTAGGGGCCAACTGTATGTGTGGCAGGAATGGGAAAATCCCAATACTACCAAAATTAGAAAAAGGTCAACATGTTTCTCGCTCAAAAATGTCCAAAAGGATCTGGTTGCGATTCGCCAGGGACTAAAATAGAACCTACCGAGTCCTCACTGTTATAATCAATACATGTTGTGGTGGCCAGGAGCCTGAAATTAAAAACACAGAAAACAATTAATAAATAGAAAGATTAATATGGACCCCAAAATTCGGTATCACGCCAAATCAGAAGGAAAACGTGTCTGTGAACACACAAGTGAAAACGCCCTAGTAGTGCTCAAGTGACCTGTGATTTATCACTTCCAAATCAAAACTACATTTCTTACCCTCCCCCTATTAGAGACAGGGCTCCAATGGAAAAACGCAGAGAACGTACGTAATCACGCCAATATATGCATCGACAAATCAAGTTGAAAACACATTCCTGCCACTGAAAGAGTTTGAGGGCGGAAAGAGAGAGAGGTTTTAAATTTTATTTCTAAGTTTCTTGCAACTTCTACTGTGGCAGGAGGTGGGGGGTATGGAATTGGGCCGTCATTGAGTTGGGGGGAAAAGATTAGATTTGCAGAATAACAGGATCTCTCTGTTTTATCCGTATTGCATTTTAGATGGTTAGATTGCATCCACAGGATGACTTCGGTGAGGCAGTTTTTGAAGTTTAGTTCTGAGCCAAAGGACCCTTTGTCCAGCGATGGAATCAGCTGCTTATGGTGATTCTGAAAGGAGCTATCAGTGAGATTAGGGGGGTCAAGTATATATTGAATAGTGCAGAACTCCTGATGCTACTGATCCTTTTGTTGTGGTAAAAGGACCAAGTGTGACTGGGTTAAAAACTATTTAAGCTGAGCAAAGCCAGGGCTTTATGGGAAATGCACAGTCCTTGATTTGTTGAAGGAGTATGAAACACTGTCAAACGCGATGGAGAGATCAAGTAAAATCAACACTTCAGTATTTTCCGTCTCCAGATTCAGTTTTATGGTGTCCATGACTTGCAGGGAGCAGCAAGATGTGTGGTGGAGTTCGCAAGAGATTTTTTTGCAGGAGTCTCACGTCCGCCAGTTTCCAGTCTAAGGGGATCTCGCCATTGATAGTAGGGTGTTAAGAATTTTATTAATTAAAGGGTTGAAAAAGTCAACAACATTATGAAGAATGGCAGGGAGACAGGGGTCGTTGGGGAGCCCGGTTTACATGAGAAGATGGCCTGTCATGACTGTGACAGTGTAATCTCCTCAAAGGATGCCAAGATTGCGGTCCCTGCCTTTAAGGGGTATCTAATGAATACCAGTCAGAAGGGGGCATGGTGGTTGAAATGCTCTGGTGAATAGCCTGTATTTTCTCTTCAAGAAAGAAGTGATCTGATCACATGGCGTTTGTGAAGAAGGACTGTCCCTAGCCAGCTCCTTGGGTTGAAAAAAAGATTTTGAGATATTAAAAATAATCTTAGAATTAAACTGGGTTTCTTCAATCTGGGAAGTGAAGTATGCTTTTTGGCTACCGTATTCTGGGCATGGTAGGCTTTTTGTGTGGTTTTAAAGTAAAGCAGATCCTCAGGTTGTATGTCTGCCATCATTTTTATTCTAATTGTTTGCAGAGCAGGTGTTGCTCTGCTACAATCAGAGAAAATCATGGAGCTATGAGTGGGATCTGTGCTTCTTAGCAGATATTATGGGGATAAATCATTAGCTACATTCATAATCCAATTATTAAGTAAAATGAGATCTTCAGCTATGTTCCCCATGGGAGTCAGTGTAGAGGTGGAAAGATGCGAGGTTAAGATGGGGTCAATTATTATCATCTTGCCTCATCAATGCAGAGTGTGAAGACCCATAGTTGTGGTGAACAGCGGGGGAATGTCTGGGCTAACCAAAATTCTAAGGAGGATAAGGTTGTGATCCGACCAAGGCTGATGAATAGGGACTCCTACTACAAGGTTGAGGTTGTTAGTGCAAACCCCATCCAGGATATGTCTTGCAATATGCGTGGAAGAAGTTACTAGCTGATTAATGCCAATAATGTTTAAGGTATGGATGAAATTGGATACATCAGGGTTGTTGCTAATCTCAAGGTGGTGATAGAAGTCTGCAAGAATAGTGAAATTTGCATTTCAAAGTAGAGGAGGTGTCAGTGCTTCTCCCAGGGAAGCTAAAAGCAAAAAAAAAAAGTAGATCCTGGAGTCAGAGGACAGTAAAATTGACTGCCTGCAAAAGATTGAGTGGGGCTGATCTTAAAATAAAAGGCTTTCTGCTCGTTTCAGGGAGTTTAGAGCAAAAGTGCAGCATTGAAGCGTATCACGGAAAATGATGGCAAGGCAATCTCTGTGCGTCCCATCTCTGTCTCGCCTAAGAATAGTATATTCTTGGGGAAGAGCAAAGGCAATATGTAGGTCACACCGTTCTTCAAGCCAGGATTCTGTAATAAAAAGAAAGTCTAAATGGATGTCTTCGATCAAGTCGTGGATCTCTTGTGCATGTTTGCTAAGGGAGCAGGCATTAATTAGCCCACCTAATAATGACTTATTATGGGGACAGTGGGCTTGGATAGTAACAAAGGATGGTTCTACTAGAGGACCAAACTCGTCTTTGCACATTATGCAAGATAATGGGGCCTCAATACAAAATGGGTCCCAAATGTGGCCCCAATGAGGAGCAAAATGCTTACAAAATGTCAAATAGTCTGAAGAAACAAAATTACCTGGGGTGACATGAACAGGTGAGCTTGCGCTGGCTGCGGATCGGACACAGAAAGGTGCAGATCGGTGCACCTACGGGGGATCCGCTGTGCAACCTCACTGCAGCGCACATTTAAGGGTTATGAGTTCTAACAGGCTCCACCCTCCCTTCAGCTGATTGGAGTCTCCTGACCAATCAGAATGCACCCTTGAGCGCCAGCAATGATGATGAGGGAAGATTTTACGCTTTCAAGTAGTTAGCTAAATTAAGTTAGGGCTCCCAACGCTATGACTTACCCGTTACGTTTGGTGACAGGAGGGAAATTACCTGAACAGTTTATGTCCAAGTGAGGCACAGAGAAGATGCTGACCCATGGGACCTATTAGGCATGGAAACATTTACAGCAACCATAGAACACAAACTCCCACAATTGATAAGATATAGGGACCATGCATACAATTCCTTGCACAAGACTTCTGGGAATTGACCAACCTTGCATACCTGCAAGTGCTTCGACTCACGAACACAGAGAACGATGCTGGCTGACTTGGTGAATATGAATCATTGATATCAACACTGACACCGAGACCTCTCAAGACTACTATGTACCTACAGCAGCAGAAATCACTGATCACTACCCTCTCTCCCCTCCCCGGACTTTACTGTTCCTCTCCCCCTTCCTCCTCACCCCCACATATTTGGACTCTATTAGAAGGTAGATTATTAGTAGGGGGAAGTATGCAATGCAACCAATTAAATATAAGGTCCAGTCATGGTCTCAGTACATTATCCACTGCATCAACCCTTGGTAGCTGGCTGTGAGTAGGCAGGCTCAACTCAGGTATGTAAAGCATTTAAAAAACACAAATATATTAAATAAGTAAGACACAACACACAATAAAAATCCCACTCCAATTTATAAACATAGGACATATTTTTATATTTAAAATGACACAGAAATGACAAGAAATCCAATATAAGGAACCAGACATATGCATTTTTAAAGATTAAACATTTTCTAGTGCTGAAAAACCTATAGTGCCAACTAGGGACATCTGTTCATGCTTGGCCAGGACAAAGTCAAAGTTAGAGGCCAACTGCGATGGAGCCCTGGTTGGATACACTAAGCTGGAGGCCCCAGTCAAAATTTTACCCTCAGACTTAGAAACTTTTCTGGAGGATTTTTTCTCGGTGTTGTGCGGTCTCCTCCAGCAGGACGATTTTGATGCTACATTGTCAGACTGCTTCTCCGCAAGGCCCTGAGCTCTGGAGCTTTCAGTGAGACAAACCTAAAACTCAGGCCAGGTCAGGTTGAAGGTAGTCTGGTTGACTCATGACGTCAGGTCAGTCCACTTATGGAGCTTTTTCCAAAAGTTGCTCCAAACTTCTGGAACTTCTTCCTGAAGTTCCCCCTGAGGGTTCAAAGTGTCCAAAACACAAATTCAAGGGTCTAGATGCTCTGAGATGGTCCTTGGAAGTTTGGAACCACAATTCCCACAATTCACCTGGCCGAATCTTTAAAAGTCCACTGGACAGGCAGGGGACCTCTTGAGGGAGATGCTGCAGGGAAGCTCTGTTAACCTGTTGCTTTTAGGGAGTCCATCCTTTAATCCTTCTGTAAGCAAGACAAAGTCCTCAAAGCTGTAGTTCCCAGTGTGAAGATGGAGCAGTCCTTCAGGCAGCAGATCTGAGTTGCTGTGCTGTTCTCACATATTTTTTCAATGATCTGGGGTGACAAGCGGGGGGGCTCCCCTGCCCAATGAGAACCAGGGTATCGCTCAAAAGCATGACAGCTTCCTCCATAATGTGGTATATTCTTGTCCCACAAAGCACTGCACTTTAAAATTCAAGATGGGGATTCCTCTCCAGGAGAGTGACACCTGGCTAAAACAACCTACTGGAGTGGATCATTTTCATTAACATCCCACCCCCGCCCCCTAATACCTTCTGCAAATTCCATCACTGTGCCTGCCATCTGGCTGGGGGGGGTACAGGAAAAGAGGGTAGGTCAAGGTGGCATTCTGTACTGTCCTGCTCTCTATGAAGCCCAGTTTGATTTACCCAGCCCCCTTTCTGGCCTATTCTCTGCAGCTGTAGAGCTCCCCACACCAGTTAACCTCTGCTCTATTACAGGCCACTTATCACCTAATCAAAGCAGCTTGGCTAAGCCTGTCAAGGTCGACCAATCAGGAGAGGCTGCTACAAGGCTGGATATTGGCTAACAGGGAGGAAAGCCCTATACCGTATCTTCTGTATTAGTTATGATAAATTCAACAGTGGCAAGTTGTTGGATTTATCATTACCAATCTTTTAAGTCCTTGATAGACATGTGTTAGAAATGGGGTCTTTGGTTGACAGTCAGGTTACCCCCTGTTCAAGCAAGGACCCTCACTCTAGTAGGGGTAAAAGAGAATCACCCTCAGCTAACTCCTGCTTACCCACATGGTAGCTTGGCAGAGCAGTAGGCTTAACTTCAAAGTGCTAGGTGTAAAGTATTTGTACCAACACACACAGTAACTTAATGAAAACAGTACAAAATGACAACACCAGTTTAGAAAAATAAGGGGACAAATATTTATCTAAACAAAACAAGACCAAAACGACAAAAATCCGACATACACAAGTCAAGTTATGAATTTTTAAAGATTAAACTCAAAAATAGCGCTTAGAAACACAAAATGCTTCGATGAGGTGTTAACACGGCATCGTGACAGAGTCGTTCCCAACAAGCCGACACCAGCGGCGCTGGACACGGAGTTGCGTAGACCCCCAAGCATAGTACCTTTGGTGAAGAGTGAAAACAAGCTGATGCGCGAAGTCGGGGATCGCGGCGTCTATGCGAAACGTTGAATCCGTGCACTTCAAGCGGCATCAGTCACGACGTGGTGCGGCGACTTCCATGGAGTAGCGGACTTCAGCGGGGCTGCAGCGGCATCGGGCCTGCGAAGGTCGTCACGTTCCAGCAAAGATCACGGCGTCAGGTGCAGGCGGTGTCACCGGATTCAGAAGCAGCGTCGGTCCGAAGTTGTCCGAAGTCGATTTCCTTGGATTTCCACCAGCTTTCCTTTCAAGGGCCCAGGGACTGGATAGGGCACCACTTGTCAGAGCAGGAGTCTCTCCAGAGACTCCAGGTGCTGACAGAGAGAAGTCTTTGCTGTCCCTGAGCTTCAAACAATAGGAGGCAAGCTCTAAATCAAGCCCTTGGAGATTTCTTCACAAGATGGAAGGCACACAAAGGCCAGTTTTTGCCCTCTTACTCTGGCAGAAGCAGCAACTGCAGGACAGCTCCACAAAGCACAGTCACGGGCAGGACAGCACTTCTCCTCAGCTCTTCAGCTCTTCTCCAGGCAGAGGTTTCTCTTGTTTCCAGAAGTGTTCTAAAGTCTGTGGTTTTGGGTGCCCTTCTTATACCCAATTTCTCCTTTGAAGTAGGCCTACTTCAAAGTAAAGTCTCTTTTGAATGTGAAATCCTGCCTTGCCCAGGCCAGGCCCCAGACACTCACCAGATTATCGGAGACTGCATTGTGTGAGGACAGGCACAGCCCTTTCAGGTGTTAGTGACCACTCCGCCCCTCCTTACACAGATGGCTCATCAGGAAATTCAGACTACACCCCAGCACCTTTTGTGTCACTGTCTAGTGTGAGGTGCAACCAGCCCAACTGTCAAACTGACCCAGACAGGGAATCCACAAACAGGCAGAGTCACAGAAATGGTATAAGCAAGAAAATGCTCACTTTCTAAAAGTGGCATTTTCAAACACACAATCCTAAAATCAACTTTACTAAAATATGTCTTTTTAAATTGTGAGCTCAGAGACCCCAAACTCCACATGTCCATCCGCTCCCAAAGGAAATCAACACTTTAATCAGATTTAAAGGTAGCCCCCATGTTAACCTATGAGAGGGACAGGCCTTGCAACAGTGAAAAACGAATTTAGCAATATTTCACTGTCAGGACATTTAAAACACATTACTATATGTCCTACCTTAACCATACACTGCACTCTGCCTTTGGGGCTACCTAGGGCCTACCTTAGTGGATGCCTTACATGTAAGAAAAGGGAAGGTTTAGGCCTGGCAAGTGGGTACACTTGCCAAGTCGGATTTACAGTCAAAACTGCACACACAGACACTGCAGTGGCAGGTTTGAGACATGATTACAGAGCTACTTATATGGGTGGCACAACCAGTGCTGCAGGCCCACTAGTAACATTTGATTTACAGGCCCTGGCACCTGTAGTGTACCTTACTAGGGACTTACTAGTAAATCAAATATGCCAATCATGAATAAACCAATCAACATTACAATTTACACAGAGAGCATATGCACTTTAGCACTGGTTAGCAGTGGTAAAGTGCTCAGAGTTCAAAAGCCAACAGCAACAGGTCAGAAAAAATAGGAGGCAGGAGGCTAAAAGATTGGGGATGACTCTGCATAAGCAAAAAAGTCCACCAACATGGTTAGTTTATTCTTAGCTATATTTATACCTAAATAAAATATTTCAATGTTAGCCTATGGAGCTAAGTATCTACAATGGGGAAAATTAAATAGCCAGTTTTCCCTCACTAGGGCATTTAAAGCATCTTTGATAATGTCCCTTCTTATATTTACATGGTACCCCACCCCTGGGACACGTAGGGGAGTCCTTAGAGGTGACATATGTAAAAATAGGTTAGGTTAACCACTTTGAAAATACCTTTAATTCCAAAGTGAAATTTGCATATATTTTACTTTTAAAGACAGTCTGCGAAGCAGTGCTGCCTTTAAAAACAACACCAGGCAAGACTGCAGTGCACATACCAGTGCAGGAAATCTTCTGAGCTGTAAACATCCCAGTCTTATTATATACTACTGAATTATAGGTAGTTTAAATAAAGTAATTTTTATATACTAGGGGCTTACAGGGGTCTGTGATTGCCAGTTGTAATTATGCCTAATCGCCATATACCTTTTTAGAGCACTGGCCCTGGGCTTAGTTAACAGAGCCCAGGGCACAGACGGAGTCAGTTACCACCAGTATCAGTCAAAACAAATAGGGGTGAACAGGGCTAAAGGGATGACTTTTGCACAGACTTGAACCCTGCTACCTTCCCTAGGTTCCCTTCCCCCACCCCCTTTCCCATAATTTATCTACCTCATACCCTTCATAATTCACCTCGCCAACCTTTGGACGTAGGTGAGGTTAACATTTTGAATTGTGTTTTATTGGAACTAATAAAACAGAATGAAACCTTAAAAATAACTAACCGGAATGTAAACAACAATCTTCATTGTAAAAGCTCACAGCACAGGTTCCTTAATTGAAAAATGAAAGAGTAGGGTGACAATCCCACATAATAATATTGATACCATCAGATGTCTACAATATGAGCAGGAGGAAGTGCCCACCTCTACCAAATTCAGACCTTTGAACAATAAATAATAGTTTTCTCCTGTATTATCTTCTAGAATAAAAGGTGCAATATTTGATACAGAAATGTCTCATGATTGATTTTATTTATTTATTCATTGAAGCACTTGAAACATGAAAGTTCTACTTGCAATACACAATACAATATTCAAAAAGTATTTTCCTCAGGAACGCAGATGCTTGCAACATTAGTATTTTAGTGCAACAATAGTATTTTAGTGAGTTGCTATGAAATCTTGCTATTTCTGATTAAAAACATCCCAATACATTTGAAAGACAACAGATGCTTTGTATTCAAAGAAAGTTCAGCATTTCCCTAATGTTGATGATAATAATAATAATAATAATAAATAAATATAATAATAAAAAGGAACATGAAGGCATCAACAATGTTAATGCCCTTCTATAAACACAAAGTGGTTAGCATTTCCCTAATGTTGATGATAATAATAATAATAATAATAAATAAATATAATAATAAAAAGGAACATGAAGGCATCAACAATGTTAATGCCCTTCTATAAACACAAAGTGGTTGTGCACATCATTATTACAGTTTTCAAGCCAATATCAAGCAACAGATTATTTCACAATGTCTTCTGCTTGTTCTTTCTGAATCAGAATTCATTATTTGGTCAGGTATTATTTGGCTTGGCATTATCGTGGTCATTACGAACATGGCGGTCTGGAACACCATGCCGGCGGATGCAGTAATTTCCACCACCGTCATGGCGGTCCAGACCGCCATATAATGTACGTGGTGGACCCGTCACGGATGAAACACCACCACCACCAGGCAGCCTGGCGGTGGTGGCGTTTCTGATCTGACAGGGCAGTGCTGCAAGCAACGCTGCCCGCCGGATAATGAGTCTGATTCCACCAGCCTTTCCCTGGTGGTTTGGGTGTCTCGGGGCTCCCCTGGTGGCCCATGCACTTGGCGTGGGCAGTGCAGGGGCTCCCATGCACAGCCCATCGTGCATTTCACTGTCGATTTACGGGCAGTGAAATGAGCGACGAGTGCTGCTGCACCCGCTGCACTGACACATTGCCGCCAGCTCCATTTGGAGCCGGCGTCAATGTTCAGGCCCTGCATCCAGCTGGGCCAGCCGGCGGAAATACTGTTTCTGCCCACCAGACCCGCTGGATGTTTCCGGCGGCGGGTTCTGCGCGCTGGTGGTCTCCTGTTGACCGTAAGCACCGATTTCGGCGGGTAATGAGGGCCTATATCCTAAGTTGTTAAACCTGTAATTTTTCCATTCTTCATTTATAAGTCACACAATCGACTGAACCTAAAGTCAGAAAAGGATGCTTGGGTCCCTAGAAAAAATGAAATAATATATTTGTTCATGTTTTTATTTCTCCTTAGGAGAAAGACTAAGTGATGTAACTGACTATTGGGCATTCAACAACACACTTTACAGATATATGTTTCCCATCTTGAAGCTGCAGAGAATGATTCTTCTCTCATTTGTGCCTACCTTACCAGAACCCATCATCCTGTCCAAATCCCCGAACTATCATAATCAAGTTTTCTGCTTAACAATACAAGTTCATTCTGTGGGACAGCACTAATTTGTGTTTCCACATACAGTAATACTATGACTTTCACCTTACCAAAAAACTTCATGAGACATTTCCAGCAAGGCAGTGGCCATAAGGAACAGAAGCCAGACCAGGCAATGAAGTCCAAGTATTTATATATAGCAACCAATGTGCTCCTGGGGGCTCACATAATTATATTGCCCACATTATGTGCCCCCTTCAATTTCGCCTCCACCTCTCTTTGAACTCAGACTGAGTTTGTCAGCAAAGAATACATCTGGAGGTGAGGCAAAGATGTTTGAGGGCACTAGATACTTACTGTAAGAGTCCAACATATTAAGGGATTTTACCTAACAAGAAACACAATGAGGTTGATTCTTACGTTATGCCTCCTCTTAACTCTATAATTGTTAGGACCCCTTTGCAAAATATCCCTTGCTGAACAAGGTAGTTATATCAGGAGATCTGGAAAAGCCCGTATGATAGAACTGATGGAAAAAAGCTACACCAAATCAGTATCGCACATAGAACTGGATTGTGGCCTTTATCAGCTGCAGGATGCCATTTCAACTTGTGAAACATTTTGTGACACTTATCCCCCCCAGTTGACATTTCTGATCACTAGAACATACATTGATTTCCCTCCGTTCTCTATTTCAGTTGAGGAATTATTGCTCATTTTTTACCACTAGTAGTTTATAGTTAGAGGAGAATTATTATTCCTGGAATTCCCTCTGTCAAGACATTCCTTTCTTTATCTACAAAATGTTGAGCTGTGCTAGAGGTTTCTAGCATCCTCAATCACTTTTCGTTGTGACATCTCTAGATACCATGAGCATTGGCACCTTAGAAAGCCTTGTGCTCACCTATGTCTGTCAGTAGTGGAGAACAGGTGTTTTATAACAGCACGTTGCTCGGGGATAGTGTCAACACCAGGGCAGTGTGCGCTCTATTGGCGACTAGAATGCAAAAACCCAGCACTCTCAAAACAATGTAATTTATGCATTGTGCTGATATGTTGTTATTTAACCTTTTGCATTGCAGAGTTTAATCCTGAAGACTTATTTTTAATGTGTTTACAAATACTGTTCATTTGCAATGTATTGCTGCAGGCTTTCAGAGTGTGTTAGGGTGTGGTCCCTTTCCAGGGCCTTCCATAGACTTTCCCTGCAGCATGCCTGGGTGTGGTTGTGGGCTGGGCCAAGACTCTATAAAAGGGAGCCAGCCCAGCTCCAAGTGCTCACTCTTCAGAGGTCCCGGTGCAGAGCAGCAGCTACTTCCTGAGCTCCAGTCCCGGTGGCCTATTTGATCTTCCAGGCCTCTGCCCTTCATTCTTCATTGGTGATCCTTGTTCTGGGCGGTAAAACGGTGGTTGGGCTCACCTCCTGACGCCGTTATCGAGAACTTTCATTTTCTTGGCCTAATTCTTTAATGATTAACAGATTACTTTGCGCACTACAATTTCTTGACATTTACATGGTGGCTTGCGAATCGGCAAGACGCGCGATTCGTTTCATGATGATTTGACTTTGTTACTCATTGCGCGCTACCATTTCTTGGCATTTACATCGTGGATTACGAATCGGCAAGACGCACGATTCGTTTCATGGTGCTTTAATCTTGTTATTCATTGCGTGCTACCATTTCTTGACATTTTACATGGTGGCACTCGAATCGGCAAGACGCACGATCCTCTCTTCGAGCTTAATTCATGTTGTTCACTGTATGCCATTATTCTAAGACATGTATTAGGTAATATTTGAGTTGACAAGTTGTGTGATTTGTTTCCTGAATCCATATTGTGTTATTCATGGTGCACAATCCTTTTATGTTGTTTACTATATATATGAAAATCTGCAATGTGCGCAATTCGTGTTGAAACATTTCAAGAGAACACAGAAGACCAGAGTTTCTAGATGCAATATTGCATGGTCCTAATATGCATTCTCAAAAAAAGGATTCATATGTATGGTTTAGAACTTATTCAGAATGTTTTCCTGATTCTCATGTAAAGGAAAGTACTTGAATTTGAAAGTTTCATTTAATCCATCTAGATTCCTTACAGGTATCAGGCCATCTTGAAACTTAGTCATTTTAAGCCAAATTCTTAGGTTGTTCATGTTTTCAGAATGACTAGGTTTAGAGTCATAGTCTAGTATTGATTTCATGAGATGTAATTTTCTTATTGTGTGCTTTAACCTTTTTCTTACTACAGGTCTCCTTCCCAGCTGGTCCCGTCCTAATCCCCTCTTCCCCTCTTGAACTCTCTTAGCCTCTGTGATTTATCTATCAGAGTCTTGGAGCTGTTCAGTGGTGGACGTGTTGGGAACGTGCGCAGACCCCGAGGATCTGGTGACTCTGACAGAATAGTGAGCCCACAAATTATTATCCTCCTGGTTTGTGGATGTTCTCAGCATGGCCACGCTAGACGAGTTAGTCAAGGCTATCACCCAGCTCCAGGCAGAGGTGGTATCATCCAAAGAATTGACAACTAGCCTAGCTGAGAGAGTGAGTCAGTTACAAGATAAGGTAGAGAAGAAGGAACAAAGTCCCACAGGTGTGTCTTGGCCAGGTACTTCTTCTCAGACTTTTGGAAGTAATCCTACAAGCATTTCCCTCAATGTCCCTTCCGCAATTCCTTTAGCTCCCCCAGAATGTTTTTCAGGTGACCCTTTGAAAGCGCAATCTTTCCTGGTTCAAGTGGAACTACACTTCACCTGTAGACCACATACTTTCCCAGATGCCCAGTCCAAAGTAGCTTTCTTGTTATCATATCTGTCTGGGGATGCAGCTACCTGGGCAATTCCTCTTGTGCGTAAAGACAGTCCCTTGTTGTACAACTGGAGAAATTTTGTTCGTGAGTTTGAGAGAGTTTTTGATTGTAGAACTGTAACACAGTCAGCAGATTGTGAATTATTAGATTTACGCCAAGGGAATCAGGACCTAGTGTCGTATTTATCCAACTTTAACTGGCTGGTTGCCGAGACATCCTGGCCTGAAGAAAAACAAGCGGTCTTGTTTTACAAGGGACTCAAAGAGGAACTAAAAGATATCTTAGCGCAAATCGACCCACAACCTACAGACTGTCAAGAATTAATAAACCTTGTCTTGAGGCTTGATCATCGTTTATCAGAACGTAAAGGAATGCGCAAAAAGACTGAAAAATATTCATGGCGTGTTCATGATAACAGAGACTCAAGAACTCCGAAAGAAAGAACACCGGAACCGATGGAAATTGGAACCATCAGAAGACCTTTGACCAAAGATTAAAAGGACCTACGCAGAAAAAATGGACAATGTCTTTATTGTGGGTGGAAGGGTCATTTTGCCAAAGATTGCCCAATCAAACCAAAGAGCAAGCAAGGTCCAATTCAGAAGGTCACAGCCAATGCAGTAGTCGAGTTGGAAAACTAAAACACCCGAGATGCAGAGAAGGGTTGCACTTGGGTGTCACCGTGGACCCTTCACAATCTAGACATCTTAAACTGGAAATAAGAGTTCAGGTGAAGAAAAAGATCTATTTAAAAAAAGCTCTAGTCGATTCTGGGGCTACTGGGAACTTTGTTGTCGCCCAATTGGTTCGTGCATGGGGGATCCCATGTATTGAAAAGAAGACCCCAGAAATCCTCCAGGCAGTTGATGGAAAACTCTTGACTGGAGGTCCAGTAACTCTTCAGACTATTCCCTTGTCGATGATTTGTGAAGATAAGAATCAAAGAAACAAACATAAAGAGAAAATCATCCTTGACGTGATCCATGCTCCCCAATATGGGATTATCCTTGGCTTGCCATGGTTAACTCATCACAATCCAGAGATCAATTGGGCAGAACGAAAAATCATGTTCTCATCTGTGCTATGTAAAGAACAATGTCTTCAAAAGATTCAAGTACCAGAAGTCTGCAACTCTTACATAGCTACTGCCGTGGAGAAAGAAATTCAGCTGCCCAAACAGTATTCATCTTACAAAGATGTATTTGTTGAGAAAGGAGCAGAGACCCTACCTCCTCATAGATCTTATGACTGTCAAATTGATCTAGCCCCAGGTGCAATATTTCCCAACTGTCATGTGTATGCCCTGTCAGAACATGAAAATCAACAATTACGAAAATACCTAGATACATTTTTGGAGAATGGTTTTATTCGCCCCTCTAAGTCTCCTGCAGCTTCGCCTTTGTTTTTTGTTACAAAAGCTAATGGAGAACTTCGAACTTGTATCGACTATAGGGGACTGAACAAAGTCACCATCAAGAATAAATATCCTTTACCTCTAATTCCGGTCTTATTGGAACAAGTAAAGAGAGCAAAAATCTACACGAAGCTTGACCTTCGAAGTGCTTATTTGGTCAGAATGAGAGAGGGTGATGAATGGAAAACAGCGTTCAAAACAAGATATGGCCTTTTTGAATACACCGTCATGCCTTTTGGTCTGTGTAATGCTCCAGCAGCATTTCAAATTTTCTTTAATGACGTTCTTAGAGAGTGCCTCGACATATTTGCCATGGTATACATCAATGACATTTTGATCTACTCAGACAATGAAAACGAACATGTCCAACATGTCAAGAAAATTCTTGCAGCCCTTCGGAAACACCATTTATATTGCAAACTAACCAAGTGTGAGTTTCATGTTACCACAGTTGAGTTTTTAGGGGTTATTCTTACCCCTCAAGGTATGGTGATGGCAGAAAAGAAAGTAAAAGCTGTATCTGATTGGCCCACCTCAAAGACTGTTCGTGATGTACAATGTTTCCTGGGGTTTGCAAATTTTTACCGGAGGTTCATAAATCATTTCTCCCAGACAGTGGCTCCAATCACTAAGCTATTAAGAAAGAAAGAAAAGTTTGTATGTTCCCCAGAAGCTGACCAAGCCTTCTCTACTTTGAAGGAAGCTTTCTCCACTGCCCCAGTCTTGACTCATCCTGATGCGAATCAACCTTTCATAGTGGAAGCTGATGCTTCAGATATAGCAATAGGAGCCGTCTTATCGCAACAAAATAAAGACACTGGTCAACTCCATCCTGTAGCTTATATGTGTCGGAAGTTGAACGAAGCCGAACAGAACTATGTCATTGCTGAAAAAAGGCTTCTGGCGATTCGTGACGCCTTTGAAGAATGGAGACATCATTTGTTAGGTGCCAAATACACTGCCACAGTATATACTGATCATCGTAATCTTCAATTCATGAGTTCCGCCAGACTTTTGACTCCTTGGCAATTACGCTGGATGCTGTTTTTTGCCGAATTTGATTTTGTAGTAACCTTCCGGCCTGGTAAAGATAATCGCAAAGCTGACGCCTTGTCCCACCAAGAGTCTACCACGTTGCCTGCATTTCAAGCCTCCAGAGCTATCATTGCTCCTGACATGGTTCTATGTATCATAAAAACTGAAGATTTCTTTGAAGAAATTCGCAACTCTTTCACTGTTGAGAAATGGCAAACATGGGCACAAGCAGACCCCAAAAGGTCAATCAAGCAAGGACTACCCTTTCACGACGCTCATTTGTTCATACCCACTACCAAACTTCGCAAGATAGTGTTTCATTGGTTGCATGTTATACCTACGGCAGGTCACCCAGGTACTCCTAAAACTCTTGAACTGATCCAACGCTATTTTTGGTGGCCTACCCTAACAATAGATGTAAAAGCAATGATAAACAACTGCGAAGTCTGTGCTCGCACTAAAACAAGTCATTCAAAACCAAATGGGTTGTTACATCCACTTCCAACCCCAAGTCGTCCATGGGAACACATTTCTTTAGACTTTATTACCGGTCTGCCAGTGGTTCAACAGCATTCAGTAATTATGGTGGTAGTAGATAGTCTCACGAAATATGGACATTTCATTGCATGTAAGAAATTGCCCACTTCTAGTGAATTGGCAACTATTTTACTGAACAGAGTGGTTCGTTAGCATGGACTGCCAAAAGTTATCCTCTCCGATCGGGGGTTGCAATTTGCCTCCAATTTCTGGAAGACATGGTGTAAAACACTCCAAGTGACATCTACACTATCTACTAGTCAGCATCCTCAAACAGATGGTCAAACGGAGAGACTAAATCAGACTTTGAAACAATACCTACGTGCCTACACTGAAAAGGCACTTCATTCTTGGACATCTATGCTCTGGTTAGCTGAGTTAGCCTACAATAACTCATTCCACACTTCTATTGGTGTTACACCCTTTTTTGGTTTATTTGGCTATCATCCTGACACCTTGCCCATCACAACTCCTCAAGAAAGTTCTCTTACTCCAGCTGTGTCAGAAACCATTCAGCATTTGCATCAAACCCAGAAACTGATTCAACAACATTTAGAAAAAGCCAAACAAAAATTCAAAAGACGTTATTAGAAGAAACATTGTGAGGGACCGCAATATCAACCAGGTGACAAAGTGTGGCTTTCCACAAAACATATAGATTTCAAGAAGAAGCACATGTTTAACCCCAAATTCATAGGTCCTTACACTGTCCTCCAGCAAATGAATCCGGGGACCTATAAACTACAATTGCCCAGATCCTTACGGATTCATCCAGTGTTCCACACTTCCCTCTTGAAGAAGGCAGTCCAAAAGGTCCACCCTCATCCAGCTCCTGTTCTAGTACAAGGGGAAGAAGAATACGAAGTTAAGAAAGTGTTGGATTCTAAACTGAGAGGGCGTAATCTATGGCACTTAATCTCATGGAAAGGTTACGGTCCTGAAAGTGACTCATGGGTTTCCGCATCTGAAGTTCATGCTCCAGTACTTGTGAGATGCTTTCATCGTCTTAATCTAGGCAAACCAGGCCCTAGAGCGCGTCTGGGAGAGGGGAGTACTGTCACACCAGGGCAGTGCGCGCTCTATTGGCGACTAGAATGCAAAAGCCCAGCACTCTCAAAACAACGTAATTTATGCATTGTGCTGATATGTTGTTATTTAACCTTTTGCATTGCAGAGTTTAATCCTGAAGACTTATTTTTAATGTGTTTACAAATACTGTTCATTTGCAATGTATTGCTGCAGGCTTTCAGAGTGTGTTAGTGTGTGGTCCCTTTCCAGGGCCTTCCAGAGACTTTCCCTGCAGCATGCCTGGGTGTCGTTGTGGGTTGGGCCAAGACTCTATAAAAGGGAGCCAGCCCAGCTCCAAGTGCTCACTATTCAGAGGTCCCAGTGCAGAGCAGCAGCTACTTCCTGAGCTCCTTTCCCGGTGGCCTATTTGATCTTCCAGGCCTCTGCCCTTCATTCTTCATTGGTGATCCTTGTTCTGGGCGGTAAGACGGTGTTTGGGCTGACCTCCGGACGCTGTTATCAAGAACTTTCATACTCTTGGCCTAATTCTTTAATGATTAACAGATTACTTTGCACGCTACAATTTCTTGACATTTACATGGCGGCTTGCGATTCGGCAAGACGCGCGATTCGTTTCATGCTGATTTAATCTTGTTATTCATTGCGCGCTACCATTTCTTGACATTTATATGGCGGCTTACGAATCAGCAAGACGCGCGATTCGTTTGATTATGATTTGACTTTGTTATTCATTGCGCGCTGCCATTTCTTGACATTTGTATGGTGGCTTGCAAATCGGCTAGACGCGCGATTCGTTTCATGATGATTTGACTTTGTTATTCATTGCGCGCTACCATTTCTTGACATTTACACGGTGGCTTAAGAATCGGCAAAAGACGCGCGATTAGTTTCATGGTGCTTTAATCTTGTTATTCATTGTGCGCTGTTATTTCTTGGCATTTACATCGTGGCTTACGAATCGGCAAGACGCGCAATTCGTTCAATGGTGATTTAACCTTGATATTCATTGCGTGCTACCATTTCTTGACATTTTACATGGTGGCACTCGAATCGGCAAGACGCACAATTCTCTCTTCGAGCTTAATTCATGTTGTTCATTGTATGCCATTATTCTAAGACATTTATTAGGTAAAATTTGAGTTGACAAGTTGTGTGATTTGTTTCCTGAATCCATATTGTGTTATTCATGGTGCACAATCCTTTTATGGTGTTTACTATATATATGAAAATCTGCAATGTGCGCAATTCGTGTTGAAACATTTCAAGAGAACACAGAAGACCAGAGTTTCTAGATGCAATATTGCATGGTCCTAATATGCATTCTCAAAAAAAGGATTCATATGTATGGTTTAGAACTTATTCAGAATGTTTTCCTGATTCTCATGTAAAGGAAAGTACTTGAATTTGAAAGTTTCATTTAATCCATCTTGATTCCTTACAGGTATCAGGGCATCTTGAAACTTAGTCATTTTAAGCCTAATTCTTAGGTTGTTCATGTTTTCAGAATGACTAGGCTTAGAGTCATAGTCTAGTATTGATTTCATGAGATGTAATTTTCTTATTGTGTGTTTTAACCTTTTTCTTACTACAGGTCTCCTTCCCAGCTGTTCCCTTCCTAATCCCTTCTTCCCCTCTTGAACTCTCTTAGCCTCTGTGATTTATCTATCAGAGTCTTGGAGCTGTTCAGTAGTGGACGTGTTGGGAACGTGTGCAGACCCCGAGGATCTGGTGACTCTGACAGATAGAGAACATTTTTGCATTTCACTGTTCTTCAAGCACGAGAAGCCATGACAAAATTGAAGAACGTGGTACTCCGAGGTTAACAGTCCAACTTAGCCAACATGTTTTATGATCATAACACATTATACTTGTATGTCCATTTTGGTATAGTGTGTGGTATGAGGCAGTGCCTTTCTGTCCAGATCACAGTAGACAGGTGTACAAAAAAACAAATTCTCAGTTGACACAAATGGTACCTGTTAGATATGTCAGCTTCTGGCATGATTTCCCCTGTCTTTTTGCCTCTGCCCTCCTGTTTTTGATCCTGTGCTGAATTTAGCTTTTGCTGACTGAAGGACTCTGGGCACTTTACCACTGGTGACCAGAACTGAGGGGCAAGTGCTCTCCGTGTGAATTGTATCGGTGATTAGTTTTTCCATGAGTGGCATATCTGATTTACTAGTAAGTCCCTAATAAAGTGCACCATGTGTGCCCAGGGCTGTAAATCTAATGCTACTAGTGTGCTACCCACATTAGTAGCCCTGTACCCATGTCTCAGACCTGCCACTGCAGTGTCTCTGTGCGCAGTTTTAAACTGCCATTCCGACCTGGCAAGTGCACCCACTTTCCAGACTCAAACCTTCCCTTTTACTACATGTAAGTCACCCCAACAGTAGGCCCACGGCAGCCCCGTAAACAGGGTGCAGTATATTTGATAGCTAGGTCATTTACTGGTGTATTTTACATGTCCTGATGGTGAAATACTGCTAAATTCGGGTTTCACTACTGCAAGGCCCATCTCTCCCATAGGATAACACGGGGATTGACTTGAAATATCTTTTAAGTGTAATTTCCCATTGGCAGCAGATAGAGATGTGGAGTTTGGGGTCTCTGAACTCACAAGTAAAAAATACATCTTTAGGTGAAGTTGGTTTTGAACTGTTTGAAAATTCCTCTGTTAGAAAGTGGGCTTTTTCTTGCTTAACCATTCTGTGCCTCTGCCTGACTGTGTGATACTTTTCTGGGTCAGGATGACAGTTGGACTGTTTGTGAATTCGCTCTAGATAGTGACACATAGGGAGCTGCATATCTGGGTGGGTCTGGGTGGGTCTTCTTGGGCTAGAGTGGTGGGAGAAGCTGGCACTTGCAGCTGAATAGGGCTGTGCAGTCTCCAACCCCATGAGTGTATGGGACCACAGCAGGGAAAGGCAGGGTCCTGAGCACTACAAAGACTTCTCTTTGAAGTGTTCCTACTTCAAAGACACAAATAAGTTCTGGACCTCTGACCCCACAGAGTTAGAACACTTCCGGACTGAGGATGTACCACCGGGAAGAAGAGATGGATACTGTAGGAGGGACTGCCACTCTTCCTGTTGCTTTGTTGCGCTGGCCTGCTGCTTCGTTCTGGGAGTGAAAGGACTGGACTTTACTTTACATCCTGCTTTCCAAGGTTCACCAAAGGCTTTTGTTGAACTTGCCTCCTGTTGAGAAGTCCCAGGGACATCAAAGACTTCATCTGCCAGCACCAGGGCTCCCTTGCCGAGAGTCCTGACTTGTCAGGTGGGGCCAAAGCCAGTTCCTGTGCCCTTGGAAGTGTGCTCTGGTGCAATTAAGAAGAAACCAAGCACATTGTCTCCAGAGTGACTTCAGAACCGTCCCCGCTGTCTGACTCCACGCTACTGCCTGCACCGGAGCCATGAGTCCTGCTGAGTGCAACAACCGCAACCTGAAACACAGGCCCGCCGCAGCATCTCCAAAGTCCTACCACAGCGTGAGTCCCAAGTGCTGTGTCACCGACATCCGTGACGCCTGACTGCTGCAGCACTTGTGGGCCCATGTTGTGGGTGCGACACCATAAAGTTGACACTTCACTTCTTGATCTGCTGGATTAATTGACCCTGCATGGTCGTAAGGACCCGACGCCTCACCATCGATGCCACATCCCCTCTCCTGCAACCGTAAGTAACCAATGCCTCACCTCCCTTGACTAGTAGTAAGGAACAGAAACCTAATTTCTGCGGTAGCAGTAAGAAACCAATGTCGCACCATCTCCAGCGACACCTCAGCTCCCCGACTCCAAACAACGTCTTTGTTTTCAAAGGTACTGTAACTGGGGTTCATGTGACTCCAGACCGACCCGCACTCCCTTGCAGGTAGTGTGGGACTGTTGGGAATGACTGTCAAGAAGCCGTGATAGTCACAGTTGGAACTATTGTGCTTCTAAGTCCTTTACTAAGAGATAACTTTTTTTAATGTGTAGCTTTACTTGTGTATGTTAAATTTTTGGCGTTTTGGTCTTGTTTCACTCAGATAAATACTGGCTATTTTTCTAAACTCATGTGGAGTACTTTTCGGGTGTTTTCACTGTGTTACTGTGTGTATGTGTGTGTGTAACAATATTTTACACATTGCCTCTGAGATAAGCCAGAATGCTCATGCCAACCTACCAAGGGGGTGAGTAGAGTTTATCTTAGCTGTGGACTCCTTTACCCTGACTAGAGTGAGGGTTTCTACGTGGACAAGGTGCAAACCACTGCCAACTAAAGAGCCCATTTCTCACTGTACATTGCTGTCAGATTCAGTGAAAAGATCTAAGAATGTTTGAGCAGGATCTCTTAACCACAGCCTTAAACTCCTTCTCAGAAACATCAGGTCTTTCGCAAACACAAACACTGCTGATAGTTTGAGGATTCAATGGCGTGCAGGAGAGGATGTAGCATAACGGTTGGAGCTGCCGACTTTGGAACTGGGGAAGTGTGGTTTCAATGGTTAGAGCGGCAGACCCTGATGCAGAAATCTGGCCCGGGACCATGGTTCAATTCCCGCCTCAGCGGGTCTTGGGCTCAATTTCCTCGGACCTGATAATTCTCTAATCTAATTCATGGTACCCACTCTGTAACTCTGGGCAATAGCTTGCTTAATCTCCACAACGGCCCCACAGCACTGGGATGCCTGGTTTCACCTTGGACGTTGCCCAGGAGTGGGCACCTCACAGGGCAAAGCCAGGAGGGGTTCCACAGCGGTATGCGTACAGTGCCTTGAGACCCTAATGGGGGAGTAGTGCGCTATACAAGTACGAAGTTTTACAGCAGGCTAGAGTCTTGGCATCACCTCAACATCCTGTGATTCTGGGCAAAGCACTTAATACCATGGTACAGTCTGAAACTTAATGATGTCCCTCATGTCACAAAAGTCATCAGAATGTGACAGTTATGCCTTAGTATGTTCAGAGTACTAACAGTCTAAAACCTAAAAAGTTCCACTGACAAGTTTATGGACGTGCTTTTTTTTAGAATGCAGAGTTCGACTTAGGTGGTGTTTGAATTAAATTAAATGTTAGCAGGAAAAAAGTGGTATCAAAATGTAATAAGGACTCTAGATTAACACTATAAACTATATTGAATTTCTGATAATAATTGATTATAATACATGTGCAAAAAATAGAAGAAATGTAATACTCTGCCATATCTATTGAAATGCATTAACCGAATATGTGTGCATTTAAATTAAATAAGATATGCATATTATTGAAGCATTATTAATGTTGAACCTATAAGAATGCATATTAAATGTGCTTTATTAAATCATATTAATTATATGTATGGCTGTCATTTTCTTGTGTTTGCTCAATTAAGGCCTGTAAGTTATAATTTGTGACTGCGTAGGAATGCTGATTTATTTTTTTCATAATGTGAAGTCTTCTTTCAGATTTTCCTCCCAGGATAAGCCTATTTACTGATAATAGACCCCATTGTATAAACAAAGAGAGGTTGTATTTCAGTGGCCTTGGAATTGGAACATTGTGGAACATGGATTGACATCTTATACAATTGTTTCAAACCTGCAAGGAGTCACATGGATGGAAGATGTTCTCATGATGATCCTGGGACTGAATACATGTGTTGCAGTTTGGAGTTGTGTGATCAACTATTATTAGATGATGCCCCTTTAATGTAACATGGATTGATTCTCACAGTGAATCAAATCGTTTTAGGAACTTTGATATTTTAATGTTCCTTTGGACTTTGGTCAGAGTCTGAGATTTTGGAGAAAGACTTGATGCTTACAGATCCCCAAACGCCTTTTCGGCTTGAGCTTTTGCTGAACAAGTTTTAAGTTCAAATGTATTTATCAAATGCATAGTTAATAAAAACCGTTACACTATAAACTAGCAGGAGGTAAAAGGAACTATAAATAGCATTCATCCATAAAAACATACTGTAAAAAAAACAAATCATTTCTATGCACCTCTGGCCATGCTGTGACAGAAACTGAGTCCTGGAGGTTGAAGTATAATCTTGAGCATATGTGCAAAATGCATGCAACTGGACTAGAATGGTGTTCAATGTTCATGAAATTCTTTCCCTCCCTATCCGGGGGTATATCCACTAGAATGCGCCTTGAGTTACCTTGGCGAGTCTTGGGTAAATTGTGTGTGAAGCCGTCTGATGCAAGAGCTTGTTCACTAGATTCATGAATCTCACTCCTCTACAAGCCAAAGGGATTGATGTCCCCTCCAGACAGCTTATACCTTCTTGGTGGCAAGATGGTACATTTAAAGCGAGAAACATTGGTTTAAGCATAAATTTCCTTTGACTCATGACCTCTGGCCACGTGCAGATAAGGTGGCTTATTGATTCCATTTTGTAGCCGCATAATCAACATCTTGGGTCTATGAACTCGCCCTTCTATGCTGGTAGGAAGTCCTTGGATTCAAAGAACCCAAAATGGAAAAGCCTAAAGCTCTGGTTGATTGCCTTGTGGAAGTGCACTCTGACATACAGTTGTGGTTTTCAGATTAGTATATGAGTTTATTACTGCCCAGGCATGCCTTCGGTTTGCCAATATGACCCTGTCTTGCACAATGGATTGTTTTTTGGATGAGAGGTTGCACATCTTTGCGAAGGCCGCTTGACCCATTTTACAGTTCCACGCTTCCTGGACCTCTAGCGCTATTAGAGGATTATATAGGTTGGCTGAAGAACAATACTTGTATGCTCAACCCTTGGAGAGGTATATTCCTCTCTGCCTTGCCCCTTGTCCTTTGAGATGTCCAATGAAGACTTAAAATTTCTTCCCAAGCCATTTTAGGTGACTCTTAATTGAGCTCCTGCCATGCTGATGTTTTCCTTTTTTACCTATCTTTTGTCCACCTTAGATAGAACCTGCGTGTCCGAGTTCTCCTTTTTTCCAAATTCTTTCTATCCTTTCTGTCCTTTTTGTCTTTTGCCCGCATGTAATCTTCCCCACACATGCCAGTTCCTAATTTGGCTATGGTAGGGTTGTTCCTTAGCTCACTGAAAATTGTTAATGTCCATTGACATTGATTAGTGTATGCCCAGCCTGAGCAACACATAGGGGGTCATTATGACCCCAGCGGACGTCATTAATATGGAGAAAAGTACTGCCAACAGGCTGGCAGTACTTTTCTCCATATTAAGACATTGGCGGTTTGGCTAAAGCCAAACCGCCAATGTACCACACCGACCGCCACAGCAGTAACGACCGCCGGGCTACAGACTTCACTCTCCAGCCCGGCAGCCGTCACTTGCCTGCCTGCAGAATTATGACCCCGCCTACCGCCATGATTTTCGTGGCAACCTTATGATTTTCAAGTCCCTTCACTGATAGGGGTCTTCCCCGCCCTGCCTCCCTAAGTTTCCTCGTCACCCCCCTTCCTCTCCAGACCCCCCCTTCCTACACGCACCTTCATTCACACACAAACACATGCATACACACTCATTCCACATTCATCCACGCATCCAGACATCAATTCACACACACATCCATACAAGCACACATGCATTCAAGCAACACAACATACACACACACACACACATCCATGCGTGCAAACACATACAACATGCAACACACACCCGCATTCATGCACGCGCAGGTATACATGCACGCACACACACACAACAGCCCCACCCCTCCCCTGTCGGAGCACCCAACTTACCTGTGGTCAGGGGGTCCTCCGGCAGAAGACGGGAGGGGGCGCTGCTGCCAGCAGCAGCGACCGCCAGCAGACCTCAGCCAGGCCGTATCATGTGTCATGATACGGTTTGCGGCGGTCTACTGGCGTGGCTCCTTACCGCCATCCGCCGGCATGGCCACAGCTGGATTTCTGCCATCCTTCTGGCAGAAATCCGGCTGTGGTCATAATCCGGCTGACGGCTGGTAGCCACGGTGACGGTCTTTTGCCGCCCGTCGCCGCAGCGATAGGCAATTTTTACCACTGGGGTCAAAATGACCCCGTTAATATCTTTTCCACAATTGATTCTGTTAGTGTTTTGTATCTTGGTCATTGAATGTTTAGTTTTGCTAATGTTAGTTTGACTAAACTTCTTTAGTCACCTTGGGCAACCCCTGGTGGTATTGTATATCTATAATTTCATATAGAGAATAATTTACATGACCTTAATCCTGAGTTTGTAGTAAATTTCCCTAGATTTATCCCTGATTGGAGTTTTCATTGTTTGGTAAAACGGGTCATACTGTTTGAGGTTATTGCATGGTAAATGGAACTTGTTTAATGGCTCTACTACACTCTGTTGCTGGGTCAAAAGGTTTGTCAACCTCCATGAGCACTGATTCCTGTGAAGGATGAAAATGCTCCAGCAACCCCGTGCCTACAAAAATACATGAATTCGTCCTTGTGTAATGTAACTGGTGCTCATGTGAAGCATCTCCAATACCTATGGGTCAAGTTCACCGCACAGGGGTCCTTGTGTAATGTAACTGGTGCTCATGTGAAGCATCTCCAATACCTATGGGTCAAGTTCACCGCACAGAGGTCCTTGTGTAATGTAACTGGTGCTCATGTGAAGCATCTCCAATACCTATGGGTCAAGTTCACCGCACAGGGGTCCTTGTGTAATGTAACTGGTGCTCGTGTGAAGCATCTCCAATACCTATGGGTCAAGTTCACCGCACAGGGGTCCTTGTGTAATGTAACTGGTGCTCGTGTGAAGCATCTCCAATACCTATGGGTCAAGTTCACCGCACAGGGGTCCTTGTGTAATGTAACTGGTGCTCGTGTGAAGCATCTCCAATACCTATGGGTCAAGTTCACCGCACAGGGGTCCTTGTGTAATGTAACTGGTGCTCGTGTAAAGCGCAATACCTTTGGGTTAAGTTTGCGCGACGATTCATTCTAGAGATTGTAGGTATTAGGAATCCCATAATCATTTGTTGAGAGGCAAAAATGATTTTTTGGTTTCTACTTTAAAAATAAATACACACTGTGATTGAACTTAATGTGAGAGAACAATCACCACTAAAAGTCTGGAAAGCCAGCTTGTTGATTCAAGAAGATATTGTTCTAAAGTAGTCTGTTGACATACCCTGGATTCTTGCAGTGACACTTGGTCTAGTGAATAGAAATATGGCGTCACCTCTTCTACTGTGTCTGTGAATCTGCAGTTTATAACAACGCTTCATAATAAAACACTCTTCCAGGTATGCGACTGGACGGCTTCCTACACCACCGTGGCAAGCTGCGCCGCTCCAACAACGGCATGAATCAATTCTGCTGTTTTTACATAGTAAGTAGAGAAAACATTTCCCCCGCTTTTCAGACATGAAAGATTAAACGATGTTGAGACAAAATTAGTTTGGTTCACGATCTTATTTTACCAAAAGCAAACACAATGCAAATCAATTTGCCAAATCATTACTTGTGGACTATGTTCTGAGTGTTAAAATCTATATGAAGCCGGTAAATTGAGTCAAAGGCAAATAAAATGTGTGGTCTATATCTTAAGCAGTGGTTTCGCCATCTATTTTCTCATGTGTGCCTCATGCAAAAACGTTCTGATGAAAAAGAATGGGCCCAAATTTGACTGCATGATTCTGTATTACAAAAGCAGCAAAATAGTGCACAATTATTTTTTACTGGTATCGTCATCAGCGCAAAGTGTATTTAATACAGTCTCAAGTGATCCATAGAAAGACTGAATCATTAAAAAAGAACTTCCAGTATGTGGAGAAGGGTCGTCATGTATATAGTGCACAGAGATGCCCAAAATAATGTATAATGTGTGTTATAGATGTTAGCCAAACTGATGCTGTACAACATTCTTTTGGTGAAAACTCAGTAAAGAAACATTACAAAGGAACTTCTGTATTTGTGATGCATTTCTGCCAATGGAGTTGAGCTGTGACATTAAATATTTTGTCAATGGATTTATTGAAGTAACAATCTTGTAGTACATTCAAGCAAACCAAAACAAATCTGCCCGCTCAATAGGAGCGTCCTCATCCATCAAATCAAGAACTGATTAGAGTATATCGACATAGTGCTCTAAATCCTATCAGTTTTCTGCAGAACCTCAATCCCGGGTCCGGATGAAGGCAGGAAACTGTCAGACATTCGAAGCCACAAAATAATATTCTCGGTTTTAAATAGCCATTTACCTAATAAGAAACTAAACCATATAAAATCAGGGGTAAACCACCAACTTAGCCACCTGGGCGCCGCCGATTAATTTCTTTTAAAATGCTAGCGCAGAACAATAGATGGGGACCTGACAAATATTTACTCAGTTTATAAGGAAAGGTGGGCAAAGTCCACCCACCCATGCTAGCATACGTTAGGAACTGCTCTGTTTTGGACACTTATTTTCTTCGTTGCAGTGGGGGCACTGGTATTATGCGATTTTGCATAGTATAGGTTTGCTGCACTTGCCCCATAATCCATCACCTACTGCATAGTTGCAGTTGTTGTTTCTAGCTCAAACAGATCAAAAGTTACAAACAATGACGCTGCATCTGCTGGTGTGCACTGGCAGGCCTTTTGTCACAGGATACAAATAAGGTGAGATCTTAGCTCCGGCAATATTAAAATATAAAAAGTGACAAAATATTGAAGTATTATATTACATAATGTGAACGATTACTTTGCACAATTTGGCTTCTCTTGCTGCTTAATTTAGTATACTTTGCTTCATAATTTGGTCCTTCCCTGCCCATATAATTTCAGTGGCCCTAGTCATACTAGTCCTTGCAATTTTGTTAGTTAAGAGGCTATGCCCACATGACCAGGAGAGTGCAACACACCAATTTAGGGCTGGGCGGTAAATCAATAACACCATATGTAGGAAGTTGGCTCTGTATGTGCTATTTCAAAGTAAGGAATAGCATGCACAGAGTCCAAGGGTTCCCCTTAGAGGTAAAATAGTGGTAAAAATAGATAATACTAATGCTCTATTTTGTGGTAGTGTGGTCGAGCAGTAGGCTTATCCAAGGAGTAGTGTTAAGCATTTGTTGTACATACACATAGACAATAAATGAGGTACACACACTCAGAGACAAATCCAGCCAATAGGTTTTTGTATAGAAAAATATCTTTTCTTAGTTTATTTTAAGAACCACAGGTTCAAATTCTACATGTAATATCTCATTCGAAAGGTATTGCAGGTAAGTACTTTAGGAACTTTAAATCATAAAAATTGCATGTATACTTTACAAGTTATTGACAAATAGCTGTTTTAAAAGTGGACACAGTGCAATTTTCACAGCTCCTGGGGGAGGTAAGTTTTTGTTAGTTTTACCAGGTAAGTAAGACACTTACAGGGTTCAGTTCTTGGTCCAAGGTAGCCCACCGTTGGGGGTTCAGAGCAACCCCAAAGTTACCACACCAGCAGCTCAGGGCCGGTCAGGTGCAGAGTTTAAAGTGGTGCCCAAAACACATAGGCTAGAATGGAGAGAAGGGGGTGCCCCGGTTCCGGTCTGCTTGCAGGTAAGTACCCGCGTCTTCGGAGGGCAGACCAGGGGGGTTTTGTAGGGCACCGGGGGGGACACAAGCCCACACAGAAATTTCACCCTCAGCAGCGCGGGGGCGGCCGGGTGCAGTGTAGAAACAAGCGTCGGGTTCGCAATGTTAGTCTATGAGAGATCTCGGGATCTCTTCAGCGCTGCAGGCAGGCAAGGGGGGGATTCCTCAGGGAAACCTCCACTTGGGCAAGGGAGAGGGACTCCTGGGGGTCACTTCTCCAGTGAAAGTCCGGTCCTTCAGGTCCTGGGGGCTGCGGGTGCAGGGTCTCTCCCAGGCGTCGGGACTTAGGATTCAAAGAGTCGCGGTCAGGGGAAGCCTCGGGATTCCCTCTGCAGGCGGCGCTGTGGGGGCTCAGGGGGGACAGGTTTTGGTACTCACAGTATCAGAGTAGTCCTGGGGTCCCTCCTGAGGTGTTGGATCTCCACCAGCCGAGTCGGGGTCGCCGGGTGCAGTGTTGCAAGTCTCACGCTTCTTGCGGGGAGCTTGCAGGGTTCTTTCAAGGCTGCTGGAAACAAAGTTGCAGCCTTTCTTGGAGCAGGTCCGCTGTCCTCGGGAGTTTCTTGTCTTTTCGAAGCAGGGGCAGTCCTCAGAGGATGTTGAGGTCGCTGGTCCCTTTGGAAGGCGTCGCTGGAGCAGGATCTTTGGAAGGCAGGAGACAGGCCGGTGAGTTTCTGGAGCCAAGGCAGTTGTCGTCTTCTGGTCTTCCTCTGCAGGGGTTTTCAGCTAGGCAGTCCTTCTTCTTGTAGTTGCAGGAATCTAATTTTCTAGGGTTCAGGGTAGCCCTTAAATACTAAATTTAAGGGCGTGTTTAGGTCTGGGGGGTTAGTAGCCAATGGCTACTAGCCCTGAGGGTGGGTACACCCTCTTTGTGCCTCCTCCCAAGGGGAGGGGGTCACAATCCTAACCCTATTGGGGGAATCCTCCATCTGCAAGATGGAGGATTTCTAAAAGTTAGAGTCACTTCAGCTCAGGACACCTTAGGGGCTGTCCTGACTGGCCAGTGACTCCTCCTTGTTGCTTTCTTTGTTCCCTCCAGCCTTGCCGCCAAAAGTGGGGGCCGTGGCCGTAGGGGGCGGGCAACTCCACTAAGCTGGAGTGCCCTGCTGGGCTGTGACAAAGGGGTGAGCCTTTGAGGCTCACCGCCAGGTGTCACAGCTCCTGCCTGGGGGAGGTGTTAGCATCTCCACCCAGTGCAGGCTTTGTTACTGGCCTCAGAGTGACAAAGGCACTCTCCCCATGGGGCCAGCAACATGTCTCTAGTGTGGCAGGCTGCTGGAACTAGTCAGCCTACACAGACAGTCGGTTAAGTTTCAGGGGGCACCTCTAAGGTGCCCTCTGGGGTGTATTTTGCAATAAAATGTACACTGGCATCAGTGTGCATTTATTGTGCTGAGAAGTTTGATACCAAACTTCCCAGTTTTCAGTGTAGCCATTATGGTGCTGTGGAGTTCGTGTTTGACAGACTCCCAGACCATATACTCTTATGGCTACCCTGCACTTACAATGTCTAAGGTTTTGTTTAGACACTGTAGGGGTACCATGCTCATGCACTGGCACCCTCACCTATGGTATAGTGCACCCTGCCTTAGGGCTGTAAGGCCTGCTAGAGGGGTGTCTTACCTATACTGCATAGGCAGTGAGAGGCTGGCATGGCACCCTGAGGGGAGTGCCATGTCGACTTACTCGTGTTGTCCTCACTAGCACACACAGGCTGGCAAGCAGTGTGTCTGTGCTGAGTGAGAGGTCTCCAGGGTGGCATAAGACATGCTGCAGCCCTTAGAGACCTTCCTTGGCATCAGGGCCCTTGGTACTAGAAGTACCAGTTACAAGGGACTTATCTGGATGCCAGGGTCTGCCAATTGTGGATACAAAAGTACAGGTTAGGGAAAGAACACTGGTGCTGGGGCCTGGTTAGCAGGCCTCAGCACACTTTCAATTGTAAACATAGCATCAGCAAAGGCAAAAAGTCAGGGGGCAACCATGCCAAGGAGGCATTTCCTTACACCATACCTTGAAACAGCAAGTTTATCTGCCTATCAACCCCTACAGTAATGGTGAGATACTGCCTTCGGTAGATTGGCACAAAAAAGTGACCCTTCTGCTTCAGCTAATGGCATAATCAGACACAATTTATTTCCTTTTTTTTTATTTATAGTGAGCTTTTATCTAGACAAACAAAATAGCACATATTTGCTGTTCATTGCCGATAAAACGACAGCACAGATTAATACCAGACTATCTGTGGAAGGTCCTACCAAAACAAGTCCAAGGCATAGATATTCTTGGAGAAGGACATGCTACCCCTGGCAGAGTTGGATTAATGAAAATGCATAGGGCACACAACTGAACAGGGAACACTATTGTCTGGTTTCTCTAGCAATAGGTCTCTTATATTTTCCATTCGTAAATCCACAAACAAACCTGCAGGGGGAACTATAGACAAAATACTGCCCTATCAAAGCTAAAAAATAATTGGATGGATCCCACACACCTTAAATGAGCTGATGGTGGGCTACACCATTTGTTCTTTCGATAGAGAACAACGGAAGGGAGTAGGTGCCATGGGTAATTTTGAAGCAAATGACAGTCCATACTTTCAAACTGTCATTCTTTTAAATGGAGAGCCCTTCATGTCACAACAAAAAAATCTAAGTCTATACACGTTTTCAGTTTTTCATGAACTAATCTGGATAGCTTGGATCTCTTATACCTTCACAATGAAAACATCTTTCTTTTGAATTTTGAAGCATGTAGTACCTCAACAGCCAACCAACAGATTCTCTCAGAGACTCTTGGATCTTGGACACTTTTTATTTTTTACTATTTTATTTTTTACACCTTGTGACATACCTGGAGCATCCCAGTTATAACCTTACCATTATCACATGGGACGTCGACTTACAATTCAATGCATCTCTAACATTGCTGCATCAGAAGTGGGTGCTTCCTTTCACGTAGGAATGTTTCACCATTTCATTGTAAATTTTTTGGAAACTGCCAAAACAAATGCCCCTCTAAGAAGCCACCTGCCCCCACCAAAGATTATGCTAAGCCCGGGAAAGTCAGAAATAACACTTGTATCAATTATACTTATACCAGACCTGCACAAGATGCTTTTGTTGAGCGAAATGTAGGTCTGTGAACTCATTCTTCACAGTATCTACCTCCATCCTATGATTCTTACTTTCATGAGGCAAAGCATAATTTAGTTTATTTGAGTGTTTTATTAAGCACCAGTATGACCAAAGGAGGCTAAAGAGTGCCAAGTGGGCAGGAGTCAAGATTAGGAGCCACATTCCAGTAAACGCCATTTGGATGTGTGTGGTTGAGTGAAGATATGGCCCCTTCAGGTCCTTGAGGGCAGATCTGATGTTGGTTTGCTGACAGATGATGTGGAAGAGTTTCAGACAAAGAAGTTATTTTAGTACTTCATACACATGACCTGGAACTGCACAGCCTTTTGCTCATACTGGTGACAAATCCTAGACAACCTTAGCAGAGCTTCAGGCTGGGTTATACCACTGGAGACACAACAAGTACTACTAGGTTTTATCCCTTCTCTCTCTGGTAAGAAACTAAGTAGAAAGTTTGTTACACTGGGCCTAAAATTGGCAAAGCTTTGCATCACCATAAAATGGTTGAGTCCCACCACTCCTGGATATAATGAAGGGCTTAAGGGTATCACTGAATAGGGCACAGCAGAAGAAATCCATGTGAAGCATGCTCGCCTTGATGATAAAGTGGAAGACAGGAACCTCCTTCAGATGAAACTGCTGAACAATTACCTGGCACACATACCCAATGTGTTGTATAACTATGCAATAGCCTTTACTATCTATACTGTTTCTGTTATCTAGTGAACAGAATGCCTTACACAAGAGCTGGGTGGGATGGGAGGGGAGAGTTAAACACGTTGATATGATCTTACTGTTGAACCTATGATTTATATCTTTTATGCAGTGGTATCATATTCCCCTTGCTGATCTCTGTACAAAACCAATAAAGAACATTAAAAAATAAAATAAGTTCTTTTACGCTATCCAAAATCGTTTGAAGTTTGAAATAATAGTAAAACAATTGGTTGGAATAAGGCTGACTTTAGGGTCTCTGGTCAGAAGATATAGGCAGTAATTCAAGCACAGAGGTGAAGTAATTGCTGATTAGCGTGCATTTAACAATTCTTTATTCCCAGCAAAGTCTTCAATTTTGTAAATATAATTTTCCCTTTTAAATTTGAACTGAGCATCCCATTACACTGAACAGCATTTTATTGCTGCACTCTACATATTTCAAGTTTTTCCAGGTTGCAGCTACTATGTCTCCTCTCATTCTGGAAAAAAATACATCAAATATACATTTTGGGATTCACTTCCCGGTAGTAAGCAAATCTTTTATAGGTGAGATTTAGTCTATTCAAGTAAATGTCCCAGCTCTTTATTATATAAATGTACATCCAGTTCTTTTTCAAATCAATCCAAGCTTTTAGTTTCACACACAGTCTTTCTTTCATATTTAGAACTTGATCATTGACTTCATAATAAACAATGTCCAGATCTTGTCTCTACACATTTCAGGGACAGCTATTGCTACCCAGACATTTTTTACTTGTAAGTCAGAAAATCTGATTAGCCTAATAAAATGTCCATGTGACATGGAAAATGAAGAACGGACATAATGGGGGTTATTCTAACTTTGGAGGAGGTGTTAATCCGTCCCAAAAGTGACGGAAAAGTGACGGATTTACCACCAGCCGTATTACGAGTCCATTATATCCTATGGAACTCGTAATACGGCTGGTGGTATATCCGTCACTTTACCGTCACTTTTGGGACGGATTAACACTCCTCCAAAGTTAGAATAAACCCCAATGTGTATTAACATTTCGCATTGAAGAACAAAAATCAACCACAAGTAACTCAAATACAAAATCCTAGGAAGAAACTGACTAAAGCAGAAACATAAAACCTCCCACCTTATATGCCAATCTGTTAACAAATTCAACCTCCGTTATGAGGAAGGGTTATAACAAGACTTTCATTACAGCGCCAATTATATTGGATAGAGACAATAATTGTTACAGGCAATGGCAGTAAATGAACAGCAATGGTCTCTTTTTATAAATAATACTATAATCTCAGTGTGGTAAATGAACTGCAACATTAACTCAGTAACATCTAATAGGAAAGTAATATGGAAACCAAATTTGCTGAGTGTATGTAAACTTATCTACAATAACTATATATTCAGGCATAAAATGACCATATGGCTATATCCCAAGCAACGTATTCACTTGTCTGAGAACCAGCTTGAATTGTAAAAGGTTCAACAGTGACCTCTGTAAAAACATGATGCCGGCTGACAGTGCCTTGAATGCAACAGATATATGCTTTGTTTCTCTTTGTGCCATGAGAACCAATAAGGAAATGAACACTAGCAAACATACTCTCTAAAAAAGACGAGAAGACAAGGGATACTCTGTGTAAAAGTCCATCCAGACAAAAGTGTGAAGGGGAAATGAAAACAGTGAAAACACACAGTACTAGGAAGTAAAAGTCTTACCACATTCTTTAAGGTTCTCATCTGACCAGTCTCGACAGTCCTGCTTCGTGTCACACACTTTGCTGATATCAATGCACTCGCCGTTCTTGCACTGAAACTTGCTGGAGCCTTCACACGTTACTTCCACTACAATACGGAAGAGAGAAGAATCCCTGATACCATCCTGTGTTGAGGTTCTATTGGTTCTACTGGATGAGGTAGATGATTGCTACATACCATTCATGCAACCGGCCTCGTCACTACTGTCAGGACAGTCATGCACCTTGTCGCACTGCCTCATTCCATGGATGCAGGTCCCATCTCCACACTGGAATTCATCAGGACGGCAGGTCACAAGGGCTACAAGTAATGGAAAGAAAGTGTGACTTGACTAATGAGATGGATTCTAGGCGATTCAATATATTCCAGAAAAATAGCAATACTTGCCCATCTCGACTGCCCACTCCCGACTCAGACTATCCCTTTTACTTCAGAAATCATTGGTCAATACATGACTATGATAGGTAAGAGAGATGGCACAGCTGTTGGCCAAATAAAAATGTCACCCACAAGCATTGACAAAGGCAACAGGTCAGAATATTTATAGTGGAAATAGTGTGTGTATTTTACAATAAGTTTTTTCTGCACATAGGTTTATTCGATTGCACGTGGATTAAGGACAATGCAATTCCTACGAGTCTGGTCAGTGAAAAGGATAGTGCACATGCTATGGGTGTGGTATTTGTTTAAGCGCCTGGTTGCAGTAGTATCACTCAAAAAATCTGTTTTCTTTTAAGCGGCTAACAAGTGAAATAACATTTCTTGTGTTTTTTAGAGGATCTGGCAAGTGAATAGTAATTTAAGGTGTTTTGTGTTTAAAACATAAGTCCAGTGAAGTGTTTTTCTTTGTCTTGTCTTTAAACAACTGTGTGGTGCATGGTTACTGTTAGACCAGGGATGGCTCCTCCATGAGGGTGGAGGAGCGTTGCACCCCCCCGCTAGCAGCGGCACCTGCAAAACCTTTACAAGGGGCAGTGCCACAGGGGTGACAAGTGTGAGGGGGGGTGCTCAGCACTCCCCCTCAGAACACATGTGAGTTTGGCCTGCCGTCTCGGGCCGGCCAAACACACATGCGCAGTGGGCACTTTCCAGCCCAGTGTTAGAAATGGGGTCTTTGGTTGGCAGTCAGGGTACTCCCTGTCCAAGCAAGGACCCTCACTCTAGTCAGGGTAAAAGAGAATCACCCACAGCTAACCCCGGCTTACCCCTTTAGTAGCTTGGCACAAGCAGTAGGCTTAACTTCAGAGTGCTAGGTGTAAAGTATTTGTACCAACACACCGAGTAACTTAATGAAAACACTACAAAATGACACAGCACAGGTTTAGAAAAATAGGAAATATTTATCCGATCCGAAAACCATGCAGCGCGGATTGCGATCTCACTAGCCTCCGTCAGCGATGCTGTGCGTCGTTTCTCCAGCTTCGGGCGTTGATCTTCGGGTCGCGTTGCAGGCGAGCATCGATTTTGAGCCGCGAAGCTGGCGGTGCGTCGATTTTCCAAACGCAGATATGAGTTGCGTAGATCTTTTCCCTGCACAGCGTTCTGTGAGTGGATTTTTTCCTCTTAGGCTGCCTGCTTCTCCTTTCAGGGCCCCAGGAACTGGATGGGCACCACCTGGCAAAGTAGGAGTCTCTCCAGAGACTCAAGGTGCTGGCAGAGAGAAGTCTTTGCTGTTCCCAAGACTTCAAACAACAGGAGGCAAGCTCTAAATCAAGCCCTTGGAGAGTTCTTCACAAGAAGGAAGGCAACACAAAGTCCAGTCTTTGTCCTCTAACACAGGCAGAAGCAGCAACTGCAGGATAGCTCCACAAAGCATAGTCACAGGCAGGGCAGCTCTTTTTCCTCAGCTCTTCTCCAGGCAGAGGTTCCTCTTGGTTTCCAGAAGTGTTCTAAAGTCTGTGGGTTTGGGTGCCCCCTTATACCCAATTTCTCCTTTGAAGTAGGCCTACTTCAAAGCAAAGTCTATCTTGAATGTCAAATCCTGCCTTGCCCAGGCCAGGCCCCAGACACTCACCAGGGGGTTGGAGACTGCACTGTGTGAGGGCAGGAACAGCCCTTTCAGGTGTGAGTGACCACTCCTCCCTTCCTCCTAGCACAGATGGCTCATCAGGGAATGCAGACTACACCCCAGCTCCCTTTGTGTCACTGTCTAGTGTGAGGTGCAACCAGCCCAACTGTCAAACTGACCCAGATAAGGAATCCACAAACAGGCAGAGTCACAGAAATGGTACAAGCAAGAAAATACTCTCTTTCTAAAAGTGGCATTTTCAAACACACAATCTTAAAATCAACTTTACTAAAAGATGTATTTTTTAATTGTGAGCTCAGAGACCCCAAACTCCATATGTCCATCCGCTCCCAAAAGGAATCTACACTTTAATCAGATTTAAAGGTAGCCCCCATGTTAACCTATGAGAGGGACAGGCCTTGCAACAGTGAAAAATGAATTTAGCAATATTTCACTGTTAGGACATATAAAACACATTACTATGGTGGTCATTCCGACCTCGGCGGTCTTTTCTCCAGACCGCCGAGGCCGGGGGAGACAGAATACCGCCATTGCCGGCGGTATTCATGCCTCCCTATTACGACATTTCCACTGGGCCAGCGGACGGTAACAGCGTTACCGTCCGCTGGCCCAGCGGAAATGGCACATCAACATTGCCGCTGGCTCGTAATAGAGCCGGCGGCAATGTTGAGGTGCAGCGGGTGCAGTAGCACCCGTCGCGCATTTCACTGCCCGAAATTCGGGCAGTGAAATGCGCGATGGGGCTATGCCTGGGGGCCCCTGCACTGCCCATGCCAAGTGCATGGGCAGTGCAGGGGCACCCCCAGTCCCCTTACCACCAGCCTTTCAATGGCGGTGTTTACCGCCACGGACAGGCTGGCAGTCGGGGACTCATAATCCCCCGGGCACCGCTGCCCTGGGGATTATGCCCGCCAGGCGGAAGCCTGGCGGGAAAGTGGAGGGGCTGGCGGTATGACCGTGGCTTTTGCGCCACGGTCAGAATTGCTGGTGGAACACCGCCAGCCTGTTGGCAGTGTTACCGCCAACATACCGCCGGCCGCCAGGGTCGAAATGACCCCCTATATGTCCTACCTTAACCATACACTGCACCCTGCCTTTGGGGCTACCTAGGGCCTACCTTAGGGGTGCCTTACATGTAAGAAAAGGGAAGGTTTAGGTCTGTCAAGTGGGTACACTTGCCAAGTCGAATTTACAGTTAAAACTACACACACAGACACTGCATTGGCAGGTCTGAGACATGATTACAGAGCTACTTATGTGGGTGGCACAACCAATGCTGCAGGCCCACTAGTAGCATTTGATTTACAGGCCCTGGGCACCTCTAGTGCACTGTACTAGGGACTTACTAATAAATCAATTATGCCAATCATGGATAAACCAATTACATACACATTTTGTAAAGGAGCACTTGCACTTTAGCACTGGTTAGCAATGGTAAAGTGCCCAGAGTAACAAAAACAGCATTTACAGCCACTCCCTGCCCCTTCAGCTCACACTTGCAGCTTTCTGCTTTCTCCCTTTGCGACGCTGTTTCGTTTTTCTCTCCTTCCGTCTTTTCCATATGTGTCTTTTGCTCAAAGCAAATGTTTAAGGCAGAAAAATGGGTGCCGGCCCTCAAAAATAAGTGCTGGTGCCCCGCACTGCAAACTACTGGCTCAAATTAAGCACTGGCTAAAATGCCAGCCAGGTGAAGTGTTCTCTACTAGGCGTGTCTCAAAAGGAACTTTAACTGATCCGGTAAATTATTACTTTTTTCCTCCAATGGCCTGGTCCGCAGAGTGCCCCTTACAGTGAGTTTTTCAAAAGGTCCAACCATGAAGTGCTAGTGACTGACCTTCCCAAATGATGGTTGACTGTATTTCACAATGAAGTAGAGGATCTCCTCCTGAGATTTATTTTTTAAATAAATTGAGTAATCCGTAGTGCATTGTAAATCTCAATGGGACAGTCATATTAGTCAAATAAGTGTAATAAAATGCTACATAACAGGAAGGATCGGAAGGTATGTCTCAAATTCACGTTTTTGAAAACTACTGACTCATGGCTCATTGTCAATGGTCATTTGACCTGGAGCCTCCTCCCTGCTACTGGGAAGTCAGGCAACCTTTTGCAGCGCTTCACTCCTTGCACCCATTTTCCACTTTATATAATGCAGAAAGCACAAGCGTTTCTCGGTCCGTCGGTGCTTCATCACGCATATCTCCCTTCCTTTCCCAACCTAAGGATACGGGGAGAGAGCGGAGCAAAATGCAACAGACAATGACAACCTCCCTAGTAAACACTAAAATGTAAACCGAGCAGTAACACAAGCCACACACTTAGCAAACTTTATTTACTCATCTCCTAGAGATGAAGAAGCTCCTCCAGAAACTGCCAGAACATGTTCTATTGCTCAGTATCGCCTCCATCGGCATCCTCTGAATTATGATGTGTTAAGTTTATGTGTCTCCACCCCCACAAGGCCTCTCTGCATTAGGTATTTAGGTGCTAACTCGTGGAACACACATGTTTTAGTTGTGAGTCCCATGAATTCAGAACGATTATTAAAAAATATATCTGTTTGAATTATATTTTTAGATGTATTTTTGTGTCGGTGTGGTATCAGAATACCTTACTGGGAATATTGTCTTACATAAATAAAGTGTTCTAAATATTGTTTACTAATATAGTTCCACTTTGGAGTAATAAAAGAAAATGTACACCCAATGGGACAGTTATTTCTATACGATTTTTAGAATACGATATTTATATCAGACTATATTTCCGACAAAAATATTCTAATATATAAACACTTAATCATAATAAGTGCATTCTGAATACATACATTTTGCATAATGTGCCTTCCGAGGCGTTGTCTGCGCTCAGTGTAGTGACTACATTGTTTTTCAATTAAGACCTAGTTTAACTTCATTTATAATATTGATGACGCAGAAATGAAGGTTTTTACATTTATTAGCGCTTAAACGTAGTACTGCAATAATCAAGTGTGACTTTAACGGAACGAATAAAGATTGTACGGGGACAAATGTGCCCTCAGAGTAGTTTGCCAACATTTATAAGCGTGCTTTATATAACGTGATGTATTAGAATTGTACGAATCTGACATAATCGTAAACGTGTGGTATGATTTGCTTGTTAGAAATGTTTTAGCTTAGCATAACTTTAGTGGAGGCTTTGGCCTAGCTGCCTTGTCTCATGGTTTAGATGCTCGTGTTTTTCCAACGTGCTAATAAAAGTGTATCCTTGCTTGAAGCTGTACTTTTCCAGTGAGATCGTTCACATGCTTATCTTTAAGGTTTCGTGCCAGCCTGGCATCTTCTTCTTTGCTCCAAGGTCAATCTACAGGTGCAGACGATGGACGCTCTGAAAGTGAGTTAATTGGTAACATATGTTGCAACTTACGTTCCCGACTCCAAGCATAATGTATGCCTAGGTAGAAGCTTGTGAACTGTAGTTTTTGATTGGACAATTTGAAGCCAACCTATGAACCCTCCAATGGAAGACCCTACTGGATTTGAACTGTTGTCTATTTAAACCAGGTGCACAAGAGGAAAACGGCCATTAGCTATTATTGGACATGCGCCTTTACCAGCCCATTACCCGTTATTGCCGACTTCGATGCCAATTGATGTTCGATGAGACTTTGATGCTTTCTCTAATCGAGAGAAAGAGACTTTAAGTAATTCTCGCCCTAGAGACTTTAACTTCGATTCGTCCCTTTGCATGAAGTAATAGTTTTGTCCTTTATCTTGCCGCTGTGAGGCAATTGCCCCGTCCACCCTGCCCCTTTGCCCAGTCCCATGCTGATCGAATCCGGTACCTGTGAGACGAAGACTTCCTTGAATGCTGATTGAATTTGGTAAATATGAAAGGAAATTGTACAATTGCATTGTGTTCTTTTTAGGTAACCAACTGCTGATTTTTGATAAGAGCCCTAGTTAGGAGTTTTCTAAATTAATGTTGCTAAATTGTTTTTGCATGAAGTCCCACATGCCGATGCTAATTTGAGGTTAGATGAGGATTCTTTTGTCGCACGATGCAAATTTGAGACCTTGTTATGCTGACCAATGTATGCAATTAGCTCATTACAGATTATAGTTTTAGTGGTTTGCATTGCTATTATCGAATGCATTGTTATTCAAATGCTGCATAGATTGCATCTGTTTCGTCGTTATGGACAGCTATTAATGTTCATTTACATATATCATTTGGTGTTGAGACATGTTTATATTGTGCTAGCTTTGTTAATATAGGGAAATAAATTCATTAACTTTGAATAAACTGGTGTGGTTATTCATGACCGAAAGGTCATGGTTCGCCGAAATGTATTCTGGATTAATTGTGAAATGTTATGTTGATCAGGGTATTGCTTATGTTCGTTATTGATTATTGATCGATTAAATTGATTACTCTCGGGTGAAGAGAGCCCCACTTGGTCAAAAGATTCATCGACCCAAGAGCGTTCAGATACAGGTAATTTATTAAGTACGGAACGCTCTATCAGTAGATGGTAGCAGAGGACGGTTTCGCCCTTTGGGACCCCTCACTCTTAAAGTATATGGTGTTGAATTAACGGTTTCGCCCTTTGGGACCCCACTCGAGAAGTTGAATTAGATTTTTCTTGGGTAAAACAGATTGAGAGAATGATGATGGGCTAAGTCCCCCGTGACTTTCCCGGGATCTCGGAGCTTGCGAATGGAGAGAATGGAGGTGTGAGATCGGCGTTGGCGGTACTAGTGATGGTATGAGTGAAGTTAGGATTTTGCGCTTGCACAGCTTATTGCCGCAGATTGTTTGAAAAGGTTGCGAGGATTTTAGAGAATAGCGGAGGTGCGACTCCGAGTGTAGGAGTAGGGAAGTCGTCGAACTTCGTAGAGAATAGCGGAGGTGCGACTCCTGAGTGTGAGAGTAGGGAAGTCGTCGAACTTCATGTGCATGTGGCGCTTTGTGCAGGAAAAAGGTCCACGTGGTTGTTGTTGTTGAGACGGGCCCTGCGAGGTCAAGAGACTCCGGAGTATGTTGAAAAGTGTATGAGACACTTGTTTTATGTTGTGGTCTGGTCGGTTTAATAGGTTGACCGGGCGTGGTCAACGAGTCGGTACGTGTGTTAAGGGAGTGAAAGAAAACTTCGACTTCAGGCTTTGACAAAATTCTAAGTGCACTAGAATAGATCATTGACAAGTTGAGAGCAGGTCTGCGGGTCAGATTTGCTTGCGAAAGTGGGGACCGAGAAAGATGGAATAACTGCCGAGACTAGTGAAAAATCCCTAAGGTCCTGAAGCGATTGTGTTACCCTTCCTGTAGTAAACCGACAGATCTGTTTTATTATTATTTGGTTGCTCGCGATATATGCTAGAAGTTGTTACGGGAGGAGCTGAGTGAAAGGAGGACAAGCCGCGAGGCTTTGTCAGCCGCAGTGTGTGTGAGTGTGACGTCACTAGGAGCCGCGCTGGGATAGGTTGGTTGTAGAGAAGGGTCGCGCACGGATTGGACGCAGTCCGTGGGGCTCGATTGGAAGGGGAAAGGCAAGCGAAGAGTATTCCGGGAATTAAAGTCACCTATTGATTACAAATTTGTGAAATAAAAGACGAGAAAATGAAATTCTTTAAAGCATTAAAGAGTGCGATGAAGGGGGAGTCTTACATTAAAGCGAGCGTAGGAGAGGAGACGCCACCCGAAGGTACACCAGCTTACATTGTAATGGAGGAAAGGGGGGTAGCTCCGTGCCTTTGGCTAAAGCAATGGCACAAGCTGACAGAGAAACATGGGAGCGTAGCGTTCCCGATCCATGGGACATTCAATATAAGGATCCTAGAGAATTTGAGATTCGCGATGTACGACATGAAGGTACCTCCAAGGCCAGCACAGTTTGAGGCTCTAGCGATTTGGGAACTAATGGCTAGACAGCAACAGCAAAAGAAGTTCGAGACCAGGATAAGAAAGGCAGAAAAGACACTAGCGGACGCTAGGTGGGATAATGCACAGAAGGTGTGGAGGTCAGATATATTGCAGGGGATAAAATTGTTTCCCGCAATTGCTAAGGAAAAGAGGCGACAGGCAAGAAAGCTACCTGTAAGACAAACAGGAGGTGTTCCAAAGATAGAGAAGACGAGTCAGATGATGAGGAGTTCATCATGCAATTGCTGAACGACCGTCCACCGCCTTATGCAGAGAATGGACAAGGTCCAAGTACCAGTTCTGCCCCTCCGGCACCGGTACAGAATAATGAAACTCCGAATTCAGAAGCGCCATCGGGATCTAAGGACCCGAGTTTACTGTTCACCCCGCAGATACCGCAGGTCAGGAGAATATATCCAGATGTGCCTACATTGAAAACAGCAGAAAATTATCAGCCGCAGGTCCCAAGGTACTACAGCAGTGACAATGGTACGGGAATGATTATAGATCCAACCATAATGGGAGTACAGAATGGTCGCAACCCAACATTGGCACAAGCTGAATCAACTCAGTTTTTGATGCCTCAAAAGCAGATGCAAGGGGGAACCGCACATGCTCAGATGACAGGGAGTCAGACGGGCATGCCGGCAATGATGACCCATAGTGTAGGAATGAACATGCCTCAGAACCTGGGGAATGGACAGAACCCAGATGCGATATCCCTACCCATTACTGTAGGTCCACCGGTACCTTTGTACGTGCAGCCTAACTCAGGTATGAGCGGTCAAGGATCAATGGTGCAGAGTGGGACGGAAAGGAGGTGCATAGAAAACACTCCAGAAACAACTCCGATAGTGGCTCAGCCAACTGGATCTGGGTCCTTGATGGAGTTTAGTCCCATATGTGCTCAGTCAACAGTGGTGAGGTCGAGTCCCCCACTGATGATACCGCTATCATCGAACACTGAGAAGTTGCCGCAACCATCAATGGCAGTCGATGTGAATGCTACACTGATGGGGTTGAATCCGCAACAGCTGACACAGTGGTTCAACAGTCTAAATTCCACACAAAGCTCAGCCAGTGGGAAGGGAGAAGAGGACTATCTGAATAGGGTCAGGTTGAACATGGAAGCAGAAGAATTGGTGGAAGGGACTATGGGGGTGAATAGGTTAGAGTCCTACTCAGAAGAAGAGCTGAGGTATCTGTGTCCCAGGATTACGAGAGAAGTGAACAAGGTACATAGAAGCTTGCAAGAAATAGCTGACAAAAACGGGGTTGATATAGACAAGACAAAACACTTGAGCAGGAGCTATAGATTGGATTTCAGGACCACAGACTTTGAACACATGAGGTCAGCAGGCATGAAAACGCACCTTAGAGAATTGCTGCAGAGTGCACAAGTGTGGAGGTGCTTAGACAAATGGGAAAGCAGGTGGGCAAAGAAAAAGGAAAAGAAGAAAGACAGTGTCCCAGAGCACAACGAGAAAAGACCACAGAGTAGTGATGCAATAACCATGTTACCAATGAGGGAGACAGCAGGGGGAAAATTAATACATGTACCGTGGCACAGAAGCGACATTCAGTCTTTCACGGATGATTTTCCCAAACTGAGAGAGAAACCGATTGAATGGTATCAGCAGACTGATAGGTTTGTGAAGCTTGCGAAATGTCTTTGGGAAGACCTGAACACCCTCTTTGAGATTGTGGTTCCGGCAGATTTGTGGGAAGACTGCAAAAGGGCTGTAGGTTGGCCGACAAGTGAACCAGAGAGAGACAGGGATACGGGTGCACCATCACCTATGGTAATGAGCTTGTACTATAAGGTGATTGAGCATTTGAAGACGAAGGTTGCCGCGAAAAATGTGGATTGGCAGAAGATTGATCGAACTGCCCAAGAGGCTAAAGAGTCGATCCATGGTTACTATGAGAGGTTGTTGAAGGCGTTCAAGAACTACAGTGGCACGGAAACAATAGAGGCGAAGGACATGCTTCATTTTGTGTTTAGATTTGTGGAAGGGCTGAGACCAGAGATAAGTCAGATGATAAAGACGCATTTGATTTGTTGGCAGTTGAAACCGATTGATGAGGTGTTGAATTATGCGAAATACTGTAGCGACGAAATTGAGGTGAAACAGAAAAGGTTGAAAGAGAAAGTGATGGTGATGCAACTTAAAGCAGCTCAGACAGGTCTGCAAGGTTTGCAAGGGTTGCAAGGGTTCCAACAGCAGGTACCGCAGCCGCAACCGCAGGGAAATATGGTGTTTCAGCCACAGGCAAGAGGCAGAGGCAGAGGAGGCTTTGGGAGTAATGGTCCGGATTTGAACACTGTTGTGATTCCGAATGGTGTGCAGGCAATGAAAAAGGTGATGCCGTGTCACGTGTGCGGAATCGTCGGACATTGGAAACGCGAGTGCCCGATGGTGGTGCAGGAAGGTGCAGGTGTTGGTCAGCAAAACAATGATGTCAATGCATTCCAGACAATGAGGGGACCGAAAATGAGAGGTCCAAACCCAAATTTTCAGACCATAAATCAGCTGCAGGGATTACAGCCTATGCAGCCGCAGCAGATGCAGATGCCCCGTATGCAGATGACGCAAATGCAGCCAATGCAACAGCAGTTACCCATGGTACCTAATCAGCAAATGCAAATACCCTTGGCACCAGTGAGTCAGCAGCAAGTGATGCTTCCTCCACAGGTCTCGAGTCAGGTGATGAGTACAAATGGCACAGTACAACAGTTCCCATTACACAGTGAGAATGGAATAAACAATGTATGGGAGAGTGAAAGTTCAGATGAGGAGGGAAATTGTGTGCTTGCAGCATCCTTGGAAGTTGATCAAAAGGGTCCATATGTAGAGGGAAGAGTCATGGGTCATCGTGTCTCATTCTTGGTTGACACAGGAGCCACACGTTCAACTGTTAGGAGCATTGAAGTACCAAATTTGCCACTCTCAGGGAGGACAGTTCAAGTAGTGGGAGTAGCAAACAGGCACCTGACGAACCCAATCACAGATCCAGTACCAGTCAACATTGGTAACTATCAAGGGTTACATAATTTTGTGGTATGTGACTCAAGCCCGATAGCACTGTTAGGGAAAGACCTATTGTGCAAATTGGGATGTTCGATTATGTGTTCACACGATGGAATTAGAATTCAGACGAGCAGTGATGGGGAAGAAGAGGACAGTGTAGAAGGGGATGAGATGGAAACTGTCGATGAAGAATATCCTCTGATTAACCTTCTTCCGATGATAACTGAAGAAGATATTCCAGCTGAATTACGGGAAACAGTCGGAAAGGAAGTGTGGGATATGACAGGAAAAGAGGTGGGATTGGTGAAAGGAGTGGAACCAGTGAAAGTGACTGTAAAACCCAATGTAACCTTTCCCCAGACCCCACAATACCACATGGCACAAGACACCCTCATGAAAGTCGCCCAACTCATTGACGAGTTTGTAAAACAGGGAGTACTGAAAGAATTGTTAAGCAGTCCATGTAATTCACCAATCATGGGACTAATAAAACCGAGTGGAAAGGTCCGAATAGTGCAGGACTTGAGGAAAATAAATGACATCGTAATTAAATGCTGCCCCGTAGTACCGAATCCAGCTGTGATAATGTTTCAAATCCCTTGCGATGCCGAGTGGTTCTCAGTCATCGACTTGTCACAAGCATTCTTTTCGATGCCTCTTCATGAGGACAGCCAATTTCTCTTTTGTTTCAAATTCTTAGACAGAGTTTACAGTTGGTGTCGAATTCCTCAAGGGTTTTCTGAGTCACCGTCAATTTTCAATCAAATTCTAAAGAAAGACTTGGAAGCGTTAGAATTGCCATTCGAGTCAAACCTAGTACAGTACATTGATGACTTACTGATTGCATCTAAGACAGAAGGTGGCTGCACAGCCGATACCATTGCTCTATTGAACCATTTGGGAAGGAATGGACACAAGGTGTCTCCTTCAAAGTTGCAGTTCTGTCAGAAGAAAGTGAAATACTTGGGTCATCAAATAGAGAAAGGGTCACGGAGAATAATGAAGGAAAGAATAACAAGTGTACTTCAAATGAGTCCACCAAAGACGAGGAGGGAGGTGAGGAAGTTTTTGGGGATGGTGAGCTACTGTCGCCAGTGGATTCCCAACTTCTCAACTCTAGCAAAGCCTTTACTGAAACTGACCCAGAAGGATGCTTTGGATCAAATTGAGCTGAAAGGAGATGAGATGGATGCTTTTATTGAATTGAAAGAATGCATGTGTAGGGCTCCAGCTTTAGGTATGCCTGATTACACAAAGCCTTTCACATTGTTTTGTCATGAACGTGATGCATGTTCTTTGTCTGTCTTGACCCAAGCCCATGGTGGCATAAACAGACCAGTAGCGTATTTTTCAGCTACTTTGGATCCGGTCGCAGCAGCACTTCCAGGGTGTTTGCGCGCCGTAGCAGCAGTTGGTATCAGCCTCACTCAGAGTGAAGGAATAGTGATGGGACACCCATTAACAGTCATGGTCCCTCACTCAGTTGAGATACTTTTGACCCGCTCCCGAACGCAACACATGACTGGAGCAAGACTCACAAGGTATGAAACGATAATTCTGGGCTCACCGAATGTGCAGCTGAAAAGGTGCACTACGTTGAATCCAGCAACCTTGCTACCTGGTGAAAATGCTGAAATTGAGAACGCTGAAGACGTCGAGCATGACTGCCTTCAGGTGACTGAATTTTGCACAAAACCCCGACCTGACATCAAGGATACTAAGCTTGATGAAAATGACCAAATTGTTTTTGTTGATGGGTCATGTTTAAGAGATGCATTGGGAATATTGAAAGCAGGATATGCTGTATGTACTGTAACAGGTGTCTTGGAAGCGTCCTGGCTTCAAGGAGTCTATTCCGCACAAGTAGCAGAGCTTGTAGCCCTTACAAGAGCATGCCAACTGTCTACATTGATGAAGGTTACCATTTACACTGATAGTCAGTACGGGTTTGGAATTGTGCACGACTTTGGGCAACTATGGTCACAGAGAGGTTTCCTGACCTCTTCAGGGTCCCCAGTGAAAAACGGGGAGAGAATAAGGGAATTGTTACATGCCATTCAAATGCCAGCCGAAATTGCAGTGGTAAAGTGTAGTGCTCATACAAAAGGACAGGACTACGTTTCCCTGGGAAATGCATATGCGGATCAAGTCGCAAGATTTTGTGCCTTGAACTGTATATTGCTCAGGAATTAATGGAATTCGATAAATGAGCCAGAGCTCGAACCAGCTGAAGCTTTTGCCTTGAAGGTCGTGGATACAATGGATGAACTAAAAGCATTACAGAATAGCGTCAGGGAGGATGAAAAAGTTTCCTGGATTAAGGCACAATGTACAAAGAGACCAGATGAGATATGGGTTTCAAATGAGGGAAAATTTGTCTTACCAAATTGTCTCTTATCGCAGCTTGCGCGGTTCTATCATGGGCAGGCTCACCTAGGGAGAGATGCCATGATAAGATTGTTCAAAACTGATTGGTTTAACCCCAGATTCCGTCAAGTTGCAGAAGCAGTCTGCCACCGATGTGTCATTTGTCAGCAGATGAACCCAGGGAAGGGAACGGTTGTGAACGTGAGCCACATCGGTAGGGCAGGTGGCCTGTTCAGCCGAATGCAGATGGACTTTATTGAGATGCCTGTGCATGGAGGTCTGAAGTATGTGTTGGTGATTGTGTGCATTTTTAGTCACTGGATTGAAGCATACCCCACACGTAGGAATGACAGCCTTACAGTTGCAAAACTATTGTTGAGGGAGTTAATACCACGTTTCGGATTCCCGATCTCTTTAGAATCAGATAGGGGAAGTCACTTCAATAACGAGGTGATAAAGTTACTTTGCGCAGCGCTGAACATTGAGCAAAAACTGCATTGTAGCTATCGCCCAGAAGCCTCAGGACTGGTGGAGCAGATGAATGGTACACTGAAATCAAGAATGGCGAAAATATGTGCATCGACAAATTTGAAATGGCCTGACGCATTGCCTTTGGTGTTAATGTCAATGAGAAACACCCCTGACAGAAAGACTGGACTGTCCCCGCACGAAATTCTCATGGGCAGGGCCATGAGACTTCCTGCAGTTCCCGCAAACGCGCTTTTGAATATTACAGATGATATGGTGTAGACTACTGCAAAGGTCTGGCTGACGTGGTTCGCTCTTTCTCTCACCAGGTGGAAACAACCACCTTGCCACCGATCCAAGGTCCAGGACACACACTGAAAGCAGGTGACTGGGTCGTGGTAAAGAAGCACGTGAGGAAGTCGTGTCTGGAACCCCGTTGGATAGGCCCTTTCCAAGTGATCCTGACGACAACTACCGCTGTGAAGTGTGCGGGAGTTCCCAACTGGATTCACGCCAGTCATACAAAGAAAGTGTTGTGTCCCACAGATGAGGAAGTTGAAGCGCTGAAACTGCCAGTACCTGATAACAAAGTGCCAAGCGCTGAGACAGAGCAAAACAGAACTAGAAGCGAACAGGCAGAAATAGAGGAGAGAGAAATATTCTCTGAGGACGAAACAACCGATTCACTTGGGGAAGACCAAGGAGAAACCTCAGACAGTGACGAAGCAGCTGAAGGTAACAAAGAGCCTGAAGCAGCTGAAGGTAACAAAGAGCCTGAAGCAGCTGAAGGTAACCAAGAGCCTGAAGCAGCTGAAAGTGACAAAGAGCCTGACGAAAGTAACGGTGACAAAGGGCTCGAAAGAGGTGAGGAAGCAGGAGAGCCTGATCAGAGGAGGGCTTTCCCAGAAGCAGATGGTACAGAAAAAGAAAAGGAAAACGTGATTGACTCCCCAGAAGGAGGGGACAAGGCAGAACAGAACAAAACTGTTCAAACTTCCCCAGGGGAGATCGCAGGTCCATCAAGTGGACACAGTGCAAAGAAAAGACCAAGTATATCACCAGTAAAAGTAAAGACTAGAGAAAAGTTGAACGACGGTGAAGGGCCAAAAGTGAAAGAGAAAAGAAAGGAAGTGTCTGTCGTGTTACCAACAACAAGTGAAGAAAAAGACTTTGCCAAAGAGGAAAGTACCAGTGAGGCAGAATCAAAGAGAGATGCAAAATTAAAAAGGAAAAGGATACCAAACAGGAGATATTCCGGTCCAGAATGGGCATATGTAGTCAATGACGATTGGACTGACGAATTTGTATCTCTCAGCCTCGAGAACGAAGAAGAAGAGATACCAATAGAAAAGAAAAGTTTTATGGACACTATTGACTGAAAAAAAAAAAAAAAAAAAAAAAAAAAAGAGCTGATAAATGATATTGCTTGCTATAATCTAACCAGCTGAGACATTGCTAAACCGGATGAGACATTTGCTAACTTGATAGGACTTTGAAAACCTGATTGACTCTAAAACCCGATTTGAGACAACGTTGCTAACTGAAGAAAGAAAAAAAAAAAAAAAAAAAAAAAAAAAGACTGAGTTATTGCCGAATTGAGACAAATGTTGCTAACCGATAAGTGACTGGGCTCCTGAAGAAAACTGTGTGAACATTGCGCTCGTTCAGCTTTGTAACTAATTGCTAAATCGTTTCTTATATATAAGGGCTTCTAGCTCTCTGATTCTATACAGATCATGACACAAAATAGTAGAATGAAATATTGTAAATATGCGTGTATAGGCTTGATAACTGCATGTGTACTAATAATAATGGCAATAGTGCTTGCAACGCGTGGTAAGGGTGAGAATGAGAAAATTGATGCTTCTACTTTTGCTCCTGTTACTGTCACTGAACTAACCGCATTGAAAAGACTAGAATTAGATGAGAGACACTTGCATGATAAGAAGGAACTTTCGTATAATGTTTTCTATCGCTTGCTAACAGAATATGTTGAGACTATGGATGCGAAAGATTGTTATGTGTGTACACAGATACCGACATCGGTAAAGGAAGGGGTGACTTATCACCACATGCCTCTTACATATGGGATTACATGTAGTATAGTAACTTCTAGATTTTATGGCCAAACTAACATACAGTATTTTTATTCAAATTATGATGTTACTTTTGCATATGTTCCTATAATTACGCAGCTAAGCCAGATTGCTAAAGATTGGGATGCTAAAATAATGAGGGAATTTTTCGAGCCAATGCAACCTTTTGAAACAGCTCACGCACATAGGGAAAACCTTACCTGCTCGCTCACTGCAGTAGAAATAAGCTTTTTAGATCGCACAGATGATAGAAGGGCACAAATGAATGCGAAATTAGAAAAAGAGCTAAGTAAGAGGACTTCAGTAGATCATTATGATTTTGCCGCAATAAAAACACAAGGGAGAATAGCTTTAGATGCTTGGCATGTAGGGAAGTTTTGTATATATCGAGGTGAATCTTATTATGACAACATTTTCGTGGGAGCGAGTGAATGCAAACATACGTTTATCTTTAAGGCCAAATGGACATTCATGCTGAACGGACTTGACCCTGTCATACCAGGTGTATATTACATTTGTGGGCATAATGCCTATTATCGTCTTCCAAAGGGATGGTGGGGGAGATGTTATTTGGGTATAGTGTTCCCAAAGGTTTATCAACTGGATGACCTATCGGTGATTCCAAAGATGCCTGGATCTCATCGTATCCAGAAAAGAGAGACGGCAGCTGCTGTGGTAGGAGATATATTTGGAGCCATGATTCCTTCATTGGGAGTTGTGTTGAATTCCATCAAAATAAGAAAGTTGTCTACTATAGTGGATAACATGTTGACAAAGTTTTCAGGTACTATAATCCTGATAGATGCTGAACTTGCAGCAGAAAGAGCTATGACTCTTCAAAACAGGCTTGCCCTAGACATTCTTTTAGCAAAGGATGGCGGCGTTTGCAAAATGCTTGGTGCGCGTCACTGTTGTACGTATATTCCAGACAACAGTGTGAAAATTAAAACAATGCTTGCAAATCTAACAAAAGAGAGTGCAGACTTGAAGGAATTGAAAGAACCAGGAGTGTGGGAGAAAGTTGGAAAGGGAATTGCTTCAGTGGGAAATTGGCTTGGTGGCATTTGGAATGGAATATTACTAAAAATAATACAGGGAATATTAATAGTACTGATTTGTATCTTTGGAATTTGGGGAATAAAAATGGGAATAATAATGATCATGGCAAGAATTAAAAGAAGGAAGGAAGAGAAAATGATGAAAAGAATGGCAGAAGAATACAAAGCAAGAACGAGGGGAACTAAAAGGCAAAGAGAACTGACAGAATTTTAATGGAATAAAATTTGTGGGAATGGTTTTGTGTGATGACAAGTAGTCATCAGAGGAGGGATTGATGACGCAGAAATGAAGGTTTTTACATTTATTAGCGCTTAAACGTAGTACTGCAATAATCAAGTGTGACTTTAACCGAACGAATAAAGATTGTACGGGGACAAATGTGCCCTCAGAGTAGTTTGCCAACATTTATAAGCGTGCTTTATATAACGTGATGTATTAGAATTGTACGAATCTGACATAATCGTAAACGTGTGCTATGATTTGCTTGTTAGAAATGTTTTAGCTTAGCATAACTTTAGTGGAGGCTTTGGCCTAGCTGCCTTGTCTCATGGTTTAGATGCTTGTGTTTTTCCAACGTGCTAATAAAAGTGTATTCTTGCTTGAAGCTGTACTTTTCCAGTGAGATCGTTCACATGCTTATCTTTAAGGTTTCGTGCCAGCCTGGCATCTTCTTCTTTGCTCCAAGGTCAATCTGCAGGTGCAGACAATGGACGCTCTGAAAGTGAGTTAATTGGTAAAATATGTTGCAACTTACGTTCCCGACTCCAAGGATAATGTATGCCTAGGTAGAAGCTTGTGAACTGTAGTTTTTGATTGGACAATTTGAAGCCGACCTATGAACCCTCCAATGGAAGACCCTACTGGATTTGAACTGTTGTCTATTTAAACCAGGTGCACGAGAGGAAAACGGCCATTAGCTATTATTGGACATGCGCCTTTACCAGCCCATTACCCGTTATTGCCGACTTCGATGCCAATTGATGTTCGATGAGACTTTGATGCTTTCTCTAATCGAGAGAAAGAGACTTTAAGTAATTCTCGCCCTAGAGACTTTAACTTCGATTCGTCCCTTTGCATGAAGTAATAGTTTTGTCCTTTATCTTGCCGCTGTGAGGCAATTGCCCCGTCCACCCTGCCCCTTTGCCCAGTCCCATGCTGATCGAATCCGGTACCTGTGAGACGAAGACTTCCTTGAATGCTGATTGAATTTGGTAAATATGAAAGGAAATTGTACAATTGCATTGTGTTCTTTTTAGGTAACCAACTGCTGATTTTTTATAAGAGCCCTAGTTAGGAGTTTTCTAAATTAATGTTGCTAAATTGTTTTTGCATGAAGTCCCACATGCCGATGCTAATTTGAGGTTAGATGAGGATTCTTTTGTCGCACGATGCAAATTTGAGACCTTGTTATGCTGACCGATGTATGCAATTAGCTCATTACAGATTATAGTTTTAGTGGTTTGCATTGCTATTATCGAATGCATTGTTATTCAAATGCTGCATAGATTGCATCTGTTTCGTCGTTATGGACAGCTATTAATGTTCATTTACATATATCATTTGGTGTTGAGACATGTTTATATTGTGCTAGCTTTGTTAATATAGGGAAATAAATTCATTAACTTTGAATAAACTGGTGTGGTTATTCATGACCGAAAGGTCATGGTTCGCCGAAATGTATTCTGGATTAATTGTGAAATGTTATGTTGATCAGGGTATTGCTTATGTTCGTTATTGATTATTGATTGATTAAATTGATTACTCTCGGGTGAAGAGAGCCCCACTTGGTCAAAAGATTCATCGACCCAAGAGCGTTCAGATACAGGTAATTTATTAAGTACGGAACGCTCTATCAATAGTGATTTAAAATAATTCCATCCAAAGGAATCCTTTGTCCAAGGCCACACATACGCCTGGCTCAGGAGCCTGCAGCACTGAGTCAAGATCCCACAGCGTTCAGCCACGATCACTCGAGTCCAGGCCACATCCACACAGCCACGGCCCAAAACCATCTACCACCTGCTCACCCTCAAACAGCACTGGCGCAATATCACACTGAACTACTCATATGCGTTGCTCTCAAGGCGCTTAATTTGTATTAAGATAGCGGAAGCGCTGTGAGCAGTTGCACACCAAAGAGCTCCCGCTGCTGCTGAAGCGCAGAGAAACATGCCGTAGAAGAGAGGACACACGAAGTAATATAGAAACTATATCCTTCCCCCGTCACCCATCAGCCGCATCCTATTATCAGTTGAGAGTATGGTACTGGACTCCGTTTTGTTCTAAACGTAGGTGTTAGAGGGCCACTTAAGCAACCTATCATTAATCGAATAAAGATAACAGTGAAAACTCTCCAAATGATGATGATGTGAGATCTGTGCTCCTGTACAGAAGGCATGGAGTTCATCTGCCGCACACATATAATAAGGTTGCAGCACCCTCATGTGATTTTCTAGGCAAAAAGGTGAATGTGGATGTCTGTGTGTCCAAATGTAAGTGACACTTGTGAATTTTGGGTGGGGTGAGAGGTTCTAGAGAACTGCGACTCAGATTTCTGGGGTTTTCTTAAGCTTTCCTTTCACTGTTGGAGAGAGAAAACAGGTAGTGATCGGAGGGTGTAGCAAAGCTAAGTAAGCAGAAGGAGCAGTTGGTGTACGCCTTAGCTAACTACATCACAAATGACATTTGTAAGTCAAGAAGGAACAGCAACTGAATAAATGCCAATTCTCTTCAGAACCTTTTGCAAAATAATTAGCAGAGACGGCTTAATTTGTAACTTAGTTTTATACTGCCACCGACAACTAAGCTTTTTTCAGCCAAACCTAATTAAAGTGGATCAATTTGCATTATTGCCTATGAACTAGCATTCAGTAAATTTGCTTGGAAGAGAGATCTAAAATTGTCTTCAATCAGACTTAAGAGGGAGAAGCTGGAACGCTCATTAACATGTACTGCCATGTTGCAGAGGATGCCAGCGGCACCGACCACAAGATGGCTTCTTCGCCCAGTGGGTACCCCCCCAAGACTGTAGGAAATTGGGTTCCTGGTTGAGAGGGGAGAAACCCTGCTCAAGCAGCAACCACAATTCTTGTCAGGGTGAAACACAAGCAAATTTCAAATGAATCTGTGCTTAAACCTCTGGTAGCATGGCACAAAAGCATACAGACTTCACTTAGAGGCAATGTTCACAGTATTTATGCAGCACTTCAAACAATAATAAAGTGAAAACATAACACACAAAATGTCCCACACCAATTTAGACAAAACACAGTCAAATTTGAGAAATTATATTGACAAAAATCCAATTAGTAGAACCAGAGATATGCAATTTTGAAGGTTCAGGTCAAAGTACTCCTAAAAAGCTTTGCTTCCAAGGAGCTGCAAGGGCTGCAATGTTAGGTCCTGTGTCAAGCTGCATTTCGCCGGTACCGATGAATCTGGCTGCAAGCCTTTGTGAGACTTTGCACCAGTTTGGATGAAGCTGGCAGGCAACGCTTTGCAGGGCTTTTCTTCACTCGGTGTCGATTCCATTGAAGCTGGCAGCTGTGCGGCAAGGCTTTGTGTGGCTTCATATTGCGTGGCGTCAGTTCTGATGAAGCTTTCAGCTGTGCTGCAAGGCTTTGTGTGGCTTCATATTGCGTGGCGTCAGTTCTGATGAAGCTTTCAGCTGTGCTGCAAGGCTTTGCACGGCTTTAAGAAGCTTCACACTGGATTTGACACAGACCACAGCTGGGCTGGCTCACATCCAAGGGTTCAAGACTGGAGTGGCACCACTTGAGGGCACAACTCATAGCAGAGTCCAGGTGCTGGGATCAAGATGGTTGGAGGCTTTTCTTCCCTGAGGTTCTGGTCAGGAGGCCAGCCAACTAGTCCTTGGAGTCACTCTGGTGGTCCTGCATTCAAGGTGCAGGTCCCAGTGCTCCTCACTCAAGCAGCAAGGCAGCAGAGTAGCAGTCGTTGCAGCACAGCAGTACTTCTACCTAGTCTTGCACAGGTCCAGAGCTATACTGCTTGTAAATATAATAAGGTAACCCCAATGTTATCCTACAGGAGAGATAGGCCTTGCAGTAGTGGAAAACAAATGTAAGAGTTTTTCACTCGTTGGACACATAAAACTTAAAAGTGCATGTTCCATTTATTAAATACACTGCACTCTGCCCTTGGGCTGTCCATGGCCTACCTTAGTGGTGACATAGTATTAAAAAGGAATGTTTGGGCCTGGCAAGAAGGTTAACTAGCCAGGTCGACATGGCCATTTAGAACCGCACACATAGGCTCTACAATGCCAGGCCTGGGACTTGTTTGAGTGGCTACTTAAGTTGGAGGCAGACCCACCAGTAGAATTTCGTTTCCAGGCGCTGGGAATAGGTAATGCAATTCACTAGGGGCTCATAAGTAAATTAAACATGGATAAGCCAATGTTAACTTGTTATAAGCAGAGTGCACGTGTACTTTAGCACTTCTTAGCATCAATAAAGTGTCCAGAGCCCTAAAGAAAGTAAAAATGAGGTAACAGGAAGTCTGAAGGCAAAAAGTCAGGGAAAACCACACCAAGAATGTCAGGTCTAGCACCCCACATTGGACATTCTATGCTAACCCTGGGACTGACACTTTATTTCCTCTAGCAACCATCTCACTTTCACGTCACTGCTACTTGAAGTAACATGTATACCCCGGGTGAGCAGGCGCAGGCAAATGGAGGGTGGCACCTAGGGCAAGTATTTCCCAGACACTGCTTCATTATGTAGTTTGTGGCAACAGGTTTCAACAGCACAATCTGCTGGAATGCCATTAATGTAACCTGCACAAACAGCACAGCAATTTTCTAAACAACTGGTGCGTGGAAAAGTAAGCACGGAAGGTAGGAACTGTCTTCGCTTCCAAAACATGCAAAAGTACTGAGCCGTAGCAAGCGTTTACCATACGCTGCATTATATTAGTTTTGCTGCATTTCTTCAAAAGTACTGTTGACTCAGTCCATTCTAATTTATATTTACAAATATTTACGAGCAAGATGAATCTCAACTACTGTTATTGGAGACGTGTCCTGGGCACAGATGAAGAGACAGCAAATGTCCAGAAACACTGTGATATTTCTTGGAACAGAGGCTGATCGGAAAAGGTTGGCTTCTGAAAATTAGTAGAAGGAAAACCACTGGGCCACGGCCGGGAAATGGCCCATAGGTCTTCTATTCGCATCCTCTCTCTGTGGCTTGTGATATGAGTCATGATAGCACCACCAATAGCAATTAGGGATTGTTTGCAGGCTGTGTGCTGACATATTCGTCCATTAGCCTAGTTGGGATACGGCTCATAGCTCTCCTTGTGGTGAGCGAGACCCTAAGGATGCAGAAGCCCACTTCCAGGTGAAACTGGACCTACGTGCTGTCTGCTTTTCTGTTCCTTCTCTGGCCCAGTCATAAAATGCACTACAAAACCCAGCTGCTGTCTCCCAGACACATCCTTTCAACCAGCGCAATGTAGGTAGGACGATGCTAACTACTGCTTGTTCACTTCATTTAAGTCTTTATTGGGTTTCAAACAAAGTAAAACCATAAAAACATCAATAAAAGACAACACACCAGTCACTTCCCAGTTGCTCACTCAATCTAACGACGCCACATAAAAAACACAAGATGCATGAAAACAAATCTACACATTAGATACAGCAATGCACGTCTCACTTGCTTAAAATGCTTCTTGGCAAACGGGGGTTGGGGGGACACCTGCATCGTTTTGCTAAAAGGGCAGAACACTACAAAGTGCAAAGTGTCTTGGATAGAGACATGATTACCCTTATATGGCACAGGGTTAATATCAATCCTACGGCCCTTAAAATGGCCCATAAAAATGAATCGTGTTCAAACTAAAACGAGCCAATACAAAACGGTGATGGTTAGGCGCATCAAGCAATAAATATGGTCTTATAAAGAGGAAAGATTTTAACAAAACATCAGCTCTTACAGACAACTAACTAATTTAGTGCACGTGATTCTCTCTCGTCAGATTTCCTGGCCTTGAAGGCCTTCTTAGTCCAAGCAAGATCACCTCTGATAATATTCTGAAGGGCAATGAAAAATCTCAGGTCACCCCAACTTGGAAAATCATGGATTGACACAATTCAAGCACCGAATCTATGTGCACAGGCTAGGGGCATACACACGTTTATGATTTGGCGATGAAGCCTGGTTTGGTCTCAGCCAGACAGTCATCCATAAGAGCAATTGTTGCAATTGCAAAACATCTGTCAGTTAGCCTTCACCCAGCTCCTCTGTATTGTACATGTGGCAGAATATGGGGAAGGGATAAAAGTCTTCTTAATAACATGTTTTTTGCTGGATGTAACACAAAGAAGTTGGCATAACCCCAAGTCTCCTGCCAAACCCAGCAATGGGAAATGGGTACACATTTATCCTTGTAGATTTTCAACATTGCTTCCATTGGTTTGCAGAGCTGTGACCTCTCACACTTCAGAGTCACTGACTCAGCTCACAAACAAAAACGTCATAGTAGCCCATTGTAATTGCAAACAGAATGGAACCAGGAAAAGGGAGGCAGGACATTCTAGATTCCTCTGCGGGTGACTAACTCTAGACGTTTCTCCCACTTCAAAGAAGCCGCAGAGTGTAAAAACTGGGTTCTCAGACCTACTCTTCAGTGCACTTCTAGACCTGTGGATAATACAGAAGAAGGACTGCCCTGCTGCAGGAGGACTACCCTGCTGCTTGAGGCCTTGCCTGGTGTCTGAGAAGGAAGACTGGACCTGCTCCCTTCACCCCAGACTGAAGTGACTCCAAGGGTTAGCTGACAGACCGCCTGTTCTGAGCTACAGGGACACAACAAGCTCCAGAGGCCATCTTTCAACTGCCCAACTAACCTTCTGCACTGGACCTGCAACCGGACCTTCCTGAGCCCTGCTGGCCTCTGATAAAGGTAATGACTTAACCCCAAGAGGTGCCCCTTAGGTCCTGGACCCTTGGTGTGGCATCAGTGGAGCTCTTCCTAGAAGAAAAGGAAAAATCCTAAAGTTTTGGGCTCTTCACCACTGTGAATAAGCCTGTTCACACCAGGAGCTTGGCGTCAGCATTGATCATTAACAGAAAGTTCCAGTGAACCCAACTCTTTGCGCTACTCCAACCACCAGCAACAGCTGGTAATGTAAGACCTGCACTTCGCGCTACAGCATCAACAGACCGGTGTGACCGCCAACAAGAAAGTCCAGCAACGACCATCCATGACACCCTACAGGATCTTCGCTCTACAGTGATGACTGTTTGCAACACCTGGCCCGCTGTTCCAGCTACATCGCTTCGTAATGCTCTCCCTGCTCCTCACAAAAAGAACAGATCATGGACGATATGCTAAACAATGTCGAACATTCACCTCCAGTAACAGATCTGGGACTAAATCCATAGTTTTTTGCTCACTATTTGGGTTGGACCCAGCCATACGCAAAACAGTCTTGACCATTCTTCCCAGGGGAACAGTCCAACCCAAACTGACAGTCCAGGTCCTCCCTGGACTGGAAATGAGCATCCTGGGACCGGTTTTGGGGTATCACCCCTCATCAGATAGGCTAGCTTGAATCCATTGTGTTAGACCTACCCATCCATGGTGTGGTGTGGTCTTCCCTATCTTTTTTGCCTCTGCCTCCCATGTTTGGACTGTGTGCTGGACTCTGCTTTTGCTGTTTTTGGTACTCTGGGCACTTTACCACTCCTAACCAGTGCTAAAGTGCAAGTGCTCCCTGTGTAAAATGTCTGTGTAATTGGCTTTTCCATGATTGGCACATTTTATTTACTAGTAAGTCCCTAGTACAGTGCACTAGAGGTGTCAGTTTGAAAATGCCACTTTTAGAAAGTAGGCATTTTCTTACTTAAACCATTCTGTGTCTCTGCCTGCTTATGTATTCCCTGTCTGGGTCAGACTGACAATAGGGATGTTTGTGAATCTCCTCTAGACAGTCACACAAAGGGTGCAGAGGCTTAGCCTGCATATCCTGATCAGCCATCTGAGCTAGATTGTAGGGAGGAGTGGTCACTTACACCTGAATGGGCTGTGCCTGTCCTCACACAATGCAGTCTCCAACCCCCTGGTGTGTGTCTGGGGCCAGGCCTGGGCAAGGCAGGATCTTGTGAACAACAGAGACTTTCCTTTGAAGTTTGCCTACTTCAAAGGCAGAAAGGGGTATTAGTAGTGGACCCAAAACCCCAGATTCTTAGATTACTTCTGGAATCAAGAAGAACCTCTGGCAAGGAGAAGAGCTGAAGAGCTGAAGAGCTGGAGGAGGAGTAATGCCCCTTTGCCTGTGGCTGTGCTTTGCTGGGTTGGCCTGCAGTTGCTGCTTCTGCCTGAAAGAGGACAAAAACTGGACTTTGTGGTATAGTCCTGCTTGTGGAGAGTCTCCAAGGGCTTGGACTGAGCTTGCATCCTGTTTTGAAGTCTGAGGACCATCAAAGACTTCCTCTGCCAAGAACGGGACTCTCTGCTGAGACTCCTGCCCTGCCAAGTGGTGCCCTATCCATTCCCTGGGCCATTGAGAGGTGAAGTTGGCAGAATAAGGACTGAAATCCACACACAGAACACTGTGCATGGAAAATTTTGATGCACCACCTGCAACGTAGCTAAAAAACAAAACCCCCTCGCTTCGCAGCTAAAATCGATGCTCCACCTGCATCACAGCTGGGAGATCGGCACGTCGCGGCTGGAGAAACGAGGCAACACCCACATGCACCTGCTGATAATGACGCAAACCCCATGCAGCGCGGTTTTCCATCACTGTGCGGCTGGATTTCTCACGCATCATCGCTGGGCGTCAAAAAATCAATGTAAGCCTGCGCGTACCCTGGGTGCCCGTCCAGAAATCGACGCATCGCTCTCTTGCGGGAGAAAAAAATGATGCATCGCCTACCAGACCGAAGAAGAAACAATGTACGGCCTCACTTGCGAGTAAGAAATCAACGCATCGCTGACTTTTTCGACGCACGCTCACCCGTGCGGCTTTATTTTTGACACAAACCAGGTAACATTAACATTTCCATTGTTTTCTATGGAGTAAGACTCTTATTCTTTTGAAGAATCATATCTTAACTTGTGTATGTTAGATTTTTGTTGTTTTGGTCTTGTTTGATTTAGATAAATCTTACCTATTTTTCTAAGTTGGTGTGGTGTCCATTTTGTAGTCTTTTCACTGTATTACTGTGTGTGATGGTACAAATACTTTACACATTGCCTTTGAGATAAGCTTGAATGCTTGTGCCAAGCTACGACGGGGGTGAGCAAGGGTTGTCTTAAGTGTGTTTCTTCATTGCACTGACTAGAGTGAGGGTCCCAGCTTGGACAGAGTGCAAACTGACTGCCAACCAGAGGGCCCATTTCTAACACAGTGGCATAGTAAGAAAGGAACCCACGTCTGGGCATAACCTTCCCACTTTGGGATGCAAATTCAAAGGAACGGATGATGGACAGAATATTGTTTTTGCATTAGCCTCCCTGCTTCTCGCGGCCTCCTTCACAGTGAATGGAACTCTTTGCCCTGGACTTTAGAAGGTAACTTTTTCAGTGTGACTCATATGGTCTTTATATCTGGCCCACGCTCCATCGCAGATAGCCTGAACTTGTGACTTTCACCCGGTCTCATATGTATAGAGAACCGCAAGTGGCTCGTGGTGCTTTTAGGCACTATGCTTACCCTAAATCTTTGAACTTGCATATCTCTGGTTCAACTGATTGGATTTGTGTCACTTGGTGTAAAATAGTTTATCAAATTTGACTCTATTTTTCTAAATTGGTGTGGCGTTTTTCTTGTGTTTTCACTTTATTTCTGTTTGTGTGCTGCATAAATGCTTTACACATCGCCTCAAAGTTAAGCTGACTGCTTTTGTGCCAAGCTACCAGAGGGTTGAGCACCGATTATTTTAGTGACTTTCTCTAGGTCACCATAACAAGGATTGTGACTGTTGCTTGAGAAGGGCTCACACCCCCTCAACCGACAGATCAATTTCTCAGATTGGTGTTCAGCAGTGTGGCTCAGGACTTGTGCTTGTGCAGTGCCATACAGTGATTTGTGTAACACAAATATCCTGTATCAATAATTTGACACCAGAGTTGACCTCTTTTTAAATTCTTCTTACTTTTCTTTTGCCTGTTTTCTCACTTTCTATGGGCTGTTGTCTCTAAACTTAAGTGCCCTACCTTCCAATTTTACTATGGAGAGGGAGCTAATCATCCTTGACACCCTCAGCAGGGCTGAGCTGCTGATGCTCTGTAAGGAGAAAGGGCTGAAGGCAGCCAGGAGGGCTACTAAACTGGAACTTCAGGTAGCTCTCAGAGCTCTTGAGGAGTATTCAGAGATGCCAGACCATCTGAAGAGGAGGGGGAGCACTCTCAGAGGATGATGGGGAGATTCCGGACAGAACCCTGGGTCCCGAGCTACAAGGAGAGCTCCAATCAACCCCAGAGAATGCCCACGATGGGGCAGGGAGAAGTGTGTCTGCCAGGTGCCTGTCCCCAGAGTAGCTGGAGGTCAAGAAGGCTGAGAGGGAGCTCCAACTTCAGCAGGCTAAGATGAAGCTGAAAGCAGCAGAAAAGAGGGCTGAGGCAGAAAAAGCCTCGACTGAAAAGAAACTTTTGCTGCCACATGAGATGGGTCTGAAGGAGATAGAACTCAAAGTCAGACAGATCCCAGAGTCCAGCAACAATAGTGGCAGTGTTCCAGCAGTGTCCATTGGAGAAGTAAGGGCCTGAAAACCACAAGAACTGGTGTTCAATTATGTGGTAGATGACAACATTGGCAAGTGGCTTTCTGCATATGAGGTAGCTCTAAGGGTTCACAAGATTACAGAAAAGTACTGGGAGGGTAGCTTTTGGAAACACATGTCCACAGTGTGAAGGGACAAACTTCTCACACTTGAGGCAAATGACCAGGCAAAGAATGCCCCCATGAAAGCCATACTTGTTGCCAAATGTGGGCTGACCACTGAGAAATACCGGCTCAGGGACAGCCACAAACTCCCAAACCAGTTTTGGGTGGATTTCTTAGATTACTTCAGCAAGGCATTGGAGGACTACATGAGGGGCAGCAAAGCTGATAGGGTTTTTGGGCTGTACAACTTCATTTTGAGGGAGCACCTGCTTAATACTTATTTAACATACCTGTGTTAACACCTAGTGTATAGCAGGTTTACTGTCACCAGGAAGCTTACTGTGGAGGATGACCTCTGGGTCAGCACCAAAAAGTTCAAAAGGCATCTGGGGGACTCACAAAAGGGTGGTCAGGAGTCTCACCAGAGGAAAAAGGGGAGATAAAAACAAGGAGGAGTTCTCTCAAAGACGCCAAAATAGGTCTCAAGGAAAAGGGTCCCATTTCTAATCTGGCCACCAGAAGAAAGATTTTGTTGACAAGAACACTGATAATTTTGTCCCCAAGTGTTATGAATGTTACCAGTAGGGGACACCAAGGATGATGCAAGTGTCCCAAGTGGTGGGCAGACCCTGCCTAGTGCTTGGGGAGGAAATGGACCCAGATAGTGTGGAGGAGACAGCTGAGGTTTACGTTAGTGTCCTTGGGAGACAAGGAGATGCCAAAAACTCACATGCTTCTAATACTTCTAAGTACAGCCAGTGGGTCTCCATCAATGGACAGAGGGTGGAGGATCCGAGGAACACAGGCGTCAGTGTGACTACTGTCAGGTGTTGTTTGGTTTCCTCAGAGCAGGGGATCCATAATACATTCCACCAGGTTGTAGTACCAGACAACTGGGAAAGCCACTTCCCTGTGGCTCTGATTCTCTTTCCGTGGGGGGTGGAGGGGTCCTCAGGTCTTCTGAAAGATGATAGGAGCCCTGCCATGCCTGTGAACTGTCTGTTAGGGAATTATTTAAAGCACACTGCCTGAAAGAAGGTGGAGCTTAGGTAACACCTGGTAATGTTGGGGTTGCCTGAGATGGTCCATGTAATCAGCAGTTCCATGGCTGCCTGGGGGGGGGGGGGGAAGTCAAGGAGGTCTGAAGTCTCAAGAACATGTCCTCCCTTGGTGACCTACCTGAGCTTGCTGGATAGCAAGTAGAGGGTGGACTCACTAGGGAGGAGTTATGTAAAACACAGAAGGAATGCCCAACCCCAGAGGGCATGGGGTGTCAGGCTGAAGCCCAGGCAGCTGGTGATGCCTTTGGAGATCACTTCATATACTGGGAGAATGACCTCCTGTATAATAAGCCTAAGGCACCTGCTCATTGGGCAACACGTGTTGGTTGTCCTTCAATTGTCTTGGTGGACCATGGCAGTAGGTATCCAGAGGCAATCCCTCTGAGGATTGTGACTGCACATGCAGTGGCAAGGGCCCTGATGGGGATTTTCACCTAAGGGGGTTCCTCAAGCAAGTGTTATCTGACAGGGGCACCAACTTCATCTCTGCCTACATGAAGTCAACGTGGAAGGATTGTACGGTAAGTTACAAGTTCTCCATACCTTACCATCCACCAACCAATGGGCCTGTTGAAAGGCTCAACAAGACCCTGAATGGCATGTTTATGGGCCTATCTGCACCCATGAGGCAGAAGTGGGATGCCTAGTTTTTGCCTACAGGGAAGCACCACAGAAGTGAGTTAGGTTTAGCCCATATGAACTTCTGTGTAGTCAACCTAGTTAGGAGGCCTCTCAGTCTGGTCAAGGAGGAGTCAAGGAGGGGTGGGAGCAAGCTCCCAAGAACCCCCAAGAACCCCCCTCCTGCTGATGTGGTTAGCTACATGCTGATCCTCAGGAACCAGATGGCAACGTTCAGAAAGAAAGCTTCTGAGAACTTGGAGGCCAGCCAGGAAATCATGGTATTACCAGACTGCTACCATGATGGAGTTCCAACCTGGACAGAAAGTGTGTGTGATGGAACCAGTGGAGCCCAGGACCCTCCAAAATCATTGGACTGGGTCATATGAGGTAGTTGAGAGGAAGGGGGAAGCCGCCTACTTGGTTGTCCTCAAGAACTCCCCAGAAATCCCTTATCTCCCACCTCAAACCCCACTATGTGAGGTCTGAGGTCATGAAGCTGTTGTGTCAGATGATGGGGAGGAGGAGAAGAGCAAACCTCTCACTTACCACCTATCATCTAAAGTCAGTGGAGGGTGTCATCCTCTTGTCTACTCTGACCCCAGCACAGCAGAGAGACTGCTGCCAGTTGTAATGTGTTTGCCCCACAGTTTTCCCTCATTCCTGGGCTTACACATCTGTGTACCCATGATTCTGATACGGGGTCATCCTGCCGTCAAAAATTAAATATCTGGTAAAGTGGGCTCCAGCATCAAGGAGGAAGTCTCTTAGATGTTGGAGCTGGAAGTGACTGAGCACTCCCACAATCTTTTGTTCATTCCAGTGGTGCTAGTACCAAAAGCTGTCCCACCGGGCACCTCCCCAGAACTCCAGTTTTGTATAGACTACAAGGGCTCACATCAGTCACCAAGACTCATGCTCACCCCATCACTGAGCTGATGAGCTCATAGACAGATTAGGGGCTTCCTAGTTCCTGCAGACTTTTGATTTGACGTCACAGTGCTGGCAGATTGCCCTATCTGAGGGGGCTTAAAAGAGGTCAGCATTTTCCACACCAGAAGGCCACTTCCAATTGAAGATAATCGCGTTTAGTCTAAAGAATCCCCCTGCCGCCTTCCAAAGGCTGGTAAACCGGGTCTTGGTTGGGATGAGGTCCTTCAGTGCTGCTTACCCGAATGACACAGCTGCCCTCTGTAGCTGTGGGAAAACCACCTCTTTCACCTGAAGGAAGTGCATTAGGTTTTGTCTCAGAAAGTGAGTTACTGGTTTGCGGTGTGACAACCTACTTGAGCAGAAACCACAATCCTTGTCAGGGTGAAGTCACAAGTATCCCCAAATTAACCTTTGCTCAACCCTCTGGTAGCTTGGCACAGAGCAGCCAGGCTTAACTTAGGGGCAATGAGTACAATATGTATGCAGCACTTCAAACAGTAAGTATGGCAAAACATAACTCAAGAAAAATCCCACAACAGCTTAGAAAAATAGTTAAATGTGATAAATAAATTGAAACCAAAATCACAAAAATTCAATTAGTAGAATCAGAGATATGCATTTTAAAGATTTAAGTAAAAATAGTCCCACAAAGCACAAAGTGCCACTTGCAGCTGTCTGGTTCTGAGGGACCTGGTGAAAGTCACAAGTTGAGGCTGACTGCGATGGAGTGTGAGTTGGATACAGGGACCAGATTAGTCCTGCTGAAAGAGTTACCTTCAAAGTCAAGCACAATGACTTCCGTTTGAGGTGGAAGGGATTGCTAAGGAGCAGGGAGAGTGTCGGGGAGGGCATCAATGTATTGCAAAGAGCAGGCTGGGAATTGCTGATGGTCGTTGCTGTAGTCCAGAATTCCTGTCAGTGTCACAGACTGTCTTTGCCAGAGCTTCATGTTGGCGGTCCCTGCGAACTGTTGATGCTGTAGCACAAATTGTCAATCTTCTGCTGCCAGGTACCAATTGTGGTTGCTGTAGCGTGAATAGTCAGATTCGCCAGAACTTCACACTGGCGAGCAAACAGGCATGTTCGTGAAGAGCCCAAAATCCTCAGGTAATCTCAACTGATGCCACACCAATGGTTCAGGACATGACGGGCACCACTTGGTGGTCAGGAGCTCACTCCATCAGAGGTCAACAGGGCTCAGGCAGGTCCAGTTGCATAGACCCTCTGGAGCTTGTTGTGTTCCCATAGCTCAGAACAAAAGCTCAGCTGGCTGACTCTTAGAGTCACTTCAGCCTGAGATGAAGGGTGCAGGTACAATCTTCCTTCTCAGCAACCATTCCAGCAGGCAGAAGTGTAGCAGGGCAGCAGAGTGGTAGCCCTTCAGGCAGCAAAGCAGCACAATAGTCCTTCCTCTGTAGTATCCACTGGTCCAGGGGTGTACTGAAGCGTTGGTATCTGAGAACCAGTATTTATATCTGGTAACTTTTTTGAAGTGTGAGAAACTTCCAGAGAATTCCCTTTAAAGTGCTCATGTTTCCTGCCTTCCCTGCCCTGGCTCCAGACTAACTATGGGGGTATCCAATCATCTGTGTAGAGGCAGGACAAAGACTATTCAGGTGTAAGTAGGGATGTGCCCAGCTCCACCCTCCCACCCTGCCAGGGATGTCCCGTCCAGGCACACGTAAGCCCTCTATTGTGTATGACTGCCTAGGAGGAATACACAAAGACCATCTTCCAACTACAGCCAATCATGTGACCCAGAGACAGACTATATTCACTAAATGGCAGGAAAATGCCAACTTTCTAAACACGACATTTTCAAAGGTGTAATCCAAAATCCAACTGTACCATGAAAGAGGATTTTTCATTACAACTCCAAAGTCTCCAAACATGAACTGCTTACCTGTTCCCATTTCAAAGATATCGTTATTAAATATAAGGAGTTAACTCCAATGTTATCCTATGGCACCTACTGGCCTTGATAGTCAGACATGCCTGTTGCAGAGTTTTGGACTTGGCCCTTCCTAAAGGGTCGTCCCCAAACCTTTTGCTTTCACTCTCCTGTTTTCCAAACTCCTTTTTGTTGACGTTTAGGACTCTGCACACTTTACCACTGCTAACCAAATACTTGTGCTCACTCCCCTAAACATGGTAAAACTGAGTTGCACCTAGCTGGTCATTTTTAATTTACGTATAAGTCTCTAGTAGAGGGGTACACCATATATCTAGGGCCTGTAAATTAAATGCTACTAGTGGGCCTGCAGAACTCATTCTGCTACTCACTTAAGCAGCCCCCCACTACATGTCCCACGGCTGCCATTTCAGCCTGAATGCAGTTTTAAAGTGCCAATTTGACTTGGCAATATAACCTAATTGCAAAGCCTTAAATTACCCCTTTTTACTGCATATAAGTCACCCCTGAGGTAGGCCCTAGGTAGCCCATAGGTCAAGGCGCATCACAATTAGAATGTTCGACATGTACTTTTAAGTTGTATATGTCCTGGTAACGAAAAACTCCTAAAAATGTTTTTCACTACTTTGAGGTCTACTTGTCCCATACGTGCTATTATTTGATTGGAAAGAGGTTTGGTATCTATGAAATTGTAATTAAAATCCTCTTTAATGATAATGTCTGATTTTAAATTATAATTTTGAAAATCACACTTTACAGAAAGTTGGAATTTTCCTGCCTTTTTCTGTTTATTGCCTGCAGCCTGTCCTGGGTCACATGACTCGGTGTAGCTGGCAGTTAGACTTTGTGAATTCCTCCCAGACAGTCACACAAACAAGGGACTAGGTGTGCCGTAATGGGTCATCTGTTGGCAGGATGGGAGAGCGGAGCTGGGCACATCTCCACTAGAAGCTGAATAGGCTGTGCTGTACCTTCACACAAAAGAGTAGTCACCACTGTGTTGTCCCTGCAGCTAGCCTACAGCCGGGACAGTAGAGTCAGGAAATTTCAAGCACTTAAAAGAGAAACCTCTAGAAACTCCTCTTACTTCAAAGAAAGCACCAGATATATAAAAAGTGCCCTCAGACCCACTCTTCAGTTCACTTTCAGGACTCTCAGAGGACTGCCTGCTGCTATGACTTGCTGCATACTCCACAAGACTGCTTTGCTGCACCTTGAAGGACTGCTTCACTGCCTGGAGCCTGCCTTGAATCCTCAGAGGTGATCCCCGCTGCTTGAGGCCAGCTTCATCACCTAAACCTAGGACTTCCATAGTGACTCCAAGGGTAGTTTGCTGGCGTCCAATTCAGAGCCACAGGGACAAAATAGGTTCCCACCATCTTGAACTGGTACCTGGACCCAATCTGAGTGAGTCCTAACCCCCAAAGTGGTGCCCCTCCACTTCTGGATCATTGGTGGTAGTGCTAAAGGTGCCCAGATAGCCAAAATCCAAAATTTGGGAGTTGGAACATTTTTGGTTAAAAACCTCCCTGAGAACCGGGAGAAGACCGGGACCAATTTGCCTGTCTACCCCTCTAAGTTGAATTGACAGCAGCTCCTGTTATGTTCTTCTCCACAAGAGCCATACCTGTGCAGTGGTCCTTCACCGAAGGGGAATCCGGCCTCTTGGAACTCTCCCAGCTACATTCTCCTTCCTCGTCCCACTGGAGATTTTAGAACTCCTAAAAAGTGTGATTGTAGAAATCCTCACCACGACCTTGCCCAACGGCTCCCAGACAATGATATTTCCTCCGTGGATATCTCCTGCAGCCTTGCCCCGCTGAACATTACCTCTCTGAACTTTTTTTATTTTTATTTCTCCTAAGTCCAGAAGTATGCGCCGACCAGACCCAATCCGCTTCTTGTATCTACAATACAATAAAATACAATGCAATGCACTTTTATAGTACTCGCCTACCAAGAAGGTGTCCCATGCTTGCGGAAAAGACTGCCCAATAGTGAAACTCATTAAAGTAGAAGGATTATCATAAAACTGAATCAAAAAGACGTGTTTTTAGACTCTTCCTGAAGATCTGTTCTGAGGGGCAGCTTCTGAGGTCAAGAGACAGAGCATTTCACTGTCTGGCCGCCAGGTAGACAAAAGAGCGACCATCGCTCCTGGACTTGTTTATCCTGGGAATTAGAAACAGTTTGCGCTGATTAGAACACAGAGTGCATGCTTGCACCGATAGTTTGAACCAGTTCCTGAGATACCCAGGACCTTTTTGGTTGAAAATTCGGAAGGCAAGAACAAGAGCTTTGAATTGTATCCTGTTATTAATTGGAAGCCAATGGAGTTGCTGCAGTTGACTGGAAATTGAGATCCAAGGGGGAATCTTAAAGATCAAGCAAACTGCCGCATTTTTAATCATTTTTAGGTGATCAGTCAAATAATTTGGGAGGCCTAGGTAAAAACTATTACAGTAATTCAGTTTGGAAGTAATCAGTGCAAGCACAACAGTTTTTTGATCATCCTCCGGGATCAGGTAAAGCATACATCTCAGCGATCTCATAATCAGAAAACAGGAGCTAGACAGGGCTTTAATCTGTATCTCAAAAGTGAGCTCTGAATCAAATGTGACACCTACATTCCTAACTACCAGGAAAGGGAAAGGTGGAGGTCCCATGTTTGGAGGCCACCAAAGGCCAGGATCTGGATTAGATTCAGTGCCAAAGAAAAGTATCTCAGTTTTATCTAAGTTGAGTTTTAAAAGGCTGGAGTTCATCCAGTCCATGACAGACTTCAAACAAACTTTGAAGGAACCCAAGGTGGACGGGACCTTTTCCTGAAAAGCCAGAAAAAGTTGAGAATCATCAGCATATGACACTAACTTCATTCCCAAAAGCTCTACAAGTTTGGCCAGGGATGCCATATATATAATAAAAAGAACAGGGCTGAGGGCCAACCCATAAAGGACTCCGCAACTCAGAGGCTTAGCATCTGAAGTGAAAGGGGGGAGAAAAAAGTGAGTTCAATTAACCAAAAAAGACTTAAGGGCCAGCAATGATTGACACATAACGCCAATCCTATCCAGCCTTTCAAGCAGCGCAGTGTGCAAAAATATGTTGAATGCCATGTAAAGATCTAAAAGCATCAACATAACCTGTTAATTAACATCATGGTTAACTTTAATGAAATCTGAAACTTCAAGAAGTGCGGTTTCGGTGCTGTATCCTGGTCTGAAACCTGATTGGGAATGATGGAGTATGTATTTATTCTCTAAAAAGGCTGAAAGCTGCCTGTGCTCTATTGCAGTTGGCCATATTTTTTTTACTTTGACCCAGTCTTGCGTGACTAGATGTATGCGGTTGGCACTTTGATCTGTTAGGAGCTAGATTTTATTAAAAAACTTTAAAAAATCATGTTCTACTAATTGGATTTTTGTTATTTTTATGTCAAATAATTTATTACAATGTACTCTATTTTACTACATTCGTGTGGGCTTTTGCTTGTGTTGCAGTTTCACTTTATTATTGTTTGTGTACTGCATAAATACTTTACACATTGCCTCTAAGTTAAGCCTGACTGCTTTTGTGTCAAGCTACTAGAGGTTTAGGGTCAAGTTAAATTAGTGCATTTTTGTGGCTCACCCTGACAGGGATTGTGGCTGTTGCTTGAATACACCCAATCCCCTTCAATCAACAACCCAATTTCTTAAAAACTCCAACTGACTATCAGCATTTGTTGCATTCTTTAACAGAACATAATAATGTCAACAAAGTACCCATGAACATAACTAAAATGCACACCCTGTCATTCAGTCAGCTAAACAAAAGAATTAAAAGAACTATTTCTTTGTAAATGGGCAAAACCAGGAAATTGTGACATCGTATAAATACTTGGAATTTACTTTCAACTCACTCTTGATGCGGAGACCCTACCACAGTGATGTCCAACATGAAGAAGAGAAATTGTATGGACCTTGCAAAGTTCAATAAACAATAGATATTCCATTGTCCCCCACACCCTGTTCTCCAGTGTTTGCAAACAGTTGCAGCAGTGCTTTAACCCCTTTGCTGCCAGGCCTTTTCCCCTCCTGTGCCGAGCCTTTTTTTGGCTATTTGGGGCAGTTCGCACTTAGGCCCTCATAACTTTTTTTCCACATAAGCTACCCACCCCAAATTTCCATCCTTTTTTTTCCAACATCCTAGGGATTCTAGAGGTACCCAGATTTTGTGGGTTCCCCTGAAAGAGACCAAGAAATTAGCCAAAATACAGTGGAAATTTAGTTTTTTTCAAAACAATTGGAAAAAGACCTGCAGAAGAAGGCCTGTGGTTTGCGGTGCTAAAATCACCATCTTCCCAGCTTTCAGGAACAGGCAGACTTGAATCACAAAACCCAATTTTTCAACACAGTTTTGGCATTTTACCGGGACATACCCCATTTTTACTATTTTTTGTGCTTTCAGCCTCCTTCCAGTTAGTGACCGAAATGGGTGTGAAACCAAAGCTGGATCCCAGAAAGCTAAACATTTCTGAAAAGTAGACAAAATTCTTAGTTCATCAAGGGGTAATTTGTGTAGATCCTAAAAGGGTTTCCCTCAGAAAATAACAGCTGAAATAAAAAAATATTGAAATTGAGGTAAAAAAACAGCCATTTTTCTCCACGTTTTACTCTGTAACTTTTTCCTGCGATGTCAGATGTTTTAAAGCAATATACCGTTATGTCAGTTGGACTCTTCTGGTTGCGGGGATATATAGGGCTTGTACGTTCATCAAGAACACTATGTACCCAGAGCCAATAAATGAGCTGCACCTTGCAATGGGTTTTCATTCTATACCGGGTATACAGCAATTAATTTGCTGAAATATAAAAAGTGAAAAATAGGTATCAAGAAAAACTTTGTATTTCCAAAATGGCCACAAGATAAGGTATTGAGAAGCAGTGGTTATTAGCACATCTCTGAATTCTGGGGTCCCCATACTAGCATGTGAATTACAGGGCATTTCTCAAATCCACGTCTTTTTTACACACTGTCTTACATTTGGAAGGAAAAAATGTAGAGAAAGACAAGGGGCAATAACACTTGTTTTGCTATTCTGTATTCCCCCAAATCTCCCGATAAAAATGGTACATCACTTGCGTGGGTAGGCCTAGCGCCCGCAACAGGGAACACAAAATGGACACATCACATTTTCAGAAAGAAAACAGAGCTGTTTTTTTACAAAGTGCCTAGCTGTGGATTTTGGACTCTAGCTCAGCCAGCACCTGGGGAAACCTAGCAAACCTTTGCATTTTTGAAAACTAGACACCTAGGGGAATCCAAGATGGGGTGACATGTGGGGCTCTGACCAGGTTCTGTTACCCAGAATCCTTTGTAAACCTCAAAATTTGGCCAACAAAACAATTTTTCCTCACATTTCGGTGACAGAAAGTTCTGGAATCTGAGAGGAGCCACAAATTTCCTTCCACCCAGCGTTCCCCCGAGTCTCCCGATAAAAATGGTACCTCACTTGTGTGGGTAGGTCTAGCGCCCGCAACAGGATATGCCCCAAGACACAACATGGACACATCACATTTTCCCAAAGAAACCAGACCTGTTTTTTGCAAAGTGCCTAGCTGTGGAGTTTGGCCTCTAGCTCAGCTGGCACCTAGGAAAACCTACCAAACCTGTGCATTTTTTAAAACTAGACGCCTAGGGGAATCCAAGATGGGGTGACTTGTGGAGCTCTCACCAGGTTCTGTTACCCAGAATCCTTTGCAAACCTCAAACTTTTGCCAAAAAAGCACTTTTTTCTCACATTTCGGCCACAGAAAGTTCTGGAATCTGAGAGGAGCCACAAATTTCCTTCCACCCAGTGTTACCCCAAGTCTCCCGATAAAAATGGTACCTCACTTGTGTAGGTGGACCAAGTGCTTGTGACAGGGAAGAGCCAAAAACATGTCGAAATTGAGGGGGAACCAAAGCGGGTCCAAAAGGGTAGTTTGAGAAAAAAACATTTTTAGGCTGGCAAGTGCAGCTGAATTTTTATCAGTATAGATGAGACAATGCTGGGTGGTAGGAATTTTGTGGATTCCTGCAGATCCTGGAAGGTTCCATCACAAAAATATGTGATTTCCAGCAAAGTTGGAGGTTTGCAGGGCATTGTGGGTAAAAAAATGGTGCGGGGTGCCTGTGAAGCACACCACCCTGGAATCACCCAGATGTCTAGTTTTCAGATGTGTCTAGGTCTTGTGGATTTTTCTACATGGCAGCGTCCCAAAGTCCATAAAGTGCAGCCCTCACCATTCCAAGTGGGACGATTTTGAGAGTTAGCCAAGCTCTCATGGCCCAAATGTAAAACGAAAACCCAAAATAATCAAATGTCCTCTTGCTTGCCGTGGGATAAGATGTTTTAGTGTGCGGGGAGAGCTGAAAGACTGTTACCCCCTTCAGGTGGGGTAGGGGCATAACCAGGCCCATACTGGTTGGTAGCCACCACCCCACTATTTCTTTTATTTTTTATTCCCTGGCATCTAGTAGACTTTCTGCCCCCCCAGGTTGTGGATCGGGGTTAATTGCCCCCATCTGCCCACTGGTGGGCAGAACAACTTTGTCCCCATTTATTTGGGGTGGGGTTATCGCCATACCCCCATCCTCTTATTTTGAAAAAACAATCTTCCCTGGTCTCTGGTGGGCTTTCTGCCCCCCTTGGGGGCAGATGGGCCTTCCAAAAATAAGCCAATCTGCCCCCAAAGGGGGCAGATATGGCCAACGGTAATGTGCCCCCATGGGGAGCGACCCTTGCCCAAGGGGCTGCCCCCCCAAACAAAACACACACATACACACACACGAATCCCTGGTGCCTAAGTGGTTTCTGCCCCCCCGGAATCAGATCGGCCTAATAGAAATAGGCCGATACACCCCCAAGGGGAGGAGAAATGGCCTAAAATAAATTTCCCCCCCCCAGGGGAGCGACCCTTGCCTAAGGGGTCGCTCCCCTTGCGTGAAATTGGCGCAAAGAAAAAATACCCAGTGCCTAGTGGTTTCATCGGCCTAATAAAAATAGGCTGATCTACCCCCAAGCGGGACAGAAATGGCCTAAAATAAATTTGCCCCCCCAGGGGAACAACCCTTGCCTAACGGGTCGCTCCCCTTGCGTGAAATTGACGGAAAAAAATAAAGATCCCTGGTGTCTAGTGGTTTCTGCCCCCCATGAGGGTAGATTGGCGTAGCGAAAATCGGCCGATCTGAATGGTCTAAATACAATTTGCCCCTCCAGGGGAGCGACCCTTGCCTAAGGGGTCGCTCCCCATCTGTAAAACAACAACAACAACAAAAATCCCCGGTGCCTAGTGGTTTCTGCCCCCGTTGGGGGGAGATCGGCCTAATTAAAAGAGGCTGATCTGCCCCCCCAAGGGGGCAGAAATTGCCTAAAATAAATTTGCCCCCCCAAGGGAGCGACCCTTGCCTAAGGGGTCGCTCCCCACCTCTAAAACAAAAACAACAACAACAACAAAAAAATGATCCCTGGCGCCTAGAGGTTTCTGCCCGCCCGGGAGCAGATCGGCCTAATAATAGGCCAATCTGCCCCCGGGGGGGCAGAAAAGACCTTAAAAAAATGCCCCCCTGGGGAGCGACCCTTGCCTAAGGGGTCGCTCCCCTTATGCCAATTTCTTATAAAAAATAAATCCCTGGTGTCTAGTGGCCATTTTAGCAGCCGGATCGCTTCGCAATCCGGCTGCTAAAATGCTCAGAGAGACTTCCCTTTGAAGCCTTTCACATCTCCTCCACGTGATCGGAAGAGAAATGCTGAGCATTTCTCTTCCGATCGGAGGAGGCCTCTTTGAGGTCAGCGCGCGATCGCACGCTGACATCACAGGGGGCTTGGGGGGTTCGTGAGGGTTGTCGGGGTGGAAGGGGAAGGGCTTCCCCTTCCATCCCTGCCTTTGGGGGGTTGGAGGGAAGAACACAGAGGGAGCGCTAGCGCTCCCTCTGGGCTCTGTGCCCAGGACGTAATGGTTATGTCCTGGGCACACGAGCACTGTGCCGCAGGACGTTACCCTTTACTTCCGCGGCACAGAAGTGGTTAAACATATTGAAAGTAAATGTCTGCACACATTTTTTGCCTTTGTCCAAGCACCTCCAATATTTAGCTAGGGTGGAATTGGACATTACCTAAAAAAAAAGCTGACAAAAAGGGTTGATTTTATTTTATAACAGACATTGCTACAGTCCACCCAACTCACTTGCATCGTGGATCTGGGAGGATTTTGAGTAGAAATATAGAGCTTAGGTTCTTATGACCTCTCAACTGAGTTGAATCGTTTTATTTCCCTTTGTCTCCTTATGGGAAGTGAACATAAAACTATTAGAAAATAGCTTAAAATAATATATCTATATATTATGAAAATAAAAAGTTGCCTCTTATTTTAAAACTATTATAGATCTCCAACATCCTAGACAACCTTACTTCCGGACATCATTCTGAGTCATCCCTGCACTGCCCATGCCCCGGCACCCCCATTCCGCCAGCTTTTCTACGGCGGTGTAAACCGCCATGAAAAGGCTGGCAGATGGAGACTCGAAATCCGGAGGTCAGCGCTGCCCTGGCGGATTACAACCGCCGGGACCGCCAGGCTGCAGACTAGCTGCAGCCTGGCAGTGTCGGTGGCTCGGCCACAGTCAGAGTAGGGCAGTCAGATTGGCACTACCGCAGCGGTTGGACCGCCACCCCGAGTCTGGCGGTTTTAAGACTCAGAATGACCACCTCAGTCAGTTTACTCAAACGCCTTTTTTCTATATGTGCCTACATCAATTGCAAAAATGACTGTAGGGGAAATGTAATTATTATTTTATCTTCACAAATAAGTCTTGTCTGTGTACTTATGATATCATGTAAAGAGGTTTTTCAACTAAGCTTAGCTGGCCCAACTAATATGGTAATTCATAGAGCTACCAACTATATGAACTTCTTGGTAAAATTGTAAATAAAAATCTAATGTACTAATTAATGGGGTGTTAACCTGGATGCTGAATAAAGTTTTTGCATGCTAAAAATGTCTTTTTCCAGGGTACCTTTTTTTTCCAACTCTGTCCACCCGTCCTTTCCACAAAGGATGGGTTTTCTTCAATACAATACCTAAAATAAAAATCTATCTAAACATTGCTGCAAACAAAACTGTGCTGATTATCATGTTAATCCAGCACTGAAGCATCATAAATACAATATTACTAGGCAATAAAGTTTAGCCCATAGGCTACATTTAGACAAACAAATACTCAAGTCCACAAACAGTAAGGTTTTTCAGAGGTAGACAGTTGGGCATTCAATTAGCTTGCTTAGCCTCTTAGTCTGATATGTGGGGCCTGCAGTATATGCAGCTTTCCTCTACTGAATATTATGTCATGCGTATATAATCAATAGACGTGGTGAACATTGATAATTCTTTATTTTGTCCCAACAAGTTGCTATAAATCACTTTATAGTATCCATCACAGCATTTTATAAACATGGATGATGCAGAAAGGACTAAAGCACAATAACACTTTTACAGGTTCATCTTTAACATGATATTCTGAATTCCAAACTTTATTTCCAATGAATTATGCAATTTAAGATAAAAACAATTTGCTCCAAATTGTCCTACAACTTTCCTAACCGCATTTTGACATTTTGTAAACATGAATGATGGAGACAGGAACAGAACACAATAATATTGTCACAAATTTATTTTAACATCTTTTTCTAAATTCCCAACTCTCTTTCTAACACAGTTAGACAATTTCTGATAAAACATGTTTTGGGATATGAAACGTCTGAACAAATTCCTCAGAATAGTCCAGCAAAATAATCCAGCACAATTAGGACACATTGTGACTAATTGTCCTCATGTATCCATGAACTAACCCCCCACATACCCCCGTGTCCCTTTCCAGACCTGCACCAGATCCCTGATCTTAGTACATTGTGCCACTAGGCAGACCAACTTATTTGCTAATTGGTGGTAAGGACAGAGAGTGCAAGGCTTAGATGGCAGCACTGGGGTGAGCTTAATGGCTGAAATGCAAGAAAAAAACAAAATAAAATATCTAGTAAAATCTTGAGCATGCAAGACCAAACTTTAGTAAGCAAACCGTAGGGGTCATAAAGTCATACGACGTTCCTTGGCAAGAAAGCTACTATAAAATAATTCCCTGACCCACAGAGCTCAATTTTGGCTGAAGACCTATTTATAGTATACAAATGATATAACCTGAATAGAAAGTGTGTATCTGTCTAATTTCTGTATTCTTTCAGTATTATCTGAATGCTTTGAATGAAGCAGACATTGATCATACAATACTCACTTGTTGCCCATATCATGCAAATTGGCTGTCCACTAAAAAATCCAGTAAACACCTTCCACCTCCCTTCTCTACACCACACCCAACTTTCCACTCACACTTACTAGCTTTTTGACCAGAGCTAGCTCCCAAGCTCAATAGGTAAATAACTTAGACATTATGTAACAAGTTAATGGATGACACCACCACTATCACTCAATGAATGAATATATGCGAGTTTATATTCCTGACGTGTTCTGCTTTGGGGGCATTCTAATACCAAGCAACAGAGCAATTGCAGGTAGTACAATTCTATAAGAAATATGCTGAATATTGCATGACGTTCTGCAAGGCTTAAAAAAAAAAAGTATTACAACAAAAAAAAGCATGGCAGTCAGTGAATGAGTTCCATAGACAGAGACAGACCCCCATCAGAGCCGCACCAGGAGCAAACAAATCCCCACCCAGCTAGAAGAAGAATCCTGACTTTTTATTTTTTTTTATTTTAAAATAATTTTGCAGGTTGATATAAATGTTTCCTCTAAATTGTAAGAACATGATCCGTTTAATAAGCTGTTTGTGTTCTTTCTTTACAATTGCAACTGGAAGCATTGACTAAATAGTCATGATTAAGAGATTATAAATTACATCACAGCAGAAAATGATTTTTGCAGTCCTTAAAAAGGCCAGGTTGACAGGTCTCTGCCTCACACACTGAGCTACACTGAGCATGATGAGGGATATAAAAGGTGAGGAATATAATTTCCAGTTCATGCCACTTCCTACTTCCTACTAACTAATCCACAGCTATCCAACTATTCCCTCATATTTCAAATAGTGTTAAATTGGTCTCCTTTCTTCTGAATGATAAAGATCTGCTTACCAGAAATTAAGAGTAATATTATTAAGCAGTTAGTTGTTCAGCACTTGGCAAAACTCTAAAAGGCAGTTATTGTTACACTGTCTGAATTATCATTCACCCAATTTACTGGCCGAGACAAAGGGCATTTTTCCTCAATGAGGAGAGCAGAGAGGAGTTGATTAAACAACCTGAGGTGAGCCGAATTATTAACTCTATGTGTTAGGGAGGATATAAAATGTGAGCCATCCCACATTTTCTTAGAATTGATGGAGTCTTACAAGGAAATTGGAATTTTGTGGCTAAGTTATTGAGTGACAAACTATATTGTTGAAGAAGCAAGAGGATAGAAATTTAGGTGTGTGCTTAGTAATGGCTCAACACAGTTGTTTAGTCACTGACTGTGCAAAGTTCTTTGTGTCGATGGGGTGTAGAGGTTTTTTTTGGGAACTAGTATTTATATGTTATATTCAGGTTTTTTTACACTGACTGGGAGAAGAATAATATAAAAGGAGAAAAGTAAGATGAAGAGAAGGGACGGAAAACAGTGACAAAGGGAGAGAGCAGATTTTCAGGAAGGAAAAGAGATAAAGAGACAGGAAGTTCTGTATGGTGGAAGAAAGATGAATGAGATGCAGTAAGCAACAGAAAGCCTTGGTGTTTGGCAGCACGAGCGGGGGCTCCTAAGAAAACATTTAGGCCAATGTATGTATTAATTTTACATATTATGCTCTGCCAATGAACCTGATATGACTGTTATTCTTTTCAGTTGTTTCCAGTACTATGGTATAAATGCACATGTCCTCTTGTCTGGGTGATAGTGATGCATTTATAATTAATCTTTAAGTTATAATATTACAGGAATCTAGAGCGAGATGGCTCACGTGGGGTTTAAATGGATCCCTAAACCATCTGCGATATGGAAACAGGGCAGACCCAGTGGATTTATGTTGATCGTGTTCTCTAATAAATCTAATGGAAACAAATTAATATCAAATATTAATAATTTGTTAGAGTAGTGCAAATTAGTAAAGACTTCTCTATTATTCCTGTGTTGTAAGGCATTGAATAATCAGGATGATTCACTATTATTTCTGATAGCAATCTATACATCAAAACTGTGCTTCTCACACGAAGATGAATGCCTGATATTCAATCTACAAAAACAACAGACGATGGACGGAATGCAGAGCAAACCAAACATTCACCCACAGTCACAGATCTGGGTTTAATCCATCAATTTCTTTGCTTGCCATGCCATTCCGGTTTGGACCCAGCCATGCACATCAGTCTTGACCCTGTTCCCTATGGGAACAGTCCGACCCGAACTGCCAGGCCAGGTCCGCCCTGGACCAGAAACAAGCATCCTGGGACAGGCTTTAAGGTATCATCCTCCATCAGCCAGGCTAGCTTGAATCTGGTGGCACAGCAAGCATGGGACCCACGTCTGGGCATACCCTTCCCACTTTGAGCGACAAATGTAAAAAACATATCCCTAAACCAGCTGCAATATGGAAACGAGGCAGACCCAGTGGAATTATGTTGTGTTCTCTAATAAATCTAAATGGAAACAAATTAATGTCAAATATTAACCATTTGTTAGAGTACTGTGAATTAGTATAGACTTCTCTACTATTCCAGTCTTGTAAGGCTTTCAATAATCAGGATGATTCACTATTAATTCTGATAGCAATCTATACATCAAAACTGTGCTGCTCACACGAGTATGAATTCCTGATATTCAATCCACAGCACGAGAAGGGGTTCTGATACATGCTCTTTGAGCCCCTCCAAGTTATTTAGCTTTTGGATTCTGATAAATGTGGATTAACAGCTATTGGTAGCCTAGATATTTTTAATCCAGTAATCCCGAAGTGGCCAAACATAGGGGTTATTCATACTAAAGTGAGGAGATTTGGAACTACTCAACATCAGTTCTAGGTGACAAATAAGAACACACTTATTAATGCATTGCATTAAATCTTCTGAACCACTTAAAAAATTGCCCCCTACCACTGCCTTTAATTTGTGCTTCTGAAGGGAAGAGTATGATTAATCTCACTGACAACGTTGTTGGAAAACAAAAGAGGTTAGATATAAAGTGATTCTCTGGTCTCAGGGTCATCTAGCCAAGTTGGAATTATATTTATTGATGCTAAGCTAAGCAAGTACATTGAGAAAATTGGCTGGCAGGGTTTCAAATATCATATATTAGTCTCCATCAGCAAATTAGTGATGATGACCCATAATCAGTTGAAGGGAAGAAGGAAGATGTGACAGCCCAGGGTTTAAAGCAAGAAGTATTAATAACCCATACTGTACAATAGTTTTGAATATTTAGTGTGCCCAGGGGTGGATGATGTTGGAGAGCAAGTTAGTTAATAAAATTTAGAAGTATTAGAGTACTAATTAACAGTGTAAAATGTGTATTAAAAGTCTTCTTTAAAATTAACGTGGGTAGAAAAAGTGCGTCATGTAGAATGACAAAAGTGGCTGACACCATAAACCAATACATATAAATGAAATTAATAATGACTAATGTAAAAATGTTTTGTTTTTTATTAATAGGAGCACTAATGCAATTAATTAAATGATTATTAGGTTTAATTGTGAATTAAATGTGTTTATTAAATATTCGTAGGGGCCTAAATGAACAGGCCTAAAGCTAATTCTAAGTTAAAAAGTCTGAGTAATGTCTCAATCTCAGCATTTTCTAGAAACTCAGTGTTCATTGTTTACTTATTTGCTGACTTTTCAAAATGTCTCAAATGTTTAGAGAAATAGATTTTGAATATCCTGTGTAACTTATATATTGAGAAAAGTTATGTTCTTCTGTTTGAACATTTATTTTGTCTTGTCCTTTCTGAGATGAGATAATGTGTATTCGAAAAAGGGTTTTCAGTGCTCATGTATAACCTGCAACAGTTGTATTCTACTGCAGAAACTGGTGACTGAAGAGAGAGAAGATGGTCCAATCGTGAATGCAGAAAATGAAGAAAGATACTTCTGAAACGTGGAGTAAAGTTTACTGGCTATGACCTAAACCACCTCATAGTCTGTCCAATGGCATCCTAGCTAGTTGCTATGTAGGGTTTTAATATAGCAATTTTTAGATGAAGTAAGTCAGAATTCTTTTTACTATGCTAGTGAAATGATGTGTTGTGTCCTAGCTTTCTGCCATTGATGGTTCAGGTACAATAAGGCCAAACATTGCTGAACTAGTTCCTTGACCATGTCCTGTTCGAGTGAAGACCGAAGATGGCCTACTGATGAAGACTTTGCTGCTTGCTGATCCAATCCATTAAGTAGAGGTATAACCAATGTGCATTTGTTCTTTGCAGGTTTTTATGTTTTCCCTCTTTTAGAAATCCAACCGCATTTTTGGTAGTGCACTAGCTAAATGTTTTCTAAATTAATTTTTGTCTACTTTTTCTTTTTGCATGTAAGCCCCAACATGCACTACTAATTAGTGTATTAGCCAAGGATGTCATATTCAAAATTCGATGAATTTAATTGTTATTGATTCATCAGTGTTGATTACATGTATTTTGTTTCCATCTATCATATTCTTTTGTTGTTATTTAGTGTTATTTTTCTTGAATGTTTGATGATACATTTTCTTGGTAGATTGAGGTTCTTTAGATGTTTTGATCAGCCGGTGTTGTTTCTGTATTTGTATCACTTGATTCGTCATATGATTTACTTGACCTCAGCATTGTTAATTTAGGGAAATATATGTTTTGAACTTTACTAAACTTGTGCAGTGATTCATGGCTACATTGGTCAAGGTGCGTGGCAATTAATGTCTCTATAATCAAATGCTATTTGTTTGAAATTGTTTTGATTGATGTTTAATGTTGATTAGGATGTTATCACACTCCTATCTGAGTACAAATATTTGTGTCGACCTCTAAGGGTAATTATTGATTACCCTATACATGACAACTTATAAAATAAATAAATAAAATAATAAGATTGGTCACGCCCGCAATGAGTGCTATTTGTACCACAGTTGTCCCTGGAACCACACTGGTTTTTAGGTGGCTTATGGCAACTTGGGAGGAATACCAGAGGTTGAGGTAGACCATGCTAATATCCTAGATATCTATATGGGAGTCTAATCTGTGCCTACGGGATGAAACAAGAGTTTATTATGCTGGAATGTCCTCTAGGGAAAGGGTTTTTGGGATCAAAGAAGACTTCTATTGAACTAATTCAGTTAGACCTCAGTCTGAATTCTATGAAGCGGCTAGTTAATGAAGCAAGTTTAGGTGTCTAACCAGTATACCTCTTGACAAATGTCTGACTACAGAGGACACCACCTTCCAGACCAAGAAGCTGTAGGTCCCCCAGTGTTAGGGGTCCACGGTTACCTGGGTTGTCAAGTTAGGATTCACGTTCTGACAACTCTATATTTTACCCTTACATTTTTAGTGTAAGGAATAGAGACGGTGATCCCCAGTGGCCCTGCCAAATGCCCCTGACCAGTATCAGCTTGCATGTGGGCAGAATCATGCTGGCTTAATATCGATGGCTGGGTCATTGTCCCTACCTACCATCCCATTTTGTTGGTTTTAGCTGTACCTAAGATACCCATTATTAAAGTTATTACCCTGGGTTTATCTTAAGGTATTTTTAGATTGTCTGAAGCCCGTCTTTTCTAGTTAGTTGGTTTTTTTTTTAAATCAAAAAATCGCTTTTGGTGGGCTTGAATCTACCCTGCTAGAACCATCTTACCAGGATGGGATGAGGTCGCTGGGGTTAAAGCATGCCACAACTAGTGGGTATGGCTTCCTAGATAAATCCCCTTTTAACCCTTCAAGTGGGGGTTTCTCAAGGTCTGTTCATAAATTAAGTGGTATGGGCTTACTTTAGCCTTATACTGTTAATCATTGCACCTTCATTACTGAGGAGGGAGTGCGGTGGGATACCTAAACCTCTCCTTTTGTGTTACATTAAATCTGTGAGAGCTATGATACTACAACGGAGTCTGTTACATATGGAATAGTACAATATCGGAAGTCGGGTCGCACTACACAACCTGCAATTATTCTGGAAGAATGTCTAGATATGATACCAGGACAGGGAGGGTTGTATTGTTTTTTTAATTTTAAAATGCCAGCGTAACTGAAAATTGGTATTGAATGTTAAAAAGGGTTGGGTGTAGATAATGTATTAACAGCAGATTGTCAGCAATAAGGTGTGATGTAAACTGTACCTTATTATTTAGAAAAGTGGCTTGAGCGATATCAGCACTTGTATATTTCCATCAAACTACAATTTTTAAATGTTCCTCCAGGGGACAGTCCTACAACTTTTTTTCGTGATCTCATGGAACAATCTGTGGTTTTAAAAGTTCCACAAGGCAAGGGTGGATACAATGGTGTAGATTATGCTACAAAGCACCTGAGTGAGAATGTATTTTACATTGTAATCAGCTGCGGCCTGTTTTGTGGGGCTCAGGGGCCACACCTCTCACTCCCCCACCTTTTGCGCCTCAAGAAGAGTATCTGTCAGGCTGAGCCGAGGTCAGTCTGACAGACTCACTTCGTTTTTAAGTCAGGCAGCCAGGAGCTAGACATGCACTATACACAAACTCCTGGCTGTCTGGGCTGAACTTTGGTGGGCTGAAGAAGTCACAGCACTGTGGGCGTGATGTCTTCAGGCCCTCCCCCTCATGACGAGAGGGAACATCACCAATTGCTTTGGACCTGGGCGCTTCAGTTTTAAGTCCTGAGGCGCCATGGGCCGAATGTCAATCAGTGACACATCATCATAGAGTGGGGTGGGGTCAGCAGTCTCACTGACCCCATCTCACTTTGTGACGAGTTGGGTCTGCTGCCTTTCTTCATTGGCTGACCTTAGGTTAGCCAGTGAGGGAAGGCAGAAGTCCCAACCCTCCTGGGACCTCGAAGGCAGAGCTGCAGGTAAGTGTGTGTGTGTGTGTGTTTTCTTTTTAAATGAATGTTGTGAATAGATGTGTGTGTGCGCGCATATGTGTGTGAATGAATGAGTGAGTGTGCCTGTGTGTCCTGCCTGTCCCCCACCTTCCTTAAATTACCAGCCACCACTTATTATAATGAACTGATACAGTTTAGACATAATTGCGTGAAAGTAAATTTAAGAAGATAACAGAACTTAGATGATGTAAAAACTGACTTATGCATTGAATGATGAGCATATTAAAGTTGCAGAAGGTGTAGCAACATTTGTGTAGCCTGTAAAATGATCAATGGAAAGAAGACATCATACATACACATGTCTGAATGCAGCCCCGAGGGCTCATCTAAACAGTGAATTACAATCCAACTGAGCACTGTTTGAAGGAGGATGACCCAAACAAGATAATAACTATTATTATTATTTTAACTATCGATCAGACAGTTAACGCTGTCTCTACCTCAGAGCTAAAACAGTATAATCTTCTTTGCATGCACTACAGAAAAGATTTTTTTAGCATTTTCAGAATAAGTCTCCCATTTACCGTATGCCCTACCAAACCTCTTAATATTGTTAGTCAGTCTTTTGATTTGAGCTAAGTATGATATGGAACTAATGTCTGCTGCAGCTCCCAGCAGGCCTTCTTAACTTCTACAAATATTTTTGATACTGGACAGAATTGTTGTCGTCCATCAGTGGAATTAAAAGCAGTCCATTGACAAAAGTCTTTGATGCACTGAAGAATACAGTCTAACGTGCCAAGAAAACAGGAGTAAACAGTGAACCACAACAGAGATGCTGCTGCTAACAAAGACAATGATGCATTTAAACTTTCTTTTCAACAAGTAACAAAACTTAGTTACTACCAAGGAAGCATGGCCTGTGCTGCGTAAAGGCCTCTGTTGGCATTGCCTTATGATAATATCACATATGGCCATAATAGTGTGCCAGAATGCAACAAAAAGCTTAAAGTACTTTTATTGTTAGGAGGAAGGAGCGCAGAACCTCAAAACATCAATACGTTCAATAAGAATGGCGCTTCAACAGTTCCTGCACCAGAGATGCACGAATCAAAGCAAAGACACAGTATTCTTGGTGATTGTTCGCCCCTCTTTTTTCACAGAAAACTGTCGAATTACGATTAGAATTTATCAGTTAAAAAAACTCAGATTTTGAAGGTAACCAAAGTCACCGATTACTGTGTTTAAAACAGCTTCACTTGCAAATGTTTTGATTAAGTATTGAAAAACTAAACAGTTTGAACCATGGCAGGTAGTTAATAACTGTCAAGGAGCACGGCAACGATCGTCCTCTTAACAATTCAGTGGCATATTGTGTTTTTGAAGGTAGTGAATCCTTACTTAGTAGTTCAGAGCTGATGCAACATTAGTGGTGGCCTCTATAAAATGTGCTCTTGTAGCCTCTGGTTCATAATGTTTTGCATGAGTAGATGTGGCTTACTCCTGGGATTTCGCCTGCAAGTCACAACTAGGAAAAGTATAATACACACCTAATCAGTAAAAATGATTGGATTTGGGCCCACAGCATCAAGGGCTGGGGAGTGACAGCATGATCTTAAACTGGATTCCGAGACACAAGTCCACATGTCACCAGCCCACAAGGAACCGTAGAGCTAAAGGGAGAGCAGATTCCTAGATTAACGAGATTGATGAACAGTTAAAAAGTAAGTTAATGTATGTGGCCAGTGATCAGCCTGCTGTGAAAACAGCAAAATAGGAATATTTCTGTGTGCTGCATTAATACGTCAAAAGCAAAGGTGAGTAAAACCAAACGAACACCCCTAATCCTCCTATTGGAGAGGCAGGCTTGAGACTGACAGCAGTGGCAGAAGATCAGGGGGTGTTGAGCAGAGCACCGAAGCAGGCGCCAGGGGCAACTAGACATTGCAGCCTACAGAGGCAAATAGGTCCTAATGGTGTACAAAATATGTTAGATATCTGGTCACCCTTCCCTGATGCATACAGTTTCTGAGTCCATGTAGTGTTCAAAACTGCAAGTTACAAGGTTCAACCCAAGCATATGACCAGCACTGTGATCAGCAAAGATGTGCTCATTCGTGTAGGCACAGGATTAGAGCAGACCAGCTTCAAATAACACAATAGCCACGGCGCAATTCTAACCTGAGGTTTTGACCATGTAGTAAACACACAGGATAGGCCTGTTGGGGGTCAGGTGTATGTGCTACTTAGGAAACCTTTGGAGACACTTCAGATGGCAGCAAAACATTACATGATTTCAAATTTAGGCGGATTAGGACTCCACCTAATGAACTCCACTGACCCACAACACTACAGTGAGGAGTGGTTCTGGTGGTTTAGGAAAGAATCAACAACTGTCACTATGGGCCAAATGTACAAAAGCGTTTTGCATTTCTTAACGGGCTGAATTGCAATTTCGGACCAATAAGAAATGCAAAACAGCCTTTTCCTATGTACAAAGGCCTTTAGGGAATCGCAAAATGTGATTCCTACCCTGAAGAAATCTTATTTTGTGAATCCCTAAATAGGAAATCGCAAACAGGGCTTTCCTAATTGCGATTTCTTGCATGTACAAAGAATTTCCTAAATGTAAAATGAGCACTTAGTAAATTAAATAACTATCGACTTCAATTCGATAGTAACTATGTGCAATTTTTTTAAGGAACACCAGAAAATGCTTTTTTTTAAGTGCAATAAAGAGCACACATGACCCTAGTGCATGTGTGCGCTTTACATGTGCACCACTTTTTTAGGGGTGCAGCAAGGGGGGTAGCTTAGGCTGAACGTCACCCTTGCTGTAGCATTTCCTAATTTGTGATTTCCTATAGGGAAATTGCAAATTAGGAAATGCTAATCGATTCATACCCATAAGCCTTTAGGCCCCAGAAACAAATAGTTTGGTATTACCTAAATAGTGATTTCCTAATAGTGATTCCTACATTTGTACTTACCATTTTGCATTTCCTAAATAGTGATTTCTAAGGAGTCGCTATTTAGGAAATGCAAATAAGTTTTTTGTACAACTGGGCCTTTGTGATAAACCTGGGTAAAAGCCGAAGCTGGTGCTCTCCAGAAGTAACAGCCTGACTCCTTTCTGCAGTACTTCAGCAGAGCTACTACAAGGCTGAGTTTAACCTTTTAAAGGACTTTTCAGGTATTATGGGTTCTCCAGTGCAAATATGTAAAAGCCTATTTTGTTTTCTCCATCACATTTCTTAAGGAATTCTGCAATATCTATGATGGGGCTTTCATTGCCTCTTCAGACACCATTTACAGGTTCAGTTGTACCAAAGGTCATGCAAACTAGGCACAAACAAAAGTCAAGGAGAACTCGGGATGAAGGGGTGCCACTCGATTACTGTGAACTCAAGCTTCTCACAGCCACCTGTAGAAGAAGTGGTGCTCAGGGAAATGAAGGAGAGCAGAAAGGGGTCCTGTGAGAGGACCAGCTATATATAGCACTTTCATAAATTCTAACAGAAATAAAAATGTGTTAAAGCTTTCAGCCTTACCCATTTTTCACTGACAAAGGGAAGAGTTCAAGGAACATGGGAAGGAAGAGGTGAAGCCCATCTGGCAACAGGAGGCTTTGACTATCATTTGTCATCGTGTTCACAATCAACCCCCAAACCCTAAACATGTAAAGGAGGGCTCGCGTAAATGAGGTCAGTCAGAAAGTGAAACATAGTTTGTGGACCTTCCTGCAAATTTAAAATAAAACATCACAAGCCTCTACTAGCATTTTATAATCCCGCATAGCCATTAAACAGAGTGACACATTTCCATGTCTTTTTTTAAGAAAGTGATATGGTGCACTCAGTAGAAAAATAAATTTAAAAAACGAATGAAAGGCAAGAGAGCTGTCAGACAGCTGTGTTTCCCCCATGTTGGATATAAACATTAACGCAAAATAGTGTAATGAAAATCTGGGGCATCCCACTGCTGTACACCGCTATATATTACAATAATGTTCTTGTGGGAAACGTGACTGGTAACCACAGCAACAGTTATCCTCTGATGCAACGCGCCCTCACAGAAAACCTAATAAAGGATTCAGAGTGGCACTTGTGTTTCTGAACTCTTTATGTCTTCTTTCGAAGATGTATGAGTGGGTATGTGGCCATGAAAGTGAGTGTATGTGAGTGCATGCTTGTAGGGATTACAGTTTGATAACGTTTTGCAGACAGAAGGTTGTTGCCAGTGCATTTATGTGTGGGTAGATAGGAGGGTGTGCGTGTGTGCTAAGTGGATTGTCATGGACAAGATATCTGAGCCAATCCATATTAAAGGGAAGGCACTTACTCAGCTCCTTAAAATTATACCAGTGAGATTGGTGACTGGACAGGGAAACATCATGAACAAGCATTTACAATGCAACGGGTCTTGCGTTTGCTCATGTTAGAGCTGATCGCGTTGTAAACTCCTAACCCGACTTTTCACCTATCGGGCAAAAGTGCATTTGTGTACACAACCCGAAAAAGTTAAATTAACTATGTAAAGCGCTTGACTTCTGCCAAGCGAGATCGCGCTGGTAAATTAGAGAAAAAGAAGTCCACGAGCCCGATGGAAAACAGCGAGCCTCGCATGTTTTCTGTACTTGGTCACTGCGCTGGAGGAGGGCTAGCCACCGGAAAAGGCATGACGTATGCTTGCCTTCGACTAATGAAAGCAAGCAGATTTTATTAGGCAAGCCCACAAACCAATAAAAAACATTGATGTGAAGTTGACAGGGTTCCGAGCCCTTTTCTAAATACAAAAGCGTCTCGCTGCGATACGCATGCGCGAGCGCATGCAACGCAGGCTCAACCCTAAAAAGGAAAACGTCGCCAGTGCAAATATCTGTGGATAAAAATCTCTAGCGCAACTCATCCTATCTCAAGTTTTTTTGATTTAATTGGAAGGTTCTTGCAACAGAGATGTATGTTAAGAGATCGATCCATTGCTGGACCTACATACTTACAGGAGTGGACAAAATCGGATCAAATATACTCGTTTTACAGTAAGCTAATCTCCACCCGAGAAGTTTCCAACCTTTTCAATAGCGAAGCTACGTTTGATCTATCAAACACGTCCTGAGCTACTGCCTTGCATGTGGATTTGTTAACGGCACAAAAATGATCAAGCCACTTAACCACTGTCCCCAGATTCAGATTCAGTGGGCACACTTCTCTAATGACGGGAGGGCTGTCGGGGAAAGAGTGTGGAGCCACGTGGTCTGCAAGAACCAGTGTTGCCCCTTTAATCTTCTTTGTCAATCATCAGTGAGAGGTGTCTCAAAGGTTTTGTTGTCTCTTAGTCATGCAATACATGGGATGACATTTTCCTCATTATGAGAGCTAGGGCCTGAAAAACTTATTTTTTTCTAATTGCCATATAGTTTGTTTCCAGAAACTGGCACTACCTTAACCATTACAATTAGTGGTCTACAAGTAAACATGCCTCTGCAGCCATCCTCAAAGGCATACATCTGAGGTAAGACCGGAACAAATTAATGAATTGCTTGAGGAAGTTAAGTACTTCTAAAAAAATAAGGAGGATGAAGAAAGAAAAAGAAAATGGAGTGAGACAGAGGAGATAAAGAAGGAAAGAGGAATATCTTGAGGAAGGAGAGAAAAAGGAAATTATTAAAAGGGAAACTAGAAAGAAGGAAAGGAAAGAATGAAGTGATGGAGGCAGAGAAAAAAGAGGGAGGAAGGGAAGGGGAAGAATAAAAAATGGAAGCTGTAGAAGAAATAAAGTAGAGGAAGGAACGAGTGAAACGAATGAAGCAGCAGAAAAGGAAAGAATCAAGGTTGGATTGGGGAAGGAAGAAGGGAATAAAATAAAGAAAGAATAGGAAACAAATAGAGGAGGAACAGAAACAGATAAAGGAACAACGGAGAAATGAACAAAATAGAAAAAGAATGTAAAAAGGGAAAGAAAGAACAAAGCAGAAAAGGAGAAAGAACAAATAGGCAAAGAGTAGAAGAGGTATAAAAAAAGAGAATTTGGAGGCAAAGATAGAAGTAAAGGAAGAAAAAAGCAAAGAACGATCCAGTGTGAAAGCAACCAGAAATAAGAAAGGTAAAATAAAACAGAAAGAAAGAGAAAGAAAAAAACGAGCTAAAAAAGAATGTAAAGAAAGGATCAGAAAAAGAATGAAAGATGAAGCAAAGAAAGCAAAAAGAAAGAAAAGGTAGAGGAAACAAAACAGAGAGAAAAAAAAAGAACAAGTGGGAGAGAAGAAGAATGAAAGAAACAGAAAAAGACTGAAATAAAAAGGAGAAGGATAGAGAAAGGAGGAAAGAAGAAAAAGAAAAAAGAATAAAATGTAAATGCAGTGCAACTCTTCTCCAAATACTTTACTGCCATTGACTTTAAGAAAAGAAACCACTAATTGAGACAAGGATGCTATATTTTTTCAAGGTGAACGTTTTTAAATAAAGTGCTCTGATGTGAGGCATTCATTTATTGCTTATTTAAGGCTTCTTGTCAACAATTTGTATTTTATTGAAGAGGAGGGAATGCTTCATGTTGTTTCTGCAGTCAACTTTCTAAGTGTCACAGCTCAGTTTCGAGGAATGGAGTGACAAGCAGGGAACTACTCCAAGGCAGGCCGTGATCTACGGGTAGCTTGCAATCAACCTATTGGTAGAATCCTATAGCTGTATTCTCTGTTGCAGAAATAATTTTAATTTCAACTATGACAAAATCTGTGAATTTCATATGCAGCTAAGAGACATATGTTTAGAAATAAAAGAAACTGAAGGTCTTTGACCTCTCAGCAGCCTTTGACACGGTTTCCTACCAGTACTCAACGAGTAAGATTTCCTTCTTTCCTCTCGGACCCCACACCTGCCACCTGCAGAGTTCCCCAGAGATCTTCCCTCAGCCCCATGCTGTTTACAATCTACATGGCTCCAGAAGCCACCATCTATAGAAACTACGGACTCAACATCATCTAAAACACGGACGACACTCAACTCATCCTCTCCCTAGCCAACGAACCCAACACTGCCAGACACAACTTCTGCGAAGGCATGGGATCAGTCACCAACTGGATGAAAAGCAGCTGCCCACAACTCAATGCAGACAAAAGAGCAGGGAGGGCTGCATAGGAGCTCCCGTCATGCTCCGTGGCTAGCCATTGAAGCAGAGGGAAGAACGCGTGCTGGAAGTCGGACGCGCTGTGGTCGCGGCACAGTGTTTCCGATCGAGGAAATGTTGCCGAAGCTGCCAAAGTCACCGAGGGGGTTCCTGCTCTCACTCATTTGCCGCGATACACGTTTAACTGGGAAAAGGATATGAAAACTGCCTCTTCGTATTTGGAATTTTAGTTAGTGGCGGAAACGACTCTCAGATGCCTGATCCTGCCCCGCCCCAGGTGGGAGACCATATCAGCACAAAGGAGAAAGGAGGTGAGGCAGGGGTTGTGGGACCTAAACAGAGGGAGCAGTTTCGCTTTTTGTAGAGACCCATCAGCACCTGTTCTCAAAAAATTCACTGCGTGTTGATTAAGTTAGTTTAGCCACTCTCAGTGCTCGGTATGCCTATGAACTTCAAAGTTACTTCCTAAAAGGCGCCAACCCCTGCCACACAGTGTTCACTACCTCAGGTGCGAACTGGTTCGCAACGAGCACTCTCCAGTCAGAGCACAGCAGTGCAGGGCAAAAAAAGCTATGGGAGTCTCATGTCAGGACAGGCAGCAACATTTACAATGTTTGGATCTCCACACCAATTTCAGGGCAAAGGACGCCCTGCTTCAAGGACTGCCAAAATAGCACGGAGTATTAAAGCTAAGCGTCCTACTCCCTCCGATAATCATATAAAAATGGACTCATCTGCAAATACTGCACCTCTGCTAACCACTGACTCAACTCATAGCATCACCCTGCCTCACAACTCACCACCTTCTATGATCAACATGGCAGATCTGCATCTTGGCCCTGATTCTATGTCTGAGGAGGTCAGAGAGCCGGACCCAGACTCGAATCCGGAGTCAGTTAATAAAGTTTGCTCATTTTTTAATCAATCAACGTTCATGTCTAACTGCGAGGCTAATTGCAGTAAAACCCAGGATACGGGCTCAGCATCTAAGCTGCTATATCCCCTGTTTAGTGGTGGGATTGGTAGGGGCACAAAAGATGCTATTCCTTCGCTAATAAATGACACCATCTCTGCTCCTCAGGTAGATAGTTCCTCCTCTGATACACTTTGCGATTCAGTTCATATCTCTGGGATTGATACTGCAATGGGGCCCCCTGTGAATCCCATTGCAAATGCACCCCCCCAGCCAGTACAAGATCAGCTGAACTCACAAACAGGGCTCCTGTCTCAGGAACACAGAGACAAGGCAAGCACTGGTATCCCCTCAGAAACTTTGCTCCTTCAGATTCTAAGTGAATTAAAAACCCTGAAAATCTCACAAGAAGAAGCAAACCAGAGAATGGAATCACAATTAAATTTAATCTGTAGTAATATACAGCAACTCAACTCACGCATTGAAGAGGTAGAGCAGCGAGTATCCGATCTGGAAGATACACGCTCTTCTTTGGCGCCGTCAGTGGTAAAATGTCAAGAAGATCTTTTGGACTTGCAGATTCGGCTAAATGATGCTGAGAACCGTTCACGCAGATCTAATTTGAGATTTATGGGGGTCCCTGAACGACGCGAAAATGGGCAGACTATCACAGACTTAATCACCGATCTTATCTCACATCATGTTCTTTCGGAGCCGACGGATAAACATTTAGATCTCACCATCATGCGGGCCCATCTGGTCCCTGCAGTACAGTCACCCAATGCAAAATACCCTCAAACTATTCTTGTAAACTTTGGCTACTTCCGCATCAAGGAATGCATCCTCCAACAAGCGATCAAGAGTAAAATACGCCAGATCCCCGGTGATTACGCTTTTAAAATTTTCTCAGATATGTCGGCGGCTGCTGCGCGTCGAAGGAGAGAATTGAAGGGATGATCCCCGCATTTCAAAAAGCCGGGGCTCTGGCAGGACTTGTGAAACAATCTAAACTTAAAGTTTTCTTTCAGGGACATTCAAATATAGTTCTCATAGTTGATGCTGCTAACACTCTTTTGCACTCAGTTCAAAACTCTGATCAATCAGGACAAAGGGGGGCCAGGTGGAGGGGAAGAAAAGAGAGAATAGAAGGAGGGGAGCACATTATGCACTGAGAGGGGTGAATTCCTTTAGGAATGGCTGATCCAGCAGAGATTAAAAATAATGCATCACTTTGGCACTTACATTCCAGTCCCTTTGCAGTTTATGGCAAATAGGGGGCCATGTCAAGGCACCCGATTAGGGAAGAAGGGGGTAAGGGGATGGGTGGTGGTCCCGGATTGCCCAGATGGGAGGGCCCCAGGTATTGGCCACCTAAGGGGTGGGATGGGAGTCTTGGGGGTTGGGTGGGGGAGATAGCAAGGGGTACAATATCCTTTTTTACCATACATAAATGTAGCTATGTGCAATTCAGAATGACTAAGTCCATAAAGCAGATGACACCATCTGATGCAGGCCAAGGCCAAAGCTTTCTGGCGGTTTCGGATCGCTTAATATTTAGGCAATCTATTACAAGAATCCTATGGCAAGGTTGAACCTCTCATTAAAAATAGTCTCTTGGAATGTCAATGGGCTAAACAATCGGAGGAAGAGGGGTGCAATTGAAGAGAGGATAAATGCCCTAAACATCTCTGTAGTTCTATTACAAGAAACTCATATTCCGGCTAAACAAATAGCGGGCTTTAATATGTTGAAAAGATCTGCTGATTTTAAGGTGGTTGCCGCATCCCCAGACGCTCACAGAGGTGCGGCGGTCTTTTTGGCTCTGGATCTCGGAGCTCGGGTACTTGATTTTATTAGTGACCCTGAAGGGCGGTGGTGCTGGGTGCACTGCCCAATTTCTAAAAAAAAGATTTACTTTTGTCAGCTTTTACACACCTTTGATAGATGATCCGGCCCCTTATGTGGAACTGTTTCAATCCCTTTTGCAACTCCCAGGCAAAATCATTATTGGTGGGGATTTCAATTTTCTTCAGGATCCATTCATGGATACTACTGTTAAGGGTAAAAAACAACATAAACCCTAGAGTTGCTAAAATCTTTAAAGATTACATCAAAGTTTTGATGCTCTGTGACCCTTGGAGAGTAAATGCCCCAAATGAGAGAGAGTATAATGTGCATCTCAGGCCAGTTTAAAACCGCCTCCCGAATTGATTTTTTCTGATATCTAAAACAATGCGCTTCAAGAGGCAATCTATGTGGCATTTTGGACTTTCCGACCATGCCACCCTGGTGCTGGAAGTGTTCTTTTTTCCAGAATACTCTACTCTTCAACCTAAAAGGTGGGTGTTCAACCAGCAAGTCCTCCAAGAGGCATTTTTTAGGGTCTTGGTAATCACTAAGGGGCGGCAGATACATCTTATCAGAGGCAACAAGGTAGGGCACTGGAAGAAGCAGTTCAGAAGAGTTTAGATATTTATCTCCATGCCCCTACGGAAAACAATAGAAAATCCTTTGATTTAGCTAAATGGGCACTGTCCAACAGTCTTCTTAAGAAGGTTGACAAAGGAAATCAGATTTAGAGACAGAAGGTATATGAAAAGAGCAACTTTTACAGGCTAATTCTTGGCCTGGCAAGTTCGAGACCAAATTGCTAGTAATATGATACATGCACTGAGGTGCCCTGCCACCGGGGAAAGGTATACTGACCCCAGAGCAGTTGGCAAAATCACACTAGAACACTAAAGACTAATTAATAGTCAAACCCAGGATATGGATCTTAAGACCATTAGGGATTTCTTGGGGAAATTAGATATTCCTACTCTTTTGGAAGAAGAAAGTGACGCTCTTTTGCAGCCAGTTACGAAGTCAGAACTCTTTGAGGTTGTCAAAGATCTCCCCATGGGAAGGCTTGCAGGCCTGATGGCTTTACGGCTGAATTTTATAAAACTTTCATCAATGTATTTGTAAACAATTTTTTTTCTTTATTTAATGGTTTGCTCAAGGGCGGGCGGATCCCCAATTCTTGGTATTCAGGGAATATGATCAGCTTTCCCAAAAAAAATAAGGACTGAGAAGACCCTAATGCATATTCCCCAATTTCTCTGCTAAATACGGACTATAAAATTATTACATAACTTTTGGCCGATAGGCTTAACAGGGTTGTTGCTAAACTGGTGCACCCCGAACAAAATGGGTTTATTGCCGGTCGACAACTTGCAACTAGTTCTCACCATTTAGCCGAGGCTCTCTATTATTTTGCTTCTAATAACAGAAAAAGCTTTCGGTCTAGTTGTATGGGATACACTGTTTGAAATATTGTCTAGATACAGGGTGCCCTCCCAGGTTTCTATGTTAATTCAAAGGTTGTATCAAAGCTCTAAAGCCAACATCATAATTAATTCTGTTTGTATTGGTCAGCTCCAAGTTCAACGAGGGACCCATCAAGGGTGCCCCACATCCCCTATTCTCTTTGCTCTCTTCATTAAACCCTTAGCTATTAAAATCAGACAGAATAATCTGACTCATCCCCCGTTGAAGTCAATAGGGAAGAATAAACTCTACGCTGATGATATTATTATGTTTTTAGATAAGGAGCAGTCCTCCCAAGAGGATGTTTTAAGGTGTTTTCAGAATTTGAGCAAATTGGCGGCTACAAGATTAACATGAGTAAGACCGATATTCTTTGTGGTACTTCTTCTAATAGACTGCTCCCCAAATTATTGCATTGTGTGAATACTAGGCCAAAGAGATATCTTGGGATTCGTTTTTCATCCAATATTGGAGATCTGTATGATCTCAACTACGCTCCCTTGCTCTTGAAAACCCAGGCCCTGCTTGCACGTTGGAGGTCTTTCCCTCTTTCTATACTTGGTTGAATTGCATTGATTAAAATGTCTATACTACCATTATTTAATTTTCTGTTCTCGGCCATCCCTTGTGTATTAACATCTCTATTTTTCAAGAAAATAGATTCTATGTTTGGCCCATCTATTTGGCAAAATCAGAAGGGTGCGTGCTGCGTAAGGTACGCTGTATGCTGATATAGAAAAGGGTGAATTGGCATTACCAAACTTCAAAGATAATTATTTCGCTTTTTTTGCACATTACTTGACCAATTTTAAAGCCAAGCAATCCACAGACTGTCTATTTACTCATGATTTTCGTGAATTAATCTGCAGGGAGCATGATATTAGGAATCCTGCACTGTTGGTGAAATCGCCAAGAAAAGTTCGATACAAGATTCTTAAATGGCTACTTAGAAGAAAATCAGATTTTTTTTTAGAAGGTATTCAATCCCATATTTGCACTTTTTTACTCCTCTTACACAGTTTACGTTGTGGTCTGGTTCTCAGCTCGATTTAGAGATAGCGAGGAAATGGGACTATGCAGGATTTAGGAAAGTAGGGGACTTTCGTATCAATGACAATTGGGAAACGCTCTCACATATCCAGATGGTCATCCAAAATGATTTCTTCTTGGTCGGATCTTACAGTATTGTGCTCCATAGTTTGAGGGACCTGGATATCGATCTAATCTATAATACACAGACATTAGTTACCGAACTGGCAGACCCTCCTCGGGTAAGGCGAGCTGGTGCATGGAGAAGGTTACTCCTAGAGCGGGAAAAGACTGATCTCTGGGTAAAAGCGGCGAGAAAAAAAGATCTCCAAGAGGGCCTCGATCTGTCAAGGGGGTGCTGGGAGAAAATCAATCATTTAAATTTTACAGAACTTAGAGGCGCGAATTGGCATTGCAAGATATTTTTTTAGTAAATGGTTTTTATATTGCACCCGCAAGCCTTATCACAGATTGTGCCCAGTTGCCCCAATGTCTGTTTTCATTGTAAGGCAGCAGGTGTGGCAAGTTGGACACATGTGATTGGCATGTTGACTTGTTCAGGAGTATTCAAATGGGATATTTAAGATATTAACAACTATTGCTCAGATCCCTATAATTCCCAGTATTTGGTTGGTGGTCCTGGGCTATGACCCCGTGGCAAGGCTTTCACCTAGGTGGGAAAAACTAGTTTTTATTGCCACTGTAATTGCTAGATCTCGCTTATTGAGAAACTGGTGCTCGGCTCAAATTCCCTCCTCTGTAGAATGGCTGAATAAAATGGTATGGGTCAGAAATCAGGACATGAGGTATGCTAGGAGAGTGGGTGGTGGTAAAACGTTCTCTCATATTTGGGGCGAATTCTTTCAAGACAACCCTATGTAATTATATTTAGGCTTAATAATAAAATTAATTTGGGTTATTACCTAGCTTGATTGTATTCAACTGGTGTTATCCTATTGGATATTACTGGAAAGGATGTTTAAGATAAAATATGTAATTGAAATGCTTTTGTTATTTTGCTGGATCTTGGTAAAAACTAATAAATAAAAAAGAAATAAAAAAAACATCTCAACGCAGACAAAACTGAAGTACTCATCATGGGCCCTAAACCCAACACGTGGAGCGACTCCTGGTGGCCCTCCACCCTCAGAAGCTTCCCCATGAACCAAGCCCGCAACCTCAGTATCATCCTGGACTCCAAATTCAACATGGACCGCCAAATCAACTCAGTCGCATCCACCTACTCACCTGCAAACTACAGAACATCCAGAACGTCGCCGCCAGACTGGTCCTCGACCTACCCCAACACTGTCACCTCTCCAAGCACCTGCGCACACTGCAATGGCTCCCTATAGAGAAAAGAATCACCTTCAAGATCCTCATCCACGCACACAAAGCCCTCCACGACACCGGACCAGCCTAACTGAACAGGCGACTCAATTTCCACGTACCCCACAGGACCCTATGCTCAGCCCAGATCTCGCTCGCCGAAGTACCCCACATCAGAAAACAAGAGCAGGGGGAGGCTCATCCTCCTACCTCGCCACCACAGCCTGGAACGCCCTACTGCCCCGCCTCAGACAGACTACACCCCTCCCCAACTTTACGCAAAAGCTGAAGACATGGCTATTGAAAGACATGGATATTTGAGTAACCACCGCACTGATGGACCCTCCACGCCCAACACCCCCTCGCCTTGAGACACTCATGGGTGAGTAGTTGCGCTTAACAAACGCTGATTGATTGATTGAAGGTGAGTGACAAAAGGTACTCTTGTTGAGATAGACTCACTTTACTAGGACATAGCACTTGGCAGGTTTCACAAGGCCAGTTCTCTGATAAATATGCTATATAGTGTAATCCGATGGACATTGAAAATATTACACTTTGATGGATTCAGTTACTGTAAATGATAGTTGATGGATGCCAATGTAAAGGCTGCTTACATGCAGATTAAGCAGGGGTTTAGAGTGCAGCTGGGCGGGGGTAATAATTAGATCTTACTAAACTCTCAAAGACACACTGGCTGACAGTGGCCACATACATGTGGAATTTTCAAGATATTAGGCGACTACGTAAACGAGTTCCATTGCAATTCATTGTATGTACATTTATGTCATGTTAGTGCTCTGAAAAAATAGGTTCTACCTTGTGGGCTGGCCTTAGAGACCTCAGCAGTTTTATTCATGGTTTAAAGCGAGTCAAGATACGAGATGTTTATACCTATTAGTTATTTGTGGTACTTGGTGGATTTTGGAGAATTGACAAATGGGATTAACTAACCTGGGCAAGAAACTTCCCGTTTTAAAAGCCCCACAATGGGAGGTGAAACGTGTCTATATGGAGCCCCCTAACAGTCAGCCGACCTCACAGAAAGCAGAGGTATAACTTTGCATTTCTGTGGAGTAACTGTCCTGCTTCTTGAATTCCTTATAATTTCTCCCCTTTTCAGCATTTGTGATGCATTGCCAATTTATAGATCTTGGGTTCATGCAAAGGTAGTTTTTCCATAGAAATATTACATCGGCGCTAGAAGGATAGGTAAGCACAGTCGTGGAATGAGCATTGCATATTTATCTGTACAGCTGAAAGAACATACCGGGAAAAGGTTTCAGATAAGGGCCTACGTGCATCATTTAAACAGGCACTACCATCTTGTGGCCTGCAATGAGGCATCATGTAATACTTGGTGGTTGTCTTAGCAGCAATAGGCACAGTAGCATCACAATGCTTTTATTACTTATAAAATCTTCTAAACATTAAAGGCAAGACCCACAGTGCTCGCAATAACTATTAAAACCATTAAAAGACCCACAGTGTGATTGCAGTGCAGCCATGCATATGTTTATTGAAACAATGCTTATATTCCAACAGCTCTTGTGGATAATGCGGAAGTCCAGGCACTTGAAGGAATAGACAGGGCCAGTCATTATGGATTTCACAAGGGACCGAGTGTTCCGTGCTATTGTCCATGCCTTTGGAATGCATAATCTATCATAATCGGAAAGCTTCTCAAAACATGCCCACTTCCAAACTAAGGCACTTGTTTATTCAAAAGCTTCTATTCTGACAGAGAGCACCAAGAGGTCAATATGGCATAGGTATGCATTGCAAAGTATAATAACAATTCATATCTAACAAATAAAAGCATTTTCCGACGTCTTTCCCCTTAGGTTGCTGAAAAACAACACTGTGAATGCCCATTTAAATTCCCAGTGGATTCTTGGAGCACAGCCAGCCTTGTGGTATCCTGGAATACTCAGCTATCTTAGTTTCCTGTAGAATGCCAGCATCCAGGTATCCGGAATAAAAACTGCTTCCGTACTGTGTTTGTAATTCCCCTAATGCTATCTTGTACGTATAGATCATAAAATTAATTATCAGTCAGATATTAAGACTGCCGATCCACAAATACTTGCTCAGGATTTGATCTGGGGACCACAGAACAACTACCCACCGAGGCATGTGATCACATGTATATTAGTAACAAAAGAATGCCTTTAGGTTTGTGAGGATCCAGTCAAAGTAACACAAATCAAGCCTTCTGCAATGAAAACCAGAGAACATGCAACATTATAGTCACAAGAGAAGCAAGGACAAGAAATGTCCACTAAAACAATTAAATAAACATTGACTGGGAATTGTGAAAGCAATGAATAGAAAACCAATTGTAAAGAGAAACTCTTAAGGAATTACCAGGCTCACCCATGGAGAACACGATGCAGAGGAGGGGATGTCTAAGAGTGTGGAAAGTGATAATGAGCACAAGATCTAAAGCTGTGAAGAAAAATATAAAATTTGTCTATGCCTACAATGAGAGAGAGCAAACACAGAGTATGTAACAGGCAGAAATAGGAAACAAGAATGGCACAATATAAATAGATCTAGGAAAGAGTGTAATAACTACAAAGATGGAAAAAATATCAGGGAAAAACTAAGTCCAAGAGAAGCGAACCTCTCATATTATCTTAGTATTTATACACAAGAGGACTTTCATGGGCATGGTAGGGGTCCCTTTTGTATAAAAATTCCCTATGAAAGTATTCCGCTTTTGCATGACCATTGAAGCAGTGCAATTTAGGCTCCACACTTATATCTCATGATTATGCACTTATATACTAGTATTTGACCATATATACGCACTGTGTGCATTAATCATATTAATGTGTGTGAAGCATTTAAATGTATTAATGAAATGTAATCATCGTAAAGGTTAGAGATTTATATACGAATAAACTAACGTTTGTTGTTTCTTACTCATGTTTGCATTTATTTTGAAAGTTTTACTTATGAATGCAAAATCATGTATTTGAATTCGTGTTAATTGCTAACTTAACCTGGCTGTAGGACTCATTCTGAAATGTATTTATCGTTGTTAGTGTGTTTTCTTTCTTTCCTTTGCAGAAACATTACCATGGTTCTTGTTAGCTAGAGAAAGGAGTATTGTTTGTATTAGAATGCTGATTGTGAGGCCTGAAGGAAAGAACTTTGCAATGAGGGTCGAGGCTCAATGGGCAGAAGAGGCCTTCTGTTCGTCAAGTACCAGGACTGCGAGATGCTCAAGGTTACAGTTTGCAATCTCAGTTTCGATGCAGTGTGAAACTCAGAGAAGGTTGAGAATACTCCTTTAAGTAATGAGTTGATTGAGTCCTGGTAGTGTAAGAAAATATAATGTTTGGAAGCGCCTGTTGCTTTAGCTGATGCTCTTACAGTTTGTAGGGCAGATTCTTTCTATACTCAGAGAGGGACAGACCTCTCTGTTTCCCTTCCCTGTGAGCTTCATGCTAAACACTTATTCCCGTTTTTGAAGACTTCTTCAGAAGTCTCTGCTATGCTGACACCTACTATACTCCCTAATTAGAAGCCCCAATTAGATGATCTTTTAGCCATTCTATGTTTATAAGAGAGAAGGGAAATTTCCTTATGGAACATATGTTTACTATACTCTGTTTCAATATGGTTGTAACTGATAGTATTTTGTATCTGATTTTCTTTTGACTAAACCTACTGAGATATTTCAGTTTACCAGATATATTACTGTATTATGTTTGTATACTGGATGGATTAATATCCTGTAATAAACCCTTTTAACCACAGTTATTGGTCCCTGGTCCTCACTGTGGAGTCACATTGGCTTCACAAGTCTGAAATGTACTGTTAATGCCTACTCTGTTGCAGCAGTCAACCACCAAAGGTCCATACAACCAACAGGGAAAAATCTTTGAAGACTTTACTAAGAGATTGCGGTGTAAATCCTTGCGGGCTCCCACCACTGTGGAATACAATATGCTGACTGAATGCACCCTTGCCACTATGGGAGATTATGTAATCCAGAAAGACTATAAAGACTATGGGCATTGAGGACATGTTCAGTATGAGGTCAGAGATGAGTGACCAAGGAATCAATTGGTAATTGGAAAGTGTCTAATGGAAGACACTTGGCACTGACACAAGTGTAGATAAACTCACTTGATGGTACTGAAGAGAAAGATAACATGAGATTATTGCTTATTTAATGTTTCTGCATTTGAGTCCTCCCCATGCCACTCAGGAAGATAGCTCCCTGTCCCCCCACCATGTAATTAAAAGTGATTGGAGGTGTAACCTTGAAGCAGCAGTATTACTGGTAGGTGGGAGTGAGATTCAGACATGTAGGACTTGTAGATGTGTGATGAGGGCGGGAGTACTAACAAAAAGGAGAGGATCATTGTTTAGAAGCATTGGAAACCCATGATGTGGAACAGAGGGGTACTCCAGCAAGTTACGGAGCGCCCTCCATTTAGACATTTCTACTAATGATGTACTGCAAGTTTTCTTTTGTTTGAGGGAGCTGTGCAGCCCACAGTCCCAGTTGAGTTGAGCAATCACTAATTGCCTTCTCGGATGGAACGGTAGTTCAAACATATCCTTTTCAGGGGATAGCTATACCTACAAGAATCTAGAAGTCTAGATGTTTTGTCTTATGCTCAATACACAGAATAGAATATTTCATTTTTATGAAAATCTTATTTATATTCTACCCTGAAGGTGTGAAGGACACAGCCCTGATAATGTAATTGATGTTTTCTTACAGGGAGCCTTTTCTTCGCAATGAATGGCTCAGCTCCTGTTTAGTTCTTCTATGGTACTCTCTCCTCTGAGTACAATATAAGTTCCCACCTCCTCAAATACCTGCAATTGCATAGTGGGGCATCCAAAATATGAGCTAGCATGATACACCCATCCAGAACAAGTAGCAATAGATAAATAGCCATGCAATAGTCCAAATTGCAACCCAAGCCATTGGCTTTCAAAGTCCAAATATTGGCTATCTTCCCCACTCTTTGTTGTTGGTCCTTGGTCGTTTGCATAATTGGGTACATACAAACTTTAATTTATCTTTGACTGTGTGGTCACAATTTGAGCACTATACAAGTTTTTCTTCACTATTTATCTTTTGCTACTGAAAATTCAAGAAAAATACATTTTGAAGGACTGTCTGCTAGGCTTATGCTACATTCAATATTTCTTTGAATGAAACATATCAACAAGCTTAGATTAGTATTATATAAGTCAACAGTGCACCATTCTGCATATAGACAAAGGTATTCAGCATGACCAGTTTAATGGGCTCATTGTGAATACATACCTAATGAAAAACATAAATTTGCTTTTTTTCTGCAATATCCCCTTCGTGCATATGATCTTACTGCTGCTTTCTTCAACTTTAACAATCTGTTCCCTCTACGTTTGGTCATATTTGGTCTCCCAGGAGCATTCATGGACATACTAACGTGACTATGAAAACAGCCTGAGAGTTTTTTCTGTCCCTTACCCCTTATTATATTTCTCAGACGCCTTTCTCTTTCTGACCACCCACTTGGGGGGAGTGGATGGGGGAGGGAGGGAGTCTATAAACAGTTATTATTAAGGACCCTTAATTCCTACAAGACCCGGTCATTGGGTCATATCGAGTGCTTTCCTGGGCTTGCTTTTAACAATAAGTATTTAATCTGTTCTGTAAATCAAAATACCGTGTATTATAACAATTGCAAATATTGTATATGTTCAATTTTTAAGATTTAACGAAGTCCGACTGTAACAGGAGAAACAGGTGTCAGCTGTCCACTGAAACATTTCTGCATTTGTAAAATATTTATTAAAAAAGTGTGTTATTAAAGCCCATGGCTCACCAACTTGTAATGTATGAAGATACTTTCAGTTTTACGTTCGTACAGGAAAGCACTTCTTTAGCCACATTTGTTTAAAAATGAAATAGGAAACGCTACAATTTGAAATGCAATATTTTTTCTGTATTTCAGTTTTGTCTCCGGTGTTTACAGCTGACCGAACTATGCAAGAAACAGATTTAAAAGCCGCATAAATTGGGATGTGAAAGAAAATGTCTGGTCCGCGTCTCCTGGATTGCAACGGGGGTGAGACAGAATAAATTAAGGAAGTGTAATATGTTACTTGGTTTGTGTCACATTTACTTTGTCTGTGTTCTATATTCTATGTTCTCTATTCCACATAGCATCGGAGTGCTGGTGAGATTCCAGAATCAAGAGCAGTTAGACTCTGGCTCTGGACTTGTCAGGACTTCTTTTGCTGGCGTGGATCTTTACCTTAGAATAAAGAAGAATCTACAATTTGGATGTAAAGTGTTCTTTTCGTTTTCGTGTACTCTGTACATCACCCACGCTACAATTTGGTACCAGGAGTGGGGTGAATTGTTTTTGATCCACCGACCGCTATTTGAGGTGAGACTGCGCGGCCTGACCAGAAGCGGAGATTTAATGGTGCCGTTTTGCCAGAGTTTAAAGAGATCAAAGGAAAGGAAAAAAAAAAAAAAAAACGCCTTCTTACCGCGATTTTCTACAGCCTGGTAAGCCTTGGTGAAGTTTGTTTCCAGGTTTTGGAGCGCCCGTGCCGTTAAGCGCTCGAGCGCACAGTGCTGTGTGTGTGGAAACTCGCGTGCACAGCTGTCCTGCGCGCATGCGTGGGTACGTCCAGTGCGCTGATTGTTGCTGGGCAACGCGCGTCTCTTGTTGTGTGCGTCAGTTGCCGGGGCAACGCACTTACGCCAACGAAAGTGATGGAAATGGTGTCCTACAACAGCGTTCTACTTCCTGTTTCATGCGTTAGTTGCTAGGACGACGTGCTAACGCCAACGTTTTATAAAAGGAAAAAAAAAACAAAAAAACTGGGAAGCACAGTATTGCTCTTCGTTTAGACATTGCTTAAATGTGAATTCTGACATCTTCAAGCAAGTTTTCTAATTTGTGGATTTATAAAAAAAATAAAAAAATATATATATATATTTATATATATATATATTTATATATATATATTCATTTTAGGAACTTATATTTGCTAGTTTACAACTCTGGACAATCTCTTTTGGGTATTTCTTGGACTCAAATATCACTGAGTTGACATGGCATCAAATCATCTGGTCATGCAGCCTCCTCCTTTTTTGCAAAAAGGAGGTAAGCCGGAGATAAGATGGAATGAATGGCTGAGAATTTTTGAAAATTATTTATCGGCAATAGATGCTATTAGTTATTCACCATCCAGGAAATTGGCCCTTCTTTTCAACCACCTAGGAATAGCGGGTCAGCGTGTTTTTGACAATTTACCAGTAATTCAACCACCGCAAGGAGACAATGCAACTTGGGATGTTTACATCGAAGGAAAGGAGAGGATCAAAAAACAGTATTCGGATGACTCAAATGTTTTATTAGAAAGATTCAACTTTGCTATGTGCAAGCAGTCTTTAGATGAATCCGTAGATGAATATTTGGCTAATTTACGGGTGCTTGCATCTAAATGTGACTTTGGCAACATGGTTGACACGTATATTAGAGACCAATTTGTTTTTCATTGCTATTCTAAGAAAATTCAAGAGCGTCTCCTAGCTTGTCGCAATCCCTCTTTGGATGAGGTTATTGATTTAGCCAAGGCTATTGAAAGGTCAATTGTCACTTCTAGAGTTATATGTGGACAAAGTGTTGCGCATGCGTTATGCGATCATAGCGAGCGTAGTGTCAATCATTTAGTGGAGGGAACCGAAGTGAATTTTGTAAGGGAGAAATCTATTAAAATGAGGAAGGCGCAAAAACAAACAGGCAAGGCCTGTTATCGTTGTGGTTCCAGCAATCACTTAGGGAACAATCCAAATTGTCCTGCTGCAGGGAAAAGGTGCATGAAGTGTGGTAAGTTTGGCCATTTCCAGGTAGTTTGCAGACAAACAAATTCTGGATCCAAAATGAGAATCAGCAATGTGAATGCTGAAGAGGTAGAGGAGTTGGATCAGTGTTCTGGGAGAGTTTCTACTCTAGTTCTCACTGTTGATATGGTTAATCAAAGTAAAGGGGGGTGTTCTAAAATTCAGTTTAAGGGTCCTGTGTGTGAGGCAACTATAGACTCCAGAGGAGTAGTCGTTATGGCAGACTCTGGGGCTCCAATCACTATATTGGCAGACAGTACTTATTATCAATTGTGGCCTGACTCTAAAAAACTAAGTGAAGCTGATGTTGCTCCAAAAGCTTTTGGTGATCAGGACATTGATCTTTTGGGTTTTTTCTATGCTACTTTGGAGATACTAGGCAGATCCATTTTTACCAAAATTTATGTCGCTTTCAAAGGCAGGAACATAGTTGGGTGGAAGGATTTAGCACGATTGGGTATTGTATTATACCCAGGTCAGGAAAATCCCATTAGATTAGGTGAGAGACCACACATTGTTGATAGAGAATCTGTTTTGCATGTGTCTCCTAATAATATTGTTCCTGAGCAATACACACAAAAGTTTCCTGATATCTTTGTTGATAAAGTTGGATATGTGAAGGGGTTCGAGCACACTATTAGACTCAAAAAAGGAGCTATCCCTGTTGCTCACAAAGTCAGGCCAGTTCCACTCTCCATTAGAGATCAGCTAAAATTGTTGCTTGACAAATTGGTGTTGGACAAGATTATTACGGCAACAAATGCATCAGAATGGGTTTCTCCAGTAGTTATTACAAAGAAAAAAAATGGAGACCTCCGTTTGTGTGTTGATTTAAGATCCCTTAATAAGAATATTTTAGTAGATTGTCACCCTCTACCACACATACAAGAATTGATCACCACAGTGGGGAATTCAAAATTTTTCTCTACTCTAGACTTACATTCAGCTTATCACCAGATTCCTCTTAGCAAAGAATCTCAGGAGCTAACAACTTTTGTTACACACTTTGGTGCTTTTAAATTTCTCAGATTACCTTTTGGGCTTGCCTCTGCGGCGAGTGTTTTTCAGAAAATGATGGATACTTTGTTTGGGCATCTTAAGGAAGTTTGTGCCTTCCAAGATGATATTTTAATTCACACAGCAACCTTGGAGGAACATGAGCAAGTGTTAGATAAAGTTTTTACCATTCTTCAAAAGTGTGGGTTAACTATTAAGACTGAAAAATGTAATTTCTTAGTTCGGAGTGTGGATTATCTTGGTCACTCCATTTCTGCTGAGGGCATTGAGCCCAAAATGTGTAATCCGGAAGCTGTGAGAAAAGCTCCGGTTCCGTCTAACAAAGATGAATTGCGTTCCTTTTTAGGGCTGTGCGAGTATTATTCTAGGTTTGTTAATGGCTTTGCAATGATTGTACAACCTCTCCGTTCGCTACTTAAAAAAGGTAGCAAATTTGTTTGGGATAGGCAAACTAATGATGCTTTTGAGCATGTCAAACATGTTGTTTTATCTACTCCTACTTTGAAATCGTTCATTCCATCTGCTAAGTCTTTCATAACAGTGGATGCCAGTCTTAAGGGGTTGGGGGCAGTTTTTGGAGAGTGGCAAGAAGGGCAGGAACATACTGTTGCGTTTGCATCTAGAGCTCTTTCTAGTGCTGAATGTAATTACAGCACTATTGAAAGGGAGGCCTTAGCGTGTGTTTGGGCTGTTCAAAAGTTTAAAACGTATATTTGGGGAACTCATTTTGAAATGTTCACGGACCATAAACCTTTGGTATTTTTATTGAATGGCAATGGTCTAGGTAAAGCGTCTGCCCGACTGGTGCGTCTTTTATCTAAACTGCAAGAGTACAATGTTGAGGTCAAATATATTAATGGTGGTAGAAATGTGAGAGCGGACTGTTTATCCAGACTACCACTGCCTTACACCACAGAGGTTGAAGATGATCAAGACACAGAATGTGTGATAGGAGTTTTAGATTTAATTTCTTTTTCTGATGGCATTTTTTCACAAAAAGAGTGGGAGTCTGCCATGGTCAATGATACTTTATTGTCTCAAGTACTATATTATATCAAGCATGGTTGGCCCAACAAAAAGTCATATCCTGGAGGGTTAAGCACTTTTAAACAACTTGAAATGGAATTATCTTGCGAGAATGGTTTTTGCATGAGGGGATCTGTGTGTGTGCCTCCTAAAGGATTGAGACCTAGATTAATTGAAGTAGCACATCAGGGTCATATGGGTATTTCTGCCACATGTAAAATTTTTAAGGAAAAATATTGGTGGCCCAATATGGATAAACAAGTCGCAGAATTCATCAATCTATGTCCATCGTGTCTTGTGTCTGATAAACATTGGAGAAACAGTGTGAAGCCCTTGCCTACTGTTGCTCTACCAAACAAACCATGGGAGAAGATTGCTTTGGATTTCTCTGGTCCTTTTGATCTATTACCTAAAGATATGAAGTATATGATTGTGGCTATTGATTATCATTCTAAGTGGATATATTATTCTTTTGTGGATAGTACGGATACAGATTCTGCAATTCGATTTTTGACAGATTTATTTGTTTTGGAAGGGTCTCCATTAGTGATTGTTTCTGATAATGGAGTACATTTTACTTCAAGGAAAATGGCAGTTTTCCTTGAAAGGTTCAGTATTCAACATTTACAAGTGGCTTTTTATAGTCCTGCCTCTAATGGATTGGTAGAGAGGGCTAATAGAATATTGAAAGAAGGTATTCAGACTGCTTTGGCTAGTAATTGTAATGTTAGAGATTTTTTAAGAGAAAAAGTATGGGCTTATCTAAACACACCACATTCCACTACGGGTATTTCCCCTTTTAAACTACTAAGAGGTAGGGAATCAAGGTCCAAGCTTGTGCCGGCATGGTTAGCCAACTCCATTAGCGAAAAGGCAGATAGGTCTGAATTTGCCATGAGTGTGATGAGAGATCGTGTCAGAGGGAAACAAATAATTCAAAAAAATAATTATGACATGAGAAACAATGTCAAGGTCACAGAGTTGAATGTACACGATTGGGTCCTTATCAAGAAACCTCAAAGAGTTGCCAAAGGAGAATCCAGATACTCCCTGCCAGTTAAAGTGTTAAAAGTGACCAAAGCCTCTGTTTTGTTAGAGGGAAAGGGTTGGTGGAATAGAAATAGTGTGGTTCCCATCACTGACAGACAGGCTCAGATCTTTAAGACCGTTTACTCAGAAAGAAACAATGATGGTTCAGGAGTTCTGTTTCATCATGTTGGCCCTGCTTACCCTAGTACATCTTCTTGCTCAAGAGGTGAGGAAATTACAGAGCAAACTGGTGAAGCAAGTGATACTGCTGATTCTGACAAATTACCCATCTCTTTTGAGAAGGATGTTTTTCCTAATATTACAGGCAATGCTATTGTACGTGACTGTTCTAATGAGAAGTGTACCCGTAGTAACAGAGTGGTTAAAATACCATCCAAGTTTAATGATTTTGTGTTACATTGTTTTGATTAGGAAAAGATTATAGCTTTATTTTTGTTGTCAGTTTTGTTTAGTTTAAAGGGGGAAATGATGTAATATGTTACTTGGTTTGTGTCACATTTACTTTGTCTGTGTTCTATATTCTATGTTCTCTATTCCACATAGCATCGGAGTGCTGGTGAGATTCCAGAATCAAGAGCAGTTAGACTCTGGCTCTGGACTTGTCAGGACTTCTTTTGCTGTCGTGGATCTTTACCTTAGAATAAAGAAGAATCTACAATTTGGATGTAAAGTGTTCTTTTCGTTTTCGTGTACTCTGTACATCACCCACGCTACAGGAAGATCTTGTTGTGGCTCGTTCTTCTCAGACACTTACAGGCACAGCTCGCTCATTTGTCTCAGTGCCTCCGCATTAAGAGCGCACTTGAAAACTCAAGGGTAAAGAATAAGGGTTGTGCATTTTGTGCAAATGGAAGCAGTCAACAAACATTGAAGACAACAGTTTGATGTATATATTTTAAATGCTCGCTGAACATCTGTCCAACTCGCCACTGAGAAAGAGAAAAGGGACTGAAGATATACCAAAGGAATAACCTGCTCACCATGGAATAATCACAGGCTAGTTAGTAGCTTTAGAAACCTTCCCACCCGCATAGGTGCAGGGTCCCTTTTCATCTCTGCCATGGAGCAAGGAGACGTCACCCAGAGACAGGCACCTGCAGAGGATGTCAGGCACTCCGGACTATGCGTAACATTAAAAAAAAAGTTCAACTGTGGAAACAAATCTGAGCTAAGTGAAGCTAAGCTAAGCTAAGCTAAGTGAAGCTGATGTTGCTCCAAAAGCTTTTGGTGATCAGGACATTGATCTTTTGGGTTTTTTCTATGCTACTTTGGAGATACTAGGCAGATCCATTTTTACCAAAATTTATGTCGCTTTCAAAGGCAGGAACATAGTTGGGTGGAAGGATTTAGCACGATTGGGTATTGTATTATACCCAGGTCAGGAAAATCCCATTAGATTAGGTGAGAGACCACACATTGTTGATAGAGAATCTGTTTTGCATGTGTCTCCTAATAATATTGTTCCTGAGCAATACACACAAAAGTTTCCTGATATCTTTGTTGATAAAGTTGGATATGTGAAGGGGTTCGAGCACACTATTAGACTCAAAAAAGGAGCTATCCCTGTTGCTCACAAAGTCAGGCCAGTTCCACTCCCCATTAGAGATCAGCTAAAATTGTTGCTTGACAAATTGGTGTTGGACAAGATTATTACGGCAACAAATGCATCAGAATGGGTTTCTCCAGTAGTTATTACAAAGAAAAAAAATGGAGACCTCCGTTTGTGTGTTGATTTAAGATCCCTTAATAAGAATATTTTAGTAGATTGTCACCCTCTACCACACATACAAGAATTGATCACCACAGTGGGGAATTCAAAATTTTTCTCTACTCTAGACTTACATTCAGCTTATCACCAGATTCCTCTTAGCAAAGAATCTCAGGAGCTAACAACTTTTGTTACACACTTTGGTGCTTTTAAATTTCTCAGATTACCTTTTGGGCTTGCCTCTGCGGCGAGTGTTTTTCAGAAAATGATGGATACTTTGTTTGGGCATCTTAAGGAAGTTTGTGCCTTCCAAGATGATATTTTAATTCACACAGCAACCTTGGAGGAACATGAGCAAGTGTTAGATAAAGTTTTTACCATTCTTCAAAAGTGTGGGTTAACTATTAAGACTGAAAAATGTAATTTCTTAGTTCGGAGTGTGGATTATCTTGGTCACTCCATTTCTGCTGAGGGCATTGAGCCCAAAATGTGTAATCCGGAAGCTGTGAGAAAAGCTCCGGTTCCGTCTAACAAAGATGAATTGCGTTCCTTTTTAGGGCTGTGCGAGTATTATTCTAGGTTTGTTAATGGCTTTGCAATGATTGTACAACCTCTCCGTTCGCTACTTAAAAAAGGTAGCAAATTTGTTTGGGATAGGCAAACTAATGATGCTTTTGAGCATGTCAAACATGTTGTTTTATCTACTCCTACTTTGAAATCGTTCATTCCATCTGCTAAGTCTTTCATAACAGTGGATGCCAGTCTTAAGGGGTTGGGGGCAGTTTTTGGAGAGTGGCAAGAAGGGCAGGAACATACTGTTGCGTTTGCATCTAGAGCTCTTTCTAGTGCTGAATGTAATTACAGCACTATTGAAAGGGAGGCCTTAGCGTGTGTTTGGGCTGTTCAAAAGTTTAAAACGTATATTTGGGGAACTCATTTTGAAATGTTCACGGACCATAAACCTTTGGTATTTTTATTGAATGGCAATGGTCTAGGTAAAGCGTCTGCCCGACTGGTGCGTCTTTTATCTAAACTGCAAGAGTACAATGTTGAGGTCAAATATATTAATGGTGGTAGAAATGTGAGAGCGGACTGTTTATCCAGACTACCACTGCCTTACACCACAGAGGTTGAAGATGATCAAGACACAGAATGTGTGATAGGAGTTTTAGATTTAATTTCTTTTTCTGATGGCATTTTTTCACAAAAAGAGTGGGAGTCTGCCATGGTCAATGATACTTTATTGTCTCAAGTACTATATTATATCAAGCATGGTTGGCCCAACAAAAAGTCATATCCTGGAGGGTTAAGCACTTTTAAACAACTTGAAATGGAATTATCTTGCGAGAATGGTTTTTGCATGAGGGGATCTGTGTGTGTGCCTCCTAAAGGATTGAGACCTAGATTAATTGAAGTAGCACATCAGGGTCATATGGGTATTTCTGCCACATGTAAAATTTTTAAGGAAAAATATTGGTGGCCCAATATGGATAAACAAGTCGCAGAATTCATCAATCTATGTCCATCGTGTCTTGTGTCTGATAAACATTGGAGAAACAGTGTGAAGCCCTTGCCTACTGTTGCTCTACCAAACAAACCATGGGAGAAGATTGCTTTGGATTTCTCTGGTCCTTTTGATCTATTACCTAAAGATATGAAGTATATGATTGTGGCTATTGATTATCATTCTAAGTGGATATATTATTCTTTTGTGGATAGTACGGATACAGATTCTGCAATTCGATTTTTGACAGATTTATTTGTTTTGGAAGGGTCTCCATTAGTGATTGTTTCTGATAATGGAGTACATTTTACTTCAAGGAAAATGGCAGTTTTCCTTGAAAGGTTCAGTATTCAACATTTACAAGTGGCTTTTTATAGTCCTGCCTCTAATGGATTGGTAGAGAGGGCTAATAGAATATTGAAAGAAGGTATTCAGACTGCTTTGGCTAGTAATTGTAATGTTAGAGATTTTTTAAGAGAAAAAGTATGGGCTTATCTAAACACACCACATTCCACTACGGGTATTTCCCCTTTTAAACTACTAAGAGGTAGGGAATCAAGGTCCAAGCTTGTGCCGGCATGGTTAGCCAACTCCATTAGCGAAAAGGCAGATAGGTCTGAATTTGCCATGAGTGTGATGAGAGATCGTGTCAGAGGGAAACAAATAATTCAAAAAAATAATTATGACATGAGAAACAATGTCAAGGTCACAGAGTTGAATGTACACGATTGGGTCCTTATCAAGAAACCTCAAAGAGTTGCCAAAGGAGAATCCAGATACTCCCTGCCAGTTAAAGTGTTAAAAGTGACCAAAGCCTCTGTTTTGTTAGAGGGAAAGGGTTGGTGGAATAGAAATAGTGTGGTTCCCATCACTGACAGACAGGCTCAGATCTTTAAGACCGTTTACTCAGAAAGAAACAATGATGGTTCAGGAGTTCTGTTTCATCATGTTGGCCCTGCTTACCCTAGTACATCTTCTTGCTCAAGAGGTGAGGAAATTACAGAGCAAACTGGTGAAGCAAGTGATACTGCTGATTCTGACAAATTACCCATCTCTTTTGAGAAGGATGTTTTTCCTAATATTACAGGCAATGCTATTGTACGTGACTGTTCTAATGAGAAGTGTACCCGTAGTAACAGAGTGGTTAAAATACCATCCAAGTTTAATGATTTTGTGTTACATTGTTTTGATTAGGAAAAGATTATAGCTTTATTTTTGTTGTCAGTTTTGTTTAGTTTAAAGGGGGAAATGATGTAATATGTTACTTGGTTTGTGTCACATTTACTTTGTCTGTGTTCTATATTCTATGTTCTCTATTCCACATAGCATCGGAGTGCTGGTGAGATTCCAGAATCAAGAGCAGTTAGACTCTGGCTCTGGACTTGTCAGGACTTATTTTGCTGTCGTGGATCTTTACCTTAGAATAAAGAAGAATCTACAATTTGGATGTAAAGTGTTCTTTTCGTTTTCGTGTACTCTGTACATCACCCACGCTACAGGAAGATCTTGTTGTGGCTCGTTCTTCTCAGACACTTACAGGCACAGCTCGCTCATTTGTCTCAGTGCCTCCGCATTAAGAGCGCACTTGAAAACTCAAGGGTAAAGAATAAGGGTTGTGCATTTTGTGCAAATGGAAGCAGTCAACAAACATTGAAGACAACAGTTTGATGTATATATTTTAAATGCTCGCTGAACATCTGTCCAACTCGCCACTGAGAAAGAGAAAAGGGACTGAAGATATACCAAAGGAATAACCTGCTCACCATGGAATAATCACAGGCTAGTTAGTAGCTTTAGAAACCTTCCCACCCGCATAGGTGCAGGGTCCCTTTTCATCTCTGCCATGGAGCAAGGAGACGTCACCCAGAGACAGGCACCTGCAGAGGATGTCAGGCACTCCGGACTATGCGTAACATTAAAAAAAAAGTTCAACTGTGGAAACAAATCTGAGCTAAGTGAAGCTAAGCTAAGCTAAGCTAAGTGAAGCTGATGTTGCTCCAAAAGCTTTTGGTGATCAGGACATTGATCTTTTGGGTTTTTTCTATGCTACTTTGGAGATACTAGGCAGATCCATTTTTACCAAAATTTATGTCGCTTTCAAAGGCAGGAACATAGTTGGGTGGAAGGATTTAGCACGATTGGGTATTGTATTATACCCAGGTCAGGAAAATCCCATTAGATTAGGTGAGAGACCACACATTGTTGATAGAGAATCTGTTTTGCACGTGTCTCCTAATAATATTGTTCCTGAGCAATACACACAAAAGTTTCCTGATATCTTTGTTGATAAAGTTGGATATGTGAAGGGGTTCGAGCACACTATTAGACTCAAAAAAGGAGCTATCCCTGTTGCTCACAAAGTCAGGCCAGTTCCACTCCCCATTAGAGATCAGCTAAAATTGTTGCTTGACAAATTGGTGTTGGACAAGATTATTACGGCAACAAATGCATCAGAATGGGTTTCTCCAGTAGTTATTACAAAGAAAAAAAATGGAGACCTCCGTTTGTGTGTTGATTTAAGATCCCTTAATAAGAATATTTTAGTAGATTGTCACCCTCTACCACACATACAAGAATTGATCACCACAGTGGGGAATTCAAAATTTTTCTCTACTCTAGACTTACATTCAGCTTATCACCAGATTCCTCTTAGCAAAGAATCTCAGGAGCTAACAACTTTTGTTACACACTTTGGTGCTTTTAAATTTCTCAGATTACCTTTTGGGCTTGCCTCTGCGGCGAGTGTTTTTCAGAAAATGATGGATACTTTGTTTGGGCATCTTAAGGAAGTTTGTGCCTTCCAAGATGATATTTTAATTCACACAGCAACCTTGGAGGAACATGAGCAAGTGTTAGATAAAGTTTTTACCATTCTTCAAAAGTGTGGGTTAACTATTAAGACTGAAAAATGTAATTTCTTAGTTCGGAGTGTGGATTATCTTGGTCACTCCATTTCTGCTGAGTGCATTGAGCCCAAAATGTGTAATCCGGAAGCTGTGAGAAAAGCTCCGGTTCCGTCTAACAAAGATGAATTGCGTTCCTTTTTAGGGCTGTGCGAGTATTATTCTAGGTTTGTTAATGGCTTTGCAATGATTGTACAACCTCTCCGTTCGCTACTTAAAAAAGGTAGCAAATTTGTTTGGGATAGGCAAACTAATGATGCTTTTGAGCATGTCAAACATGTTGTTTTATCTACTCCTACTTTGAAATCGTTCATTCCATCTGCTAAGTCTTTCATAACAGTGGATGCCAGTCTTAAGGGGTTGGGGGCAGTTTTTGGAGAGTGGCAAGAAGGGCAGGAACATACTGTTGCGTTTGCATCTAGAGCTCTTTCTAGTGCTGAATGTAATTACAGCACTATTGAAAGGGAGGCCTTAGCGTGTGTTTGGGCTGTTCAAAAGTTTAAAACGTATATTTGGGGAACTCATTTTGAAATGTTCACGGACCATAAACCTTTGGTATTTTTATTGAATGGCAATGGTCTAGGTAAAGCGTCTGCCCGACTGGTGCGTCTTTTATCTAAACTGCAAGAGTACAATGTTGAGGTCAAATATATTAATGGTGGTAGAAATGTGAGAGCGGACTGTTTATCCAGACTACCACTGCCTTACACCACAGAGGTTGAAGATGATCAAGACACAGAATGTGTGATAGGAGTTTTAGATTTAATTTCTTTTTCTGATGGCATTTTTTCACAAAAAGAGTGGGAGTCTGCCATGGTCAATGATACTTTATTGTCTCAAGTACTATATTATATCAAGCATGGTTGGCCCAACAAAAAGTCATATCCTGGATGGTTAAGCACTTTTAAACAACTTGAAATGGAATTATCTTGCGAGAATGGTTTTTGCATGAGGGGATCTGTGTGTGTGCCTCCTAAAGGATTGAGACCTAGATTAATTGAAGTAGCACATCAGGGTCATATGGGTATTTCTGCCACATGTAAAATTTTTAAGGAAAAATATTGGTGGCCCAATATGGATAAACAAGTCGCAGAATTCATCAATCTATGTCCATCGTGTCTTGTGTCTGATAAACATTGGAGAAACAGTGTGAAGCCCTTGCATACTGTTGCTCTACCAAACAAACCATGGGAGAAGATTGCTTTGGATTTCTCTGGTCCTTTTGATCTATTACCTAAAGATATGAAGTATATGATTGTGGCTATTGATTATCATTCTAAGTGGATATATTATTCTTTTGTGGATAGTACGGATACAGATTCTGCAATTCGATTTTTGACAGATTTATTTGTTTTGGAAGGGTCTCCATTAGTGATTGTTTCTGATAATGGAGTACATTTTACTTCAAGGAAAATGGCAGTTTTCCTTGAAAGGTTCAGTATTCAACATTTACAAGTGGCTTTTTATAGTCCTGCCTCTAATGGATTGGTAGAGAGGGCTAATAGAATATTGAAAGAAGGTATTCAGACTGCTTTGGCTAGTAATTGTAATGTTAGAGATTTTTTAAGAGAAAAAGTATGGGCTTATCTAAACACACCACATTCCACTACGGGTATTTCCCCTTTTAAACTACTAAGAGGTAGGGAATCAAGGTCCAAGCTTGTGCCGGCATGGTTAGCCAACTCCATTAGCGAAAAGGCAGATAGGTCTGAATTTGCCATGAGTGTGATGAGAGATCGTGTCAGAGGGAAACAAATAATTCAAAAAAATAATTATGACATGAGAAACAATGTCAAGGTCACAGAGTTGAATGTACACGATTGGGTCCTTATCAAGAAACCTCAAAGAGTTGCCAAAGGAGAATCCAGATACTCCCTGCCAGTTAAAGTGTTAAAAGTGACCAAAGCCTCTGTTTTGTTAGAGGGAAAGGGTTGGTGGAATAGAAATAGTGTGGTTCCCATCACTGACAGACAGGCTCAGATCTTTAAGACCGTTTACTCAGAAAGAAACAATGATGGTTCAGGAGTTCTGTTTCATCATGTTGGCCCTGCTTACCCTAGTACATCTTCTTGCTCAAGAGGTGAGGAAATTACAGAGCAAACTGGTGAAGCAAGTGATACTGCTGATTCTGACAAATTACCCATCTCTTTTGAGAAGGATGTTTTTCCTAATATTACAGGCAATGCTATTGTACGTGACTGTTCTAATGAGAAGTGTACCCGTAGTAACAGAGTGGTTAAAATACCATCCAAGTTTAATGATTTTGTGTTACATTGTTTTGATTAGGAAAAGATTATAGCTTTATTTTTGTTGTCAGTTTTGTTTAGTTTAAAGGGGGAAATGATGTAATATGTTACTTGGTTTGTGTCACATTTACTTTGTCTGTGTTCTATATTCTATGTTCTCTATTCCACATAGCATCGGAGTGCTGGTGAGATTCCAGAATCAAGAGCAGTTAGACTCTGGCTCTGGACTTGTCAGGACTTCTTTTGCTGTCGTGGATCTTTACCTTAGAATAAAGAAGAATCTACAATTTGGATGTAAAGTGTTCTTTTCGTTTTCGTGTACTCTGTACATCACCCACGCTACAGGAAGATCTTGTTGTGGCTCGTTCTTCTCAGACACTTACAGGCACAGCTCGCTCATTTGTCTCAGTGCCTCCGCATTAAGAGCGCACTTGAAAACTCAAGGGTAAAGAATAAGGGTTGTGCATTTTGTGCAAATGGAAGCAGTCAACAAACATTGAAGACAACAGTTTGATGTATATATTTTAAATGCTCGCTGAACATCTGTCCAACTCGCCACTGAGAAAGAGAAAAGGGACTGAAGATATACCAAAGGAATAACCTGCTCACCATGGAATAATCACAGGCTAGTTAGTAGCTTTAGAAACCTTCCCACCCGCATAGGTGCAGGGTCCCTTTTCATCTCTGCCATGGAGCAAGGAGACGTCACCCAGAGACAGGCACCTGCAGAGGATGTCAGGCACTCCGGACTATGCGTAACATTAAAAAAAAAGTTCAACTGTGGAAACAAATCTGAGCTAACTTGACTGCACAATCAATACCTAAAAATAAGTCCCCATTCTGGGTCAGTGTTTCCCAAACTGCAGGTCGGGAGCCGATTTTTGTTGGGTCTGGAAAGTATGAGCAATGAATAAAGATGCCTTTACATGTTGTTTAACTTGTCACATTTGAAGGCTTCAGCAGAGGCCAAACGTCAGGATATGTTTTCTGACAAGTTGCTGCTTATTCTTTTAACATGGGTTTGATGTTTTCTTTGACTGCAAAGTGAGAGGAGTTTTAAACTGAATTATGTGACAGTCTTAGGATGCCATATTTTTGCAACATACAACAAAATGTAAATATCTCTAAAGTATGCATTCAGCAGTTAAGAGAGCCAAAATTAAGTAAATTTTTTGTAATTCTGAAGTGTGCTGGAAAAAGAGATTCTAATAGGACCAAAACAAATAAAGCCACTTTAATTGGTGATGCACAAATGCTAAATAGCCACAGAAACTCTATTTCCATACATTATTATTTGAGTGCTGCATGCGATACATTTTTATCAGTAAACTTGTGTGTCTGTGCCAAGTTAGTGGCCATTTCAATTGAAAATGTGCTCTCTGCAAATGGCAGTGCGCTACCACACAAAGCTTTAGTTACATTAAAAAATCACCCCTCCTCATGTCCATTAAAGTTAAGTGGTTTCTGAAAGTTTGTCATTCTAAAAAGTATGTTTTGGTTCTAAAACGTTTGGGAACCACTATTCCAGGTGATCTTTCTTGAGTTTTTAGATAGAGCTTCACAGCGACTATTAGTTTGTTTCCTCCTTTGCCCAAAATCCCAGGAGGCACAGAGAAATTAGAAGAGGCTCCTGCTCAGTTGGCAAGCGTGAAAACCCTGGACTGATGCTTAGTCTGTAGAGGGGATACTATACATTTTGAAGAACTTTAACAAACAGTAAGTCAGACGGCGATTGATGGGAAATTTTCGTTTAAGGCTCTAGAAAAATCCTTTATCCTATACATCCCAAAAAGAAGTCAGTGTGTGTACTCCTAAAGAGGAATACAGTGAATAGCCTAAAAATGTGAAATGCATATGACATGATGATACGATTGTAAAGCATGTGTTTGAAACACCAAATGGCATTGCAATTTTCCACTTTATGCAAATGCAATAAACAGAACTATAAATCCAATAAACAATGGTAAAGCAAGTAGGTTTGACTGTATAGTGCATGCCCACAACCATTCAATGTGCATATTGACATTGACATAGATGGCACAGACATAAAAATATGCAGAGTACATACAGCCACTTACGCACACAGAGCTAATGGGATGCGTACACCTAGGTCATCTGCCATGCTGTCACCCAACGACACAGACCTGAGGACAGGAGTAATGTTTGTTACTCACGTGACATTAGAAGGGAAAGGAGAATAATGCAGAGGGAATGCGGAAGGAACCTTGTGAATGGAATGACCTTTTAAAATGGAACACTAGTTGTCAGTCAACTTTAGCCATCTTGTCGGGAAGTGGAAGCAAGGAAGTAGGGGAGCATAAGTGGTAGTGGCACGAAATGAGAAGATGTTTTAGGTGTAAATGAAGAGAGACAAGCAGCGTGAGGCGTTTACGCATGTTTCAGTGTATTTGCTTCATGAATTCTATAGCGATCAAAAAACAGTGATATTACAGGAGAAAATAAATAAAGGAAAAAAACGATTCCCAAATTACAGATTCAATACATTATAAAAAAACACTTTAACAATCAGATGATTCCACAGTTGCCATGATGAACGGCAATACATCAGTTAATATAGTTTACTTGTTGTTAATAAACATTGGACCAAGGAGCTTTCGTAGTACATTTTTCAGTGATGTACAGCAAAAAATAACGAATTAACTCCTGACTCCAGTCATTCCAGGACATTGCTTCAATCCCAGGCCTGCCCATCTATCTGAAATAGATGTAAGGGAAAGTCCCCCAGACCTCAAAAAGAACCCAGGTACTTTGTAGTCTGCCAATACCTATCTATAATCGTGACATTTTTTCAGAATTGCAGAATCACTGTTTTATAGAATGGTCATTCTTAACAAAGCGACCTGCCTACTCCAAATACTGCTTTTGCAAACCTAGAACTTGATTTTCAGTTGGACAGATGGGTAACTCTCTCACAAACAAAACAGTTATCCCAGCTGCCTTATAACACTTCCATTATGTACTAGTGCTCTTGTAATAAGGAAGACAGGATTTTCCCCACATTGTGACAGAGTAACCTGTCCACCAACCTCTAAATCTGGCCACTAGTCTCCAGATCCAATTTTAAGTCACACAATGACCTACCTCCAGCAATCAACCCAGGACAAACCTGCGTGTTGTAATGCAATGCTACTGCTATTTACATGATTTGAGATGTAGAGCTGTTCAATATTAGTGTTGTTCTAACTAAAGCGTGTAGTAAGTTTTAGGAAGCATAATGAATACAGTACCCCAACATACTATTTCCGTAGGACCTTAAAATAGTTACTTACTATGCCAAATTCTAAAAAAGGGATTCTACTGGTACAGATTTTCTCCAGAAAATAGACTTTTCAATATTGTGACTTGTGTTTATCAAGGAAGGCAAGCACCCAACTGCTACATGCTGTGCTGCATACAAATTGCATTACTGGCACCATCATATGATAGACCTCCAAGAGGTGTGGAAGTTCATTTTGCCCAATTATCTAGAAAAAGGAGTGATTGTCCTTTTCATATGCTGAGACCTTGAGGCTTAGTTGTTCAATGTGGGCAAGGTCTGACAGATTTTGAAAATAGATCATACAGAAAAACACAAAACTTGGTAGTGTTTCTGATGGGCAGTCTCCAACAGAAGAGCAACGTCAAACTCCATAATACTTTTATTCCCAAGTGTATAAATATTTGGAAATTGATGCTAACACTAGGTCATCGGAGTACAAGCAGCCAGGTTGGGCTATCGACCTCATCAAATGCCTTTGAAAAGTCAAGGAATGCTTTGTAAATTGATAAAGAGTTCTTGAGCACTTATCTATCAACTCATGGACTATGAAACCTGAACTGCAGCAATATTATCAACAGCAGAGGAATTTCTTCTGAAATCTGGTTGTCCTTTAGGTATTATGTTCTGACCATGTACCCACACTTCAAGATGTTCCACAAAATATTTGCTAAATAAGTTCCCTGTTTCAATTATAAGCTGGAGGGAAGGACCTTGTTTACTTTTTATAAAAGAGGACTAAGATACTTCCTTCCAGGACTATGGGACCAACTATAGGTGAGGAATTTCAAATAAAGGGAATAAAAGGAGAAGGTTTGTTTTCAGAATGGAAATCGTAGATCATCTGGACAAGCCACCACTGAGCTCCTTTCTTTATTAATATTTAATACTATGCATTGAGGACTAAAGAAGGTAATAGATTGACCCATATAATTAACTACTGACTTAAGTCAAATGTGTTTCCTTTCTCAGCATAAAGTTTAAAAATATATCCAACCCAAACCTTTTTTTATTAAATGCATGTGGTAACGTATTGTCTTTTTTGTTCTTGGCTGTGTCAAAACATGCCAGAATTTGTTACAATTTCGTTCTTTTGCAGAATGGGGTAGGAAAGTCTACATTTGTAGTTCTTTATGAACTTTGTGACAGATTAATCAATATTTGATGCAATCAGGAACACATACAATTTTGACACATTCCCAAATTTACTACTCGGAGTAAATTTGGGATTTCAGCATAAAGCATGGGCAGATGTGTGGGAACACCTGCTTTCCACCCATGTAATACCTTCCCAGCGCAGACTAAAGCAAGGGCTAAAGCAGGGCAGTGGCTTGCGCTGCCTTGCATTACTCTGAATTTACCAAGTCACACAGGGCCATGCAAGATGGCTTTGCGTATCTTGTCTTGGTATATATGACTTAAAGATTGTGTTGCCCTTGAACCACCTTGTAAGGCAATGCAATACTTTAGTAAATCTGGCCCTATGTCCTTAATATGATAATCATCCAGTTTCTTTTGTACTTGCCAAATTATATTCCCTCTACATTAATTAAGAATGGTAAGCTGTTAAAGAAATGCCAGGGCAAGGTTGCAAGAGTCAAGTATTCAAGTCCTCAAACCAACATAAAGAGGGTGACCCACTCAGATATTACAAAAACAGGCACAATTAAAGTTCGACACAGTTAAAATCATACCGCATACAAGCAGGCGGAAACAAATTGCAGAGGGAGAAACAGGCAAATGGGGTGGATAGATATATGGCTATTGTGTACACTTAGGCCCTCATTATGATATTGGTGGTAAAAACTGCTGACCGTCGTAGCTACCAGCCATCCGCCATATTATGACCACAGCCGGATTTCCGCCAGAAGGATGGTGGAAATCAGGCTGTGGCCATGCCGGCGGATGGCGATAAGGTGGCGCAGCTGCCACCAGCAGCACCATGCCAGTAGACTGCCGCTGGCTGTATTATGACCCATAACACAGCCTGGGGCTGTTCTGCTGGTTGGCGCTGTTGCCAGGCAGCAGCGCCACGCCAGTAGACTGCCACTGGCTGTATTATGACCCATAACACAGCATGGGGCTGTTCTGCTGGTTGGTGCTGCTGCTGGCAGCAGCGCTCCATCCCGTCTCCTGCTGGAGGACCCCCTGAACACAGGTAAGTGGGTGCTCCGACAGGGGAGGGGGGTGTTGTGTGTGCGAATGTGTGAATGTTTGTGCATGCGTGTATGCGGGTGTGTGTTATGTGTTGAATGTGTGTGCATGTATGGAGGTGTGAGTGCGTGTATGCTGTGTTCTGTGAATGTGTGTCTGCGTGTATGTATGAAAGTGTGTGCGGATGTGTGTGTGAATGGATGTATGCAGGCGTGGATGCATGTGGGAATGGGTGTGTGTATGCATGTGTGTGTGTAAAGGGGGGGGCGTGAATGTAGGGAGGTTTCGAGAAGAAGGGGGGGTGGAGGGGTATCTCTAGAGAGGGGTTGGGGAGACCTTAATCAGTGACAGGGAAGGGATTCCCTATCACTAATAGTGCCTACCGCCATGGTTTTCGTGGCAGTAAGGAAGCCACGGAAACCATGGCGGTAGGCCGGGTCATTATTCCGCAGGTGGTACAGTGACAGCTGCCGGGCTGGAAATTAATATCTCCAGCCCGGCGGCTGTTACCGCTGTGGCGGTCGGTGTGGTACATTGGCGGTTTGGCTTCAGCCAAACCGCCAATGCCATAATATGGTGGAAAGTACCGCCAGCCTGTTGGCAGTACTTTCCACCATATTACTGCCGACCGCCAGGGTCATAATGAGGGCCTTAATCTTTACACCGGTTGCCAACAATATCACAACCACAATAAGTCTCATCCAACTGCAATTGGTGTCTTTCTTAGCTGAATGAAAACACTTGCATATTCCTTATTTTCTCTCTCCTGGATCCAACTATGCTAGTGCCTGTGTGTACACCAAAGGAAACCAGTAGGAGTTAGGGTGGCGATGTTGGGAACAACTTTGCTTCTGCAAGACTGCATCACAAGACACCAGTGAGGAAGACTGTCTTTAACCATGGCTTGGAGGACTACATTTTTTTGCATGATTCTTTGTTTGGCCCACTGAGCCATCCGCATTGAGGGGCTTGGGTCCCTAGTGATCAAAGCATGACTCTTTGTTAACTCAAATGTGGGGCTTTCAGAAAAAAAGCTGTTGGCCATCAACAAATGTCAGTGTCAGAAAATGGGGCAAGAGTTACTCTTCGTTCGTAGAAAGATACCGACTTGCACTAGCTGATAAAATAGGCTGGAGGCTTACTAACTGAAGTTCCAGTCATCCTTTAAATCCCCCAGCTTGTCTCATTGTGTACGCTGAGGGACTTTCATCCAGGCTTCATGAATTCTTTGCATTTCCAAGCATCTATCATGTTTCTAATCGACAATAGACAACTCAGGATTTCACCTTCAAGGGGCATTTTTGTTGTGCCTATTTTTCAACTGTAATCAATATAACATAGGGCAACGGGCATTATGCCGACCCCTGTAGCTCCTGCATTGCGGGGGGGGCTGCCACATTTCAGGCAACGAGCTAAAGTTAAAATATGTAAGTTAGACAAGGTAAATGTGGGCCAGATTTAGATCTTGGTGGAGGGAAATACTCCATCACAAATGTGACTGATATCCCACCCGCCGTATTACTATCCCATTATATCCTATGGGGATCGTAATACAGCAGACGGGATGTCTGTCACATTTGTGATGGAGTTTTCTGGATATACTTCATTACCTCTTCTGACTGTTCAGCACTCCGACACCCTCATAGGTTTGTCTACTATATATAAAACAAAGAAAATTAATACAAAATGTATATATAAAACCATTGAATTCTTGATAGTTGTCCCTACCTGTACCATGTACCATGAATCATTATACGAGATCAGTTGGGTGAGAATGAGTAACGATAAGTTTGAGAAGGAAGGCCTTTGTATAAGACTTACTAATTGGAGACTCTGAGTCACTATGATTTGACTGACCCCCAGGCCTTGGAACGCCTCCTATATCTCCCTAAATTGAAGGAATTAAGGTACTCTTAGACTAAGAACTGATATTAGCAGAGGCAAAATGTAAGAGTCTAAATAGTATTTTAAACTTGTCTTACAAAATTTTGGTAGGAGTGCCAGTGCTTAATTTGTGCTGGTGTTTACCAGTCCTGGGCACAAGCTCTTATTTGTAAACACTGGCCTCTATTTAGGAAAATGCACCACATGGTGGTGCAGCGTGTGTCATTTGTCTGAGTTTTTTGTTTAGCAAATTTTGTCAGTGAACATTTAACTATTAATCTATCTTAGATAAAACTAGAACTTAAACCTACATTTTATAGTGACATGTGGGCAGCACCAGCTGCAGGGGCCCTGTGTGACATACCTTGGGTCCGGGAACATAATTTTTTCTTTTAACAAATTAAGGAGCACCCATCTTTTTTCATTACATTTGTGCTCAATCTAGGTGTCCCTTCCTTGCCCGCTACATGTCACTTACTCCTCATCAAACACCAGCTTAGTGTCTCTTCACCTCCTCCCTAGGTGATATTAATGGAAAAATGTAAGTATGTGCTGATTGTTTTGAGCATCTAATCTAAAGGACATTTTTTAGTGCTAGTGATCATTGGCTGCTGATTCTACGCTATAAAAAAAGGCTCAATGATTTTTATTAACCCATGACCCTGTGTGCATGTGCTATTTCTGCATGTCATTGCCTAGTGTGTGGCGATGTAAAGCATATGTCTCATGCATGTTGATTAGCAGGAATTGTAGGACACTCATACTGGTTTTCACAGTTTACCTTGATTAGATGAGATAAATTATACATTGATCAAGCATATGTAGAAGAAACTGCAATAGGGCGCAGGACACTGCTGTATTTTCACTGCTAATATTTAAATAATCTATTATCAATGTTGTTTTTCTTAGTCTTTAAAACTTGATTTTGAAAAAGAATAGCAATGGCAAAATTATCTTTTCCACGTGACAAATTTGCTTTAAAAAAAAACAAAACATATTTATCTGTACTCACGACAATCTGCCTCGTCAGTCTTGTCTTTGCAGTCGTCATCACCATCGCACTTCCAGTTGAGATGGATGCACTCGCCGTTCCCACACTTGAACTCCTGGGCTGAACACGCGTGGACGGCCTGCGGTTTGAGCTTGTGCCCGCACTGCTCTATGGATTCATCCGATTGGTCCTCACAGTCAGGCTGGTCGTCACAGAGCCAGTGCGGTGGGATGCAGACGTTGTTGTCACACTGGAAGTCATTGGGGCTGCAGGTACGCGGGGCACACTTTCTTTCATCACTGCGATCACCACAGTCGTCGTCCCCGTCGCACACAAAGATCATGGCGATACACGTCTTGTTGCTGCACTGGAACTCATTTGCAGTACATCCTAACGAGTAAGAAACAAATGAGAAAAAAACATGAAAGCTTTTAACTATGATCCACCCTTGTTCCAATGTGATCTAATGAGTGGTTTTGCTATAGCTGCATCTGAAAATTATAATTTGTATTTTGTCACTCTCTTTCCCATATCATGCACGTGCAATGAGTTCTCAAATTTACTTTCTTCAGGACAGCTTGTTTTACAGTGCCTAATACGGGGGGTAACTTTCTAAAAGAGTTCCTAATTGTTTCTAATAAGATACAAAAGCCAAAGGAAAGACGTTCCCAGCAGCAAAAGATTTGGTCAGCTGAAGAAGCTGGAGCTAGATTCTGAGCTTCCTAGTAATAAGATATAAAACACTAGCCACTAGACCATATTGCTTCCTTTTCTTTAGACATCAGACAATCTTTCAGATATCTTGGTTTTCAACCCTTAATTGGGTGCCACCTGATAGGCCTCGGAGCTAATCACAAAAAGAGGTGCTTGCATTAAAAAAAAAAAAAAAAAAATTGCGACTGGTGGACAAAGGGCAACTGCACCCTAACGCTGAACACAAAGGACATCATGGAAGTTAATGCTATACTGCGTCTTTCAATTCCTAGTCTAATGGTATACTCCCAGAGGGTGCAACGTTATGCTTCCTGGGCTCAAAAGTGACAGTGCGATGCACAACTCTAACCAGTTCTGAAACAGGGTTTCTACTGGTGACTTTAACCTATGACTAAGATTTGAGCCACAAACCTTCACCAGCTGTGGAAAACAAAGCAAAGCGTCCAAATAAATAAATGATGGTAAGATTACCTATCACACATTTAACGAGAGAGTGAGCAAAAGTGTGGGGTCCAAGATTCCCAAGTCCATGGGTGACTAGCTAGGCCAGTACATGCTTTTTCTTAGAATTCTGGAACTTGTAGTATTATTTGACCCATTATAAAACTCAGATTATAAATTCAACAGTTCTAAAACTCTAGGACTGGACTAACTAGTCACACAGGGGGGGCCTGGGAAGCTTGTCAGCTAACTGGGGAATAGAAGAGAGAGCATACACATGGCAAAAATAGCTTATAATATCAAAAAGCGGTGGAAAATTATTATTAATTCGTGGGGTGTTGAGGAATAGTTCTTCCTGAAGCAGAACTGAGTTTGATAAAAGAAAAACATGCAATGCCATAGCGACATCACCACTCTGCTTGTCCCTTTCTACTTTCCCCCTTTCTTAGCCCTTTTTTTTTTGTGCTGTTCTTTCCCCAACCTCTTTTTTTCAGGGAAGAGTGGCTCATCTGTGAGTGGAAGGGGGCTGTGACATAGGTGCAAAGCCTTGATTGGCTTCTGCTACCCGCCTTTTTCATTTTATCAACTTTTTTTTAATTGTACCTTTTACAGGGGTGTCCCCACCCCTGAGAACCTGATTCATTTTTCCTTTGCAGGGGAGTGGTTGCACTCTAGCTTTAACTGTCTATTTCTTCAGTTCAGGCAGTGAAATGTGTGGTGCTACCAGGTATGCAACAGAAAGACCGCATACCCATATAAAGCAATGGGAGCACTAATCATAGAGCTAGGAGCATGGTAGGGCAAGCACTGGTGTGTGACTTCCCACCATATGTTATGTCTTTTTGGTAAGAACGTTTTGTTATGCACCATTTATGTCCACTCAATATGGGCTTCGACTGCCTGCACTGAGTGGAGTGAGATCTATAACATTTGATACCCAATTCACAAAGACAAGCACAGACACAAATGGTGCTATTTATGCATGTTAGCTCTCCACAAAAGGATACCCGTCAGGCATAAATGGTTTTACTACTGTTTGTCTGTACCATGAGTGTGTTATTACACATTAGTAAATCCCATACAATGGTGGGAAGTGGGAGGAGCCGTACATGGGTTATATCATAAATTTATGGATGTCCTTAATCTTGTGGGGTTGAGTTATTCACAAACTCCTTGCCACTTCCAGGGGGAAAGGGGAATGGATCAACACCCAGACTTGAAGGGGATATAGATGAGTTGTCTGTGGTTTCCTCAATGAGATAAAATAAAAACAAATGTGCATATGCACACCAGACCACTATAGAACAATGCATAACTGTACGCTGTACACAACTGCACACTAGGGAAATAACAGTATTTACAAAACAGCAAGGGTTCAGTTAGTAATAAGCCTGGAAAATTCAGTGTTTTGTGACTAAGGGGAAACTATAAATCTGCCACACTGAGGAATGCTAATTCTACAATGCAGGTTAGTGAATCTGGTCCTTGGAGTTTTTAATAAATTTAGACTAATTTAAATGTTTGTATTTGAGTTAAAGGGGAAGTCTACCAGAGGAAACCAGAGGCCCCAATGGATTATCCTCCTCTGCTCCCACTCCCAGCATATGAAGTGTGATGAAAACCTGACGTCAAGCTGTTAAGTACAGAATTTTGACTGTTACATGACAACTTTTGCAATGGTGGTGTGAGGGGAGAGCTGCAGGTCAGCCACTCTGGGGATCATCACAAAGGCGTGATATAATGTTAACGCGTACACCAGTAGTAATCCTTTTGTGTACCTCTGGAAACCTTTGAGAATTGGCTCAACCACATCTAGAATGGGCTGAATCACAAAGGGGTGTAAGAGTCTTAAGAAAATGCTCATGTAGTACTAATTCCTTTACTTAAAAATGCTTTTGTGAATGTGCGTCCCAAAGGGTAGGCCCCTAAATGTACAAAATATGTGATCGATAGATGTGAGTGTGTAGACGTGAGTGTGTCAATGCTCCATACCCACTAGGAAATGCTCTGAGTACCGTTTCATCCTATTGTTGGTCGCTGGACTACACTATTTACACACAGGAACCAAACATAGGTACATGTATGTAAAATGACAGCTGACATGCGGCAAGACTTAAGCTTCTCCTTCCCTTTTTACAACAATCACTGTTCTCAGAAGTAACATGTTCTCCTCTAATCCAGTCATGATTTCCGCTCAGTATCAGATACAACGTTAGAAAAAATATTAAGGCAAAAGGTATAACATTCCTCGAGGAAGGTGACTTAATAATAAAACTGAGGCACTACACAACAAATATGGAAGACAATGGCACAAAAGTATAGCAGATATTGGCTCCAGCTCAGGGAAACCACTGTCACCACCAGAGCAAGGATCTGCTGGAATAGATACCTACTTCAATCTCTGGAGGAGGGTAACTCAAGACCACAAACACATCCTGGAGAAGTAGGGAGCATTGTACGCTTCTTTAATATTTATTCCTGACCATGTGTGCAAGAGTGGCCATAGTGACTTTGGAGGCTATAAGTATATGTCTCATGAGTGTTGATTCATATCTCTGCCAAGGGCAACGAAACTGAAACTGAGCACTCTATCCCTCGATGACCCTCTTTATCCAGCTTTTTGCTTACAGCAATCTATTTACTGTTAAGGGAAAAGCAAGAAGTTCGAGACTGAGGAAGCAAGCATGGTTGGTAGAGCCCTACACACTGTCTCTTCCTGCTTCTGTCATCATGACCCCTGAGCCAGGTGTCACCAAGGGTGGAGTCAGAGGTAGAAAAGGACAAGCCAATGGGAGGGCCTGTTACATCTGGGATGGGCATGAGGTTCTGTACAAAGCTTCCAAATGGCTCGGTCACCGACCGGCAATCAGACTGGCGCTAGTCACACACAAGCTGACATCCATGTGGGACTCTCGAAAGTGGGACTTCAGTGAAAAAAAGTATGAAAGACAGGCATTTTCAAAGTCTGCAGCTTCAGCCTCCCCAGGCAGGGCGCCCAGCAGGCTGATGGCAAATTGGAACAACAGAAGGGCTATTTTGTCTGTCAGAGACCGCACTTATGGCGGTACCTCTAACAGAGAGAAGCAACTGCTGGAGAGACAGATCGGAAAGTCTCCCACTGCGCTCTGCTGGAGAAGGAGGCAGCTTCCTAACAAGCATGTGGCTTTTGTACTGTAACGTCGGAATGATGGAGGCCGCGCCCCTCCGCCCCTGGAGCGCCACAGGAGCGCGGGAAGGTGTGAGCATCTGTGTCGGGCACACAGCAGCGAGTGCATTAACCCCACAGGCCGCACCCAGGCACTAATTGACACAAACACGTTAGTGCATTTCTCTCGTAATGAACAACAGAAACATTAGCAGGGCGGCGAAGGGAAGGATTTATTAAGAACTCTAATTGCATCAGATTTAATGTGCAGTAGTTATCGCCTGGAGGAAGGAAGGAAAGAAGCAGTGCCCACCTGTGAAGAGCAGCACAGACTTAGAAATAAACTATTTCTGAGACCAGCATGAAGCAATCGTTAGTAAGAGGTTGTTTTCTAAGCTACACGGTGCCTTTTCTACCGGAACCGTCTGCTCCCAAATAATTCACACTGCGTTTTGGTATTTTTATTTTAATCTTTAAATGCTGAAGATTGCATGACTCAGGCTTCTAAAACAGAAATAAATGCATTGACATCTATATGAATGGAATAAATATAAATAAAAACAGTGCAGTCAAGAGACTGTTTTTTTTTAGCGCGGGCTAAAACAACCTAGTCTATACTAAAAAGTGTAATACACATATTCTAAAGTTTAGAATAACAGATGGGTGTGTGAGGATGCTAGTTAAGTGCTTCTCAACTGCTTTTGACTAACCCTGCTGTGTATTTTCTGAAGCTAGTTAGATAATCAATAGACAGAGTTAAGGCACTGATGATGCTGACGAGCTCTAGATTAGCATCTGGTCCTGGGGAATTGTCTGTTTCCACACTGTTGGTGGAAGAGTTGTATGCAAGGTGCACATTTTGCGTGTTTCCTTTGTTACTTACAAGACTGGTACCCGTACCTGCCCCATCCTTCTCTTCCCCTTTACCAGTTGCTTTTTCTTCTTGGGTTCATAGGCAGATGTTTTAACCAAGAAGAACCCAATTCTATATCCCGGCATCAGAGCCCTCGGTGTTCTGAAGTTCCCAAGCCCAGTGTTTGGAGCATCTCTAGCTGGTTCCTAGGCAGGTTATTTTTTCAATTCTGCTCTTCTCTGGTTTGGTAGAAAGGGGTAGCTTTTAGCACTTTTTGTGACTCAAGCATCTTAGGTACAGCGCTCTCCAGGGATGATTACTTCTTCCATTGAACTACCCCGATGTTAAATTATGGATCATGTGTAGCATCTTTGTAGGAGGACCATCTACTGCACCCTTAATTTCCACACCCAGGGCCTCAATACTAGTAATGTTGTTTTTTTCGTGCTGTGATAGCAGGGGGGCGGAATCTCCAATTCATGTCAGCACCCTGTCACCAAAATCTGTCCATTATGAGATAATGAACAAGTAATTGGGAATAAACTGGAGAGCCAGTTTTATCGAATCCCTTTCTGCAGCTACTTCTCATTTCAGGCCCATTACCTAGTCCTTTCTGCTATAATGTACCACCAACTTGTAGCAAGTGGTAAACTGCATGGGAAAATAGCGCAGGGTGGGAAGCTTTGGGAGTTGTCTGGAGCTCGGGGTGTTTGTCCTGGCCCAGGAAAGTGTTTGCAGTTTCTTCCTCCCTCATGCAGGAGAAGGGGAAGAGGGTGCCGGCTTCACAGATGCCCATAGCAACTCAGTATCAGGTGTGGAATTTCAGACCACTAGTAGGGAGGGCGAATGTGAACATTCAGGCTTCTTGCCTCGCATAGACTTCAGTGTTAGGGGATCTGGTGACCCCTGGCTGTGGCATGGAGATTTTAGAGATGGGAAACGGAAAACATAAACCTGAGTGCCAGCAGGTTAGATGTTGGACTTTTAACGTGCCCTTGTAGCATCTTGTTGTGCACCTGTGCATAGAGGCTGCAAACACTACACACAGCCCCTTGGGAGAGTTCCTGAAAAACATCTAAGTAGCACGAGGTTCACGGAGGGGCATAAAATGCTCATATTTATAGTGATTTGCACCAAGGAATGGTTGTTAGGAAGAATAAATGCAAATTAATTTCGGCCCTTGGATTGACTAAGGAAGCCTGTCGCAGAGGCTGGCGACCGAAGGGGTGACATAACTCGTTGCAATCTGCTTCTTTGAGGATCTGTGACACTGGTGTTAAGAAGTCTACAGATCTCTTCCCCGCAGACCATAACTGGGGTTTTAAAAGAGTAAGGATACAAGGAGGTACTAACTGAAGGTAAGCATGATAGTGATGTTGTCATAAAGCAAGGTTTGAGGAATGGTCTGGGGAGCGAAGATGAAGTTACTAGGAAGTGGTATATTTGAAGTAAGTGGAAATAGAGTGGTAAGAAGACTGACTGGGAGAATGGAGTAGCTCCTTCTGCTACTTAGAGAATATTTTTAACAAGTTTCTCTTTTTCACCCTCCAAATCTCCTCCTGTGAAATCAACTCCTAATGTGATATTAGTACTATTCTGGCAAAGTTTGTGGGAGAGAAACTCACCTTCTGCCTCTACTTGCTGATGAGGGTGGCAGTGCAATGGAAGACATTTATCCAGATTTTTGCAAGGAGGGGGAATAGGGTGCTGTGTGGACAGTGAGCAGAACAAATCAGGATATACTGTATAACGAACATGGTGAAAGAGAACGGGATGGTTTGTGAATAAAGTACAAGAAATGGTGAACGCACTTGGTTAGAGGGTTAATATTTCAATATTTGTTTAAGGGGTAAAGTTTATGATGGTCTGCTAAAGGTCCAAAAGTCGAACAATAATGAATATAGCAGGGAAACTGAGGGATTTTCACAGATAGAAAGGGGGAGAAGTACACGTGGCAAAGAGATTTTGGTCAGATAGAATAGCTTTTTCGTAGATGAGGAGGCCAACATTTTCACACACAGAGCTATAGAAATCAATAAACATTCAATTGTTTTCAGCTCCTAAGGGGCTGAAAATTCTGAGGGTTCCAGTGTGGCCTGGCCCATTGAAATTACAAGCATGCAGGAATCTGCACAGAAACACTGAATTCTTCACGTTATTCCCCAAAAGCTTGTAATCCCTGTTATTTCCATGTTCCCAACTGAATTACCAGACTTCTGGTAACAATAATTTGATGGTGCGGAAAAAACAACAATAATACTGTGTGTTAGACCTAGCATCCTTGGTGTGGTCTCACCCAACTTCTGCCTTCTGACCACCCGCTTTTCTGACCTATTTTTGCTGGCCTTTAGGGATCTGTGCATTTTACCACTACTGACCAGTGCTAAAGTGCAGGTGCTTTGCCCTCTAAAAGATGGCTACATTGGCTCTGCCATAATTGACATATTTAAATTACTTGTACATCCCTAGTAAAGTGCATTGTGAGTGCCCGGGACCTGTGTGTTAAATGCTACTAGTGGGGCTGCAGCACTGATTGTGCCATCTACTATAGTCGCCTCTCAAACATGTCTCAGGCCTACCACTGGAGAGCCTATGTGTGTGTGCAGCTTAAACTCCCATTTCAGCCTGGCAAGTGAACCCACTTGCCAGGCTCAAACATTCCTTTTTATTGCATGTAAGTCAATCCTAAGGTGGGATCTGGTTAGCCCAAGGGCAGGGTGCAGTGTATATAAAAAGTTGAATATGTACTTTTATGTTTAACATGTCCAGGTAGTGAAAAACTCCTAAATCCATTTTTCATTATTTCAATTCCTATCTCTCTCATAAAATAGCATTGGGGTTGCCTTTAAACACCTTTTAAGTGTAACTTTCAAATGGGAAGAGATAGAAATATGGAGTTTGGACTCGCAATTTAAAATCACAACTTATGGTGAAGTCTGATTTTAAATGTAAGTCTGAAAATGCCACTTTTTAGAACATTGGCATTTTCTTACTTTAACCATTCTGTGCCACTGCCTATCTCTGAATGCACATCTGGGGTAGATGACAGCTGGGCTTTGTGCATTCCCACTAGAACGTCACACATAAAGAGAGCTTGGGTGTGACATTTACATATTGATGGCCTATCACCATGCTGCTGGTCTTCCTGTGCTAGGAGGGAGGCAGGAGCTGACACTTACTCCTGAAAAAGGTTGTGCCTCTCCTCACACAAAGGGCTGCACGAACCCCCTGCACAGTGTCAGGAGCCTGGGAGGGCAGGAAAGGGACCCTGAGGACTCCAAGGAAAAGGTGGGAAGTTTCTACAACCTTCTAGAACCTAGTACCAAAGTATACATGCTGGGCCCCAAACCCAACCAAATCAGAACTCTACTGGGACAAAGACACCCTGCCAGGAAGAAGGACTGCTGTGCTTCCAGAAGGGACTGCCACTTTGCACTGCATTGCTATGGTGGCCTACTACTGCTGTGTGCTGGACTGTCACTGTGCTCTGGCTCTGTTGTGGTGGCCTGCTGTCTGCCACTCCCTCCCTGACGGAGAAGGACTGGACTTTCTCCCACCTGTCCCTGCCCCCAAGAGTCCCCAAGGGTCTGTTGGCTTGCCCCTGGTTTTCGCTTGAGGTCCCCGTGACATAAAGGACCTCGCGCTCCAGTTGTGCACCCCCAGCTCCAAGAGCGCACCTGGACATCAAAAACAAGAATAAAGTAGGGTGCTTTGTGGGATACCTGCCCCGCTAGTGGGACTACCTCTGTACTAATCTGCAGCGGGAAGTGTCCCACTCCTACCTCCTCACCAGCAGGAAGTACTGAGGACTGCTGGGTCCAACCTCATCAGCGCACCACACCACAGCCGGATCCCTGCAATCCTTCCTGAGGACGTGGGCTCTGTGTGCAAGGCCGCCCTGGGAAGCCTTGGGTCCTGTCGTCAGCCTGCCTTCAGAAAACACGAGCCATGCCTCCGCCACCGCAGGCCCCATGTTTGAGGGCCTTCAAGACCAAAGACCTCAGGCATCGGCCCATCAACACCTCTCTGAGCCATGCAGCAGTGCAACTCCTTCTTCCCACATGAATCCCTGTGTGCGAGGCTACCCTGTGGAGACCTTCATCCCCGTGTGCGAGGTCTCCAGGACAGTGATCTTTGGTTCCCTGCCCTAGGCCGGCCTCACCACTTGTACTGTTTGCCTGAGGGGGAAGGCTGCATCACCCAAGGGGAAGAATTGCCCCGGACTCACCTGTGTGCCAGCCCAGAGTGTGAAGCCGCACCATAGGTCTCCGTCGCCCCTGAGGCAGAATCACTTGTGCTGGGAGAACCATTGTGGCACCACCGTTGGGACAACATGGGGGACAGAAGGTAAAGTCTGACCCCAGTCTCCCTTCCATTTGGAAACTGAGGGGTTCCAATGCTCTCCTGTGCGCTACCTGCCAAGTATCGTCAGACCACCTTAAAGACCTGGATAGAAGCGCCCAAGCTTCTGAACTCTCCCAGAACTATTCAGAATTGCATGGCATCACACCTAAAAGCACTCCGGTAGCCAAATGCAAATCACCTAACATAATTGAATTTTTATTGTTTGGTCCTATCTTAGCCAGATAAAAGATATGTGTTAGAAATGGGGTCTTTTGGTTGGCTGTCAGGTTACCCCCTTTCCAAGCAAGGACCCTCACTCTATTCAGGGTGAAACAGAATCACCCTCAGAAAACCCCCTGCTTACCCCCTTGGTAGCTTGGCACGAGCAGTAGGCTTAACTTCAGAGTGCTAGGTGTAAAGTATTTGTACCAATACACACAGTAACAATGAAAACACTACAAAATGACAATACAGGTTTAGAAAAATAGGAAATATTTATCTAAACGAAACAAGACCAAAACGACAAAAATCCACACTACACAAGTCAAGTTATCAATTAAAAAGCAAAAAGAGTCTTCTGTTAGCGTGAACATATACCTTGGGTGTGTCAAAAATAACCCCGCACGGGCGAGTATGCGTCATAAAGGGCTTGCGATGCGTTGATTTCACTCATAAGCGAGATCTTGCGTCGCTTCCCTTTCGTCGGGTTGGGGCACGTCATTTCTTTCAGAGAACAGTGCGTTGATCCAATCAGCACTCTCGGGTCTGGGCAGGCCTTGTGTTTTTTTTACACGCCCAGCGGTGTTTGCGTCGGAAATCCAGCCGCGCGATGATCTGAAAACCACGCAGCGCGGGTTACGATCTCCCAGCCTCCATCAGCAATGCTGAGCATCGTTTCTCCAGCTCCGTGCGTTGATTCTTCGGTCGCGTTGCAGGCGAGCGTCGATTTTCAGCCTTGAAGCCTGCGGCACGTCGATTTTTTCAGCCACAGATCGGAGTCGCGTCAATCTTTTCCCCGCATGGCGTTCTGTGCGTGGATTTCTTCCTCTTAGGCTGCCAGCTTCTCCTTTCAGGGTCCCAGGAACTGGATGGGCACCACTTGGCAGAGTAGGAGACTCTCCAGAGAATCCAGGTGCTGGCAGAGAGAGGTATTTGCTGTCCCTGAGACTTCAAATAACAGGAGGCAAGCTCTAAATCAAGCCCTTGGAGATCTTCACAAGAAGGAAGGCACACAAAGTCCAGTCTTTGCCCTCTTACTCTGGCAGAAACAGCAACTGCAGGATAGCTCCACAAAGCACAGTCACAGGCAGGGAAGCTCTTCTTCCTCAGCTCTTCTCCAGGCAGAGGTTCCTCTTGGTTTCCAGAAGTGTTCTAAAGTCTGTGGGTTTGGGTGCCCTTCTTATATCCAATTTCTCCTTTGAAGTAGGCCTACTTCAAAGTAGAGTCTCTTTTGAATGTGAAATCCTGCCTTGCCCAGGCCAGGCCCCAGACACTCACCAGGGGTTGGAGACTGCATTGTGTGAGGGCAGGCACACCCCTTTCAGGTGTAAGTGACCACTCCTTCCCTCCCTCCTAGCACAGATGGCTCATCAGGAAATACAGACTACACCCCAACTCCCTTTGTGTCACTGTCTAGTGTGAGGTGCAACCAGCCCAACTGTCAAACTGACCCAGACAGGGAATCCACAAACAGGCAGAGTCACAGAAATGGTATAAGCAAGAAAATGCTCACGTTCTAAAAGTGGCATTTTCAAATACACAATCTCAAAATCAACTTTACTAAAAGGGGTGTTTTAAAATTGTGAGCTCAGAGACCCCAAACTCTACAAGTCCATCTGCTGCCAAAGGGAATCTACAGTTTAATCCGATTTAAAGGTAGTCCCCATGTTAACCTATGAGAGGGACAGGCCTTGCAACAGTGAAAAACGAATTTAGCAATATTTCACTGTCAGGACATATAAAACACATTACTATGGGGGTCATTCCGACCTTGGCGGTAAAAACCGCCAGGGCCGGCGACCGCGGATGCACTGCCAACAGGCTGGCGGTGCATCCAGGCCAATTCTGACCGCGGCGGTAAAGCCGCGGTCAGAAAAGGGAAACCGGCGGTTTCCCGCCGGTTTTCCCCTGGCCTGAGGAATCCTCTGCCATGGGGATTCCGACCCCCTTACCGCCAGCCTGGTTCTGGCGGTTTTGACCGCCAGAACCTGGCTGGCGGTAACAGGTGTCGTGGGGCCCCTGGGGGCCCCTGCAGTGCCCATGCCAATGGCATGGGCACTGCAGGGGCCCCCTAACAGGGCCCCACCAAGATTTTCAGTGTCTGCATAGCAGGCCCTGGTGGTCGCCCGCCCGCCCAGCGGGAAACTCAGAATTACCGCGGCGGTCTTTTGACCGCGCAGCGGTATTCTGACGGCGGGACTTTGGCGGGCGGCCTCCACCGCCCGCTTTACTCAGAATGACCCCCTATATGTCCTACCTTAACCAAATACTGCACCCTGCCCTTGGAGCTACCTAGGGCCTACCTTAGGGATGTCTTACATGTAAGAAAAGGGAAGGTTTAGGCCTGGCAAGTGGGTACACTTGCAAAGTCAAATTTACAGATAAAACTGCACACACAGCCACTGTAGTGGCAGGTCTGAGACATGAGTACAGAGCTACTTATGTGGGTGGCACAACCAGTGCTGCAGGCCCACTAGTAGCATTTGATTTACAGGCCCTGGCACCTCTAGTGCACCTTACTAGGGACTTACTAGTAACTCAAATATGCCAATCATGGATTCTAACTTAAACCTGCCTACTCTGTGCCTAGCTACCAGAGGGTGAGCATAGGTTAATTTAGCTTGTATAGCTGACTTGCCCTGACTAGGACTGTGGTTCCTACGTGGACAGTGTGCAATCCTCTGCCAACTAGAGACCCAATTTCTAACACTCTGCCGCTTGTAAGGAGGGCCTTAAATTTTATAGAAGAACAACTGAAAATATACCATACATGCTGTACAGTATAAACCAGTCCACATAATTTCAGTGTTATTGACCGTCAATATCCCCATTATTCAGTTTACTTTTAGTATTGGTATGATACACTGTAAAATACTGTAGGACTTTGTGACATGAAGCACAGAAGCCAAAACAGCAATTCAAGTCTCTAATGTGGCTTCATAGTTCCATCCAATTTAACATTTTGGACAAGGATCCTTTAAATCTGTGATTGCCCTACACCTCTTGTAATCACAAGGTTCTGGTTTGTTAATGTATTTTGAGATTACCCTTGCCCATTGTACTTTAAAACGAATTATAGGTTATAGGATTCTCACATAACGTTCTTAAAACTGACAGGCTTTCACATTCCTAATAAATTAAAGAATGTATTTCAGTGTTCCTCTTACTTGCCCTTTTCCAAACTTTAATCTTCTGCCATTAATTAGGTATTGGAGCTGAGACATGTTCGGTCTGCCTCTGCACTGTTAATGCCTCATTCGCACATGCCTGCCACTGCGTCCTCAGAGGCTTAGATTTAAGAGGCTGAATCCATGTAAATCTGTTTGTGGAAAGGTGACCAAGGCAGACTGGAGTAAATTTCAGGTTTTTTTTTGTAATTCGAAATTGTTTCCAAGAGTAAAGCCATATGTAAGGTTTATGAAATGTCGTTTTACCATTGGTTTCTATTTACAAATCTGAAAATGCTGACATTATTGCGAGTGCACTTTGAAGCACTTATTTGCAAATTGCTCGATGGATAAAAGACAATAGGTCTCACCTTTGAGACTTGGCATATGTTTTTTAACCATGCCGTACAGCATTCCAGATGCTGTGTGGCATGACTAAATAAAAAGAAATACTACGGCACATCATTTTGTAGGCACACACCACACATGTGCCTGCCTACTAAATCACGAGTTGCTTTTTTCCCTTTTATTTACTGATCCGAGTTGGATCGGCAAAAAAAAAGAAAAAATGTGAGTGAAGGAGTGGGTTGGAGCGAGCAACACAGAGGGCGCAGGAGAGGGGAAACAACATAGACAGTGGGGGTATGGCGGCAAAGCAATGGGTAAGAGAGCAATGTGGAAGAGCATGGAAAGGCATACTGGTGACAGAGAGCAATAATGAGTCCAGAGGAACAAAAGTACAAAAGTACATGAAGGAGACAGCTAGAAAACACATGCACTGTCGTGCTTAACAAACAAGACAAAAAGTTGTACCTGAAAAACAAGCAGTGGAAGCACAGGAGGCAGCTGATCACAAGAGATAATAAAACGGCTATGCCCCATGGAAGGGAGAAATTTAAGACTGACACTCTGGGACATGAATAAAAACTATGCAAATAAGATTGACAGGAATGCCAACTACTAGTAAGCAATAGGTAGGCTCCAAGCCCCTGTATATTGCCTGCTCGGAGTTCCTGCCTTTTCCATCTGCTTTTCTGCCACTCCCTGTTGTTCTGTCCCTTGTGTTATTCTTCCCATGCCACCTGTGTTGCTCTCTCCCTCTCTCCATCGTGTGCTGCATATCACTCGCCTCTTGGGCTTCATTTTTAAGTGAAAACGACCTATCCCCCTCTCCACCACCACCTGCTCTGATATTGACCTACCCCCCCGCCCCCCCCCCCGCCACTTCCCACACCTGTGGTTCTTCTTTAAAATATATTTAATTTTTTTTTGGGGGGGGGGGGGGGGGTGAGACAGCAAAGTACTACCAGTCAACCACAGAATTGCTTTTGTGTATGCAAAATGTATTTTTCTTTTTATTGATCGATCTAACTGGGGCTTGCTGTCTTAGATCTGCTAATAAGATATTGATAAAAATAGAGCCTATGTCATTCTGTGTGCACTCTTGCAGGATGACGCATGCATGTGCCTACAATATGATACAATCACCAACATGCCGTTCAGTATTACCAAAAGCATTGGCAAAGTCAAAAGGTTCAAGAAGTGAGACCTACTGGATTTGCCAATGCTTGTTCTAATAGTACAGTACACCTATTTCCGTGTCTCACTCTTGCAAGTCGTTTTTCACCCCTAATTTTCCCCTTTGAAGCTGCTTCCCTTTCTTTCTCTTCCTTCTTCTTTCTCCATTTGACGCACTTCTCTTTCACTCTAGTTCAAAGTTTGATGATGGAAAATAAGTTCCATTCCCTAACAATCGGTAATAATGCCAACCACCAGCCACCACTGGACCACATAAAACACTGACTGATCAGCTTATGGCAACTCTCAACACCCCCATATTGTAGTTTAGCACGGAAAGCCACACAGTTGTGCACTGTTTATTTATTGTATTTCATTTACAAAATAGGAACATGGAAAAATGAACAAATAACAGTGAAAGAGATGAACATCTTTGTGCATCCAGTAATCGTCTTTTTATCCACTATGATACTATGGGTGATGACAAACCCAAAAGGTCTGGAAAATCGCTGCTAGATAAAACAGTTGATCTTTCAAGGTCTTAGACTGCCCAGACGTTCTGTAGTGCCTGATTTTGGTGTTGGTTATACTTCCAGGCATTCCTAAATTTTCCAGTATGGGAAGCAAGGCACAGGGAGAAAAGACCAAGTTCACACATTGTGTTTAAGTTGGGAAGACGGCGTTAGAACAGTGGTCTTCTGGTTGATGCACCTCACTACATCGATTCCGCTACCACGACCTAAAACTTTATTGGAGGCATTACATCAGAAATACCATTACTGAGAATATAATTGCTTTGGCTAAAGTAAGTATAAGTCTTAGTGGCAGAGTTATGATTAGGTTTAGGAGCAGGGGTGGCGTAAAAATAGGATTATCATGAAGCATTGGGTTAGGTTTGGTGATAGCTTAGAGTTAGAGCCAAGGATAGTCTTAGCGTTAAGGATAGGGTGAGACAAACAATGAGGTAAAGGTTTGGGATTAAGACTTGCTTAATATTTATGGTAAAGGATACGTGTAGGTTTAGCATTGGGCCTGTGGTAATATAAGTACTGGATTTTTTGGATTAGCGCAAGGATTGCCTTTAGGGCAAAGGTGAAATTAGGATGTGGGTTTAAGCACAGAGTTAAGGGGTAGTTTAGGGTAAGGGGTAGGTTTAGAGTTGGAAGCAGCAAATGTTGCATCATTATGATGATGAAATGTAACTGATTCTAGTTTAGAGGGGTGGCATTCAGATGGACATAGTTCAGGTTCATCAAATTCGGAGTCTCCAAGTATATGCAGATTGCTATGTGTTAAGGTGCTCTCTGTCATGAAGTTCAGGATGGACTCAGACTGCAGGATTGTACTGCTGAGGTCTCTATAACAAGAAAAAGGCACTTGTGAAGTTTGGTGATGGGCAGCATTGGAACAGAAGAGATTCACATTCAGGGGCTGTTTAGTCTTGGATGGAATTTGTTGGAAGTGGTGTTTTGCAGACAATAGCTAGACGTGCATTACTCTTTTTAGCCTGGTTATTTTTAGAACTATTTTATAACCTGGCTGTATTGTGTTATAGAATATAGGTGTTGCATTGTAATCTAGGCATGTTTCTGTGACAAACAGCAGATTAGGACTAGAATCTGACATAATTTCATAGATGTTCAGTCAGTGCTTGTTCATTGTTCTTGTGTTCAGGAGCTCACCGAAGAAGAAATGACTAAATTTGAGAGGAAAAGTTGAGTGTGTGTAGTGGATAAAGTCAGGCGTTCAGGTGGTGCAGAGGAAGTGCCAGCAAGGCCATTTTTAGACTCAAGCATGCTCAGTGAAGATTAGAGAAGGTTTGGAAGATGTAGGGAGAGAGAAGCAGAACTGGTCAGATATGTAAGTTGGTAAAATAGCTTATGTATGGGGGAATGAGCTGGGTTTTGCACAGGAGAAGAAGGGAATTGGCTGGGGGAAGAACAGAGGGAAGGAGACAACTAGGGTGAGTGGAAACTTGGAACTGGAGAAGATACTGCATGGTGAGTTTCAGGATTAGTACTGTGAGGTACACAAGAGCGGGGATGAGTGAGAGAAATTAAGTGTTAGCATAGGGAATAAAATATTTGCATGCAAGAGTGAAATCAGTGGTTGAGGCATGTACAGAGTGATGTAGAGATGGGAAGCAAATCAAGGAATAAAGCAGGAAATGATGGAAAGAGAAGTGGAAGTGTGGTTACAGCAGCGTGGGGAATTAATTAGATGCAGAAGAAGGATGTAGGTAGGTGATGGTGGTGGGTTGAGTGGGAGGAACAAGACAGGATCTTATGTGGCAGAGGAAGTGAAAGAGATAGGAAAGCTGAAGGAGCAGGATGAGGGAGAGAGGAGGCCAGTGATTATTTCACTTTGGTTTGTATGATTCTGAGACACGGTTCCATGAAGTCTCTCATCGTGGTGGCATCTCGTAAATACTTTAATTTTCTAATGACCACTCACTTCATAAGCATGAGAGCACTCGAATAAGCATACAGTTTTACAAGATCGTTGAAACCAGTTAAGGTTTTAAAAAGATTAAGTTTGTATTTGCTCATGTTAAAGCTGTTTTAAGGTATTTTGCTATCTCATTTACTGGTGGTGTCTCATGGTAGGCAGAGGTACGCTAGCTGCAGACCTGGCACACAAGGTGTGCTAATCACTTCTCTTTTAAAAATGTTAGCACATCCTCTAGAACAAATTATGTTCCAAGCAAGAAAAACTATCTTAAGATGGACATTTTTCAAATCGCTGAATTCCTTCTTAATTAGGCAGTGGAAAGCAGAAGGAAACTTATACAGGAGGGATGATGAACAGCTGCGGAAAAGGGTAATGCGAGAACTTTACACCTCAATCATTGCTAGGTTATTTAAGGTTGCTTATCATCCATGCCAAGGAGGTTTTGTAATGAGGTTGCCAGATGAATATAAATTCACACACTGTTTTATACTGGCTCGCTTAAAATGCAATGCATGACTTTCACTCATTATAAAGGGGCCTTATCTACCATTACAACCCATCAATGTCTAAGACAGGCCAAAGATGCATCACCTTTAGCTGTGGAGTACACTACATGACACTGCACCATCAATATACCTACTGCAGACTGTTTTCTGGTGTGCATTGTGTATAATAAAGCAATAACAAAACTGGGGAGTCACAAAGTATTAGATTTCTCATTAATATGTACATAATTGTATGCACGTCTTTGGATTTATTAACTTAACCTTGCTAGTGATGATGAATTTCTTTTGGCAGCTCAAACTTCCTAGTGGGGATGCTGGCTAAGACTTCCATGGTCTGGGGACAACACCAGGTACTCAGGGAACTGATTGAGCCTCTTCTATTTATTTCAGGCTAATATGGAGTCCCATCCTGTTGCTAGAGATTACATCACTTCCCCTGCATCAAGTAGTGATGTCTGATGTGATCAAGCAGTCCTGCACTATTGCTTGCAATGGCAGGTCCAACCTAGAGTTGGAGCTTAACAATTGCCTGACATCTCCCAGGCCGCTCTTGAATGGCTAATAGAAATTGGAAGAGCACAGTGGAATCTTCCATTTTTTATGGTCTATCTGAGTTGTTATTTCCCCTTGACAGGAGGCATTACTATTTTAGGGAAGGGACACTGGTGCCAAAAAAAAAAAAAAAAAAAAAAAAACATGCTTCATTTGGGAGTGCATTGCCAAGTCTCTGAGAAAGAGGTTATGCTGATTTTCTCACTCGTTAGAGTTTTCCTAAAGTGATGAATGCCTGGTTCCTAACTGTTGACAGATCTAACACATAGGAGACGGAAAGCAGTTTAATAAAGCAACTCAGTACAGATACCTAACATCATGGCCATCCTTCATGCCCATGTTCATGCCTCGACTGCCCACCTGCCTGGATTGTTCAGCATCAATGCTACTCCGGAACCAAGAAAGTTGGGGTAGAGGCTGGAGAAAGTAAGAACATACCAAGGGGCATTAGGAGAAGAAAGGGGCAGAGTACAGGCAAAGGGAAGAGGGTTCAGACATTGTATGCATGATTGGAAAGCCACTCTGCAGAATCTACCTTAACGATAACTTCTTTTTCAATCAAATTTTGCATCATAGCCTGCAAACCGTTCCTGATACCGAAGGACACTTTCCTCATGCTCCATTTTACGGGCACATTTGCTGTGGTCAAAGTTTATCCAACGTCTCATTTAACACACAAGAAAAGTGTTCAATTATCTTAGTTTTGAGGTTTGAGCCTTCAGCAGCTAGAGCGGGCTCAGGAGCATAGGTGTTAATTGTTACGCAAAGTGTACTTTTGATCTCTCCACCCTTAAAACACAAACTCCTTCGAGGGTTACATAAATCCTAATCCATGCTGACCTGTCTTTAGACTTCACCTTCACCCCACACCCCGAACATTCAATGTTATTTCCTATTCGAAAGGAATTAGGTGAGAAATACAAACCTGAGTTCACTGTTACATGCAATTCATTACCAAAAGCTTGAACCATCAACCTTGGTGGACCAATTTCATTCTTATCTTGTTCTAAAACCTTATTTTTTTTAGCTTAACCAATGTTGGGTAACGTTCCAACACTTCAGTGTTGCACCGCTCTCATAAAGCAACTCTTCGTCAGTCGTTCATCAACGTTCTTAAATTATGTGGTTATTAGTTAATTATGTTTATTAACTCATTGCTAATCTGAAATGGATGGCCTGTCTCCGGTCCCTTACCTGCTCCTGGTGTTCTGCAGTGTCACTTTCTCTTCTGGGAGGGCCTCTTTGTAAATGCAAGATATGACGTGCCATGTGTAAGGTGTACCAAATACTTTTGTGGGCACAGGTAGGGAGGCAAGTTTCTTCTGAGCTGTGTGTATAGTGCTTTTAATGTGTTTCATAATCTATAACATAGAAAGATATCTAGTGGCATGACAGGTGCACACTGCCCTGAAACTGGGATGGGTTTAGACATTGTTCTCCCTGGACGAGATCTCTGATCCAAGGATCCCCATTTTTGCGAATTTCTGTATGGTTTTGGCTTCAGACGTTGAGGAAATTCAGGAGTTGTCATGCATTGTTAAAGGAGAGTAGGGCCACACTGAGTTGAACCCGCCTGGAATGTGATGCCGGGCAGCAGTCACACACCAAAGTGGTCCGTTTTCCCTTAGGCCGGCCCACAGAAGAAGCAATGTTCTGAATGGACGTGGAGTTATCACTTTAACTTCAGCTACCAGACAGGATAATCCCCAGGGTGTCAGATACCAAAAACAAACCAATTTCGCTTGTGCAGCATGAAAATAAAAAACGTAAAAACTGGGACAGTGGACTCTCTTGCTTCATAATAAATTCATTCCATTTCACCTAAGGAAACCTGTCAGCCCGCGTAGCAATTTTATCTTTATTGATTTAAGAGCAATGAAGAAAGGGCTCATTGAAGCATTAGTTAAAGTGCTAAATAGGAACAATAACTTGAGGAGAACCATCTCTTTCTAGCCCGGATTCGACCAACTACAAAGAGTGGTAGTTTAACCCATTCGTTACTAGCTGAGTGAGTTTGTCCATGGTCTTGTCAGATCCGTGAAGACCACCAATGGATCTTAATTCTAGAATTAAAAGTGCACACATCGTTATCATTTGCTGCCCTTTCTTCTTTAACTTCCTTGACCCAACATACTGACTTCTCAATGGGCCTCCGCTGCAGTGATGACATCATCAAGGGATGATCCCCTGCATTCCACAATGCCTCTTGTATTTTGTTAAAACTTGTGGTAACAAACCACTCCCATCTCTGGCAAACCTCTAAACAATGTTGTGAAAACATTTTGTCCCTGTGAACATAAGTAGTCGAGAAGGATACGCTTTTCTTTTCTCTAGTCCTTTTGTTTGCCTCATTCACCATCATCTAATGGATAGGAGGATCTCTTTCATATTGCAATTTTTTTGGTGGTGGTTTAAACTGCATGGTCTGCAACTAAGGCTAAATTTGAAATTTTAGATCTGGATCCCCTAAGCATCAATCATACACAAGATATACTAAAAACAAAAATAATTAGCATAACATTCATGGTTTGCAAAATGGTATGTACAAAGAGAATAAAGATTGACCTGATCTAGAAATCAATGTGCAAAGCAAGCAAATGGTGAGTAAGAAATTTAAAGTTGTAGGTACTCCACCGTTCTCATTAACACTCAGTTGTCAGCGGCAATACAAAACCAGTGAGCCAAGTAAAACTGTGGATAAAAATAGTACAGGACTTTGCTATATTAATTAATATAATCAGTGTTGTATTTTAAATTATAGCTTGTAGGGGGAAACTGTAGTCAGAGGCTGACACTCTCCTTCTGTTCTATTAACCAAGAGACAAGTAAACATATATGTTGAAAACGTGCAGACATTCAACTGCTTCACTCAATATATGCATGAAGAACTGTGGCCCGCAGGTAGGACTATGGCCAGCAGATACCACCCAAACTACTGTCAGCAATCAACAGAACCATGGACAGAATATGAAGGCGGGAGAGCACACAAAGATTGTGAGGCAGGACCACCTTGAGGAGAAGTAGGAGAGACAATTACCCACAACATGGATGCACAATTGTGGTTGCCATCACTGCCATGGACTGTCACTGCCATGCAGTAACAGGCAGAATGAAGATGGGCCAACATGCAGAGCGTGGCAGGTCAGCAGCAGCTCGAGAAATAGTCAACAACACCTGTAGGTGGGTAAACTGCCCATAAGATATTCCTTTATGCAGTGAGTTGTTAGAACATAGAGGATGAAGTACACCGCCGTGAAACAAGGGTAGTCTTTTTTAGAAAAGTAGAACAGTTGTGTAGGGCACAATAAATAGCAATAGACACTAGTGTATAAGTAACCCCAGTATCAATGTGTGGTATAATGCACAGTATAAGAAACTTATTGTCATCTTTTGAGAAGTGAAATGCATTGGTATTAGAAATCATGCTAGTAACGAAACATAGCCCAGTCCCAGAGTAGTTGCCTCAGTTGTCCAACAGCCTGCAACAGGGAGGCAGGGAACTTACCATCAACGTTATCCCACATTCACTGTTAACAATCCTAAAACAGAGCCAAGTGCAGACTCCAGACAGTGTTTCCTAGTGGCTTGGTAGTCCCTCATTTGAACTGGGTACAGTCACTTCTTGGTAGATACACTTAGCATAGTGCTGTCCTGATGGTTTATTGGTCCCTTTTGACAGTGGCACCACAAAATAATGCTTATTATTCACTACAAAGTGGACTTTATATAGAATAAACCCTGTGTACCCACTGATGTTCATCATGAGTGGTTGACTAACTGTTTCCACAAAGCTCAAACTACAATCAAAACACTTTTCAATCATTCATTAAAAGGGCACCTAGAAACCCCATGAAAGGCAGGGGGCTTCACAAACTCATCAGAGATGTAAACTGCTACCGAAATGTTAGATAATTGCTTGCCCAACAACCCAGAAAGCAGTTTGGGCCTCACATGAATGAGGAAAGCACCATACCAATACAATACAACTTAAAGCATAACCTTCATCCTTCCATCCACACTTAAATAAAACCAGCTATGGAACCACTCAAATGATCTACACAGTCACCACTGTATACACCCAGAGTAATTCAACCATCTACTCTTCCTTGTATAGAACCACACAGCTTATTATTCCATCCATCCATACATATATTCAAAATCTAAGTGTGCGTGCACGAGTCCATTTGTGTTTTATTTGAGTGAATGAGTGTCTTCTTTTTGTGTATGTTTCCATGTTTGATATTTGTACACCTGGGTCCTTTCTGGGAGTTTTCTGTTTGTGCATGCTAACAGATCACACAACATATACCCGTCATATCAAATACACATAAATTAGGCCTGTCCTATTGGCTTTGCCTGTGCTTGTTTAGGGTGGCTTTTGTCGTATTACAATGGCACAATTCATCAGAGAGGTCTAGATGGGCTTTTGTGAGAACACCTCCGAGCGTTAGCACATTTTATGGGACTCCACCTCCATCTACTTGTTAAGCTCCTTTCCTAATTCATAATCTGCCTACTCTGTAGGAACCTCAGAAGCCTCTTAAACTGGTCAACCAGTTGATTCTTCATTCATTTTCCTGCAGAACTACATCATCTTCGCCACACTAAATATCAACAGTCCTCTGGTGAGTTGGCTAGGCATCCTAATTAATAAAAATGTGTTCCTGTCCTTGCACCCTCTTCCTAATTGGCTGCAGTTATAAAGTCAAAGTATATGCCACTTTTTTTGCCATATCACTAGACTTTGACTATGCTGTGCTGTTACAGTCAGGTGGAAGTCTAGATACAATGTTCTTGGTTCATTGAACAATGTGGCACTCTCCCCAGAATAATCCTCATTTGTGAATGCCACCATTGACTGCTTCTGGTGCTTTTCATTAACATCCTATTGCTACTTCATGAACAAAGAGAGCCTCTTGCTTGGAAGTCATTGGATGGTAAATAGCTAAGTAGGATTCATGTGTGCTAAATGGCACTTCTGCAGTGAGTAACAATACACACCTACCACATTTCACACACTTTGTGTGTCTATAGATGTTGATTTTCTCTAAATTGTAGGCCTCAAAGCAAGAGCAAAACATTGAATGTTGGAGAATCAATTTGACTTCCAACCATTAGAAGTAAGATGTACCATTCTCTCACTTCAAAAATGTTCTAAAGTCTTGATTGAGTGGATAATCCACAGAGAGTGTTACAACTCATTTGACTTTTATTTTTGATCATCTGTGGTCACTACATTGAACATAAACTGGTTCTACCCTAGCCTTATGGCAGACGTGTTAGCAGTGTCCATTTTACTGCACAACCATAAATCACCGAAATTGTGTCACTGAGTACTTTAGAGCAAAAATGACGAGGGTCTTTTAGGATCTGGCAGAAGATCCACTGTGCCACTAGATCATAACTATGGCCTCCAATCCGCTGGTGGAGGAATGCTACCCAGGTTTAGTGATTCACACGTTCCTGGTGGTAGAAGCCCCATTAAAAGCACTGATTGTTGGCTGAGTGGAAGCTAGGTTTTATGCACCCACTCTGCAAAAGTATTTTGTTTTTCAATTAAAAACTCCCAAATCAGAGTTTGGTATTATCTAAGCACATTGTGGTCATTTCTATTGTCATTCTTCAAGATTTCCCTGGCAGTCCCCAACAGGAAATATGTACATCAGGGGAATTACCCTACATAGAGCAATCCTTATGATATACATTGATCGACACCCAGTGGTGGTGGGTCATTGCTCAAAGGCTTTCAATGGGAGAATAAGTCAAGGTTCCAGCGATGGAAACTGCTTGATGCCCACCTCTAATTGGGGCAGGCGAACCGGAGGTTTAGTGGACAGGGCATCTGACAGCCTCTATATGACCCCTTAAATATACTCAAAATGGGCCTTACGGTGATATCTGACAGACAATCCTGCAAACAGGGGAAATATCATGAACATGGTTTACACAACATCTCTGAAGCAGGCGAGTGAGCACTGCAGTCTTCCTTTTGCAAACTGTAGACTAGTTGCGAAGGCACTTCAACATTTCAGATAGTTGATCTGCACAGCACGCATGAGAAATGCAAGGCCGCAAATGTGGATTTAAGACAAAACAAGGCACACTCCTGGGCCACATTATGATACATTTCTCTGAAATAATTTACAATATGACAATTGTACGCCCCTTCAGGGGCACTATCCTCTTACAGTATGATAAAGGAGTGTACATCTCTCATTACAAGTGTAATTCTCGCTTTACATATGTGCAAATTCTTGCAATAAAAAGTCATAATTACTCTGTACTAGGGCTATCAAGCAAGTCATGGCAAGCCATTAGTCGGCACATAGCCTAAAATGTTTTTTTTTAAGACCAAAGGGATTTTCCTGTAATTACAAAGGCTTTGCAAGGAGCCCTAATTCTTGAAGCAGGACTACAGTGCAGCTGTGCACACTGGTTCCTTTCTGCACAGACAAGCTTGATGCACAGCATTAATCCCCCAGCTGTCCCACAATTAAGCACCATGTCTCCTCGACTCTCCTCAGCCCGCTGGCCCGCCTTACTGATGGGGATTTTCATCAGCTAAATATGGTGTGATTCCCTTAATTTCCTGCTGGTGATTTGCTGGCAATTGTAGATCACGGACTCCGCATGCTAACATGACTCAAAATAGCGCATTAACATTTTTATTTCAGAATAAACGATGTTTGCTTCCATTAATGTGTGGCGGTAAAGAAAACAGCTGCAGAAAGTTGCAGGAGTAGCGGTAATACACCGTTGGCGCTTGTGCAGCAGTCATGTAGCCTTGTTCACATATGATCTGACATGCTGCCTTGTGCACATATGATCTTTTCCGTTGTTGGATGAGGTTTTTCAGCTTTGTCGCTCTATGAGTAATTTGCCCCATTTCCATCTCAATTTAACGTGCGCTGGAGATTAAAAAACACGGCACAATTTAGGTTCCTGCAGCGAACACAAACACGAATTCCATTAAGGGAGACAAATTGAGCAACCGCCTAAACAGAAGTAACCATGCGCATCCGTCAAGCATGTCCAGTGAAGTGATGCGTTGTAAACAGTTTCCCGACAGCGCGCAGCCTCGTCGTGTTGTCGGATGTGTTCCGGACGCGTGGTTCCGGAAGTGTTCGGTCTGTACTAGGTCCGTGGGTGGTGTCGTTGCTGCAAAGGGCTGTACCTTCGAGATGGCAGTTTTACATGGTCGCGTTAACCAATGCAAAGCAAAAAATATTTATATTCTGCATAATAGCATACGTAAGTGCCTTCAAAAAGTGGAAATCTCTATTCTCCCTACTGAAGGGGAGTTTCTCTTTTTTTCGGCCAATACCTAGGGTTGGCACCTTTGTTGTTTTTTTAAGAGTCGGCAAAAGGCCCGGGCCAGATAATAAGGGGACTGTAAACAGAACGCTATGGATTCATTTGTAATACGACAATTCTGTCTTTGTTTACTTTATTAGTCATGGATCATTAAGGCAGCTCTAGAACACATTTAACTTGCTTTCTTTTATAATCGCTGCTGGAACTATGTACAGATATAGACAAAAAAAAAACTGTCTTTAGATAATTGTGCTTACTTTTTGCTTCTGGACGGGACCTCAAAATACCGGTGGTGTTGGCAGAAAACCGGTCAGGGGGCTTTAACAAAAGGCGTTAACACAAGACATTCTCACGGTTCTTTCTGCACACAGCCGTCAATTTGGTCATTCCATTTGCCAAACTCTCCCTCTACTTCCCTTTCTTCATCCCTGATGAAATGAGCTTGAAGCCATTCCTTGGTCCCATAAACTGATGCATCGTCAGGTCAGGCATATTCCTTGCCCTAGAACGTCGTATCTTTGTTGACTGCCTATGCTGGCTCTGTCATGTGTAGTGACACAAATGGGTATGTATTCCTACAGAATGTGTAAAAATGTGCCTATGATTAAACAATAATTATAAAAGGTAGCCCTATACATATACCCAAACAGAGAACACTGAAACCTTAGAGTCCACTGGCAGCATATAATGCAATTGAAGAATATTATATAGCCATCCAAATTACTGAAGGACTTAGTTGTACCAATAACCCCCCTCCATCTCACCTCATGATGCCAAAGAACGAAGCTTATTGCATGATCACGCTGGAAGGGAGCTAGCAGTAATCAGAGATATGCACTACTCTCTTTAGCACAACACAGGAGAAAGAGTGGACATAATGAAGATATGTGGCTCTTTAGCAGCATAAGATCGATCCCAGTTACTTCCCAGTGTCTAAGGAAGACAGTGCCACTCTCCTACTGGACGGACCAGGCAAACGCATGTCTAGGCCCACGGAGAACATCAGAAAACATTTTATCATGTTATGTATGAATCTCTTCAATAACACCTAAGCTCTTGGATGGATCTATGCACTGACAAATCTCTCATACCTTTCTCAAAGATTAAGCTTCCTTGTTCTTTGTGGCGGAAAGTTCACCATGGGACACACCTGCTTTCAGAGTTCAAGGCACACAAGGAAAAAGAGAAAGTCATCGAGAAAGCTCAGAATTATCTAGTTTAGGTGTTCATGTGTATAGATGGTTAAGGCAGTCCGCCAGCTCCCTGCCCTGTAACCCTCAGTGGAACAATGGATCAATCCAACTGCTGAAAAAATATAAAGTGGAAACACCTAAAAGTTCAAAGCGGAAAGCAAAACCTATGATTCACATTTCAGACTGAAATCACCCTGATACCCCACAAAATACTAAGGATAAACAAATCAAAGAACAAAGACAATGTGCTGCTGCTAGGACTTGAGGAGAAATTCTCATCACTGCGGGGTCAAATGGAGATATTTAAACGAGAAGCTGCACGAGTCAGGCAGGTGAAAAGGTGACGGCATCTCATGGAGGCCAAAAACAGGCTAAGGCCTCTTTCAAGTACTTCAACGTGCACAGTATGAAATTGCCATGAACAACACTGGAAACTGCATTTGTAGCCCTTAATTGAACCCCTAGATCTTTAAGGGAACACAGATGAAATGCACAGAGGTCTGGCACTTTTCTGCAACCAGTCTACTTCATTTGGCCACATACCAAATTTAGCAGCCAGGTCAAGTCTCTAATTGTAGAGACTAGTGCATGGCTGGTACATGAATCAAAATCGGAGCAAAATGAAATGGAAAGATTTCAAATGCAAGATCCGTATTTCCCAGATTTATTGCGAACATGATGTTCCCAACATATCCCACCAAATCTGACATCAATAACCAACCCAAACCTCTGATGCTTGGTCACCATGGAGTTAGGGGACTCAACTGTCTGAGGAAAAGAGCCTAGAAGCTGTGAGAAGGTACGGTCAGTATCATATTTCTTAGTCTTCCAGGTCAATTTTTAATACCCATGATATTTGACTGCTCATGTACTTTTGATTTATTTATCTGAAGTTTTTTCCTTCTTTGTGGCTGCAGCATGTTTACGCAATATCCGTGCAGTTAGTTATGATGGCCAAATGTATGCTTCTTCATAGTGCCTGATCAAGAGCCATATTTGTCCTTATACAATATCCTGTTACCCATGTGGGGTGTGCATGCATTGTATAATACTGGATATTTAAATAATTAATGTAATTCACCTTTTCATGTGATTCTTTGCTCGGCAAACTGATATGTCCCTTTGTTCTGATTCTAATTTCTGTCTGCCACTGGTTTGATAAGCCTGCTTCAAGCACACTTGGCGCAGATATCTCCTAAAACAAACTGTGGCTGTGTATTAGAGATCCATCTTATATTGAACATATTACATTTACTCCACCCTTCTGAGGCGTGGGATGCTTCCATCTACATTTGGGGCTTTTTAATGAATAGCTTTTAATTCTAATCTGTTTGGTGACAACAGTTACAGTCCGCATCACAATTTCGAGATCCGCAGAACTCCTACTGTTTATTTTCACACCGAGATTTTGTCTGCTGGAGGTTGAAATATATGTGTGAGAAAATCCAGGGAGAATGCCCAGAATTACTCATGTCCCCTGTAATTTCTCATTTCTAACTGGACACTCAGGGTCTCATTTGCATTGTCTGTAATTTCGGCCATGCTGAGTTACTAATCCCCATGGTATTAGTAGCGCTGGGAGGGCAAAAATTACCAGGAGGATTACCAGGCCACTCCTACGAGAGTAATAAAATTAATACAATTTATAACTGAAACATTTTTTGATGACTCAATTCAGGGTTCAGGTTAGGCTTCAGGTTTTACATTAAAACACTTCCAAAACAGAGACAGGAAGAAAATGACATCTATGGATTGCTTTGTGCTTAAAATGTGTCTCCCAGCTTTTGACCCGCTTAATTGTTTGACACACGTTGTCTTTCTTTTGACTTCTGTTTATGTTACTCCGCTAGTCCATGCTGCGGGACATGGACTCTTTCAAATTATGTTATCTGTTCTTCCACCTCTTACAATTTAAAACCTGAATGCAGGAGGACTCCACCTGCATCTTCCTAATCACTGGTTTCCTACTGCTGTCATGGAAGCCATTTACTACCAATCTTTTAGGTAATAGTGTAGACCTCTAAAAAGTGGCATTACTTATTTTACCCACCGATTTTCTTGACTTCCTCTACTAAACGTTAACTGAAGTTCTGTTAATGACTTAGAAATTCCTTTGCGGTAAAGACTGGTTTGTCAGGGAACTAATAAACTTTAGTTTTATTTTCTGAGGGGATCCAACTGCAGGCTCTGTCTCTCTGTTGTGGGACCCCTAGAACTCAAAGACAAGTGTGTAAGGGACTCCCTGGACCTAAACCTCGGCAATTATTGCCTGGGTCTGTCTACAGCTTGCTCAAGAAAAACTATATTGGCTCCTCACTGGATACCAACTGGGAACTGGGAATCCTGTAGAAAACTACAATAACTTCTATTTTAAATAAAGACACAGAGATGTGATTGTTCTGTATTCTTCACTTTAGGGATGCTGGACTTTAGAACCGAGAAAACAGGTTCAATTACTGGCATTGTATTAACACCCTGTGATTCGGAGCAAAAAAGTAAAAAAATGCTATGTCTGGTTCTTTTGTAAAACGCTTTGATGTCCATGGGCCAAAATTGAGCTATAAGAAAAAAATGCACAAAAAAAACCCCCCTCAAAAGTGATGCAGTTCACAGGCTGCCCAAAACAGCAGGCGGTCATGTGAGACCCATTACACGTCAGCAGAGCTTGGGCCACATTATACTACACCTATTCAGAAAGACAACTAAGCTCTGCTCCGTGGTTCTCATTCTACCTGAGGGGGTGGTCAGTGTGTGTATGCAAATGCATTACCCAGAATCCACTGAGAACAAAGTCAGCTTGAGGCTACTCCGCCAGTATTTGTGTGCGCTTCTGAAAGGTCATAGACATGCTGGGAAATATTTGGAATCTTGTGCTGAGCCAGGTGACTGTCGTGGTATCATGCTACTGTCCGACAACTCAATGGAATCAACGTCATTCATTTTCATGCAATGTCATCTTTTTGCTAAAGCAGAAGCTGCACAGCTCGTGCTACGCTTCTACAGAGGGGAGTACCTTAGTCCTGCAATGAGCAGCCTCTGCGACCGGGATACAGTGTAAAAAGTTCATGGAATCTGCTTCAACCTTAAACCACTGATCCCTTTCTGATATGGACCTCCCCTTCTGGAGAAGGCATGTCTTCCAGGACATCTAACTCGGCCATTGCATATTTCTGACTCAGTACTCCTGCAGAAGAGGAAGTATGGGGGGGTAGTCGGTAGTCGTTCTAGGTGCTAGTCACCCATCCCTGGAACAAACAAAATTTCTTAGTTTGGGTCCTGCAAATCATTTTTCCTTTTATAAACATTTGTGAATCTAACAAGGGCACAAAAGGACTACTATTTAGTAGGGTTCTCAGTACGTCCCGTACGTCCCGACCAAGTGCAAAATTAAACTGGGATAGCAAAAAGCCACTCAGAACAAGAACAGCACTTGGGTTTATGAAGAATAGATTACGTTTCCCTGTAGTCTGAGTTGTAAGTGCTGCTTCCCAAAAAGGATTTATTTAAATTACTCGGCAGATCACAGCGAACGCCATAGTGGTGGGGTGGCATAATAGCAGCCCATTCCAGCAACCGGGGGTTGGGAATGGGTGGAAGGTTTGACACTAAATTTGCATGAGTTCTACTGACCAGGCCCCAGTTGTGAGAGAGATGAAATTAGGAGATGATAAATATATTACAAAACAGAACCATCCAAAGCCTATTTCTTTAGTATGTTGGAAAATTAAGGTTTTCACTACACCCTCGAAATATAGAGCCTGATGTACAACCATTCCTGAATGAGACTTGCAATTTGCATTTTTTTTGCGAGTCGCAATCTGGAATGTACAATAGTGTCAACCACATTGTTTGCGATTCCCAATGGAGTCGCAAATGACCTACCTCATCAATATTCATGAGGTAGGTTGCAATTTGCTACCCCATTGGGAAGGGCCGCACTGATAGGGATAGTGGCCTGCTGGGGACAGCACACCCCCCACGTCTGTGACTGCTTTTGAAATAAAGCATTTTTTAAAAATGCAGCCCATTTTCCTTAGAGGAAAATGGGGTGCATTTCAAATAAAAAAATGAAAAGTTTTAATTTACATTTTTTCAGAGTAGGCAGTAGTCCGTGGGACCACTTTGTGCTCTGAAAAAATATTTTTGCTTCTATTCACAAAGGGAAATGGGCTCCCCTGGCGACCCTTTCCCGTTTACGAATGGGGTACCACCAATTTAAATTGGTGGCAACTGCAATTGTTTTGTGACCGCTACTGCGGTCATAAAACAATCAAACATGCCACTGCGACCTGCAATTAGGAAGGGACTCTCTTGGAATGTGCCCTCCTAATTGTGAGTCACAATCCTTATGTTGCGAGTCAGTATTTGCATACGGCTCGCAAAATATTGATGGTACATTGGAAAAGGCCATTTTGAGGTCACAAAAGGCTAAATTTGCCTTTTGCGACTACAAAAATTGCGTCGTACTTCGGGCCCATAGTGTTTTAGTGTCCGCTCCTTTAGACCGTAGTGGACATCTCTAAATTGGTTGTAGTCCATCTGGGCATGTAGTGAGTTGCCCCTGCACTTTGATTTCAAGTTGGAATAGCGGTATTTTGAAATGCCTAGTTGATTGTATATTAAATTTGTTGCAGCAGGAACATGTGACTGCGCCCGTAGATCATGATTTATGAAAACAGATGTTTCATCCTGAATCATTTTGGGCATTCATGGACTATATCCTTTTCTCTAAACGGTCGCTGAGTGTTCATTAGCCATTTCAAGATGGCTGTATTGGAGATATAATGAGGCCGGTACGTGTGCCCGTCATCTAGGCCCTCGGTGTGTGTCGTTAGAGAAATCCATTAGGTATATATTTGGACAAGCAGAGCATTAATCCCACACTTTTTTCCTGGACATGCATACTATTCGCTGGCGAAGGCAATTGGGGATTCAACTTCACAGGTATATGGTTTCCTTCAAGCAACGTTTTTGGGGTTCCTTCCCGTGTGGACTGCTACTCTAGCAGTGCATTCTTTTTAAAGGAAAGCCATATAGTTCAATTTTATGCTTATAAGGGAAATACAGAAAAGGGTTATTGGCCTTGGTGTTACCTTTTTGTAGTATTGGGACCATCCGGCGTAGAGGTGGTGGGTACTATGCCCTTTATGGGCTTTGATTAATTGGAGCCCTCCGGTGAAATTAACATAGACTAACCCACGTGAAATAGAAGAATTTAGAAACTGAGATTAATAGATGAGCATCTCCTCTGACATAGTGATTGTGGAGGGTCGTACCAGTGGATATTAGCTTTTCCATGTCTTTGGTTTATACTTAGTGCATTTTTTCAGACGGGTCACTCCTGGCACCGTGATGTATGGTTGGAGAGACTGTGATGCATTACCACAAGAGCATCCACATACTGATCGACTAAATCCCATTGTTTCCCTACATGCTGACTGGCAAATAAGAGGTAAATGCTTGCGCTAGCAACTTGGTGTAGGAAGATACCTTGCAAGGGCTGTTGCAATCTCTACTTCTGTTTTAGTACGCAGTCAATCAACTGAATTATTAAGGAATTAAAATAAGCCATATGCTAGCAAAAAATGGTATATACCTCCAAACTTGTGGCAACTGTCTTATAAAGGTAGCATCACAATAGGTCGATGTATCGAACTAGAAGCATGTGAAGGGAGTGTTAAACAAGGGTGGAATTGATGGGTGAAGTGATAGTAGGAATACTGGTCCCCAGTTGAAAATCTGGTGATGGTATATCATTACAATCTGATGTGTGTTATTACCTGGCGGTGGATATTGTTTACAAACTGTGGTGGGTTTTAGGTACCCATGTGTGGCATGTTCAACTTGGTTAAAAGTAAACTAAGATTATGTTTTGGGTTGTAATGTGTACTAATCCAAGCCGCTTTAAAGTTGTAATGTTTTGTATACATTTGATTATAGGGATGCCACCCTGTTACGGCTCCCTTTTCCTTAGAGTCAAATTTCTAGTACAAATGGTGCCCTTCGGAAGGTTGACGGCTTCTTGAAGTAAAATGTACAAAAAGTGTTTTGGGGATTTTTATTTGAATGAGTTGATTGTTTGAGTTTGTCTGTGTTTAAATGAGTGTAGCTTTAAGGATTGTGTTTTAATGGTGGGGTAAAGGGGTGGCAAGGAAATATCCAATGAAAGCATGTGCGGTAGTTGTTATAAGCCATATTGCTGAATTAATGCAATTATTTGATTTGACAAATATCTAATAACAAATGTGAAACAATATGTGTATGAATTTTTATATAAAACATGTTTTCTTGAGATATAATAAAAATGTATTTACATAATTATTTTTGGTTTTGGCTTTGGTTTGGTTTAAGCATGAATTATATGGTGATTAGCATGAATTAGCTGGTTATCCAATATAAGAAGGAAATAAGGGTTTGTCAGGTTCTGTTTTGTAATATATTTGTGACTTCCCTGTTCTGCACTCCCATATTTTTGATTGCCGGGGCCCTCTTTTGTCGTTTCCACTAGGAGAGGATATATGTTTAAAATGGGGTCTCTAGTTGCAGTGGTTTGCACCCTGTTGAAGTAGGGACCCTCACGTAAGTCAGGGTAGGAAAATCACACAGCTAAGATAACCCCTGCTCACCTCATTGGTAGCCTGGCATGAGCAGTCATGCTTATCTCAAAGGAATTGTGTAAAATATTTCTACGCACAAACAGTAACACAGTGAAAACACTAAAACAGAACTACGCGCCAGTTTAGAAACATAGGAAATATTTATCTGAGTAAAACAAGACCAAAACAACAAAAATCAAACATACACAAGTAAAGATAACATTTTTTAAAGATTAAATCTTAGTATAATACTTACAAACACAAAAGCTCCAAATAGGGCTATCACAGCATTTTGACGGTGTAGTTCCCAATAGTCTGATGCCACTCGTGAGGGAGTGCAGGCCGGTCACGGAGTCGCACGGACCCCAGGTACTTTACCTTTGAAAACAATGAGGAAACAAAGATGTTGCACAGAGTCAGGGAGGTAAGGCGTCTCTTGAGCCGATGTGGCATTGATTCCCTAATGCTACCAGGGAGGTGAGGTGTTGTTTCCTTACTACTAGGCAGGGAAGGTGGTGAAGCGTCACTTCCTTAAGGTTCCAGGGGAGGTGATGCAGTGTCGGTGGTGAGGCATCGGTTCCCTACAATCCAGCGGGGTCGATGAATCCAGCAGGTCTAGATGCAGAGTGGCGACCCTGCGGTGTCGTGATCATACCACGGGGCCACAGGTGCTGTGGCAGAGTCGGGTGTCCCAGATGTCAGGGATATGGCACTCTGGACTCACGCTGCGGCACGACTTTGGAAGCGCTGCCGCGGTATCAGGCCTGCGGCATTGGTCACTGTTGTGTTACTCAGTGGGACCTTGGCTCTGGTGCCAGCAGCGGTGCGGGGTGAGACAGCAGCTCTGGCTCCGAAGTTGCACTGGGGTAGATGTGCTTGGTTTCTTTTTGGTTTCAACAGAACTCACTCCCAAGGGCCAAGGAACCAGGATTCAGCACCACTTGGTGAGTTAGGACTCACAGCAAGCGAGCCCAGGTGCTTGCAGATGAAGTCTTTGATGTCCCTGAGACTTAAAACAGGAGGCAAGCTCAGTCCAAGACCTTGGAGAACCAGTTGAAGCAGAATGTAGAAAGCAAAGTCCAGTCCTTTCACTCCCAGGACAGAAACAGTAAGCAGCAGGCCAGCACAGCTAAGCAACAGGTAGAGTGGCAGTCCCTCCTACAGTATCCAGCTCTTATTCCTGGCAGAATGTCCTCAGTCTATAAGGATTCTAAAGTTGTGGTCTCAGAGGTCCAATACTTATACTAATTTCTGCCTTTGAAGTAGGCAAACTTCAAACGAAAGTTTTTGTAGTGCACACAATCCTGCCTTTCCTACCCTGGCCCCAGACAGACTCCAGGGAGTTGGAAACTGGTTGAGTAAGGACAGACACATTCAAATCAAATCAAATCAAATCAAATCAAATCAAATCAAATCAAATAAAAAAACATTTATAAAGCGCGCTACTCACCCGTGAGGGTCTCAAGGCGCTAGGGGGAGGGGGTTACTGCTGTTCGAAGAGCCAGGTCTTGAGCTGCCTCTGGAATGCAAGGTGGTCCTGGGTGGTCCTGAGGTTGGTGGGGAGGGAATTCCATGTCTTGGCCGCCAGGTAGGAGAAGGATTTCCCACCTGCCGTGGTGCGGCGGATGCGAGGGACGACGGCGAGTGCGAGGTTGGCGGAGCGAAGTTGACGGGTGGGCGTGTAGAAACTGAGGCGACGGTTGAGGTATTTGGGTCCCTTGTTGTTGAGGGCTTTGTGTGCGTGGCTGAGGAGCCGGAAGGGGATCCTTTTGTTGACAGGAAGCCAGTGCAGGTGTCTAAGGTGGGTGGAGATGTGGCTGTTGCGGGGTATGTCGAGGACGAGGTGGGCGGCGGCGTTTTGTATTCGCTGCAGACATTTCTGGAGTTTAGCGGTGGTTCCTGCGTATAGGGTGTTTCCGTAGTCCAGGCGGCTCGTGACGAGGGCGTGGGTCACAGTCTTTCTGGTGTCGGCGGGGATCCAGCGGAAGATCTTTCGGAGCATGCGGAGGGTGAGGAAGCAGGAAGATAATACGGCGTTGACTTGTTTGGTCATGGTGAGAAGCGGGTCCAGGATGAATCCGAGGTTGCGTGCGTGGTCTGAAGGGGTTGGTGCGATGCCTACGGCCGTGGGCCACCAAGAGTCGTCCCAGGCGGACGGGGAGTTTCCGAGGATGAGGACTTCAGTTTTTTCTGAGTTCAGTTTCAGACGGCTGAGTTTCATCCATTCTGCGACGTCTTTCATTCCATCTTGTAGGTTGGTCTTGGCGCCAGTGGGGTCCTTGGTGAGGGAAAGTATCAGCTGAGTGTCATCGGCGTAGGAGGTGATGTTGATGTTGTGTTTGCGTACGATGTCGGCGAGGGGGCTCATGTAGACATTGAAGAGAGTTGGGCTGAGCGAGGAGCCATGTGGGACGCCGCAGATGATCTCGGTGGGGTCTGAGCGGAAGGAAGGGAGGTAGACTCTTTGGGAGCGGTTAGAGAGGTAGGAGGAGATCCAGTCCAGGGCCAGTCCTTGGATACCGGTGGAGCGCAGGCAGGATGTTAGGGTTCGGTGGCAGACGGTGTCGAAGGCTGCCGATAGGTCGAGGAGGATGAGGGCGACTGTTTCTCCGTTGTCCATCAGAGTTCTGATGTCGTCTGTGACTGAGATGAGGGCGGTTTCTGTGCTGTGATTGGCTCGGAATCCGGACTGAGAGGGGTCGAGTAGGTTGTTGTCTTCAAAGAAGTTGGTAAGTTGCTTGTTGACGGTCTTCTCTATGACTTTGGCAGGGAAGGGGAGGAGCGAGATGGGGCGGAAGTTCTTCAGGTCGATGGGGTCCGCCGTAGGTTTCTTCAGTAGGGCGTTGACTTCTGCGTGTTTCCAGCTCTCGGGGAAGGTGGCAGAAGCAAACGAGCTGTTGATGATGGTCTGGAGATGCGGGGCGATGATGTCGTCGGCTTTGTTGAAGATGAAGTGTGGACAGGGGTCCGTGGGGGCACCGGAGTGGATGGAGTTCATGGTAGCTTTGGTCTCCTCGGTGCTGATGTGAGTCCAGGCGTTGAGGGTGATGGCTGGGGTTGTAGGTTCTGTGGTGGTTGGCTGGGTCTGGTGTCCGAAGCTGTTGTGTAGGTCGGTGATCTTACGATGGAAGAAGGTGGCGAGGGAGTTGCAGAGGTCTTGTGAGGGCGTGATGACGTTGGAGTTGGCGTTAGGATTGGAGAGCTCTTTGACAATGTTGAAGAGTTCTTTGCTGTTGTGAGTGTTCTTGTCCAGTCTGTCTGTGAAGGAAGTTCTTTTGGTGGCGCGGATCAGTTGGTGGTGTTCGCGGATGGCGTTTTTGAGGGCAGACATGTTTTCTGCGGTGTGGTCTTTGCGCCAGGCTTTCTCGAGGGTACGACAGTTTTTTTGGGATTCCTTGAGGGTGTCTGTGAACCATTGAGGTTTCCTGGTGCTGGTCTGTCTTGGGAGGCGTCTGAGGGGTGCGAGGTTGTCCGCGCAGTTGGTGATCCAAAGAGTGAGGCTGAAGGCTGCGTCGTTGGGGTCGGTGGAGAAGGTGGGTTGGTTGTCGCTGAGAGTGGAGAGAAGCTGTTCAGTGGGGATTTTGTTCCAATGTCTGCGTGGGATGGGTTGTGTGCGGAGGTGGAGAGTCTCGCGTCTGAAGGTGAAGTGGACACATCTATGGTCGGTCCTGTGTATTACGGAGGAGTGGCTGAAGGATACGTGGTTGCTGGCGGAGAAGATGGGGTCGAGCGTGTGTCCGGCGATGTGGGTGGGGGTGTTCACCAGTTGCTTGAGACCGAGGTTGGCGAGGTTGTCGAGCAGGGCGGTGGTGTTGGGGTCGTTGTTCTGTTCCAGGTGGAAGTTGAGGTCACCGAGGAGGATGTAGTCCGGCGAGGCAAGGGCATGCGTGCCAGCTTCTCCCACCACTCTAGCCCAAGAAGACCCATCAGGATATGCAGGGCACACATCAGCTTCCTTTGTGTGACTGTCTGGAGTGAATTCACAAACAGTCTCACTGTCGTCCTGACCCAGACATGTATTCCACTGACAGGCAGAGGCACAGAATGGTTAAACAAGAAAATGCCCACTTTCTAAAAGTGGCATTTCCAAACTTGCAATTTAAAAAACAACTTCGCCAAAGATGCATTTTTTAATTGTGAGCTCAGGGACCCCAAACTCCACATCTCTATCTTCTCCCAAAAGGAAATTCCACTTAAAATATATTTCAAGGCAATCCCCATGTTAGTCTATGGGAGAGACAGGCCTTGCAATAGGGGAAACCAAATTTAGTGGTATTTCACTACCAGGACGTGTAAAACACACCAGTACATGTCCTACCTTTTAAATATACTGCACCCTGCCCATGGGGCTGCCTTCTGCCTACCTTAGGGGTGACTTACATGTAGTAAAAGGGAAGGCTAGTGGGTGCACTTGTCAGGTCGAGCTGGCAGTTAAAACTGCACACTCAGACACTGCAGTGGCACGTCTGAAACATATTTACAGGGCTACTCCTGTAGGTGGCACAATCATTGCTGCAGGCCCACTAGTAGCATTTGATGTACGGGCCCTGGGCACACATTGTACACTATACTAAGGACTTACTAGCAAATCAAATATACCAATCATGGATAAACCAATCACCAATACAATTTAGACAGAGAGCACATGCACTTCAACACTGGTCAGCAGTGGTAAAGTACCCAGAGTCCTAAAGCCAGCAAAAACGAAATTCAGCACAGAAGCAAAACAGGAGGTTAGATGCCAAAAAGAAAGGGGAACCACACCAAGAGCTGACAGGTCTAACAATTCAGTATTCTGTTTATGCTAGTCTCCATAGTCACATTTCCTCCACCATCTCCAGGCAGGCTTTCACCCAATGCATATTATTAAATTTGTCATCTAATCACTACTTGAAGATCTTAGATAGGATGTTGACCAGGGACCTGCATCTGCCCTGAAATTGCTGAATTTTTCAGCGACATTCAACACGGTCTACCATGACATCTTAGTTGACCGTGTGGAAGAAGCTGTTATTCAAGAAACTTCCCTAAGCTGGATTAAATCCTTTTTAACAAATCATACTCCAGTGTTACACAACAGTGATTTTTCCAGCTAAACCAGTGATCATAGACTGTGGAGTCCCTTAACCACTTATACATGGATTTGCAGCAAAGGGATGCAGGCTTTATAACTGTGTTAACGATACACAATTTCTGCGGTGTGTAGATGGCACAGCTGCCTACCAAATGCAATTCTAAAATGCTATGGACTTTAGTGGAAATTGGATGTCAATCAAATACTTAAAATGTAATACTGGCAAAACAGAGATTGTCATATTAAAGAATAAGGTCACCTTCTGGTACTATCTTCACTGGCCCGCGGAAATAAAAAAAACTAATATCCAAATATCAGCAAAGTCTGGGAGTTATTATTTATAGTACTTTAACTATGAAATCTCAAGTAGCCTCAATAGTTTTGAAATTTCTAGTAGTACTAAAGATACTGAAAAAAATAGCTTCACTCCCCCCAACCCTACAGAAGTAGAAACCACAATCTCTGTCACTGTGAATCACAAGTACACCCCAAATTAACCTGTGCACAAACCTCTGGTAGCTTGACGCAAAAGAAGTCAGGCTTAACTTTGAGGCAATGTGTAAAGTATTTATGCAGTACTGCAAACAGTAATAAAGTGAAAACACAGCACAAACAAATACCACACCAATTCAGAAAAGTAGAGTACATTTTAATAAATTATTTGAGATCCAAACAACAAAAATCTAATCAATAGAAACAGAGATATGAAAGTTTGAAGATTTAAGTGAAAATAGTGCCTAAAAGAACAAAGCACCAACTTGGGTTGTCTGGTCACGCTGTACTGGGACAAAATCACTGGTTCTGGCCAACCATGATGTAGCTCAGGCCCAGCTAGACCCGCTGAAAAAAGTACCATACATCTTGCGTCAAGGATGTGTTGCACCGCGGTGGTTTTGAGGAGATCTAGGGCTGCAATGCAGAGTGCTGCATCATAGTCGAAAGTGCTGTCAAGGAGGGCCTTGTGATGCAAAGTCCTGCATCAAAGATGCATTGCCCACTAGCAGTTCTGAAGAAGCTTCAGGACTAGGATGTAGAGCCCTGCATTGTCTTCGAGGATGCCATCAACAAGTGCCTTGCTATGCGAAGGCCTGGGTTGAGGATGCATCACACAGTGACTGTTCTGAAGAGACTGCAAGGAGCTGCATCGTGCTGCACTGGCTCCGTTCACAGGACCACGGATGGGTTAGCAGAGCACCTTCAGGCCCACTTCTACGGTCTGAGACTGGGTTGTAACCACTTGGTGGGGGGGTATGATTCACTGGAGGCAGACTCCAGGTGCTGGGCTCAATGTGGTTGGAGTCTTTACTGTCCATGAGGCTCTGATTAGAAATCCTTTGAGTCACTCTGGTGGTCCTGGGTCCTCGATGCAGGTCCAGTCATTTTCACTCAATCAGCAGGGCAGCAGAGTAGCAGTCCTTCTTGCAGAACAGCATAGCTGTCCTTCTGAGCCTACCACAGGTCCAGGGGTGTACTGAAGAGTTGGATCTGAGGGTCCATTATACCAGGTGCCCACTTTCAAGAAAGAGAAGGTTCTGAAGATTTTCACCCCCAAAGTTGGTTTGAATTTCCTACCTCCCTGTCCTGACCCCAGCATGTACTGGGTCACAGAAAGACTAATGTCAAACACTGTCAGAACTAGGGAGGTGCATAATCTAGGGCCCGCCCCAGCCATCCCCAAAGCAGCATCGCATCTGCTCATGCCCCCATGTGCAAAGTACCTGTGTGGAAAAGCACATGAGGCAGCTCGTGTTGCGCTTTGGTGGTCTCACTGCTCTTGTGGAATGCGTTAGGGAGGGGTTTGTTAGTATAGTGCCTTTTTCTGGTGGCCATCTGGTGTTTGTGTGTTTCATGATGCCTTTTTATCCCCTCCAGGCCCTGAGTAGTCACATGGACTATATGTCCTAGAAGCCACTGAGGCAGCCAACTTGGATGTGGCAGGTCTCCATAAAAGCCAGCCATGCCCTGCACTTATTGCTCACTATTCTTCAGCTTCCTGCTTATTCTGATCTGTTTTGCTCTGCCCATCTTGATTTCTGCAGAGCTGTTCTGGTGTGACCCTATCTGGAGTTCTTTGAGCCTCTCTCTTCCTTCGGGGAGGCTTCCTGGCAGTCACAGGAAATTTCCAGCCGGCTCCTGCTATGTTCCTGCGAGCGCATTCAGGTTTGGAGAAACCTCATTCATGCTCACGTGTGCAGAACAGGCAGTGCTATGAGTGGTAAGGTAATTTCAGGTGCCGCTTTCGAGGCTACATTGTTTGGCATGAGTAGATGTGGAAACTAGAGAGCCCAAGATGCAATGAAGGGGACCTCTTGGTTACACTTAAATCTAAGATCTCAGGACTCAGACTCAGGAGCCACAGGGAATTTTGTGGATTTGCAAACCGCACAGTGTTTACACATCCTGTGCGTTCTTAAAGGGGTACCTGCGATCATTCAATCTGCCGATGGCACAGTGTTATCCGGGGGTCCAGTGACCCCGCAAACCACCCAGATCCAAATGGCCTGTGTCAACACCAGGACAGTGCGCGCTCTACGGGCGACTAGAATGCAAAAACACAACACTCTCAAGATAATGTAATTTATGCATTGTGCTGATATGTTATTGTTTAACCTTTTGCATTGCAGAATTCAATCCTGAAGACTCATTGTTAAGGTGCTTATAAATACTGTTCATTTGAATGTATTGCTGCAGGCTTTCAGAGTGAGTCAGGGTGTGGTCCCTTTCCAGGGCCTTCTAGAAGCTTTCCCTGCAGCATGCCTGGGTGTGGTTTGTGGGCTGGGCCAAGACTCTATAAAAGGGAGCCAGCCCAGCTCCACGTGCTCACTATTCAGAGGTCCCGGTGCAGAGCAGCAGCATCTTCCTGAGCTCCTGTTCCGGTGGCCTACCTTGATCTTCCAGGCCTCTGCCCTTCACACTACAGTGGTGATCCTTAGTCAGGGCGGTAAGACAGAGGTTGGGCTGGGCCCCCGACCCCGTAATCGAGGACGCTCAAATTCTTGGGCCTAATTCTTCATGCTAAACAATTTGCTCTTGCGCGTGTGAATGTGCGTTTGGACTTTTCATGACATTTGCATGCTGCCATTTGAATCGGCAAGACGCGCGATTCTTTCCTTGTGCTAAATTAATGATATTCATTGTGCGCTACCATTCCTTGGCAGTTACATGGTAGCCTTCGAATCGGCAAGACGTGCGATTCGTTTCCTAGTGATTTAACCCTTGATGGTCATTGTACGCTACCATTTCCTTGGCAGTTTCATGGTGGCATTCGAATCGGCAAGACGCGCAATTCTTTCCTTGTGCGTAATTCATGATATTCATTGCGCGCTACCATTTCCTTGTCAGTTTCATGGTGGTATTCGAATCGGCAAGACGCGCAATTCTTTCCTTGTGACTAATTCATGATATTCATTGTACGCTACCATTCCTTGGCAGTTTCATGGTGGCGTTCGAATCAGCAAGACGCGCAAATTTGTTTCCTAGTGACTTAACCTTTGATATTCATTGTGCGCTAGCATTCCTTGGCAGTTACATGGTGGCATTCGAATCGGCAAGACGCGCAATTCCTTTCTCGTGTTTAATTCATGATATTCATTGTGCACCACCATTCCTTGGCAGTTACATGGTGGCATTCGAATCGGCAAGACGCGCAATTCCTTCCTCGTGTTTAATACATGTTATTCATTGTGCGCTACCATTCTAAGGCATTTACTTGGTAGTATTCGAGTTGACAAGTCGCGTGATTTGTTCCTTGAATCTACGTTGTGTTATTCATGGTGCACAATCCTTCTATGGTGTTTAATACTTTTATGAAAACCTGCAATGTGCGCAATTCACTTTCCAATGTTTTGAGAGAACACAAAAATACCAGAGTTTTAGATGTAATGCTGTGTGTTCCTGATATGTATTCTTAAAATAAGATTTCATATGATGGTTCAGAAATTACTCAGATTGTTTCCTGATTCTCATGCTAAAGAAAGTACTTGAATCTGAAAGTTTTATATAACCTCTTTTGCTTCCCCCAAAGGTATTCAGTCATCTAAAAGCCTAGTCATTTTAAGACGCTTTCTTAGGTTGTTCATGTTTTCAGAATGACGATGCTTAGAGTCATAGCATAGTACTGATTTCATGAGATGTAATTTTGATGTTGTGTGTTTTAACCTCTTGCTTCCTACAGGTCTCCTTCCCAGCTGTTCCCTTCCTAATCCCCTTTTCCCCACTTGGACTCTCTTAGACTCTGTGACAAATCTAATCAGAGTATTGGAGCTGTCTTGTGGTGGAAGGGTTGGGAACGTGCACAGACCCCAAGGATCTGGTGACTCTGACAGCCTGTGAAGATAAGAAAAGAAGAAGACATATGGAACAAATCCAATTTGATGTAATCCAGGCTCCTCAATACGATTTTATTCTCTGAATGCCTTGGCTAGTCCTAATATTCCAGTCTTTGACTAGCAAGCAGAAGAACTCCAAATTCTTTTCTCAACATTGTCTAACACACTGTGTTTCCCAACATAGTGAAGAAGAGTCCCTAAGTACAAATTACAACAGCAACAGAAAAATAGATTGACTTACCTTCTCCCCAGTATCACCAGTTTGATGACTTGTTCAGAGAGAAAGAAGCTGAAATTCTGCCACCACAAAGGTCTTATGACTGCCAACTTGATATGTTACCAGACACTAGCATACTAAATTGTCATATCTATGCCTTATCTGAAAGAGAACATCAACACCTGTGACAGTACCTCAACTAATACTCAGTCAACGGTTTTATCTGCCCTTCATGATCTCCAGCTGAGTCTACCCTCTTTTTCATTCCAAAGGCCAGTGGGGACTTAAGAACTGTAGTGATTACAGGGCATTGAACAAAATCACAGTCAAGTATCCTCTGCCCCTCATTCCGGTTCTATTAGACCAAGTGAAATCAGCCATGATTTACACTAAATTGGACTTACGAGGAGCTTACCACTTGGTCCAAATGAGGGAGGGGGATGAGTGGAAGACCACCTTTAAGACATGGTATAGCCTTTTTTAATATCTTGTAATGCCCTTTGGCTTTTGAAACGCTCCAGGAGCATGTCAAGTCTTTTTGAATGCTGTATTACAGAATTATTTAAATATATTTATCATTGTTTATGTTGATGACATTCTTATATACTCGGAAACTGTAGACATCCATGAAGACCATGTAAAAAGGGTGCTGAGAGCTCTACAGAAACAACAGCTCTATTGTAAATTGAGCAAATGTGAATTTCATGTGACTGAAGTGGAATCCTTATGGGTCATGATGGCACCCTCAGGTATGCAAATTGTGGAAAGAAAAATACAAGTGGTAGCAGAGTAGCCAACACCAAGATCAGTGCGATACATCCAACGTTTCCTTGGTTTTGCAAACTTTTATGACCAAATCACTGATCTCTTTTTACAAACTGTGGCCCCCATTACCAAATTGTTGCAAAAGAAGGTTGCCTTTGAATGGCCCCTAGAAGACAATATTGCCTTTCAAAAACTTAAAGACGCATTCAACTCTGCACCCATTTTGGTACATCTGGATACGGAAAAACATTTTGTTGTAGAAGCTGGGGCTTCTGATGTGGCGATAGGAGCCATTCTGTCACAAAGACACAATGAGACATGGCAACTTCACACTGTGGCTTATAAGTCATGGAAACTCAATGATGCAGAGCCGAACTACACCACTGCCGAGAAAGAGTTATTGGCTATTTGTGATACCTTCAAAGAGCAGAGGCATTATCTCCTGGGTGCCAAACACACTGCGACAGTCCATATGGCCCACAGAAACCTTCAGCTCATTAGTTCTGCATGAGCAATAACACCCAGGCAACTATGATGGATGATGTTCTTTGCAGAATTCAATTTCATAGTGACTTATAGACCAGAACTTGAAAATTGAAAAGCTGATGCTCTTTCTAGGCAGAATTCATTACTGACACACCCACAGGAGAACCACAGCCGGTAATAGCCCACTCTAAGCTCCTCTGATTCACAATTTCCCAGTCACTAACTGGCCTAAAATGTCTCAATAACGATGCCAATTGGTCAATGGTACAAGGACTACCGCTCCACTAATCCAGAGTTTATCTCTCCACCTCAGGACTGAGACAAACAGCCTTCCAGTGGTTACATATCAATCCTCTTGCAGGACATCCTGGCTGTGAAAAATGTTGGAGGTAATGCAAAGATATTTTTGGTGGCCGACTCTGAAAAAAGACATAACACAAATGATCCAAGAATGTGAATTCTGCACAAGGTTTAAAGCAGATCATAGGAAACCTAAAGGCTTGTTGTGACCCTTGCCGACCCCATCCTTTCGTTGGGAACATATCACCAAGGATTTTATAACTAGACTACCCAAGGCTTGGTAACATACTGTTATACTGGTAGTGATAGACATTGTCACAAAAATATGTGCATTTCATCTCTTATAAGTCTCTTCCAACCTCTAGTAAATCGGTCTTACTTATCCTTCAGCAGGTTATTGATCGTCATGGTATGCCAAGAATTATCTTATCTGACCGTGGTTCTTAATTTTCATCACAATTTTGGCAAACCTGGTGTGAATCGTTGCATATTACTTCCACGCTTTCAACCAGTTACCATCCCCAGAAAAAAGGTCAAACCGAGAGGTCAAACATTTTTATGATGTTATTCTGTTGACGCCACCACCTCTTGGGTGGATCTTCTTTGGTTGGCTGGCACTACTCCTTTTGCCGGTTTATATGGATACCACATCCCATTACCCTGCCAGTAACCTTGCCTTACACCTAGTATCACACACATCCCTTCTTAAAGCAGCTCCCGGTCAGTGTCCAGAGCATCTAGCTCCTCTACTAGTTCAGGATGAGTTGGAATATGAGGTATGTGCGATCATAGACTCCAGGTATAGGGGGTCCTCTCTGTGGTATCTGGTGTCATGGAAGAGCTATGGTCCTGAAAAATGACTCTGGGGAAACTCCCTGGAACATCCATGCTCCTAGATTGGTGGAACACTTCCACCATTTCCAAAAGCCGGACCCTAGACTGCGCTTGGGGGGGGGGGGTTAGGGGAGTACTGTCACAACTAGGGAAGTGCGTGGTCTAGTGCTCATCCCAGCCATCCCTGTGGCAGCTTCTTGTCTGCTCATGCCGCCTTATGTGAAGTCCCTGTGCAGAAAAACCCAGGAGGCAGCTCTTGCTGTGCACTGGTGGTCTCACTGCTCTCACGGAATGCATTATGGAGGGGTTTGTTAGTATAGTGCCTTTTAATGGTGGCCATCTGGTGTTTCTGTGTTTCACAATGTCCTTTTATCCCCTCCAGGCCTTGAGTGGTCACTATGGACTACATGTCCCAGAAGCCCCAGTGGCGGCCATCTTGGGTGTGGCAGGTCTCCATAAAAGCCAGCCACACTCCGCACTTAGTGCTCACTATTCTTCAGCTTCCGGGTCGGAGCTGTTTTCCTCTAGTGGTCTTGATTCCTGCACAGCTGTTCTGGAATGGCCCTCTCCGGAGTCTTTGGGCATCTTTTTTTCCTTCACGGAGGCTACCTGGCAGTCGCAGGAGATTTCTAGCCAGCTCCTGCTGTGTTCCTTCGAGCGCATTCAGGTTTGGAGAAACTTCATTCATGCTCGCTTCTACAGAGCGGTAAGCTCATTTCAGTACCGTTTTCAAGGCTACATTGTTTGGCATCAGTAGATGTGGTGCGTATACGGCTGCATGCAAGTGGCTATACGAGTTACATTATGTCTCAATTGGAAAGAACTCAGAACAAAAATGTATGTACTCTGAAACGTCTTGAGTGGGAATCTTGCGACGTGTGTTCATGTAATTGCTTTTCACAAGAGAAAGGCGTTCCCATTGGGTCTTATGTTTTATTTAGTGTTTTATGTTTGTGATTTATGTTGAGACAGAGGTGAGCCTCGGGCTCATACTGAATACAACTGCCTGCATTACAACTTGTCAGAGTGATTGTGCTATTCTTACGTATGAAGAGTGCGAGAAGGACACGTGAGCTTAGTGAGTCCTTATTGCAATCCAGCTGACATTCATTAGTTGCTGCATTACCAAACAGGAACTCATTTGCATGATCAGGTTATAATCACTTGAGTCATAAGTGTGGTACTTGCTAAACCTATGGTGATTATTTGCAATTTATGAACCAAAAGTATACCATAAGAAGTTTTTTTATGGGTTGTGTCCTAATTTTTGCTTTTCAGATCCCCTTCCCTTCTGTTCCCTTCGCATGCCCTTCCCCTTACCTGGCCACTACAAGACTCTGCACTGTTACAGCATTCTGAGTTGGAGGTGCGTGGAGGTGGGCCTTGTAGAGGATCTTGCAGATCCAGAGGAAGCAACGGCCAATTTGACAAACCCTTTGTGAGTGTGCTCAGGCAGAGGCTTTGTGATGTGCAAGTGTGGTAGGTGAAAGCTCCTCCACCTTATCAAGTCAGAGATGGCCCTTCCTGCCAACATCTATTCCCCTTTGTCTCACTATCTGGGAGCAATACACAAAGTCCAGCAGCACCTAGTCATATGACCCCGGATACAGGCTGCAGAGACCAAATGTTTAGGAGAACTTTCTGAAAGTGGCATTTTCAGAATTGTGACTTATAATCTCACTCAATGTTATGATATGGGAGAGATAGGCCTTGCAGTAGTGAAAAATAATTCAAGAACTTTTCACTATCAAGACATGTAAAAGTTACATACATGACCAGCCTTTTAAATACGCTGTGCCCTGCCAGCTGGGTTCTTTTGGGCCTATGTTAGCGGTAAATTATATGAATTAAAAAGGAAGGTTCAGGCCTGGCAAGAGGTTTATCTTGCCAGGTTAAAATCACAGTTTAAACCTGCACACACCGACTGCAATGGCAGACCTGACATATGTTTTAAAGGGCTACTTAACTGGATGGCGCAATTAGTGCAGTAGGCCCACTAGTAGCTTTTAATTTACAGGCCCAGGGGTATATGTAGTACTTCTTTACTAGGGACTTACAATTAAATTAAATGTGCAAAAATAGGTGTAAACCAATTTCACCATTTTAAAGAAGAGAGCACATGCACTTTAGCACTGGTTAGCTGTGGCAAAGTGTGCAGACTCTGAAAGCCAGCAAACACAAAGTCAGCAAAAACAGGAGGATGGAAGGCAAAACGTTGGGGGAAAACCGTGGCAAGGATATCAGGTCCAATAACTGGCCTAGGATTTTCCGAGACCTAGTTAGAAAAAATATTTTCATTTATCAGTATACCTGTTCATGGAAAATGCAGCATTATTTAAACACTGAAAAAAGCATGTTGTAATGTTCACTGTGAGGGCATACTTTTCCCAATTTCTAATATGCCTACTTTTATGTATTAAGCACCCAGAGCTTACAGTGTACATTGTATAGGGGACCTAGCTACTATAAAAAAGTATTTTTTACATGGCAAATGGACTTTTCTTTGCTATGTGCCATTGCAGCACTTTTAAACTGCAGCCCAGCCAGAACACAAAGGTGCTCTCTGGAGCCATACATTTCTGTTATATATGTGGGAGGAATAAATACAAAATGAAGCTCATATATGAGATTTAACTTCCATATTATTGGTCCAATTTTTATGTTAACATACAATGTCCTTACTGGCAGGTTAAATAAACCAATTGGGTGAAACCAATTTTACAGTACATCTTTAGGGCCAGAGCACAAGCAGTGTGGCACTGAACCGTGCACATAATACTAGCAGAGATTGGATCCATAAAAGGGGTTAGTAGAAGTAGTAGTGGGTTAATAGTGGGATCTGCTTTTCTGCTGGCAATGCAGACCCCATGTACATATCACTGAAGGGGCAGTGGGCTCTCTAAAGCTAGCCACACTGTCTAAGCTAACCAAAGGATAATCTAGCTGTGGCCTCCGTGGGGAGTATGTTCTAGCAGGTTTGACACTTTCACTGGCATTTGGTTGCTGATGTCCCAAGCTAGGTGGAAGGCACGGTTTTCGCCTGTCATGTTATAGATTTGGCGCCATCCAAGGGTGGTGCAGATATTCTCCCCCTAAAGATGTCTCTGACCCCTTGCCAATCGGCGCTACAGGCCATCACTGCATGTTTCTGGTCCCTCACTATATGGGTCCATCACTGCATGTTTCTGGTCTCTCACTATATGGGTTCTTGTGTTTTTTTTTTTTTTTCTCTCTCTCTCACTCTCTCTCTCTCGTTACTGTATGCCACCCATGGAGTGGTCATTTCCCCTTTACCTTATGGTCACTCAACAAAAATACCTACAGTTTTACTCCGAAGATGGCAACTACATAAATTACTTTTAAATAAAACAAAACGCATGACCGACAAAGTACAAGGAAGGAATAGACATCTGCTAGCTTCATATGTTTGCATAATCCTTTCGAAGTGAATACCTATTAGTGCTTAATTCACAGATAAACGAAAACGTGCCAAAAGCTCTATTTTTACTCAGATATATATTTATATATATATTGTATAACAGGTGGCCTGGTGTAAATAAAGCAAAAACACGCCAAAAGGTAGCAGCTTTTTGTAGATGCTCCTTTTGCTTGGAAATGGTTAAAGATGTTAACTACTAATACCTTGTCAGGTGTATTATTACCAACGAAAAGGGTGTTGTATAAACAGTTAAACTATTACCTCGAAACATGCTGATCTCAGTTATGGTTTGTAAAATTCTAGTTCATTAGTATTAGGTCGCGCCCTTATTACCAAAGCCCTGCTTCTTATCAAGCATTCACAGTTACTATTCATAGGCAAGGCCTTCTTAGGTGACCTCCCACTTTTTTAACCTCACTTGAAGCACTACCTACAGGAACACTCTCAGACAGACCAACAAGAAACTGGCATCCATAAATACTGCCAAGTCCTAATACATAACATTGCACAGCACTGGGGCACAGGGGAATGCACTTCAGGTGAGGATGGAATGATGTGCAGCAGGCGGTCCAAGGTGATGTACAACCGGAAGGTACATGGTGAAATGCAGCACCAGGGCACTTGGGCGCAGTATGATGCACTCCAGGGCAGTATGGAATGACAGTGATGAGCAACACCAGGGAGGCACGTGGCAGAATGTAGCAGCCTGGCACTGGGGCAGAGTGATGGACACCAGAGGGTAGCGTATGATGTGCAGCATCCAATGTGATGTGCAACATGGAGGCACATGGTGAAGTGCAGCATCATGGCAGTCGCGCATCAGGGGGTACAAAATAGCATGCAACATGTGGTCCAAGGTGATGTGCATCAAGATTAGGCACAACTAGCGATCACTTGTCCACTCGCAAAACGGGAGCACCAGGCCGTGATCCCCAGGGGAGGACCGTGGCATCCAGGCCAAGAGAGACATGTTAAGAAAGCAAATGGAGAAACGTGGCAGACGAGCACTGGGTGAAGCACGTAAGGTGAGCACTGAAGATGTAAAAGCAGGAGCACAGGGCGCGCGCTTTTGATGCAGAGACTGACCTTCAGCAGGAGGCGCACAGGGGTATGCATTGGGCATCCAAGTTAATACTTGAGCACACACACACATTTAGGAAAATGTTATGCGCCTGTGATCACTATTAGGTACAGCCATCATGATGCAACCACCGTTCAGGCTGTGCAGACTTCCTACCCAAAGCACTGTGCCCAGTGGCAGACAAGGAGACTACAGAGCTGACTGATAATAATGAAACCACCAAAGATACTCCCACATAGATCCCTCAAAATGCACGACAACCGGTGGACTAGTTGGAAGGTAACATGGGAACAGGGGCTCACTGCTTGAGTTCAAACAGGATGCTTCAACAAGAGCCTTTTGGACCGTGTGAAAAGCAGTGACCTTTCATAGCATACTGCTTACAGATCCAAACATGGCCGCAGCCTCAGTCACCGGGGGCGATGACAGAGCCTCACAGGGCATGGGGTGAGACTGCAGAACATAGAAGTGACCTGTGTGCAGAGGCTGAAAGGGATTAAACAAAGGACATGCTGGAAGAGCCATTTAGAAGGTGAGTACTGCTTCGCTTGTCCTTTGCAAAAACACACTCGACCAGAGTAGCTGCAAAAGTGAAAAGCCACATTTATTTGTACCACAATTCGGGCAAAAGAACACAGCAGCCATGTCCAGTGGTTGTCCCACCTGACCACTGTGCCTGTGGTTTCTTCACAGTCCCCACTAATCCTTTACATCTTGTGCAGTCTTGCCCATGGCGGAGAGTATTTAAAACCACAATTCTATTTTGAACCGAGTATTGGTTAAAGTATAACATCATAAATCCCTCACACCATACAGTACTCAAGATGTGTTAAGTACTGAAAAGACGATGTGATGACTGTTACAACATGGGCTATAACTCCTGGACAGATATAATAATTAATGTGAAATAGCTAAAATGATGACGCTGGTAACACATTACACGGCTCAAACACCAAATGCGATATGGCTTTATGCTCTGCGCAAAGAGGTGGCCAATTATTGTTGAATACAATGATCTGTAGGGTTCAGATACCCTACTTAAAACCACATAAACCAAGGTGCGATACAGCAAAATAGAATAAGTGCAAATACTCCCTACTAGGAAACAGACCTCACTGATACTAGGTTTAAAATACTTTACCTTCTTTGGTTAAGTAAGAAAACTTCTAAGGGTCTGTTGCAGCAGATATGCTAATATGAGAAAATGCTAATAAATTACGTATGATGACTAATGAGAAAATCTGATATTGATTAATAGTAATTGCAAATAACGTGAAATGTGCAAAATGTCCCCACGGGGAGTGGTCACCATCTGTGTTAACTGTACTAAATAATGTGAAATGTTTAGAAGTTTTCGTATTAATATATCATAATTAACGACATAATCTATGTTTTGTAATGCCATACGTTCTTAGCTTAGCCAGAGGCCTAGTCAGCGCTGGGCCTTGTCTGCTTAAATGTGGAGATGCGATGAGCTGTCGCAGGCTGGAACTGGAGAAAGAGACCTTGAACTGTACAGCGTTCACCATGAAATACTGCTAGAAAAATCTGCAAACTCACCAGCGGACAGGAGACGATCAGAACAAATTGATACAATTATGTTTAGAGTAGGCTAAATGTACTTTCCCAGGACTTGAACAATGGAGCTACAGACTGAGAGCTAGGAGAAACAATTTTGTTACCCGAAGAACCGGATGATGTACTCATCGACGAGAGGACCAATCATGTAAATGGAACTTGACTCTCAAAATAACGTAGACAAGTAGTAAACAAAAATGATAGGTTAGGGTCATAACCCCTGATAAGGTTGACCAATGGGCAAATTGTGGAACAGACTGAGAGACCCCAATAAAAAGTCATGACATAAGGGGAAAAATCAGAACGGAAAGGCGAAAGTCGATGACGTCAGGAGATGCTGTCCGAAGTGCTGAAACTTGGGCTTGCTTTCTGTGAGCCTGAGCCTTGCTGATGACTGATGACCTGGGGACAAAGACTGACTTGTTGCTGATCTATCTTGGATAGGTAGCTATAAACTGAATGACTAATGAATGCTTTTTCTTTCTAGGTACCAACTGCGCTGTTTTAAAATGTTTTTCTCTTTTAGTTAGATTTCTTTTTCCAAATTAATGATTTTGACTACATTGTTTTCGCATGAAGCCCCACATGCTGATGCTAATTTGAGGATAGGCAGGCTGACAAGGGTGACTTATGTTGACTTAGACTGACTGACTTATATTGCTGAATTATTTGATTGCTCATAAATTGCTATGCTTTGTTTAACGTTGGTTACATATTAATAAAGTACTGAGATTTCATTTCTTATGTTGCTAATAAAGATTTGGAAATCATGATATTGTTGAATAAAGGTTTATGATTAGAATTGTAACTAATAGGGAATAAAACGAACTAACTTTCATATGAGTGTGATGTTTTTTCTGATTAGATTGGTTCATAGATACTAAAGGTTGATTGGATTGAATTGTTGTAACTGTCTTTTACTCGTTATACTCGACTAGGATACCCTATGCGATCCAAAAGATTAGTCGACCTATACGTGCCCCCTTGTAAGTTTACCTACTAAGAACAAGGCGCGCTGGCAGGTCGAAACACAAGTTCACTCTCAGCTTCACATAAAAACAACAAATCCATAGTTAGGCAAAGTATGCATTAATGTGCTACCCAGTTCAGGCAGGAGGAATACAGAGGGAATGGTATGTATCCAAGCAAGAGTCTAGTATGAAAATACCCGTTAACCTTCCTCAATATTTAGGTCAGGTGGTTTTCATGTGGTCAATTTAACAATAATTCTCCACTCCATCAGTTTAATTTTCTGCTTGCAGTGACTGTCCCAAAGATGCCTTTGAAATACCCACAAATTGTCTAGTGGGTAGTGAGAGAACCTCGTCAAACCCAGCGACTGTTTCCTCACCAGAACGTTCATAGACCCCCCATACTGAAGAGCAATGGCTTGACGGGAAGCGCAAAGCGCCGTCCAATGCTAGATCTTTATAAAAGGAAGAACTGTATGAGGGACATTCCCCTTTTGGAGTGGGTCCAGGAAGAGACGGTGTTTTCAGGGGCATGGACTAGTTTGATTAAATTTAAGTAAAGGACACAAGTAGCACAGAGAGCTGCACCTATCAATAGACAATCTCACTAAATGGAAGCTCCGAAAACTTGGTGGCACCTATCAGGGCCGGCTTTAGGGTGGTGCATGTGGTGCGGCCGCACCGGGTGCTGACCTGGATTGGGGGTGCTGACCTCAGGGGGGCGCTTTGTTTAGTAATCACTTACGAAACTTGCGATTTAAAAACACATGCTGAAAAGTTCCATGTGCGTCCAACCTTCAGGAAATAATTAAAATGTCAAGATACTTCTTGTGACTGTTCCTGCTAGGTAGGAGTTTTGTCTAGCAGCAGCTTTGACTCGCCTTAACGTAGAGTAGATGTGTAATGTACCTGCTGCAAAGAACAGAACTATATTTTATGTGGATAGCTGAGTGGATTAGTAGACAGCCTTTAAAGGTGCTATAAAGCAAATGTACGTGAAAGGGGGCTATGGAGAGATGAGGGGCACATTTGCTAGGTGGTACTGAGGAAATCCGAGGAGGTGGTCATGGGGGGAGGGTGCCAAAAAAGACTATTTTGCACAGGGCGCCACCAGCGCTAAAGCCAGCCCTGGTGCCTATGGCCAGCAATTACACACCAGGAGAAACCTAAAACCAGGATTTATAGACTCTCAGCTGTCTATGGCAGGGATATCTCTTGCTCAGTGCTAGCCTTCTCCTCATTGTGGCATTCTTTGCCATCTCTTTCCTGTGTGACTCACTGTCTACTCTTCCTTCCAACTCTTTCTAATGTAGGTCTCATCTTTGTAACACTTAGCTTTATCTTTTTCATCTTTTATTTTTAAAATCTTCCTCTCTTCCCTGCCACTCAGAATCGTTTACTAATCTCTTTTGATGGCAGGCCCATTTTCTATCCACACCGTCTATCTTTCTACAGCATGTTAATGGAAAGTCTCTGCTGACTCTCTACTTGTTTACCTCAATGTGAGGGTATAAGTGTGAGAGGTACACCCAGACTCAGGTCTAGTGCTACTGTGCCATGGAACTCATGCTGCATGATACTGACTGAACCAAAATAAGCAGAAACCAATCTGGGATTGCTTGTCTTCCCATTCAGAGAGGACCTAGCAGTTGCTGCTGCCCTGTCCAGGATGAAGCAGAACCAAGACTGATTTGCATAAGGATGGTTCCTGTCTGAGGTGACATGGTGAGCAAAAGAACAATGAACTAGAATGTGCCCAGAATAGCACGAGTGGCTGAGATTAATGTAAACAATCCAACCATATCTTTTTGTTTACATTAGTGAAAAGCACTAAATGCGACCGGTTTGCCAGGTGTGGGTTCCATGCTCACTATGCTATAGGGCTCAAGTTGGCTTTACAAACAATGCCCAAGAAGGCTAACACAGGTCTGCGGTTGCTAGGGTTATCGCTCAGAAGGGACCTGACTTGCCAGTTCGGGCTGGACTGTCACTATTGGAGCAGGACCAAGATTAATGTGCATATGTCTGGTTCCTGTCTGAGGTGGCAAGGTAGGCACAGGTACAATTAATGCAACCATAGCAATTACCAGTGGAAGTGGCTGAGAATACTTCAAACATTCCCCTCTTCAATATTATGATAACCTTTCCCTCGGCTGCTTATCATCTGAGCAACGGTAGGAAAATGTGAGAACAGCTGGGGAATAAATGTGTTTTTACATGACTACATTCGAAAGGATAAATATTGGGTTAATCCCATTTGTACTGGGAGTGCTGTCAACAGAGATGCTCAAGATACAGTATGGAGGACCATTCTACAGTAGTATGAGCATCCCTGTGCAGCCCGCAGTGCTCTCCTGGGAATCCCTTGTGTGCTGTATTGCCTGGCTTCCACAGCCCTGGCAGGAGTTTGTTTAGGAAGGTGGGTCTTGCAGGTGCCTCTGGGCTGAGATATGACCAGTTACAGAAGAAGACTGACTGCCACTTATAGCACAGTGCACTTTATTGTATTTTGTGCTCTATACATCCATGTTAGAAAGAGAGTTTTGTGCCATATTTTTCGCTCCTTTAAGACCAACTCCTATAAGGAGGTTTTTGAGGCTTTTAAGAGATTCTAAAGGCTGGAGAATGAGCAAGTTTGCATGGCAATGGGACATTTTGTCTACTTAGCAATGAGGGTTAGAATAAATATGGCTCAATGTAACATTCCTATTGATTCATATTGGTGTTTTAGGATCTGACCCCGTTTTTAACTTTTTTAATTTCCTAACCGTTGAGACCCACTGGGCTTTTATCTTTATATATCTTTGATGTATCATATTATTGGCAAGTCTTTTATCCGGTGAGCTTCATGAAACTAATGGTATTTTATTCTCTGTTCTCTGGTTTGTGTTGAATTCTCAGAGTTTCTTGTGTGTCCAGCAGTTTTCAGATAAGAATAAAAATGTCAAGATCACTCTGGTGATTAATGTTACTATATTAGAGAGATCAGAGTTTGTCTAATGGCAGTTTTGACTCATAATTAAGTAGTGCAGAGGGTTAATGCGCCTGCTGCAAAGAACATGTATCATGTAGATCACGGAAGGGAGTGTGATTGAACTATGAGTAGCAATATTAAAAAATGAAATGATTGTCAGAGAGGGACTAGGGAGAGATGAGGGGCACTGTTGAAAGGTAGTAGTACGGGAATTTGTGCAGAAGGAGGTTACCAGAGGGGCGCCAAAAAAGACTGTTGCACCAGGTGCCACCAGTGCTAAAGCAGGCCCTAACGCACAGCCCGCTTCTACAGCCGAGGGGTCTTTGCATAGAGTGTGGCATTCAAGTTACAACCTTGGATTCCAGCTACTTCTGACCCTACAGATATTTTTCCTATTCTTTCCTGCTTGAGCACTAATTCAACAGCACTGAAAGCAAAGACAGGTGGTGCCATGCAGGTATCCAAGTGGAGAATAAAATGTATTAGAAACACACAGTTTTATCTGACACATGGCTCCATGGGGGACACAAACTAATTTATATAGCTACACGAATAAGAACAGTGTATCAATTTCACCACGTTGGACAGGCTAAACACCAGGCCTGAAGAATGAATCTTCAATAGCACTATTACACTGTTACACAATAAATATATTTGTGACAGTGTGCTGAGACATGAATGTGCCTCTTAAATTGAAATGGCTAACAAAGTGACATGTGATTCTGCAAAAAACTAAATAAAGATAGTAAACAGAAATTTTAGGGTTATGCTCACCACAGGGAATGACAACACTCTCCCACCAGGGTGAACCCTAAAAATCACTAAATTAACCTGAGCTCAACCACCTGGTAACTATGGCACAGCACAGACAGGCTCAGCCTAGGGCAATGTATAAAATATTTATGCAGTACCAAAACAGTAACAAAGTCAAAACACCATACAATAAAAATCCCAAACCGAATTAGAATCAGTCTTAATAAACAAAGCAACATAAAAACAACAAATACATCAACAGGGGCATCGGAGATTTAAGTTTTTAAAGTTTGAAGTGAAATAAATTAGACTGCAAATAGTTGCATTTTCACACATATTTTTGTTCACAGTTAAAAAATAAACCTGGCCCATGCCATAAAGCCAGGGCCCACATGGTAAGGCATGCCCATGCTTATCACGCGTATAAGTTTATCAACTGCTAGCATAGTTTAACCAGGCTGTGGTGGCAGGGGGACACAGAACTGGTTGTGGTGAAAGGCAAGACCTCTGGGCATGGCCAAAGGCGTTGCTGATCAGGCACCAGTGACAAGCTACCTGGGCACAGGGTGGGACCAAAAACCATTCAGCGTGAACTTTGGTGCCAAGAAACAGAGTGCATTGCATATCTTTTTGTCTATATTGTCTTTACCAAAAAAGTTATTGACAACTTAGAGTAGTGATGTCACTGGAGATGTAAATGGTGAGATGACAGAGAATATCAAAAGTGATGATATTTCTAATGTCATATGCAAAGTCATGAGTAATGCGCGGCGGTGGTAAGAATGTGTAGTGCAGTGAATTTCAGAGATTTACGGCTTTAGATTATAATAATGGTTTCCCTTCAACCGAAGTTAACAATAAAATATATTTATATATGTTGTCCTGCTAAAGAAACAGTTTTGCAAGAATTGTGTATTACTTTAATATGAGGCAAGATGCAAATTGGCAAAAAAGGTATGGAAATAAAACTTACCAAGCTACTTCCCTTTGTGGCTCGAGTCCACTGTTAACCAATCAGACCTTAGATACACTCCTAACTGAGGACATGTGCTTGACAATCTCTGGTGTGGGTACAACTTACCTTTGGCACATCCCACCTCATCGATCCCACTGTCGCAGTCCTTCTCGCCATCGCACTTCCAGGTCTCCGGGATGCACTTGTTGCTGGAGTCTCCACAGCTCAACTTCTCCGATGGACACACCTGCCTGACTGTAGGAGCAAGAAGAGAACTTGTGTTAGCTCATTTCGCAAATAAAAGAGACAAATGGTAATTTTGTCAAACTCATTCGATTCAAGGTAACTGCAGAAGACCTGCTGTGAATGAACTGCATTTTATTATTTTATTATTATTTACGCCACATTTAATGTAGGGTAGACTTCGACTATTATAGAAGTTTATATCACCGAGACTGCTGCAGTGATGTTGCTCAGTTCGAAATTTCCAACTGAGTTGCAGAGTGTTTTTTGCCTGCAGTTATTTCTCTTTTTCACATTTTATGCCACACTGCTAATTTCCCTTCCCACAGAGGCGCCTTCATAAAGCATCCAAGAAGCACTGAAAGGATCACTGGCTATATGTTCACACAGAGGGCATTCACTTTCTCATCTGTCTTTCTGGGACACAAAGGCCTCCTGACAGCAGTGACACCAGTGGCCTCAGTCTTCAAACCAAAGAAGTGAGAAATACAAGCACATTCATGTGCACCATTAACCAAAATCAAATCAAATCAGTCTCTACTCATTTTACATATGAATACAGACGGAAGACACTTACTTTTACAAACTAAATAATACAGAATTTGCAAATGACTACTTTGTTCACCAAAACCCTATTGACACTGAAGTGTGAGTGGACACTAGTCAGGTTAATATAACTACGTGGATGTATATTAGTTGCAACGCCCCTTTTTCTTTGACCAAAAATAAATATGTATAAATAGCGGTAAAATAAGTAAAAAGAGCGGCAATTAACAAGTACAGACAACAAATAATACCATAATCCCCGGAGCCCCCCTCAAAGTGTACTTGATCTGCAGTGACATCAACTTTCCACCGCACATTCAACCGGTGATTCAACATCAACACCGCTCTCAGAGTAAAGAACACATAAAAGATCGACTAATAATTCGCAGTGTAAAGCGTTATGCACCGCTAACTTTGTTAAGTTTGTTTTCTATGCATCGCCACCTACGCAAGAGTGTGAAAGAATCAGCTAATGGACGTTTAGCAGAAGCAAACACCGGCAACATCAAGCTCGTAGCCGAGAACAAAGCCTCCTGCATGAAGCATTAATTTGGGGGGTATTTTGCTAAGGTGAGAAAGGATGCGACTTTGTCAGGATTCATTGGAGTAGGGTGCGTGTTGCAGTGTTTTATCGTTGGTGTTTTGTGAGATACGGTATATCAGTTTGGCTCTAGAAAAGATGCATAATGATGAATTTACTGATATTGCAGAGCGCCATCTTTGAGTCAGGTGAAGCTATGCCTCACCCTATGTAGGGCACCCAGCCACAGTGCCATGCTCTGTCTGGGTACCAAGTGGCGACAGATGCAGATTCTTACCAGCGGTACCTTTCTAGCCCTATTACTTGTTTTTTTTCCCTGAATCACTAAGTCCTATAGGACTTTTTCAGATACCACACCACATCCTGAATCACTTCCCCCACACTTTAAATGCCATCAGCTACTTCAACGACTCAAGCATTAAACCTGGATCACTTTCTCCACTAGTCTCTCTTCCCTTCATTAAAACTTAATAACGTAAAAAAATGCACCTGTCTCCTGGTGTACTTGGACCTCCTCTCTAAAACAGTCAACTACTTCACACTTAAGCAAGGGTGTCTAACAGGTCCAGCAGGAGACCAGGACCATGCCACATTTTCAGGATTACGGAACAGTTTACACACGTCTTGTCATCTCCTGGTTTAAAAGAAAGCATGTGTTCTGGCTTTCTCTGTTTTGGCCCGTGAGCTGTAGAATGCTCTCCCAGTGCATCCAATGTACATCTCATCATGACTGTTTTTTAGGTGCAATTTCAGAACTCAGTTATATGGTCCACACTTTAGTCAGTCTGTGGTAGCCTTCTTTATACAGATTGTTCCAGCACCTGGTGACCCTTGGTTAATAGTCTGCTTCATAAATCTTTCATTGTATAACACAACATGACATAAAATGACATAACCACTAACCAAGAAAATGATTTACCTTAAGGTTTACCATTTCTACATATATTTTATGTGGATAACTTGAAAATCTTGTACTGGTCCGGCCCTATCTTGGAGGGTTGGGACCTTACATCCATAAAGAGCTTTAGGTTAAAGTTAGTTTGTTATCAAGACATCAAAACTATAGACAACGGGTAAATATGTATGGGCCATATGTCAACAACAAGATAGTGAGGCCATGCAGCTGATCTGTGAACACAAAACACTCAAACAGAAGACCAATTTGCTTCTGCTATTCTCAGAAGCATGAGATGAGCTGTACATCCTTGGTTTTTAAAGATGTACATTTTTAGGTCTGGCAACAGACTGCTTTAGCTGTCTTCCAGAGCCCAGGTCATCAACTGAACATAAAGCAACAAGAACAAAATAGAGCGAGTAGGCTTTGGGTCAACCCCTCTCAACTACTGGCATCCCTGCTTTTGTATTTGTTTGACATTGTTCGGAAGGGCTGTTTCAAAAAGCTTGTATTAGCCAAGGCATATTGCAGATCTTTACAAATTACACTTTATATTTTGCCTAGGTAAAGTTTTAATGTGGTACCTCAGACATTACAGCAGATCTTACTTGCAGATTCGACTAAGGTGATGCCGAGTCAACATAATTACAAAACAGCCATTTCAGGTGAGGGGATTCCTCAAGCCCACACAGTATTTGTGAGACTTGCTAGTATTGTTGCTTGTGGGGTTCGCACTCTGCTCTGAAGGGAGCAAGTGTTTGTTGTAGCTGGCTGCCAGCCACCACCAGCACCTCACAGGCTTTATAATGAATCAAATCAAATCATTAACATTTATAAAGCGCGCTACTCACCCGTACGGGTCTCAAGGCGCTAATGAAGGGAATCCCTCTATCTAAGAAGGCTACTGCATCCATGTTGTGATGCAATGGATCTTTAGCTAAAGGGCTTCTATGGCTGTCCACATGGTCTCCCGGCTCTGGAAGGCGGCAGTGATGGATTCCGCGCATGCCCCCACAACTTTAATCATTTCAATGATCTTTCTTCACTTCGGACTCGAGTGCTGGGAATCTGTGCTTTGAAAGAGAAAGTGATGGAATTATTACTTGAATTGATTTTCGCAATTGGCGATTGCTCGGCTGCATTCCAGTCCATTATTTTTCACCCTCGATGCCACGGTGGGCAAAGACTAGCCATATACAAAGCAATCGTGGTCCTGCTCTAATAGGAACAGTTCATCCCAACCTGCCAGGCCTGGTCTCACAAGCATCCCCAGGCCGATGTTGGCTCACTTAAACTTACAGTGAGGTACAGCTGGAGTCCTGCGGCACAGTGACCCCGGAACTAATGTCTGCATGCCTGCAGCACTTAGATCATCTACTGCAACAAACAACACAAAGGCCTAAAATGTGGACTAATTTTCAGTGGCTGAGGTCAACTCGAGTTATCCACCCATCACATTTTTGTGCTCCATTTAGTACAACACATTAGGTGTAAAGGGAGTTTAATTATGGCAGGTTCCTGTCTGAGGCACGGTGGGCAAAGAATTGGACCAGAATGTGGCGCGAGCAACTAAGAATTGCTGACATTATTTTAAGCATTACATCCATCCATTTTTTGTTTTCCACAATGGAAATCTGTGTTACGTGCACTGGTTTGTGTCTCCTTTCTTGTGCTGTGGGACGCCTCCTGCTGCATCACGCACCACAGGCATCTTGGCAGAGACAGAGCCAGGGACGCTTAGCGGGGGACTGTGCTGTCATAATAGGGAGGCGCTGATCCTCTCTGATTCATGGTTGAGGGCTAGTTTGAGGCCAGCAGTGTTGCAGCACATCCCTTCTTGAGAGTCCAGAATGGTCGTAGCATGGTGTTTTTGGTGGGTACCTAGTTTAGCACTCATACAGCTAAGGCAAGTGGCCAGGCAGCGTCTTCTCTTGTGTCGTTTGGGCCACCCTAAATCAATTGGGCTTGATTTCATCTCTTGGCGACAAGACCAGTGGCTCCTGGGATATTGCATAATAAGTGAGTGGGACAGAGCACCGCTCATATTGCACGCTACATTCTTGCAGCCACTGCTTTTTATAACCATGCAACCCTCACAGTCTGGTGCAACCTCACATCAAAAGCTGAGGAAGGCCTGATCGTGTACATCGGCCTGATCCATGACAATATTATAAAATAAAGAAATAAGCCGTCAACCACAGAGAGGTCATGTGCTCTCTAAATCTCGTTGCCTAGGGCTACGGCACGAGAGAACGTAGCAGTTGTGAGGCAATGTATATATAATGTTTTTGTTTTACCTTCAGAGTAACTCGAGGAAAAACATGTACACCACCTGCTTCATCATGAACAACACTGAGGGAACATCCCTCTGTTTCACAGCAGTTAAGTACTCACGCCCTAGCACAAGCCACTCAAACTTTAGAAACACCTACGAATGCAGCTCTCGTGAGTGCTCAGAAATATTGCCTCCTAACCCCCATTCTCCCTCTTACCGGTGCTATATCATAATAGTTTACTAGACCTGGTGGGATTGACTTCCTGTGGCAACAAATTCAGCCAACAGAACAGCTGTGCTTTACAGTGCCCAGCTTAAACTTGAGAGAGATTTTCAGATGGTAATTTAGGATTTACAGAAGTGGTAGAGTTAGCGGAAATGGGGTTGTAGTCCAGTTTTACCATCGGCACCAGTCAGGAGCTGACTGCAAATTGTGAGATCTCTGGCTTGTGTGAGCTCCTAAATCCATTTTATATCTAGAGGTAAATGCCCATGCAAAACTGGGTGCACAAGGTAATATAGCAGGGTCTGAACTATTCCACAACTATATGAATCTGGTCTTATGAAATAATCCATATTTAGGTATAATTTGCATCTGCAAGGTGTATACAAAGTTGATATGATTTTAATAGTAATCAATGCTCGGCATCTGGGAGCAGAACCGCTAATTTTCTGCTCATACAAAACTTTAAAGAAATTAAGATTGGATGTTGAAATTTCACTTAAACACACCAGGGCACCGTGAAATAAAGGAAGATTAAATCTCACAAGCAGAATGCAGTTTATATTCTCCAGGAATAAATGATTTGAGACACAGCTCAGGGAGCGCAGAATCCATCTCGACCTGCACTTATTAGGGGGTGCTTCTCAATGAACGCATTAGGGTACCCGTGTGCCTGCCCGCAGCTCTGCTGAAGCAGGCTTGGAAAAGCAGCTCTCATTGCACTCCCTGCAGGAACATGAAGCTTACAGAGAGGCACTTTCATAAAAGCAGCTCTCATTGCACTCCCTGCAGGAACATGAAGCTTACAGAGAGGCACTTTCATAAAAGCAGCTCTCATTGCACTCCCTGCAGGAACATGAAGCTTACAGAGAGGCACTTTCATAAAAGCAGCTCTCATTGCACTCCCTGCAGGAACATGAAGCTTACAGAGAGGCACTTTCATAAAAGCAGCTCTCATTGCACTCCCTGCAGGAACATGAAGCTTACAGAGAGGCACTTTCATAAAAGCAGCTCTCATTGCACTCCCTGCAGGAACATGAAGCTTACAGAGAGGCACTTTCATAAAAGCAGCTCTCATTGCACTCCCTGCAGGAACATGAAGCTTACAGAGAGGCACTTTCATACCACATATGGAAGATAAAACACTGACAATATAACATCCGGGTTATCCATGCATGACTAGTGCTGGCTTCCCCTGTGGGTCACGCATTTTTTGTGACGTGAAGTGTCACAAGGAGATGAGGTTTTCTTCGGAAAACAAGCACTGCTTAAAACAATGTGCATCAGAAGACCCGTCCAGCTGTTGCTTAATCACTTCGAGATCATTTTCTGAAAGAAAGCTATACATAACCTCCAGGGTAGGTCAACTCAGCGAGTTGAGTGCTTGGATGACACCTGTATGTCAATGGTCTTTATATATATATATTTTTTTTACTTTGCAGCCCCTTTGATCTGCTCTATCCTGCCATGTTTAGAGTGGCCTGGCATGGTGATGGTCATTTGGCAGGAGCAGAGTCATTTCTCGCTGCAGTCTGAGGGAAGGAAGTTTAAGGGGCACATAACTAGAGACACTGTATCTATATCTGAATAGAAGCGCAAAGTTCCTCATTTCCAATCCCAGTGCCAGGGGCGCATGGGCACGGTGCTATGCAATTGATTTAGGACAAAGGGGGTCCTTTAGAATCTGGCTGAGAGGCTGAAGTGACATAAATTTACATCCTCACCAAAGTCAAGGTTCCCCGTTTCCATTTAGAAGTGGGAAAACCTACAAATTAGGACCAGTAAAAGCCTCACTTCTGTTCTGGTTCAAAACGTTTTTCTTGTGGTCCACCCACCGCTGGGCTGTAAGGGGATAGTGATGTCATTATTCACAACAGGTCAGTGCAAACAGATTTCCATGCCTGGGACAGCCATGTGATACATAGTAGCTCTGGGCAAGGGCATCTAATAATGGCCCCAAAGAAATGGAAGTGTATTAATCAGAGCCAAAAACAAACTCTTGCTTAGGGAGTCCAGTTTGAAATACAAGCAGAAATGATGAGATGGTTCAAATAAAATAACATCCACTTGGCTTTCCTTTCAGTTTGCAGTGGAACTACAGGTGTGGTGATAATTAGGGATGGTGGGTTTCCACCAAGGCTGTGAAGGCCATGCCTTCTTTGACCTGGCAGAAATTAACCGCGGCCCAAAGAGAACAATTTCGGGCGAAAAGCGCACACAAAGAGCTCATGAGGAGCTAGCATTTGAATAGCTCAGACTTTTTTTTACTCTTATTTACAGCCAAAGACAACTATTTGACTACTGTGACCACTTAAAATATACACTTCCAATAGCGTTTAATTGTAAATTCTGCTGCAAAATATGCCAATACCGTGATTCTGGAGTGAACCGGAAATAGCGGATAAGCCTTGAAAAATACAACAGTAAGACACTAGAAATGTAAATCTCACAATATGATAAAACACACCTGGGGCATGACGTATCAAAAGGGACAACCCCTTCCACCACAGATTTACCATAATGAGGGTACCACATCACCTCAGAGTTGCAAAAGCTCACATCACATGCTGCTTCTTTCTGCTTAGGGAACACCTCGGTGAATTTGGATAGCTCAATGTACACAGTTCGGGTTATGTAATCCCTTCTATATTTCTTATTATGTCATTGAAGTAGCACGTTATTGTAGAACTGGGTGAAAGACAAAACAGAAAGCAAATTTCGGAGTTTCTTGCTGTCAATATATCTTCTCCATTCAAGTTGTATTTTTGTGTCTTTATTGACCTGTAGGTGTGGTCCATGTGCGAACTTTAGATTAAACATTTTAGCAGCTATTAGTGCATGTAAAGGGCTACGTTTTCCTCCTTCTGTTGCTTCTACGGAAAGGAAACTGGCTCGGCTACCTTTTTAAGCAAAAAGCTAATGGCGCAAAAACAAAAACTTTTAAGTGTCAAATCATTTTTAAAGCCAATAATAAAACAATAGTTCAATTTACAAGCTAGATTTAATAAGCCCTAGCAAAACACCCCCACATTTTACTTGTGGTCTTAAACAGCAGCTACAGAACAGCACCACTAGGTGGAGCTGCCGTCTAAACATAGAATGGACACGAGAACTTCTGATTTGAGGCCTCTTCTTTGTGGGCTAGGACAGGAACTCTTTTTGAAATTATTTTGTTGCAGTGTTATATAGCCTTGGAAGACCAAGCATGCTGTAGCTGTTGCTGAGAAGAGTAATACAAACTGGTGTCGCTGCTACTCAGTAATGCTGATAAGGAAAGGGAGCAACATAGGCTGGTAGGGACAGACAGCAAATCATGCTCACTATCAGTGATAGACATATGAGGCTTTCAATTTTCAACACATACTTCCAATAAACAAGACAAGTACTGGCTATACAGATGGGTTGCCATGAATCTGCTACAAATCTGGACTGTAACATGTTTTCTACCAATCCTGCAGGAAGTGATAAGTAAGAAACTATGGGTCCTTATTGGATAGGATCAGTCTTGAATTATTTCGAAAGTGATATATGCATTGATAACAGGGGTCTGACGCTGCTAGGTGAGCTGAGCTTGATTCATATGGACAGACACATCATCATTTATGATTCCCTTCATTTGCTGATTTTGTGAGTCACGCTCTCCTATGCACCACTCCCAATTTGTGGAAAGGTAAAACCTGTTCTGCCCTAAGCAGCATTACCATTTGCCAGAACTAAAATCTGCCAATAAAATAAAACCATGTGTGACAGGTATTGACATCAGTATATCTTGGTGGTCTTTCACTGGATGCTCCACAATAGACCAAGTGAATAATCTTCCATCATTTATATAGAAGTTAACTCTATGCCTTCGCAAAAGCACTGAATAGACTATCTGTACTGATTCTCCATTTCCACCATCCCTTAAATCAGGATACTAATTGTCATGCAAGGACAGGTTTTGAAAATGTGGTCCTCGTGCCCATGTTTGATACCACTTCATAGCTTTTTTGTGGTGTTTAGACAAGGCAGTAGAATGTTGTCATAAGGTGGAATACAGAGAGGTTGGTATTGATTTGTGACTGTCGGTGGGAGCAGTTCTGCTGACACAATGTGCCTGGTGGCTCCTGTTAATAAATCTACTTACTTCTACATCAATTGATTGAGTCGGCTCCTTCAACACCACTTCTGTTGGTGGTGAGCGGTAACAGGAGCTGCCAGGATTTCAACAAACCAATGAGCTGCATTACCTGCATCTATAACTACAAGTTGATTGCCCCATTCTACGTGCCCCATTCTGCTGCCCATTTCGCGGCAGTAAGATGTTGTTGGGCCCCCCATTATGTTTACAGGTATTTGGGCTTTGGCGCTTCCTATTGTATTGCGTTTCTGTCTAGGCCAGATTTAAGTTACGCATGCATGGGAGGTCGCTCAGTGACGTCAGTCAATGCAGCCATTTTTTGCAGTTGGGTGTGCATTTTGTATTAAGTGTTATGCGTGCCAGTGACGTTTTCCTTGCAGTCATCTTAGGCTGTAGTGCGCACATACCAGGAGGCTTATCAGTGAGGATGCCTGGGTCAGCCGCATTTGGGTACATTTTGAAAACTGGTCTGCTGCATGTTTGGTGGTCATCTTAGTAGAAGGAATTTGTGAAATAGCCCTATGCAAGAACAGTGTACTGCGGCGGCCATATTAACCTGGCTAAATGGGTACATTTGTAACAGTGTGGTTAATAATGTTTTTTGGTTAAATAACAGTGCCGATCTCAATCTTCAACTTGGGCACATATCGTTATATACTTGTCCATGGTGTTTAACGATGTCAGCAGCATGCGACCAAGTGTAACAACACAATGTACTGGAAGAACAGTTATCTCCACAGTGATACACTCACGATGTTGACAATATTCAAGTGTATCATTGTATGCATGGTGTTTCATTCATTTTTGGGGTTCCAGAACTTTGGTATCTTCGATAGTGATACCCTTACTTCAACAGTACCAGTGATACACACTTTGTGTATCAGTAGTATTCATCTTTGGGAGAACCAGAATTGTGGTATCTTCAAAGGTGATACTCTTACTTGAAAGTCAACAGTAATACAATTATTTTATGTAACATTATTATGGTTTTTCATTGAATACACAACACACTTTCTTTCTACATTGCGGAGAGCAGTTTTTTACATTTCTAATTGTTGTGCCATTTATTCATTGCGTATTCTGATAAATGTAGTAATTATGTTTAGTGGAATACGCAGTCAATTAATCCACCACTGCCTTTTCTACACAGCCCAGGCAAACTCTCCGTATCCTGAGCCCAGGTAAACCCTCTGTATCCTGGAGGAACTGGTTTGGCACTTTTCAAACATAGCTTCGACTAAAGAGTAAAAGTACGGCGAAAGAGAACTCAGAAAGTAAAGAGGGTTCAAGATCATCTAAAGGGTTTTTCAAACAGTCAAATGTTTGCTTTATATGCGGAAATATATCACAGTTTAAGACAGGTAAACAATGTCCAGCCAAAAATGTTGTTTGCAGAAAATGTGGCAAAGTAGGTCATTTTGCTAAGGTTTGCCAAGGACAATGGAATTATACTGAGAAAAGCACCAATGTTGTTTGTAGCAAATTTAGTGAAAGATGACTGTGATACACAATTAGGGAAAATTCAGAATGATCTCCAGGATATGGTTCTGGTGGTTGGGGAGGACGTCTGTCCAGGGGATCCTGCTGATAAAACACTCAGACTTTTGGTTGATTCTGGTGCCAGAATTACAATGGTTACTCAAGAATGTTTGATGAATTGTGGCCTGGGAGAAAGTTGGAGCCAGATTGAGCTCCAGTCTCATATGAAGGGTGACAGATTTGTCAGGGTACTTTGAAGATGGTTTTGTTTTTAAGGACAGAAAGATTTTTGTGAGGGTGTATGTGGCAGTAAAGGGATTATGCGTAATATGCTGGTTTCACCAAGGGCTTTTCAAAATTGCGCTTGGACCTGGCACTAAAGAACAAGTGTTGGTGGTCACAGAGGACCTAGTCAATGGCATTACTTTTAAATTTTCTAAAACTTTTTCAGGTGATCTGGGTACCATAAGAGGGTTCCAGCATTTGATTAAAGTCGAGCAAAATGCTATCCCTATTAAACATAAAATGCGAAATATTTCGTTTTCCATCAGGGAGGATCTGGGGAAAGAACTAATGAAGTTGTGTGACAGTGGGATAATTGAACCCATAGAGTCATCTTTATGGTTATCCCCACTGGTAGTGACTCGGAAACAAAGTGGTGAACTAAGGGTTTGCATTGATTTGCACAGTTTGAGCAGTGCTATTTGGGTAGTTTTGTGCCCTCTTCCTAGAATCATTGACCTTTTGACCATGGTAACAGGGGAAAATTGGTTTTCCAAATTGGATTTAGCTTCTGCTTATCACCAGGTATTATTGGAACCTGAATCAAGACATTTTACGGCTTTCATTTCCTCAACAGGAACATTTCAGTATTGTCAGATGCCTGTTGGTTTGTGCTCCATAGCATCTGTTTTTATGAGGATCATGTATCAGCTGCTAAAGGACATAAAAGGGGTTTCAGAATGATGCTTTGATTTTTTGCAAAAACAAGAGAGGACCATCGTATTGTTTATTTTACAGGCATAGCATTGAAATTGGAGAAATATGAAATTCTCAAGGACCGGGTGGAATATCTGGGACATGTGGTTTTGAGCAATGGCATTGAACCAAGACTAGTATTGGTTAATCACATCATTGATGCAAGACCTCCTAGTGACAAGACTGAGTTGAAAAGTTTCATGGGTATGTGCAAATTCCATTCTCACCTTATTCTGGGTTAAGCTTCCCATATCAAGCCATTGACAGTGTTGTTGAAGAAAAATGCAATTTTAAGTGGGACACTACGTGTCAAGAGTCATTTGAATGGATTAAGAAGGAACCAGCCAGCTCTAAGGTGCTAAAGCCTTTTGATCCTAGCTTGCAATGTTGTATCACAGTTGATGCATCTAATGTGAAGTTAGGTGCCATTCTTACTCAGTCCAAGGGTAATGATGGAAATAGAGTTTGCTATGCATTGAAGGGCTGATAGATTCAGAAAACCATTACTCTGCAACTGAAAAGAGTTATTAGCTTGTTGGTGGGCAATTAAAAAATTCAAGTCACATGTGTGGGGAAGCAGGTTTACTGTTGTGACTGATCATAAGCCATTCGTTACCATTCCTTCTGGTGAAAAGATAAAGGAATAGACCCTTATGGTTGCAAGAATCACAGGCAAATTATTGTAATGTCAGTTTGATGTAGATCACATCAAACGTGCAAAGAATGTTTGGGCAGATTTTCTGTTAAGTTTTCCCATTACAGATGGTAATCTGTGACTGATCATAAACCATTAGTTGCCATTCTTTCTGGTGAAAAGATAAAGGAATAGACCCTTAAGATTGCAAGAATCACAGCCAAATTATTGTAATGTCAGTTTGACGTTGATCACATCAAAGGTGCTAAGAATGTTTGGGCAGATTTTCTGTTAAGGTTTCCCATTCCTGATGGTAATCTGGTGATGGGTGTGAGAGTGTATCAGATGAGATGTGTAAGGGTGTTGATGAAGATTGTTTTATCACTGTGATGGATTTGGAAGAATTGTGGGCAGTGTCCGAGCATGAATGGAGATCCAAGTTGGATCAAGATGAAGTCCTAAAATCACTTATATCTTATGTGAAAACTGAATGGCCGTCGGAAAGGTCCCTGGTACCATCATGTCATCGGAAATCCACAATAAGTTATCTATAGAAGATGGTCTTCAGTTGGGATGAGATAAGCCAGTTTCTCTGGCAGAGATCAGATTTAGGTTAATTAAAATGGGACAGATTTGGGAAAGACCATTTACCAAACCCAGAATTCATCGAAAGTTGTGGTGGCCATACATGGGAAGTGAAATTGACCAGTTTGAGGAAAGATGTGTTGTCTGTTCTGCATCTGAAAGGGATTGGTAGTCAGAAAACCACCATTACAACTGATTGAGTGCCCCTCTAATGCCTGGGAGAAAATATGAGTTATGCTGTAGTTTTTGTTGATCTCTACTGTATTCTAAGTGGCCTGAAGTTATCTGAACCTAGTTCAAAAGCAGTAATCGAGTTTTAAATTGAAGTCCTAATCAAATAAGTTTACCCCAGGTTCCTGATATCTGACAACGGGGTTCTGTTTGTTAACATGGAAATGGAGGAATTTCTTAAAGCAGGTGACTTCAAGCATCTTAGGACTTCACTTTATCATCCCCAAACAAATAGGCAGGTTGGCTGCATGGATAAGTTGTGCAGTGGGCCATGGACAACAGGTGTGTTGTTTTGGATGTAGTACACTGCTGTGGTTTTATCACACAAGTCCACATTCCATTACACAAGTGTCACCAATCAAATAATGTGGCCAATGCAAATTAAAACATAAGGAAACATTTGATAGAAATAATTTAGCACATGAGAAAGAAAATGAGGTTGGAGATAAGGTTTGTATCAAGAAGGTGACTTATGGAAAAAAAAAAAAAAAGGAGATAAGAAATTTAGTGAATTGTGTGGTGGACAAAGAATGTGGAAATGCCATCAGAGTTAATGGTACTGATTGTGAGGACAAGGGTGAACAAGTGACTCCACCATTGACTCCGCAATATATTCAAATCTCACAATGTTCTGAAGTTTCAAAAAAAGTGATCCTGTGATGCACAGAAGCACCAGGGATAGACAAATCCCACTTTGATTTAGAAAGTGAAGGGTGGTTTATGGTCAGAACTACTTCTGTATTTTATGGTTATGAAGATTTAAGTTTTGCTCCTATCCGGCTGTGTAATGGCCTGTATTTCTGTACAGTTTGACCAAAAGTATTTTGCAGGTTCAAGTTTTTTCTAAGACTTTTCAGTATATGTATTTTACTATTCTGGGTGCAGGATCTCCTGCATTACATACAATTATTTATAGATTGCATTATGCACTTTAAGATGTTTTATTCCACATCTGTAGAATGTAAGTTTAGTTCCTTCTCCTTTTGTTTTACGTTTGGAAGGAAAAAGTAATGTGGTGTTCAGACAAGGCAGTAAAATGATGTCATAAGGTGCAATGCAGAGAGGGTGGACTGTTGGTATTGATTTGTAATGTTGTGTGACTGTTGGTGGGAGCAGCCATGACCAAAAGACACACCTGATGACTCCTGTTTATAAACATACTTACTTTTTCATCAATTGATTGAGTCAGCTCCTTAATCTCCACATTTTTGTTGTCAATAGAGATTCCTTGATCATAGGCTAGTTTTGTGGCATGCTAAGATGCGTTCCTTTAATACATCAGGCAATACATTTTATTCTGGCTTTTAGCTGTAGGTAGCAATTTCCTCAGGTATATGGGTGCCAAGGTTAATTTCACTGGTACCAATGAAAAATCGAGATATTGCATACTGCAGTTTTGAAATGGACCTCAAAAGCCTAGCCAGCAGCAGCTGAGCCCAGTATAAGTGAACAGTATTGCTTACAGGAGGCCTGCTTTCTGTGTTTATTTCTTTTCTTCAGTTGTCTACCATTAATCTGGCAATGTTCTTGCTTCAGCGATGCATAGTCCACTATGCGTGGATATTGTCTCATTGAACAAGTCATGATGCTGATTCTGGTAGTCTTGTAGATAAAACAACTGGTCTTGCAGATGATACAGGCTTAGAGAATAAGCCAACAAAATTCCTTTAGGGTTGATTTGGATTTGTAGAGTATGACTTATCACCAGAAGAGTATCCAAGCTCTGGAGCGGGTGTGTAGATCATGTTAGGTGAAGAGCCAGGACTTCAGACTGTTGCAGAATTCAAGAAGCGAGGACGAGGCCCTGATGTGTGGAGGGAGGTCGTCCCATGTTTTGTTTGCGACGTAGGAGACTGCTAAGCCACCCTTCTACTTTTGTGGCTATGGGTGGTGTGTGCAAAACAGAGTGAGACTGAGTGTAGGAGTCTGGTGAGTTGCAGGAAGTGAAGGTGGTACTTGAGGCATGCTGGTCCTGTGTTGTGCAGTGCCTTGTATGCATGCAGAAGGAGTTTAGATTGGCAACATTTGTGTATCAGCAGCCAGTGGATTCCCCTGAGGTATGGCATTATGTGTGAGACTTGGAAGGTCCATGATGAGTATAGCTGTGGTGTTCTGGATGGTCTGAAGTCGGTGGAGAAGGTGGTTAGCTTTACCATTATAGAGTGCATTGCCATAATCTAGTCTGTTAGTGACTAGCACTTGTGTGACTATACACTTGGTGCTCTTGGGGATCCATTTGAAGATTTTTCTAAGGATGCGTAGTATGTGGAAGCAGAAGGAGCTGACTGCATTCAACTGGGAGGCTATGTTGAGTAGGTTGTCTAAGATGATGCCCAGGTTTCTTGCATGGTTACTGAGTGATCGTGTTGAACCAAGCTCTGATGGCCAAGAGGTGGAGTCTTCTTCCTGTAGATCAGCACTTCTGTCTTGTTCGAGTTGAGTTTCAGGCAGTTGGTAATCATCCATTCTGCTACGCAGATCATGCACTAGGTGAAGCTGGAGCTGGCCGTGAAGGACTTAACAGACATTAAGAGAATGAGGAGGGCACCACTGGTGTAGGCAATGATGACAATGATGTGAAATTTGATCATGGTGAGTGGTGACATGTAAATGTTGAACAGGGTAAGACTGGAGAGGTGATTGTTGAGGTACTCCGCAGATCAAGCCCATGGGATATGATGTGTAGGGTGGGAATATGACTCTCTATGTTCTCTGTTTGAGGAAGGAACATATCTATTTGAGGGCTGGACCTTGGATGCATTTTGTAGTCCTTTGGTGAGGTTGAAGTGTGACACAGGGTAACTCACAGCTGAGAGGTCCAGCAATATGAGGGCAGTTGTCTCTCCTAGGTCCAGTAAGGTGCGGATCTCATTTGTGGCGTGTTAGAAATGGGGTCTTTGGTTGGCAGTCAGGTTACCCCCGTCCAAACAAGGACCCTCACTCTAGTCAGGGCAAAGGAGAAACACTCCTAGTTACCCCCACTCACCCCCTTGGTAGCTTGGTAGCTTGGCATGAGCAGACAGGCTTAACTCAGAAGCAATGTGTGAAGTATTTGTACCAACACACACAGTAATATAGTGAAAACACTACAAAATGTACACCACACCAGACCAAAACAAAAACAATCGAACATACACAAGTCAACATATGAAGTCTCAAAAGAATAAGAGTCTTACTCAATAGAAAACAATGGAAACGTTTTTTGTTACACAAAGTACAAGGTTAACGTAAAAAATAAAGCTGCACGGGTGAGCTTGCGTCAGAAAAGTCAGCGATGCGTTAATTCCTTACTCGCAAGTGAGGCCGTGCAGTAGTTTTTCTCCAGTCGGGTAGGCGATGCGTCGGTTTTCTTCCCCGCAAGAGAGCGTTGAGTTAGTTTCCAGACAGGGCACCTCAGATCCACACAGGTTCACGATGACTTTGATGCCAAGGGACGATGTGTGTGAAATCCGGTTGCCCAGTCTTGGAAAACCACACTGCAGGGGTTTGCGTCGTTTCTCCAGCCACGATGCGTTGATTTCCCAGTTGTGATGCAGGTGGAGTGCCGATTTCAGCCGCGAAGCGGGTGGCGCGTCATTTATCAGCCACAGTGCAGATGGTGCATCGAAAATTTCCCCGCACGGTGTTGTGTGTGTGGATTTCAGTCCTTATTCTCCCAGCTTCACCTTTCAAGGGCCCAGGGACTGGATAGGGCACCACTAGACAGGGCAGGAGTCTCAGCAGAGAGTCCAGGTGCTGGCAGAGGAAGTCTTTGATGACCCTGAGAGTTCAAAACATGAGGCAAGCTCAGTCCAAGCCCTTTGAGAGTCTTCTCAAGCAGGAATGCACAACAAAGTCCAGTCTTTGACCCCCTTCACAGGCAGAAGCAGCAACTGCAGGATAGCCCAACAAAGCACAGTCACAGGCAGGGGCAGCACTTCTTCTCAGCTCTTCAGCTCTTCTCCTTGGCAGAGGTTCCTCTTGGTTCCAGAAGTGATCTTGAAGAAATCTAAAGTCTGGGGTTTTGGGTCCACTACTTATACCCCTTTCTGACTTTGAAGTAGGCAAACTTCAAAGGAAAGTCTCTGTTGTTCACAAGATCCTGCCTTGCCCAGGTCTGGCCCGAGACACACACCAGGGGTTTGAAGACTGCATTGTGTGAAGGCAGGCACAGCCCACTCAAGTATTAGTGACCACTCCTCCCTCCATTCTAGCCCAGATGGCTCATCGGGATATGCAGGCTACACCCCCAGCTCCTTTTGTGTCACTGTCTAGAGGAGATTCACAAACAGCCCAACTGTCAGTCTGACGCAGACAGGGAATACACAAGCAGGCAGACTCACAGAATGGTTTAAGCAAGAAAATGCCCACTTTCTAAAAGTGGCATTTTCAAACAGGAAATTTAAAAAACAACTTTACTGAAAGATGTATTTTTATACTGTGAGTTCAGAGACCCCAAACTCCATTTCTCTATCTGTTCTCAAAGGAAAACTGAACTTTAAGGTTATTTAAAGACAGCCCCAATGTTAACCTGTGAGAGAGATAGGCCTTGCAACTGTGAAAAACAAATTTGGCAGTATTTCACTGTTAGGACATGTACAAAACATCAGTATATGGCCCACTTTTAACATACACTGCACCCTGCCCATAAGGCTCCTAGGGCCTACCTTAGGGGTGCCTTACATGTATAAAAAAGGAAGGTTTGGGCCTGGCAAGTGGGTACACTTGCCAGGTCGAATTGGCATGGTAATACTGCACACACAGACACTGCAGTAGCAGGTCTGAGACATGTTTACAGGGCTACTCATGTGGGTGGCACAATCAGTGCTGCAGACCCACTAGTAGCATTTGATTTAGAGGCGCCGGGCACCTCTAGTGCACCTTACTAGGGACTTACTAGTAAATCAAATATGCCAATCATGGATAACCCAATCACCAATACAATTTACACAGAGAGCATATGCACTTTAGCACTGGTTAGCAGTGGTAAAGTCCCCAGAGTTCTAAAGCCAGTAAAAACTGGTCAGTAAAGTTAGGAGGAAGGAGGCAAAAAGTTTAGGGATGACCTTGCAAAAAGGGCCAGGTCCAGCATGGCAAGACAAGTGCTGTCTCTGTGCTATGGTTGCTTTGAAAGCTGGATTGAGTGTGGTTGAGGAGATTTTGGGGTTCCAGATGGTAGGTGAATTGCTAGTTGATTGCCTTCTCTATCACTTTTGTTGGGTATGGTAGTAGGGAGATGAGGCAGAAGTTGCTCATCTCGCTGTAGTCTCCCAAAGCATTCTTGAGGAGGGCCCTAACTGCAGCATGTTTCCAATCCTTGAGGATGGTTGTGGAATCAATAGAGGAGTTTATGATGCGAGTGAGATATTTGCTGATCAAAGGTCCACCTAAATTGCAGATTTGATGTAGACAGAAGTCTGTGGGGGCACCGGAGAGGACGGTATTCATGAGTGGACAGCTTTTCTTACTTAATTTTTGATAAAGGAATCTTTGTGATGATACTGTCCCTTCCCTTTCAGACAAGATGTCAGACCACCCAGTTATGTTTCTATAACGCAAGCACCCACCCCACAATATACAACCCTGCGGTTGTAATATTCCAAGCCTGGTGTGAAGGTAATTCTATGGACAAAGCCACATTATAGAAAACGTAATTCAAATAACGTCAAAAGATGCTCAATTTGCAATCTCCTGTGAGGATTTTAATAAATGTGTTCAATTGCTCCAAGAAAAATAGTTTCATTAAGTTAAATAAATAGAACTAAATATGGTTACATCTGCAGCTAATGGCATCAAAGCACTTTCTTGTGTGAAAGAGAAAATGGTGTATTACTTATGATAAAGCCACGAAAAGATGCATAATAGCCACCCACCCTATCATGGAGCACTAATCCACACAGTTAGAAAAAGGACTGTCACACAAACACTTCCTACAAGCATCAGCATCACAAAAAGCATTTTTTAGAATTTTATAGCAATTCCAAAACACACATCTATAGAGACAAGAGGTATGCCAATGAACTTGTGTAACACATTTACCACAAGGTCCATAGAAAATGCATATGATGCGCTTATGACTAAAATGATCTAACAACAAGTTTTGTAGAAAAGCACCTTTAAATCTTACCATAAATAGAGACCTCCACTACATAACTTTATGCAATAGTGCCCCCTTATGCATTATTATAGAATAATCTTGATTGGAAAGATTGAAAAACCTAATGATCTTGCTCTTGATCACATTTGTCTCCCCATGTAATTTACCAATGTTGTAGCCCTGTCCCAGATTAATAAAGGGAAACTGGAGTGTATCAAATAAAATTTTGTACTTAATATTTTAGAAAAGGTCTATCAAACAATTTACCCAAAATGCTGCAACAAATATTAAAATATACCATCTTTGAAACAACAATCCCACATTACACTTATAAATATCTCACTGCTTGTTTAAAATAAATTCAGCATCTCTGAAAAACTATCTCAAACCCTCAATAACATATAAAATAATTGCCTACCTACTAATAGATTAAGGGCTGATAATTATGAGAGGGTGCCTTACTTAACAAAACGTGAGTGCAGTTATTTGTGTTGTGATTTTAAAATCTCAAAGCAGACCAGTGTGCATTATTCCATATCTTTAAGAGAACATGTACACCTCCCCTCATTTACTCTGATCTCAGAATGACATTTCTGACACTGTGAGGATAAAGTCCCTATGGATCTTCGTAGTGAGGAGGCACGTGGCCTGCATAGAATTCCCTTTGCGCTAGAGTGGGATACGCTCCGGCATGAGATGCAGCTACTCTCTGGAGAACATCAAGATGTCATGTTGGACATGTGATTCGTGACCAACTGTCATCTTGCATGGAGTACTGGGGTCATGTGGGGAGAGCTCTTTCCCTAGTCCCTGTTACAGTATACGCTGCCATCCATCTTTGGTGCCTAGGCCAACACATTTCATTGCGTACCTCATCCACCTGTTGGAAACGAGATTGCTCATGCACATACGCACGCACAGCTGAGACTCAACAGTTAGTTTGGACATTCACAACTGTTGTACAACCAATTTTTAGTACAGCCTATATGGGTAGATCTTGTCTAGTTGTATACGTAGTGACCTGTCAAATCCTACGCTTAAACTACTGTTTGTTGTTACTGTAAAAACGGAATCAGTGTCTCCTGTCCAAGTAAAGAGATATAGGGGGTTATTCTAACTTTGGAGGAGTGTTAATCCGTCCCAAAAGTGACGGTAAAGTGACGGATATACCACCAGCCGTATTACGAGTTCCATAGGATATAATGGACTCGTAATACGGCTGGTGGTAAATCCGTCACTTTTCCGTCACTTTTGGGACGGATTAACACCTCCTCCAAAGTTAGAATAACCCCCATAGTCTAGAAAATTAAGACGAACTGGACAGAATGCACTGATGCTGATGATATTATAATGATATTCTCATGACTGTAGCATGATCTGTACCACTCATGAATAATAACAATAAAAATTGGTTAAAAAAAGAGGAGAAAGTCCCAACCCTAACCATAAAAAGCCTCCTTAACTTACGAATAAGGAGTATCTACAAATATTGGAGAAACCAACAGCTTAACATTGATCTTAAAGGTAAGGATATCAACGATTTACCTATCAAGAACTGACAATTATATCCATGTAAACAGTATTTGCCAAATCCCTAAAAATTTTACAACTGGAAAGGGGTCTCACTAAATAATGATTCCTGGTTCATCAAACATTAATTTTAAGAAAATCGACTTGTCTACGCTCATCATTAGCCCAAGACTGCTTACTTCCTTGGATGTACCACCAACAATAGGATGGAATTCTGTCTTTCCTTTATATCCATCATATTAAAACAACACGATTACCAGATTCCTGCTGTAACTTTCTAAGATGTAAATTTTACTTCAAAATGGATTGCGTTAACCATGAACCAACAGGGCATGGGAACAAAAGTTTAAAACATTGACTTTTGTCAAAGTCACAGTCTAGCCTGTTATCCAAGGCAAAGAGTTCCGTTCTAAATAACACCTGCAGCAACATTTTACTGCTAAAAGCCTTGGATAAGGGGGCCATTACTAGAGCAAACTAATACTTCCCTAAGTACAGGACTGCTGCTGCAAGTCTTACAATATAGATAACTTCTAAAAAAGCAGATATAAACCATGCAGAATTTTAAATTCCTAGGTCAATTGCACACATATCTTACCTAGTCAAACATCAGGAAATGTTTAGTAAGCCAGATGTAAAACTATTGGGAGTATCACTTTCTGACAAGCAATTGTTTAAGCAGGCTTCAGGCTTGTCCGGGGCAACGAGACAGTATAGCTCTCGCTACGCATGACTCGAGGCAAGAGGTGTGTGGTGGTAAGGTTGGGGCGTTACCATAACTGGATCTATCTGCTTCTTTTGTTACCAGTTGCCATTCCTTGCTCATAGAAGAACTATAAAAAGTATCCCAGATACAGATTCAAAATAGGAATACTGTTTCTATTTCTTTCAAAACACAGGGAAGATTTATTAACTGCTGACAACCTGTTTCACACTAGGACAGTGTAAGGGATACTCTGGGGAATTATTCTTGAGCACATCAGTAATATTTACCCCAGCAGTCAGGTTTAATATAGTCATATTCTCACATGTTACTAATCCGAACCTAACCAGGTAAGCAAAATAGCCACTCCACCAAATCACCCCTTCTTCATGTTCATTTACTTATTGAAATACCACAGTGACCTCTGTGGAAAGACCCCAGGATTCCAGGTAGAATAAAATTTTAAGTTGGCAGCAAGGAAGGCAATTGTTGCAACTTAACAGCCATGAGTGTACTCTTTGAAAGTGGCACCGGTTTAGCCACCATCGTGGAGTATAAACGTCTTTCATATTAAAGAAACATGGGTAAAGGACATGTCATCATCATACCAGTCTGAACCCACAGCGTAAACATGAACGATGGTCAGGGTTCAACGTGGTCAGCCATTTGGTTGAATACATATCTACAGCCTCTGTTTAGAATCCTTCATTAATTTGGTTTCAAATATCGTATCAATGCTGATAGTAAGCAGATGCTATGTGGTTGAATAGTGAATCTGCCAAGAAGACGATTCCCGTCACAAAACGCTGAAAAAAACATCAACAGATGGTTCAATGCAGGCTAAATTAAATACTGTAAAATAGGGATTATGGCCAGGAGAGAACTCCTTAATCTAGACAGAAAAGCTCTGACCGAAATCAGCAGGCGCATCCGTGGAATCACATTGCATGAGAAACTTGGATGTCCTGATGGCCGCTATTCTGGGTAGTGTAAACTGACAGCACAAAATGACTGCTAAGTTTACAACTACAACAACTAGGTTTAAGACAGACTTGTCAATTGAGAAACGGGTTTACACCGAACGTCAAAAATATGCATCCACTCATATCTTTTTATTCAACTTGTGCAAAACACTATGGCCCTCATTCTGACCTTGGCGGTCTTTTCGCAAGACCGCCGAGTTACCGCCGCGGTGAAGACCGCCGACCGCGGCGGTATGCCGCTGTGCGCATTCTGACCGCTGGGAGCGTTCCGCCGGAAAACCGCCAGCAGCCACACTGGCGGTCGGCGGGAAAGTGGAGACTGGTCAACCTCCACCGCCACGCCAGCAGAACACCGCCCACAGAATTACGACCCACATTTCTGTGTGGCGGTCTTCTGTTGGCGGTCTTCTGTTGGCGGTCACCTCCCCATGGCTCCTGTCACCTCCTGGAGGACCAACGCACAAGGTAAGTTGATCGTCCGTGAGGGGAGGGGGTGGGGGGATGTTGTGGGAGTGTGTAGAGGGGGTGTGTGAGTGCGTGCATGCGGGCGGGGAGTGCTGCTGTGCCTATGGGCAATGTGTGTAGTTCGGCGGGTGCGCATGTCGGCATGTATGTGTGCGGGTATGTGTCCCCGTTGTGTATGTGTGTGTGTAGGGGGTGTGTATATGTGCATGTAGGGGGTGTGTGCATGTCGGGGTGCGTGTATGTGCATGTCGGGGTGGGGGTGGGGAGGGGGTTCGTACCACCTCTGGGGGGTGGCAGGGGGGTGGAGGGTGTGGGGGGAGGACTCGGGGGGGCAGTGGGGGGTGGGGGAGACCCCTATCAGTGCCAGGGAAGGAATTCCCTGGCCCCGATAGTGCCTACCGCCATGGTTCGCATGGCGGTTCCCGACCGCCAGAAACCGCGGCGGTAAGCAGGGTCATGATACCGTTGGCGGTCTTGGGTCGACCGCCGGACCGGAGTGCGCAGACTCCAGCCCGTCGGTCATGACCGCCGTGGATGTCGGAGTGGGGAAGTGGCGGTCGGTCGCGGCGGTGACTGCCGCGGTCAGAATGCCATTTTTAATACCGCCGGTCTGTTCGCGGTCCGACCGCCGTCTCTCCGCCGACCGCCAAGGTCAGAATGAGGGCCTATATTTTCTTCAGTGTAAATTCATACAAGTATCTTCCAAGTAACCATTTCTAATGTGCTGCCATTTTAGATTTAGAGACACATAATTTCACTCATCTAGTTATTGAGGCATTGTAGCTAGTCTCATTCCACAATATTTACTTTATTTAACTTTTTATCAGAAGAACGTAAACACCTCTTGCCCCTGATTGGAGCATTCTTTTACAACAGCAGAGGGGGTCAGGTGACCGATTTTCCTTGTTTGCCTTAGGGCCCATGGTCCCATGGGTAACCTTGTTTCACCACTGTCTGCAGAATGCATTCATTTTTGGGCCATTTCAAACATAGTGACTTTTCTTATGTACAACCTGCAACCACATTACACATATCAAATGCAAAGATAAACCAGTCAATGAATGTACCTGTTGCCGAGATTAGGGTAGCAGTTACATAGATACATATGCATATATAACATAATAAAGCTTTGATACACAGATATCATGTTTTCTTCTTTGTCATTATAAAAAATGGATTTATTCGACTGATTAAAAATTCTGAATTAATAAAATAACATTTAAAACATAAAAGGCACAGTACAATTTGTATAAATACAGTTTCATTGAGATCCCAAAAACACACTGTATAATCAAGGTAAAATTTGAAACTCAAAAAAATAAAATATAATTCGATACTATCTAAAACTACACTCCCTAGGTCCTATCAGTCAAAAACTCAACCAATAGTCAACTCAACTGATTTTTGCGATTATTGATGATATTTATGCTAATTTTACATGGGTTTCAAGTTCTATTTCTCTTCAATGTTTAGCCTTTTTGGCTGTGCTCGACCCTAAAATAATTCCAAGAGTTGGGGTACACTATGAGAAAGGAGCTGGGATAAAGTTCACTGACGTAAGTGTCGAAGGGCGCTTTATAACTGTAACTAAGTTCTTTTGGTAAAAACGTCAAATACATCAGTGCCAATTTATCACAATGAACTATAATGTGAAGAGTGGTAAACAGTGGTTCAGCTGTAACAGGTCACATACAAAGTTGACAGGAAGGTTTATTTTTCTCACAGCTGTCAATGACACCATCTCCGCTCCTTTTTGTGAGTTTTCCTGGTCTCTCACAACAACCATGGAAGTCTCGCCGGCTCCCCGCTGTTTAGCTTCCTCTCACCCACTGCTGAGTCTTTCAAACTAGGCCCTCTGTGCCCGAAGAAGAAACCCCCAGCGGAAGAGACGTGATTTGATTTCAGAGGACCACGTGTCAGGTTCTCACCACACAGGTACCATGGAAGCTTGTAGGAAACAAACTTAGAAAACCTCCAATGACGGGAATACTTTGTCATCAGCAGACGGGCCAAGTCAGTAAAAAAATGAATATTAACTTGGTTGTTGCAGTGCTGCCTACCTAACTAAGTTTAAAGTTCATCGAAAATCAAAGCCTAGGTTTTTTATTAAATTGTTTTGTTTCCAGTAAATTTTTGTTTTTATTTAATCTTCTAGCAGATCCAACAGTTTCATGTGCTCAAACTGCTGGGAGGGACAATTTCTGCTGTGAACAACCTTTGGCATGACGTTAACAAGCTCTATGTTAAACACAGTGCTCTTTCACCATATGTAATATGTTATCTTTTACCTCTGTTGAGGGAGGCAAAGGGCATCATGACCTACATGAGCCCTCCTATCACTCAACAATAGTAACAAACCGCATACTATATTTTGCACATTTGCTGTAGATATACATATACACACAGACATATATATATATATATATATACATATATATATATATATATATTTCTGTCTGTCCGTATCTATAGGTATATTTCCATGTAATTCACTCCTAGAATATTCCAAGAAAAATATTAGAATTTTTTCCTAGTAAGGCAATTTTCTCAGGATCAGTTGCTAAACAATGACAGGGAAAAGGCAGAATATGTCCTAATCTGCTGGTAATGTGCGAAATAATAATATTGGTGGCAAAAACATAACAATCCAACAGTTGACAGAGCAACATCGTCCCCTTAATGGCAGTTTTGTGGTTTCGTTTGTTTTGTTCTAGACCTAGAATTAATTTGGTAAGGATATCCTCTGTTGCAAAAAAGCGGATCTCAGACAAACGTTTTGAGCATCTCAGTTGTTCAAAAAACCCTTCTACGTTTTCACATTTGAAGATCCAAAATTATAGAAACAGAATCTGCAGTTATTTTTTGGCTGCGGAATCCACCCAGTAGAGTGTAAAATCCACCGTTATGGTGGGTTTTCCCAGTTACTATAGCTTTGGGGTGAGAAAAGTATTGGAGGGGGAAGGAAAATGCATTGAAAGACCACAACTTATACCTTTGTGGATCGACTCACTTTCCATAGCTGTTCCACTCATGAATCATAAGTAAAAAAGGTAGACGTGAATATGCAGGGAACATCCTAAATTGGATAGGATGTAGGAAGATAAGTTTCTTCCCATGAAGAATTATTTTACCATGACATCCTACTCCTTGTTCCACCAGGTTTCCACATTTTTCATAGAGGCAGGTTAATGACCAGTAGTGGCAGCAATGATAATTAGAACAGCACCTAGATGCCTCAGTGTGTACCATGCTGTAAAAGTCCAAAGAGTAGTGGTAGAGACAATAATTTACCACCTCAAAGAAAATAAACCCACCACGTTAGTAATCACAAGACCCTTGCGCAGATTTTTATTTTTAAACGGAAGGCTTGACACACTTCATTTGGGCCTTGTCACATTGGTATAAAGTATTTAATAATAGCTGTTGGTAACCCATCCTACACATTATAAAGATATTGCAAGTCACAGAGGAGTTCTGTGACCACAGGAACAAGGCCAAAGGCCAAATTCCTTTAGAATGTCATGGAACTCTCAGGTGGTTTGAAATAGCTTTATCATGTAGGGCTAAGGGTACTTTTCGTTATAATATATGGTCACAATATAACCCTTTCTGCAGACTAATTATTGGCATTGTGCACTTTCATGTGAAAGAGATAGGATGCTTGCAAACATGAAGATACAATTTAGACTATCTAGTGCAAAATTAAATGCACTAAAAAGCAACTAGGTATTTGATGCAAAAATATATTAAAATTACCTTAAATCAAGTCAGATTTAAAACAGCTGTAGCTCAGAAAGTCTAGAAAAATGCAGATACATTCTATTTTTCATTTAATTACCTATAGCATGGAAAAAATAAACATGTTTCCTTATATATCTCCTTTGTGCTAATCACTATTCATCTAGAAAAACAGAGCAGAAAATAAAGCAACATTCTGTTTTCATTTTTTTTAAGTGCAGCTGTAATTATGCTCTGCGGCTTGTCCTCCTCCTGGGGTTCTGGCTCTGGGAGCAGGCGTTATGTCTACAGAACTCAACTATAAGTTATTACAATTGAGCGGCTACGTCATTTCTTTATTACAGGTGACTAGAGAGGTTGCACATTGCATGTAATAAGGAAACTAGAGACAGGCATTTATACACAGATTTTAGGTGACCATTTATTATACACACATAAATCACTCATCATAATTCCCTTCCAATCATTTCCATGTGACGTCATAGTGTTTGATGTTAATATAATAAGCCAGGTAGATCATTCAGGACACCTATGATTTATGCTGGAGGGACTTCACTGCAAAACATTTTTTCTCAGTCCAAAAGGGCACCTGGTACTATTTGTTATTGTCATATAGGACTGTAGGCCCCTCCCCTCCTCCAGATTGCTCACCCAAACTCTATACCACAGTGTTCAGCTACCCCTCGTAACCAGACTCTCCACTGCTGGTTGTCTTTCCAATGAGCAATGACTCAGAATAAAGAACCAAGTAAAAGTCATCCTGAGCTGTGGCCGAAAAAATAACCAGAGTGCACGTGAATATCCATAAAGCTGATATTTCCTAAAACAGAGTATAACTTTCATTAAAACCACAACTGTGCTCTTAATTTGCAGTACCAGTGGAATGCTTGGCCAAGGCCAGTTGTCCTTTTGTCATTGCTATGCTCTCATTTATTTGCAGAGCACTCATATGCAGATTCTTCTTGATACCTTAGGAAAAGACAGACTTAAAACCAAAAAATGCCAGAAGATAATTATTAAATAGTTGGCCTCTAAAATAAAGTAGATTTGTTTCTGCCTGTAGAATTGGAAGGGAGACAATTCCACAGTTTGGCTACCACTACTGCTGTAGAGTACCACTATCTCCATAGCTGACAGTTCTAGTCCTAGTGGTGGCAGGCAATATCTGGTTTGCATATCTGAGGGACTGTAATGGTTGAAAGTACTCTTTTTCGAATAAAATGAGGGTGAAGAGAGGATTAGGACTTCACAGACAAATGTTAGAGCCTAATAAGCAGAGTGATGTTGTTCCATCGAAGATTTATGAGCCAACTAGAAGTTGTTTGTCTGAAACAGAATCATCCTGCATCTTCATGCTTTAACCCCCTTAAACAGCATCACAGTGGTGTTCAATATATTAGAAATATCCAGGCTACGAATGAATATAAGCTAACAGACATACATTACAGGCCACAGAAATATCAATAAGTGTTAAAACTTTGGAACATGTGACAAAATAACAACAGTAACATTATGAAAAGGTGGGTCACCTCAAGATTCTATACCGCGGTCCTCGTTTAGCGAGGATCAGGTCCACAACACTAATATCACGAGTTGGTAATTGCATCACTTCAACTTGTGACCATGATATTACTGCAGAATTATATATATATATAGATATATATCTATATCTATATATATATATATGGAAAAACTACAGAATAAAGAGTGGAACCGGTGTTTCCGCAAGTATTTCTCCATTGCCTTCCAGCTATTGCCATTCTCTGATTTGGCAATGCCATTTTATTTTAACTGGAACAATAATGTTGAATGCATGTACCCAGTTATGGTAGATATAACGTTTTTTTTCTTCAGATCTGACCGTCTCTAACTGAAGGCCTGAATTTTGTATCAATTCTAGTGTAAAAGATTACCAGTAATGAGGCACTAAGATGAGGTATTCTCGGACTAGTGGTTATAGAGTGTGAGGTAGGGGTGGGGAGTGAAATCTGCTCCGCTTGAGGAGTTTGCAGAGTTTTTACCACCACTTAGAGCGTGGAGTTCAGAAAAACCTCACATAGTGGAGTCGATGGGAGTTTTTTTCTCGCTCGCGCTCGTGAACGGTGAGTTGGCAAGCAAGGAAAATCTTACTCAAGACCACCTCCTGGCGAGATTTCTCAACTGGGCGGTCGCAAATGGTTGCAACCACTTGCGTTGGGAAACCTTCCGTTCGCATTGAGGTAGCTGCCGCTCGAGTAGAAAATCAACTCTAGCAGCAGCAAAGAAGCAGCACCCTCTTGCGCTGTGCAGGAAACCGTTCACGCTGATTTTTCAGCGTGGGACAAATACCTTGCACTACAAATCAGCACAAACAGTGCAACCAAACACACTCCGCCGCTCGTGGAGCTCCACGTAGCACAGCTGAGTTTTTTGGGCACTTCATGGAGCTCAGCGTAGCGCAACTCTGCCCAGGTCTAGTGTGAGGAAGTCACTGATGGAAGTGATTAATGAAAGACTGTTCCACTTAGTGCAAAAGTCTTCAGTTGAAGTGTGTTTACTTCTCTAATGTGTTTCTCTATTGCACATGTAACCTCACAACAGCTGACACAAAGGGACCACATATAGGATGAGATAGTATTTAGCTAGGGGTTAATTGTCCTGTTCTTTGGTTATTGCAACAGCTTAATGATGTGTGTAAATCCTAGGGGAAAGTCCATAAACCAAGCCCTTAAGGAGATGACAAATACATCGGACACAAGCCCACAAACCCAAACACATCTCTTGCTGGAGACTGAGCGAGGACTGTGAAAGCAAGAGTGATCTTTCATGAAGAGGTATCTTGGAAAACTAGCAACCTCATTACTAGAGACATGTGACTTAAAAACCGTTGGGTTAGGTAGCAAGGACCCCTTGAACCAATGCATTCTGGAGATGTGTGCTACAAACGTGACTCCTCCTCCCTTCGGACCTCCTTTTCCAGCCTCCATACAGGGTCGCCTTCTGATGGGGGTTCTCGGACGACCGATGCGGCACGTATCACGCCCACCAAGATTACCACGCTTTCATTTACCACCTGGGAGATCAGAGCGAAGCAATAAGAAGCGGATCACGATCCAAGCCCTCCGCCTGATTACGAAAGAGAAGTGTGTTTTGTAAAAGCAGCTCTGCAAAGCTTTTAAAGGGCTATTTGGTAATGAAGACTGGCGTGGCTACACAGAGGCTCAATCCTCTTCATGATGAAGTAAGTGATCCCCAGTGGTTTGTGGAAAATTAATATTTACTTCACCAGTGTGAGCATACAGAGGCTACATCCAGCAGGAGTGTTCCCATGGAAAAGACCTCCTGCCACTTTCCTGCAAATCGCTGGAATGCTAATTACAGCATGTTTGATTTTAGGTCTCTCTAATAAAAATATTATTGTACAGAAAGTAAATGTGAAAATATGGGATAACATACCACTGATGATAATACGGATATCACACCAAGGGGTTCCATGAACACATAGAAGAGCAAAACCAAAGGTACAGTTCCTTTATCAGGTCCTGGAATTCCAAGGTGACTCCTTTTAACGTATGGCAGAGGGTATGCCATTACTTGTAACACTTGGTCACACCACCACCCATCCAATAAACCACCTACATCTTTGGCATCACGCTATTGCAGAAAAGAAGAATAAAAACAGACTGTACTAAAAAAGCAGTTCGTAGGTTTTTTTTCAGAAAGATATTAGAATAAGTTTAATGTTTGTCAGGTTAAATTAAATGCGTGGCTTGGTTTGTGTAAAAGCACACTCTGGACCATTTTCATGGAAAAACAATATGTTGACATAAATATCGCCTTTATGCTTTTTAGAGAAATATAACCGAAGAAAGATGAGCTATTGCCCATTATCCATGTTTCAGGTGTGGCATGCTCCATTACCTCACTTTCACCCTGACTTTCGGAGAGGGAGCAGGCATTGTGAATTCAGAACTCGACTGTAATAACCAATTACAGCTGAGCAACTTCTTAATGTCTTTATTACAGGTGACTAGCGAAGTCAGAGCTCACATTTAATAATTAAATAAGATACAGTCTTACATTCTAGGAGTTCAGCCTTCCTTGTATTATTCAAAGATAACTCCTTTGGTGCATATACTCTTCAGCTGTGACATAATAAAACGTAATGCAAGTGCTTGTCATACATAAAAAAAATAAAGATGATGTCTTCACCTTGCATTGATACACCATTTAATCCTATACTAAAATGGGAGAAAGCTTAACAGGGAGAGAGATAACTTGTACTCATCCTACACAATGTGAAATACTAGCCCGAGGAAGGTGTAAACGGACCATCCGGGACAGAGGAAAAAAAAAAGCTTACGTCACTAATAATCACCTAGTATAGGAATTGTATTGTTTAAAGATGTCTGCTTAGGTTTTAAGACCTACTGTGACATCCTTTCGTGCAAGGCCCCTTTCGAATGTGATGCAGAATCATAGGTACCTTCAGCTCTGCCCTGCTTCATGTTTACTTCTACATGTTTAAGAATGCTCACTACTGCTCAATTTGTATCCTTTCAGTCTGGACAGTTCAGAAATCCATTCATCAGTTTTTAGTTTCCTTATACATTTAAATTTACTCGTTGCTTCTTCCCCTTTGGCAAGTTGCTCTCTGAATTTGCATTATGAAGTAATAGGCTTTGATGTTGTGTCTTATAAGTTAAAAAAATGTTTACTAAGTGGGGACCGAAATCACCTTAGTGATTTTTGACCAGTACTGTGATTATTTCACTCATCATCCGATACAGAATGTGAAATAAATCATACAAGAAATGGTAAATGAACAAAATAAATGCACGAGTCGACTACTGGGTAACAAGCATTGTTTTTACTTTGTGTGCGCCATTATTTAGGTTCATGTATATTTCTTTCAGTTTTAGCTACCTTCTCTAGTGGTTCTCTTGTGCACCCTAGATATCTAACCTCGTTATTACTTTTTTATGCCTGGCTAGACAGCGCAACCGTTCCTATACCTTATGAGATCAACAGAAAAAGAGCTTGCAGAGGCATTTCTGAGAGAGGGGCTTTAGCTCTCACCACATGTTCAGTACTTTAATGTGCCATTTGACTGGGCACTGAGCAGAAATTGTGTGATTCCACTAAATAAATACCACTTCTATTGCTTTTAGTGCATTGTGGCGAAATGTACGTTCAGTTCAGTAGTACAGAGATGTTTAAGGTGAAAGCCAATCAGACAAGCTATGGCCCTAGACTGTTTATTAAGGAAAAGTTGTGACATAATGCAGGTCTGACACACTTATTGTGACATATGTGTTAAATCCAGAAGCCATTCAAGGATGTAAAATTATGTTTTTCTGCATGAAATCGCTAAGGTTACCAAAGTAGCCAAACCCTGAAGGTAGAAGATTTACCTTGTAAAAATTCTTGATAGACCCTCTTGGGGGGAGGGGTTATAGCAATTTTGTTTTGCCAACTGTAATTGAGTAGATATTTGTCTTTTTATGACAGCACGCACAATAGTTACCTTGTGGGAAATCGTACGTTAAATATAATAGACCACAGTTGGTATTTGCAGTGGCATGTTTTAGTTTTTCTATATTTAATCTTTTGATGCATCTTGCATATTCTTTTTCAATTTGGATGTGTACTATTGTACAAAGTAAGTATGTGAACGTAACACTAAGTTAGAGGCTGCATGAATATCTGCACAAGTAGATGGATGAACAGCAGAGTGGTTACACGATCGCTTGCCGAGTGCCTAAACTCACCAGCATTTTCAGTTATGAGACAGACCTATTGCCTTTGACAATGCTTGTTCTTTACTGTGCTCAGCCTTTCTGTACTATGATTCCCCTTTCTTTTCTCTGATGCATGAAAAAGTAAAGCCAAGAATAACCAACAGTAGGAAGTTCACCCTTTGTGTAATTACCAAAGCATCTCTCTCCCGACTGAGCACATATCAATATCCATTTCCATACCAAAGACAAGGTTCCCCTGGTGGTCCCTTGGTATGTAGGTTTCACACTGGGTGCCTGCACTTCTAAAAGGTTGCATGAAGTCTTCCCACTCGTTCCCTCTCTCATGATATTTCACAGATGAAGAGGGGCCTCTCAACATTGTAATTTAATTCTCATAATTATTTGCCTGGTTTGCTCTGATAAAGTTCCTGCATCCCAGTGTCACATTTTTTGCTTCTGCATCAGTGATTCAGACAAGGTTGTGGGAAACTTAGTGTGGTCACTCTAACCCTGCACTGATACAGCCAATATGCAACAGCTTTATTCAATGCAGATATACAATGAAGGGCTCTCCCCTGCATCATTAGGGGAGAGGACAGGAACCTGTAGCACAGTTTTGAAGGCAGTGGGTAGAATGAAAGGTCTTACCTTATGAAGAATGTTATTGGATATATAGTTGATATGTTCATTGAGGGAGAGAAGTTCTTTTCAATTTGGTCAATTTGAAAATCTAGAAAATGTGCACTTCAAGATAGGGCCGAGAGCTGAATTGATAGCACCAGTGGTACAACATTTTTAGTAGATGGTAAAGAGTAATTTAAATCAATTAGAATATTAATATTCACTGAAGTTTTTTCAATCTTAGTCTATTTGGACTATTCAGTAAATCACAGAATGTGCCCAGCATTGCACAACGTTGGTATGAATATAGAACAGAATTACCATTACTCCTGTACATTAAAAGTTATAGACATTACTAGTCCCTCACTCAACTAATTTTCTTCAAGTACATAAAACATTCCATTCCTCTCAGTGCCCTTGCTGCTTCCAATCACAACCTCACTTCACAATGCCAGGCTGCAGCTCATCCCAGTCTCAATAATTCAAGCACATTCCAGAACTTAACAGGGATACCCACTCATGACGTAAGATGTCAGCCTTCTGACTTTAGATTGAGTTGGAAATTTGCTCTTTCCACAGGGCCACTCTGAATTTTTGCAGGACCCCATGGGCCTAATTACAACTTTAGCAGACAGAAAAGGCTGTGGACCGAAGTCCTGTGGTCAGGTTACAGCCAGTGCAGTCCCCTTCCCGTGGGCCCCTTTATGAGTTTCCCGCCGGCTGCTGCTGGCTCAGTGAGAAACAGCCCACAACATTGACGCTGGCTCATAGTTGAGCTGGCGGCAATACTGCAGTGTGTTGGGTGCACCCGCACCTGTCACTCTTTTCACTGTCTGCAAAGCAGACAGTGAAAAGCGCAATGTACCTGTCCATGGGGGCCCCTGCACTGCCCATGCCAAGTGCATGGGCAGTGCAGGGGCTGGCCATGGTGCCCCTTGCATCCCATCTCTGCCAGCCTATACATGGCAGGGCCACCACCATGTAATCACCAGCGGAGAAGGTACTCGTAATCCCCAGGGCAGCGTTTCCCTGGTGGATTAGGACCATCAGCACCGCCAGCCCCTCCAGTGGCTGAAAACTGGCAGTGCTGGCGGTCCAACTGTGGCGCAAAGGACACTGTTGTAATGTGGCTGTTAGACTGCCACATTGGCAGCGGTCTGACCGCCACCGTTGCCCTGGCAGTCTTAAGATCGCCACGGTCGTAATGAGGCCCTATGTGTTTTGCTGGCTGTAGAACTCTGTGGGCCTTATGCCTGCTAACCAGTGGTAAAGTACCTGGGATCACCCTTTCAATATGATGAAATTGGCATACTCCCAGTTGCTATATTTAACTTACCTATAAGTATGGTAAAAAGTATATCCAGGGCATGTAAGTTAAATGCAACAAGTGAACTGCAGCACCCATTATACTATCCACTACAATGACAGTATAAACACAACTGTAGGCCTGCCACGAGTGGCCTCGGTGTGCAGTTTTAAAATGTAAATTCAAACTGTCAAAATAATTCTATTTTGACAGATCTGAACTTTTTAAATAGTATTAAGTCACTGCTAAGTAGGCCTGACTGCCCTCATGTAAGGGTGCATGGAATTTACAAGGTAAACATCTAAAGGTTTGATTTTACACGTACATTTATAGTAATAAAAAGACCCAAAGATCAATTTTCACTGTAGCAGGGTTGACTGCTCCACACGATGTTACATTTAATTATGTTATCTCCATATAGGAAATGGCTACAAAATTAATTCCTGGAATTTTTGAAATATTTATTACAAGACCAATTCACTGATAAAGTTGAATTTGTAACAAACTTTTTAGAAAAGGCACTTTTAGAAAGTCACCATTTCCCTTCCTAAAACCTCTGGAGGCCCATGTGCATGAGCTTCAACTGTGACCTGGCAGCTGAATAGCGTCTTGACAAGATGTGATAACTGCTTCTGAAGCAGGACAAAGACTTGGGTGTGGGGAGGTGTTTTCGGTTTCTCTGGCAGGATGACAAATTGGGCTATGTTCAGAAACTTGATTAACTTCAAAGAGGCCTATTCTTGTCACAGGCAAATATTATCTGGCACTTTTGCACAGCTGATCTTTGTTCCCCAGTCAGGAAGGCACCAATCCCACTGGGAGGGAAGCTGCCCCCAGAACCAGCTTAGAGTGACATCGTGGGAAGGGTTGCACATTTCCCTGATCACAACTCTGGGGTGGGCACAGGAGCTCTGCACAAGGAAAGAAAGGTTGTGCCATCTTTGTTTTATGTAGAGCGTGGCACTGTGGGATTGTGTGTAGATCGGCACACAGGAAATGCTGCAAAAGTGGGTATGATCACCCATGGGAACTTTTACCTCATAGGTTAAGGAATGGCAAGGATTTTCACCCACCCACAGGCTGGTGCCAGGCTTAAATGTGACATCCCCAATAGCAACCTCAGAACTGTTTCTTGATGTGTGGAAGTAAATAAACTGACTTGACTTGCTGTCTGTGTCCTGAGAAGACATGGAAGACTGCTGTCCCTTCTGTACCCTTCTGTACCCAGGACAAAAAAGTGGACTACAAGTGTCATAAGCTGACCTCTTGTTCAAACTACAGGGACACAACAAGCTACGAGAGGCCTTTTCTCCAATAGCCCAGCTGACCAGTTCCAATTGGAAGTGTCCTGGATGCTTCTGCTGGCATCTGCTGTAGTGAGCCTTGACCGCCAAGTGCTGTTCCCAGGGTGCTAAACCATTGGCTTGTGTCGAAGCGTACTCCTTTTACTTTTTCTTGAACCCTGGGACTTAGAAACGTTTTGGCTCTAAAGACCTTCGGAGGATTGTGACCAACCTGTGAAGCCCAGCCGATGAAGGTGCATTGCCACTGGGCCCAAGAATCAGGTTGTCACAACCCAGAGCTTTTCTGCAGCAGCAAATCCAGTTCAGTGTGACCTTGTGGCGAAGGTGTCTGGCCTTGAGGAGCCCACTTCAGCCACAGCCTGCAACATTCCCTCCAAAGAAGAATCCAAGCTCTAAAAAAGGGACTATGTTTAAATGTAGAAAATTCAGCTGGTGAAAGCACCAAAAGTATTCAGGGGGCGAGGGACCTCCCTTGGGCGCAAAATTCTAATTTCTACCACTAAATGCTTTCCGCCAAAAGTCAACTGCCTCACAGAGACCTTGTCTGTTAGGTATCTGATGATGTGTAGCCCTCTTTGGCCTTAAACTGCTCTCTTGCCTTGCTGATGATTTGTGACTTCCATATCAGAGACTAAACATTGATGAAAAATGTCTGACCGGCTCGAACCTGGTTTCTGTGTTGAACCCATGCTTCATCCTGGTCAGCCTTGCCTAGGTACCAGTCATGCACCACCAGATGACTCCAGCTGGCTCTTAATTCTTTCTGGTACCCTTTCCACTTATAAACTTTAACAATTTCTTACTCTAGTTTTCTTTATTGGATTTTTGTGGTTGTGGTGTTGTTGTATTTATTACAATTTAATCTGTTTGCCTAAATTGGTTTGGGATTTGTTCGAGCATTGCGTTTTTACTTTATTACTGTTTTTATACTGCATGAATACTTTACACATTGTCTGCTCTGTGCCATAGCTACCAGACGGTTAATCTCAGGTTAACTTAGTAACTTTAAGGTTTCACCCTTACAGTGTTGCTATTATCATTTGAGGTGGGTACTCACACTCCTCAACTAATACTCCAATTTCTTACAGGAGACAAAGCATCACCCTTACCTTCACTGAAGGCCTTCTTCCCAACACAGAAGGCATAATATTGACTGGGGAAGTGGCAAATGGTGGGCACCTTATCTGTTAGGACCTCTATAGGGAGATGGTGAATGTAAATTTGTGATTGTTAACACTATAAAAATGACGTGTACTCAAAGGAATCTGAATTACCCAATCTCCAATGCTGGCTTCATCTCCAGAATGTGATTGGGGCATCCTGTCAATGCATCATGCCGGTTTTCCTTTACAGGGTGTGCACAATCACACCTTTGTGTTCACAATTCATATCTCGAACCTTGGTGTTGAAAGGGATCCTGCCATTTATTACCTGACAGAGAATAACTACTAACTTTCTTTAACAATCAAACCTTTACCAAGACATCTTAGAGATGAGAGCAAGTGATGCAAGTGCTGCAGCCTCATTATTTATGGGACTGGAAGTGGATGAGCATGGATAAGAAGCTTTTCCATTATAGATCAGGGTTCGGGTAAGCTACTGGGCTCCCTTTCTAGAAATAGTCACTGGGTCAGAACAGAGGACCTCTGTGGTGGGTGGAGTTCTAACATAAGGGCCTCAAACATTATGAGAACTTTCAAACTGGACCTTAAAGGCTCCCTGCTTGAAAAGAAAAGAACCCCTGGGTATTCATATGCCCCCTTCCCATTGAATATCTGAGATGGAATAGTTTTGTTTACAAATGCAACACATAGGGGGTGATTCTGATTCTGGCGGGCGGCGGAGGCCGCCCGCCAGAATTCCGCCCCCATTATACCGCTCCGCGGTCAGAAGACCGCGGAGGGTATTATGAGTTTTTCCCTGGGCTGGCAGGCGGTCTCCAAAAGACCGCCCGCCAGCCCAGGGAAAAACTCCCTTCCCACGAGGATGCCGGCTCGTAATCGAGCCGGCGGAGTGGGAAGGTGCGACGGGTGCAGTGGCACCCGTCGCGTATTTCAGTGTCTGCAAGGCAGACACTGAAATACTTTGCGGGGCCCTCTTACGGGGGCCCCTGCCGTGCCCATGCCATTGGCATGGGCACGGCAGGGGCCCCCAGGGGCTCCGCGACCCCCCCTACCGCCATCCTGTTCATGGCGGCTTTCCCGCCATGAACAGGATGGCGGTAGGGGGGGTCAGAATCCTCATGGCGGCGGAGCGCGCTCCGCCGCCATGAAGGATTCCCCCGAGCAGCGGTAAGTCGGCGGGAGCCCGCCGACTTGCCGCTTAGCACCGCCAGCCTGTTGGCGGTGCTCCCGTGGTCGGTGGCCCTGGCGGCCACCGGCCGCCAGGGTCAGAATGACCCCCATAGTACGGTAAAAAACATGATGGAAGCTCATGATGGAATGTCCCATGCACCACTTTTATCTTTAGGACTCTCATTACAAGTGGCTCAGTATTTTGTATGGGATCCAAGGAGAGTTCACCTTCTGCAAGCACGCAAAGTCTCCCGTTGCAATAAAGGGGAAAAACATGCAGCTCTCAGCAGGGCAATTTCAATTTCTGCAAGTTAGTCTCAAAACCTCTCAACTCCTGTTATTTTCCCATCCCCTGAATTACTTGGCCTCCTAAATAGGATCATTCCAGGGCAGAGAAATAATAGACATTTCCACAGGCTGTTCGTAACGAAGGACTATGGTCCAATTAATGTCCTGATGGAACCATTTTGTGTTCCCATCTACGTTTTAGAACATATGCACAGCAATTCTTTTCGAAACAGAATGCTCTACAAATACATATAAAACAATTTTGCCATCACAGGTAACTGCTGAGCGAGTGTTTAGAGGCTTTTCTGCACATGAACCAAGAAAATTGTCCCCCTATAAAGATACATACTACAGGTTTTTGAATCTCACTCATCACCTTCGGCTGTACTTGCTTCTCTTAAGGGATGCAACTGGATTAAAAACCTCTAAAATATCCTTTGCCACAGGAAACCCCTTTCTTAACGTATAAAAAAACCTGAAAACATTCAAATTAGTGAAACAATAAGTGTCCGATGCAACAAGGGTTCGAATTGAAGTTTTTTAATTAGCTAATCCCAAAAAACATAATAGTTGATCATCTGTTTCAGTTATTACGTATTGTACTGCCCAGTGGGTGAGCAGGTTACACATTTGCATGCAAGTACTTACATCTAGTGCAGTGCATCTCTGCAGCACTTGATCTGCTGGAAACATTTGAGAAACGGACAGTTACAATGCTGTATGGCTTGTTTAGATCTCCGGATGAGGGTTGCTAGTCAAAAGTAGTTACCGGAAGGTTCAAAAGAGAACATCCTAGTTCTCATTTCCCTACTGTGTATCAGCAACAGTCACCAACAACCAGGGTTCTTGTTTGTAAGGCCTAGCTGCTTTTAATGAGATATTTTGACACAGTTCACTAGGTGACCCCTCTAAAACTGTGAAAATTGGGACAAAGGGGCATATGTACGAACACATTTTCCCATAGACACAGAATGGGTAAAACCCTTTGATACATCTGGCCCAAAGTCTCTTGGTCTGAAAGGATAGCACATTTTCACCAGACCCCTGACATTCCCACTAGAAACACAAGCTCGAATATCTATTCTTCATCATACGTTTTTCAGATTTGGCCGCTTTTTAACTTTTTATGGAACATGAAACAATTCAGAAATATAATCTGCTGCTTTCTTTTAAAGTATTGGATATTCCACAGTTCATGATCGAAATACATGAGAGGAGAGCAGTACATCCAGGTGAAAAAAAAGCAAAGATGGAGCAATGACTACCAAAACCGTAATGGAAGTTCATCAAAGCAATCACTAGAGCTGCCATTCGGCGGACACGTTCGTTGAAAGAGGTGCAACCAAGATGGAGGCTAGAATGAACTGCCTGCGCAAGAAACAAGAAGCCATTGGTGTAGACGTGGATGAAAACTGGACAACAGAGTTTCTGAAACCAGAATCGTACAAAAAGACACATTCAACTCCAATGGTTCTTATAAAAAATTTAGAAGCAACTGCCTTTGTGGAGCTGCCAGATCAAAAAAAATCAGCTTGAAAGCGAATTTCAGTTTCAACTTTTATCAAGTATGGACTTGTCGTGTTTTAGAGCCATCTTTGATCAATAGGCTGTCAAGTTTTAGAAAGTTCGTTTGATCAACTTCTGAGTCGTTTGCTTTATAGGAAAGTTTAGACCGATGGTGTTTATAGAGGATTCTCAAACTAATTATCAAGGCCTAACCAGCTAACTTTCCTTGAATCTGTATCATGTTTTACATGTTTGAATCCGAATTTTGCTCTTACAGGGCAGAGTAGCACAGATACTCTACTGAATTGGTTTTCGACGTTTAACAAGCAAAAGGAAGAAAAGCTCCTTTTGTCAACACTGGCAATGTATGCAAATGGAGGCAAAACACTTTGCATATATTTATTTTGCATTTATTACTCTTTTCATTCATGAGATGCTTTTTATTTACATTTCTTGTTTCGCATAGAAATGGGGCTTTGCCTTGTACCCTTTCTCGGCCCACTGAAGTAGAGAGAAATGGTGGAAATAAGGAACATTGTAAAAGCCAATTAGTCTGGCCTTGGCAAGCCCAGAACTTTTTCAAATCTATTTTTGCAAATATATAATATAAAAGTCATCAGTGCAAAAAAGTAACATACTATGCAAATATGTTTGTAAAAAATAAGTTAAAAAAACCGATTAAAAAAAGTACAGAAAGCACTTGAAATGAAAGCTAAGATATGTCTACCAGTTCTAGCATGGAGATTGAACAGGTTATTTTGGCAACATATATTTAATGACATTTCTTACAAGCAATCACATGATCGCTAGACATCACCCCCACAATATCAATGAAAGAACAGTAACTTAGCTCCGGTTCAAAGGCAGCAGCAAAAGCATTGCCACATGGGCAACTGAGCTGAAGAGGCTCCTACCAGCCAATTTCAGTCCTGTAAAGATCCTTAAGGATGATCTGAGGAAGGGGGGGTTGGTTGTGTATAGAATTCAAAAATACTCGTGGGGGAGAAAAGGGAGCGTCATAGGGGAGGAAAGGGGAAGGGCGGGAAAAGAAGGTCAGAGAACCTGTCGGTGGATGTACACACAGGACTACACATAGACAGTGCTGCTTTCATTTCATCAAGCATAGTGAGAAATGAGACAGCTTTAAGGCAGATATGCACCAATTAAATACCGACAATCACAATGAAATTGACCAGTGGATGAATTGGACTGACCCCCACCCCAAGCAAAATGTGAACGACACTGGAACAGACATTTGGATTTAAGAGGGAAGATTGAAAAAGATGATGCTGCCAAAACAGCGGACAGTGTCTCTGGGCCAGGACTAAAATCTGCAGAGGACTTAAAAGTAGGCAACAGCACCCTGCCTGAATCTGAGCGTATCCTACGTTGGGGATCTTGCAAAACTAGTCTTGAGGCACATTTATTTCCTTCTAGTTACATATTTTTTGTATTTTTGAAACATTTTTGTAAATGTCATGCAAAACTCCAGAAAATAACTCAGTTTCTTACGGTGCTCTCATTTTATTATAAATGCTTCAAGATTTTATTTATTATGCATAGCCTGTACTGCAGGCATACATTTCCCAATGTAGATGGTTCTAAAGAATATGATCAAATAGTCGATGGGATGTGATAAAATTACGTTTATTAAATCACCTTACAAAGGAGTGAACTTTGAAAATGGTAAAAACTGACCACTCCGGGACTCAACAGAAATAGGATAATAAAAAAAGAAAAAAAGCATTTGCAATGCAATAGGGTGTCGCATTTCTCCGAGTTATAGCTATTAGCAGTTGTATCTCCCAACCGGACTTTTTTTGCCACATTAAATGGAAAAAAAGAGTGCAATCGCGCTGCTACAGTTCACTCATACGGACAGTTGAAGACTGCATGCAGGTAGAAAACAAAAAGAAAAATGCAAAAAAAGAGCGCGATTGCGCTGCTACAGTTCACTCGTAATGAAACCTATCGGCAAAAGTACAATTATCTACGTAACCGGCAAAAGTACAATTAGCTATGTAACAGGGTCAATGTCATGCAAAGCGCTGGACTCCTGCCAAGCGAGATCGCGCTGCGAAAAAAAGATAAAAAGTAGTCCACAAACCTGACGGTGAACAGCGAGCCTCACGTGTTTTCAGTACTTGGTCGCTGCGCTCGAGGAGGGCTAACCATCGGAAAAGGCATGACGTATGCGTGCCTTCCACTAATGAAAGCAAGCAGATTTTGAAAGACACTGACGTAACATGGACGGGGCTCCGAGCCCTTTTCTATCTACTAAAGCGCCTCGCAAGCGAAACGCATGCGCAAGCGACGCAGGCTCGACCCTAAAAACAAGCATGTGAGGGGAGGTGGGTGGAAGCAAATTGCTAGAATTCAGCATCTTAGCTAATACAATAACCACAGTTTGAGTCTCCCATTTTATTTTTGCAATAATATGTGTGCAATAAGGGACAAAACAATCATCAAGACAGTTTGACGGAACTCTACTCGCTATCACTCAATTGGTCTGCTATTCCAGTGTTGTGAAATCACAAAACACACACATCTACTTTACAAATTCCAATAAAACAACATGATTATCAACTGCTGAGAGAAAATGCATAATTAAATAAAGAACCGCATAGCCCCATACCACATACCACATAATCAACCTTTATTATTCAAGAGCACTTTGCATGCTGGCATTTAGATACCATAGTTAATGACATTTTTAAGGTGAAACAACACATGCAGGAATGCCACGTGCTTCTGGCTAGGACAGGAACGGCTAAAGATACCAGATAGGAGATGAGGCCACATTAGAGTAACAAGCATTTGCAATGCAATAGAGTTTCGTATTTCTCCGAGTTACAGCTATTAGCAGTTGTAAACTCCCAACCAGATTTTTCTTGCCACATTGAATGGAAAAAAAAAAACGCGCGATCGCGCTGCTACAGTTCACTCATAGAGAAACCTATCGGCAAAAGTGCAATTATCTACGTAACCGGCAAAAGTGCAATTAACTATGTAACAGGGTCCAAGTTATGCAAAGCGCTCGACTTCTGCCAAGCGAGATCGCGCTGTGAACAAAAGATAAAAAGTAGTCCACAAACCTGACGGGAAACAGCGAGCATTGCATGTTTTCAGTACTTGGTCGCTGCGCTCGAGGAGGGCTAACCACCGGAAAAGGCATGACATATGCGTGCCTTCCACTAATGAAAACAAGCATATTTTGACAGGCAAGCCCATAAACCAATGAAAGACACTGACTTGACGTGGACGGGGCTCTGGGCCCTTTTCCAAATTCTAAAGCATCTCGCAAGCGAAACGCATGCGCAAGCGCATGCGACACAAGCTCGACCCTAAAAATGGGGGCTCTAGTCTGATGCCAAGAGTGCTAGAGCACTTAGTCATTGTCATTAGGGGTAGCACATCTAAGAAGAACTCTCAAATTACCCTGGACCATACAGAAATATAGCGCACAATCGAGGTTTTCTGTACTTAAGTCTCAGAATGCAACGAAACAAGCTTGAATTGAATGAAATATTCACACATGAAATGGGGAACCCTAAGAGCTCTGCATAAGTGGCTCTGAAACAGATTCCAGGATTTATTGATTATTTCGTCCTGATCAATTAGTCAGCACCAAATAGTCCTGTAATTTGCTAATTCGACAGTCTCCAAATGTTAGTCAGCGGGAGAGGGTGTGAGAGTGACTGTGTGTTAGATGTTTGTGGATTACCGAAGTGCACATTTGGCTATATTTCACCAACTATCTAAAGCCTTTTTTTTAACTGTTTAACTGTTTACAAACCAGTGATTGAACACACTCACAACATTGTTGCTTAATCTGTGCCAGTGGTTGAACATAGTCAGTATCCACTCTCATTTTTCGAAGCAAGATTTATTTTCAGTGCCAGATTAAACTATGTTGAGGCCCGGCCTAGGCAGTCGAGATTTTGGGGCCTGGGGCCTCCCCACAAATTATCTCCTAATACGTTTTTAATTTTACCAACCAACAATTTCAGGCGCTGACATTCTGGGTCTACAAAAGAGTAATGACAAACAATAGTTACTCTTTGTTCAAGAAAATAATTCTTAAATCTCAGCTAAAAATGAGTAAAAGTGCCTGAACAAGATAGATTTCTATGTTACGGTAGAAATTAGACAGTGAAGTTAATCAAACTGCATTATAATTCAGAAAAGCCAACTTACTAATGCAGATGAGATGTCATGTATATATACTCCTTCTACTCGAAGCTTCTACTTGTGAATATTCTACTAAGGTTTGGAGTCAACGGGAACTTGCGACACACTAACTCACAGAAAGCTTGGTTTCTGGAGCTATAGAGTAGCGCAAACAATGTCCTAATGTGTAAGACAGAGAGGGAATGATTTCCGACCCAAAATGGTGGTTTTGAACATATCTAATTGTGATACCAACTAAAAAATCTAATCGTTTAACAATACATTTTAATTCATGTTTACTCATTTTTGTCATTAAATTTATATAAAATGATGAAATACAAAATAATGTATTTACAAATTCTTTATTATAAATATTAATAGGTTATTTTCACTACGTTGACACTTATTGATAATTTACTTTGACACTAGAGGCACTGCTATTCAATATGTAAAAAAATTACAGTGATTGCATTACAACCTACACATTCAAATTTCCCACTTTGAAAAAGACCCAAAATGGCGATTGTTTGTGGTACTCTGTAAAATGTAGTGACTCTACTGGAGGTTTCTCTTGCGCGCGCTCTAGTGGGATAACATTGAACTAAGCAGTGTGCACATCGGCTGCTAGATGGAGATGATCAGCTCTACTGTAGATTACACATACGTAGTTTGCGCCAAAATATTTTTACAAGCTGACATAAAATGAGCTTTCAAGAGATAAACTGTTATGTGAATCTGATGGCTATGGTTTATGTACTTTAAGTTGTTAATGGCTGCATTACATTAATACAGTATCTTCTCTATAGGGTCTTTAATGTAAAGTTTTTGTTTCTTTGAGTTGATTCATTTTTTTCTATCCTTTGGAAACAATTTAAGAAAGCTTGATCGTAATTTTCTTTCAAGATCAAATCAATATTATTTTCATCCGTTGTCGCGGGGCTCCTAAAGGGTGCCTACTTTACCTAATTGGTAATCTAAAACTGCTTATTTTTCCTTCACCAGCCTTTGATTGAGAGCAAGAGAGAGAGAGAAAGGAAAAAAAGGGAGAAAAAAATGAAGACAATAAATTTAAGAAAAGAAGGACAAAGGAAGAATACCGAAATGAGATAGAACCCGGTAGTGTGAGATAAAAAAGACAGAAAAGTGGAGGGTGGTGAAATCAGGACAGCATGCCTTGATAAACCAGACAAACCTGGCATTCTCTGCTCCATGTCTGACTCCTATGAAAAACCTTGTGCCTCTGTGTGCATCAATAATAATACAAATAATATTGTTATTATTACTATTAGTAACGCAGAATACATGGAACTATTTTTTCCATGAATGATCATGACTTTGCCGCTCTGCTAAGTAGATTTGGCCAGAAAGGAGTGAGGGACACGCTAAAGTGACAGATGTCAAGAGGAAGGACACGGGCATGTGACCAAATTGGCTGAAACCAGTCACATGGAAGTTCAGGGTCTTGTAACAACTCTGATCATGAAGTGGTTGTTGACACTGTATCCTTTCATCCTAAAATAAGCACATAATAGCTTTCTTCTATTTCACTTTCTGTCTTTCGCACCTTCATCTTCCCAATCAGAAACCTTCCTCTATGTTATATATAAGTTACACAGTTAACAAAACTGAGTTTTATATTAATTTCAGTGTTTTGAGCCCTACCCACCTCTTTGCAGGCAGTTACAAACCATATTGTAAATAACAATGTTAACTGATAGAAGTGACACATAATGTAATCGTCAAAGTGTAAACATCTTTAAACCAATCTACAACCATAGAAAACAACTACTTCCTGTAGGACGGTGGCTCTCTGTGTAGTGTGCAAAACCAGGCACACTGTGCAGAGAGTCTGGGCAATGACATGTTGGTTTATAGAAGTAAAAACTAGACCACCTAATGCTCTAATTTTTATGGTAGCTTGGTCGAACAGTTAGGACAAGCTTAGAGAAGTGCAAAGTATATGTTGTACTCACAGGGTCAATAAAAGAAGACACAAACTCAAAGTAATAACTAAAGAGTAATTTACAGAAAATTCTTTAGATTTTTATAACATTTTTAAGACCAAGATCATCAAAATTGGGTAAGTACTTTTTAAGTCGTGATTTTTCATAGTTTCGAAAGTCTTGTTTTTGTGCATAATTAAGCACCATAGGAATCAGTTGGAGAATTTTTTTTAAAATACATATAAAATCAGGCAATGAGGTTACCAATGTCTCCTTTCGGTTTTAGGTCTAGGTCATTCAGAAGTCCTGTGAGCCAGCCAGAGGAGTTTGGGTGGTTCCCGGTTTCGGCGGGTAGAGCTGCTGGAAAGTCCTTGGAGCTGGTACAGGACCACTGCGGGGGGACCACTTGGAAAAGCAATGCACAGGTAGACTTCAAGGTAAGTCCGGTGGGCCCCATTGGAATGTAGAGGTCACAAGGGGTGGGGGACCCTTAGAGCACAGCTGATTCTCCGGTGCACGGCCCAGGGAGGCTGGATGCAGAGCAGATAGGTGAGCCAGAAGCTGTGCGCAGAGCTGCCCTTTGATGCAGGAGGCAGGTCAGTTTGAGGGTAGATTTCAGGTCAGCAGGGCCACTTTGGGGGGTGGTTCTTATGTGTTCTTAAGTCCCTTGACTGGGGCTTGCTCCCGGTACTCTTGGAGTCTGAATTGGACTTTTCTCCTTGGTGTCCGATGTTGAGTGACCAGAACCCTGGGCTATTGCACGGCTCAGCCACTGGAGGCCACAGTGCCACCAAGCTTGGCACACTTGCAGGATTTGTCCTCTGGGTCCATCAGGAAAAATGTGGTCTGGCTGCAGTGTCTGGTTCCTTGGTCAGCAGCCAGTCAGTGAACTGGACTTCACTGATCTTTTGGTCTTTTGTTACAGGGAGTGATGCCTTTACTGTGGAGGGAGATCTTTGGCAATTTTCAGAAGGGTGGAGGTCCTCTGAGGTTTTGTAGAGTCTGGCTGATATCTGTGCAGCCCCTCAGTAGTAATTGTCGAGTTCTGGGTACAGCAGGCAGGTTTTGGCACCTTTTTCCTTGTGCAGCAGTAATACAGTTCTCGAGCCTTAGGTCTTCTTTGTTGCAGGCCTCTTGTGTCCTTGGAATCTGATCTGCAGGTATAGTGGCCCCACTAAATACTGCATTTAGTGGGCATTTAGGGGAGTACCTAATAGTGACCAATGGGTCATCTACCTTAGGGTGGCTACACCCACTATGTGACCACTTCCTGTGGGTAGAGGCCACTTCCCTATCCCTGATAGGCTATTTTCCTACCATGCAAGATAGAGGAAATAGAGAGGTCACCTCGCATGCAACACCTTAGGGGTGGTGCAAGCTGTGGGTGGCCACTCTTGTTGTCCTTTGTGCATTTTCCCTGCCGTTGCTCCCATCAAAAGTGGGAGCTTGCAACAGGGGCAGCCATCTGCCCACTAGCAGCAGGGCTGGGGGTTGAGTTACAAGGGAGGTAAGCACTTTGAAGCTCATAGGCAGAGCTGTGCACATTCCTGGGAGGAGATGTAACACCTCTGCTCAGGAAGGGCTTTGTTCTCTGGACCTAGAGGGCACAGGCTCTTCTCCCAGGGTTTCAGAATCCTGTCTGGTGGTGGCAGGCTGGTTGTGACCAGCCAGCAACCATGCCGGGCAGTTGGCTTTTGGAGGGGGCACCTCTGAGGTGGCCCCTAGGTTCATTTTGCAATAAATCCAGTTTGGATTTATTATTCTGAGTTGTTTGATACCAAAAAGCCCAGGGTGCAGAGAGGCCATCATTTAGCTGTGAAACTCATACTGATCAGTGTCCAGCACATACATGTAAAATGGCTACTCTGTTCACTTACTATGCATCTATGCCCACACAAGCAGTATAGTGCACCCTGCATTAGGGCTGTAAGCCCTGCCAGAGGGGTGGCTTACCTATATTGCATGCAGGGTGTACTGGACAGGGCACACCGGTTGTGTGCAGTGTCACTTTTGCATTTTAGGATTGCACCAGGACACTCAGTCTGCAATGGCAGTGCTGGGTGCCCTCAGATGAATGGTCCCTGCGAGTGGTATAATCTGTGCTGCTGCCCTCGGGGGCCTACCCTTACTACCTTGTGCCTTGGGTACCTTAATACCATTTACTAGGTACTTATAGGGGCACCTAAAGGTGTTTCCTATTGTTCCAATGCACTGCAACAGTTTTGGGAAAGAGATCTGGCCCAGGGAACCTGGTTAGCAGGGGCCCTGGGCACTAAGAACTTTGTAACTAAATCAGATATCAGGCAAAAAGTGGGGGCTAACCATGTCAAAAGAGGCCCTTTCTCACACTTCCCTTACCTCCACTTAATGCTTCTCTGATATTTAAAGAGTGTGATATGACTTTGGCTTCCAGTGTGCTTTTCCACTGGGACCGGTATATAAAGTGAGCTTGACATACCAGAATATAGTGCATAGCACAAGGCTTGAAGGTCTACATTTCAGAAAGTGCATTAAACTTCTTTACCGCCTCCTTCCCATCAGCCCCAGAATACAGGGTCAAAGGTAAAAGGCAAGGTGTAGCCTGTTCATGATTTGGGAATGACACCCGCTGTCTCGGACTGGCAACCAATGAATGAGTACTTGATTTACTAAAACTGACTTGAAATTAAACAGATTCTACATTCTAGTTAATCTCTCTCTAATTTGAGATGGGACTGCTCACAAATCAAATCAAATCAAATCAAATCAAATCATTAACATTTATAAAGCGCGCTACTCACCCGTGCGGGTCTCAAGGCGCTAGGGGGAAGGGGTTACTGCTGCTCGAAGAGCCAGGTCTTGAGGAGTCTTCGGAATGCGGAGTGGTCCTGGGTGGTCCTGAGGATGGTGGGGAGGGTATTCCATGTCTTGGCCGCCAGGTAGGAGAAGGACCTCCCACCCACCGTGGAGCGGCGGATGCGAGGGACGGCGGCGAGAGCGAGGCTGGTGGAGCGGAGAAGACGGGTGGGAGCGTAGAAGCTGAGGCGACGGTTGAGGTATTCTGGTCCCTTGTTGTGGAGGGCTTTGTGTGCGTGGGTGAGGAGACGGAAGGTGATCCTTTTGCTGACGGGAAGCCAGTGCAGGTGTCTCAGGTGGGCGGAGATGTGGCTGTTGCGGGGTATGTCGAGGATGAGGCGGGCGGAGGCGTTTTGAATTCGTTGCAGACGTTTCTGGAGTTTTGCGGTGGTCCCAGCGTAAAGGGTGTTGCCGTAGTCCAGGCGGCTCGTGACGAGGGTGTGGGTCACGGTCTTTCTGGTGTCGGCGGGGATCCAACGGAAGATCTTCCGGAGCATGTGGAGGGTGAGGAAGAAGGAGGAGGATATGGCGTTGACTTGTTTGGTCATGGTGAGACTAGTTTAAATCACGACCTAGGAAGACCCTGAACTAAGTTAATTATTTGATTTTATCCCCTAAAACATATTCAAATTCTCATACTGTCTCCCTCAGACTAATCCCTGAAAGTGATTCCTACAGTTTAAGACTGAAATTCAGGTTTTTATGTAATGGAAGAGAATTAGGCCAAGCCTCAATTGATGGATATTGTCTAGTAAAGACTGAGTTGGGGCTCTTGACTTTGCAGGTTTTATATTTATTCCTATGCTCAGTATGTTGTTCCATCCCAATGACTAGCAGTTCTAATCTTTACTTGGCCAGAAACTGTGTGATATTGGCCAAATCTCTTTAGCTCTCTGTGTGTGATGTAAATAAAAGATCAGACTGTCTCAATTACATATTCCAAACCATATCACGCTTCAAATTCTACTTTCTGTAATTTTGTTTTAACCAAAGCTCGTAAATACACACGTACTTTACTTTCTGACAAAAACCGACCCTCGAGCCCTACTTCCAAAAATCATTATTAATGCACTCGTCAGCACCTCGGAGCAACTTTTTGTGCCGTTTATAATTTCTAAGATGAAAACATTATTTTTGGATCGTTTCCCTGACACTGATTTGAAAAGATTCTTCATCTCACGGACTGTTTGAGAATTTGAATAAGTTACAAAGGACCCCATTCCAAACGGTAAACTCAGTCGTAAATGCAGGTTTATGACTGAATTTACCATTTTCACGCCTGCCAAGAATTGCATAAATATATTCACTACTGTAGTCATGGCAGAGAGATCTGCATTAATAAATCCCACTCCCGAGGTGAGAAATGGGAGTTCCGAGAACATGGTTTGCCTTGAGAGTTTGTGAAAGGCGCAAACATGTGCATTATTGGGCATTGACGAACTAAGCTTTGACCCCTTTTCACTGGTAATGGTGGGACATTTACCTATCGCCCCTTCCAGGATGGAAAGGGGAATGGATCCACCATACTTTGGTAGGGGTGCGGGAGGAAAGCTTGCTCAATAGAGCAAAATATTTTCCCTGAAGGCAAAAAAGGACATTTTCGCACATGGGGAATAGTCCTTTGTGCAAGTCTCCGCTATGGGGAACACAGTGAGGATAGAACATTCCCAAAAGCATGCTCGAAAACATGCGCTTGGAGCAGCCTTTTAAGAATACTTGGTGAACAGAAAATACATGTAAAAGTATGTTGAGGTGGAGGAGTAGGTCTGATGGCACCAAGCAAGCAAAGCTAGTGAGCCTCCATAGAAGACTGCATTGCCTCTTCCATCCAAGCATCTATCCTTTCATCTTACCATCCACACCAGTGGTTCCCAACCCGTGGACCGGGGACCCCTGGGGGTCCGCAAAGCCTTCTCAGGGGGTCCGTGAGAGCCTAGAAAGTTAAAACATATTAACAAATATTGAAAAATTAGGTCCCCAGCTTCCAGTAATGACTCAGGCGGGGGTCCCCGAATTCCAATGATGATTCAGTGGGGGTCCCTGAGTTCCATTAATGTTAAAGTGGGGGTCCATATAAATCAAAAGGTTGGGAATCACTGATCCACACACTTATGTCCAGCAATTCATCTTTACATTCTGTCATCCATTGATTCTGTCATCCATCATCCAATCGTTCATCAGTTTAACCATCCTTCTGTTAAGCCACCCGTCTTCTATGCATGCATCCTTCAGTTGATCCTTCTGTCCATCCATTTATCCATTCATCCTCTCAGATTGTCTTTTACTTTGCCATCCACCTATGCTCTCAGATTTCCAATTATTATGCCAGCCATCCATCCTTCCTCTCAGACTTCCATTCATTCTACCATCCTTTCCAACACCCTCTCAAGTTTCCATTTAATCGTCTATCCATTCACCCACTGAGCCATCCGACCTTTCAGATTTTCATTTGCTATGGCATCCTCTCAGATTTCCATTTAATCTGCCATCCTTTCATACATCCACCCATCCTCTTAAATTTCCATTTACTCTACCATCCTTTCTCCCCATCCACCCTTCTTCTCAGATTTCCATTTACTCTACCATCCTTTCGTCCACTCATCTACCCATCCTCTCACCCACTCATGCACCCATTCTTTTACCCATCCACCCATCCTTTCACATATTCATCCATCCATTCTTTCACCCATCTATCCTTTCACCGAGCCAGTCATCTTTTTACCAAATCACCCATGCATCCATCCTTTCACCTAGATATCCTCTCACACACCCCTTCATCCTTTCACCCACTGACCCTTTGACACCCATCCTTTCACCCACTCATCCATCTTTTCACCCCATCCTTTAATCTACTCATCCACCCATCCTTGAACCCACCTGTCCATTCATCCATTTCTTCATCCTTTTATCCACTCATTCATCCATCCTTTCATCCACCCATCCATTCACCCACTCATCCATCCATCCTTTCACCCACTCATCCTTTTACCCACCAACCCTTTATTCACCCATACTTTCACCCACTCATCCATTCTTCCTTTCGTCCCATCCTTTCACCCACTCATCCATTCATCCACCCATCCTTTCACCTACTCATCCATTTATCATTTCATCCACCCATCCTTTCACCTACTCATCAATCCATCCTTTAATACACACATCCTTTCACCCACTCTTCCATCCATCCTTTCACCTACTCATGCATCAACATCCATTTTTCTTTCCCTTTTCTGTCAATACATCCTCCTTTCTTCATGCTAGTGTTAATTATATGTGCTTTTATCTGCCAAGTTACAGATAAAAGAGGCTTGTAAGACCTCTGCCCCTGCTGTAACTGCTAAAGTGGGAGGTTCACATACCCCCGACCCTATGAAAGTTTATTTGGAAATTATCAAATATATCAGGAGGCACAGCATGAAATAGTCCTGATTCTCAATATGGTTGCCTGGAATATATCTTAAACAATTTGCTAAGACCAGAGGCTACCATAATGCAGTTGGTCCTTTATTGCCACTTGCTAGACCTGACATGCTGCGGTAGTGGCTCCCCAAACTTTTTTTTTCCCTAGGAGGTTTTGCGGATTCTCAGAAAGTGTCCTACAGGCCCTGAGCACTTTTCCAATGTAAAGTGTGAAAGTGCACACAACCTTCATATATCCACTAGGAAGTGGCAATAGCCAATATGTGCACACTTGCATAATGGCATTTTCCTATATACTGAGCCCGGTACAACTTGCCAGGGTGTGCACACTTGCTCACTGGTGTTTTTATACATACTGGGCCTGTCACAGCAGGCCTGTATGGGAGCCGTTGCACCTTTTTTGGTGATCCTAAATGTGTGTCCAGCCTGCCCCTGAAGGCCTGTGTGAGAGCCAGGACACGTGTCCAGGGAGTGCAGAATACCCATGTGCGTTCTCACTGCCCATGATAGCTGCTCTGCCCATATGTTAACAGGGGAGTAAGTTTATAATTATTCCTGGCTGCAATAGTGGATTGCAGTGGAGCAGCTTCATGAAGTTCACTATCATTGGATTCACAATGACAAACCCCTTGTCAAGTTAAAGATGGTTTTGTCACTAATACTCTAAAAATGCCACTTCTAGAAAGTGGGCATTTCTATGTTCTAAAAACTCTTTTTGTGTGTTTTTTAATTCAACTTCATTCCATAGGCAGCGGGGTGAAAAGCACATCTGTGTATTTCCCAGCAACAGCTATAAAACTTCAGCAACTGGAACGACATACCTGTGCCAATTGAGGGCCTGGCTGGATAGACTGGAGTGAGAAGGTATGACACTTGGCCTCTTGGAGCCTGATCATGGCACCACTAAAAATAAAGATCTGTATTCCCCATGGCAGACAGGACTGAAATTTATGGGAGACAAATCTGGTTCAAAGGGGACCGCTTTGAACCATGCCCAACTTCAAAGGTACACTTGAGTATAACTACAAGTACCACACTTTAGCAACTTACAGATACCCTAGCAGGGACGTGAGACCGGTACCACTGGAGTGCGTGGTGCACAATGCCAGAGGACTCTGTAGTACACAGGAGTTCTTGGAAGGGATCTGTGCACCCTTTCTTCATCACGGCTGGAATGGGTATACTGCCTGCTACTGTGTGCCACTCTGAAAAGTGCTCTCCAAGGGCTTGTTGCCTTGCCCCTTGTTCTGTTGGAGGTCTCATGGACATCAAAGACCTCCTATGAGGATCTGGAGAGCAGTGGCCTCGTCTGCTTAACTCCACCTGGCAGCAGCGGTGTGAGCGTAGAATAAGTATTGTGCCTGGGGGCAAGAATTGGCTGTTGTGGCGCCTTCAAAGTACTACCCGCACTTATGGAGTGTGACCCTTTATCGTGGGGCCCCTGCACACATCAACGTCTTGTTTGTTGTGAGCGAGTTCAGGTCCCCATGTGGCCCGCATTTGTCAAGTGCGTTGCATTTCTCTTGTGCGACACCCGACTGCATGCTGATTGTGTGCGGTGCCCGATTCATAGGTTGCAACCCTCGAAGGTGGGGGTGCATCCAGAGTAGTGCCACATTCTACATCATATGGCACCGCTGAAATTGCATTTTGTTTGAGTATTTTGTGTATGACCGGATTGTCTGGTGCGACTCAAGTCATTGTGCACCAGACGTTGCAACTCATCCCAGGGAGGGAATTTGAGTTCTTTGTGTGTGACCGGATTGTCTTGGGTGACTGAAGTCATCGCGCACCAGACAATGTGCTTCATTCCAGGGAAGTACGGAATTGGAGTTTCTCATGTGTGTCTGGATTGTCTGGTGTGACTCAAGTCATCATGCACCAGGTGTTGTGCCTCAATCCAGGGAGGTACAGCAACAGAGTACTTCATGTGATTGCCCGGAATTGCCCTTGTGATCGCTCACCGAACTAGTGCCTCATTCCGAGGAGGTACTGCATAGGAAACCTTTTTGTGTATAATCGAACTGTCCCCAGACGTTGTGCTTCATTCCAGGGAGGTATGACATTGAGCACTTTATGTGTGGGATTGGAATCATCTGATACGATTCAAGTCATCGCGCTCCAGACGTTGCGCCTCCTTTCCCGGAGGTACAGACCTGGTAACTCTTTGTGTACAAGCGACACAAATCATCACACCACAGGCGTGTGCCTCCTTCCTGGGAGGTGTGGATTTGGTAACTATTTGGATATTGAAGTGCCTGGCTGGGTGCCACTGTGACTTGGGCATGGCCCTGCGACCCTCCCCCATTCTTTGCAGACCTCTGAGTGAACCTTCTGATTGGTGTCCAAACCACCATATGTTAACTGTTGCCTTATCAGCTGTTATCTCTGTCTTCTCCCTACTTTGCCCCTGGGATCCTGAGAAGTGTCACTTCTGACGCAAGTAGCCTAGTATCTGGGGAACGGTTGTTTCATCTCCAGCTCATAGGGGGGAGGGATAGCAGGAACTGGTTGGCTGGTGAAGGGCGGTTTGTGGCCCCGGGTGTCTACGAATACAGTGAAATTAATTGGCCAGATATGTGTGCTTAGCATTCGAGTGCTTGGAATGTGTGGGAGTGTGTGTACAAGCTGCTTGATATCCGTGGCACCACATAGCTGTGTGGAGTGAATGTAAGGGAGTAAGTGCGGGTGACTGAACAGTGGTGTTGCTGTACATTGCATTTTTTACCAGAGGCCTCTAACAGTTGTAATTGAGTTTTAATTGTGCGTCCCAGGCAGCGGAGGTATTTAAAAGTGTTGCAAGTCTTAGAATGTACATATTGCTGGTAACGCTAGGAAACAGTGTGTTATTAAATTGGGGTAATCTGTAGGGTGGGTCTCATTCTGACAACGTTTGGCACCAATGAGGATGCTGGGAGAGAAAGTATTATTTTTCTCACGGGTACATACTGTTTATGGTGCTTAACACATTGGGGCCTAGTACTGCGAGTAATAATTCTAAATGTGATTTATGCCCAAACTTACATGATGGTGATGCAGTGTTAATAATGTGTAGACGCGTGTGCAGTCTCTATTGTGACACTCACTGTAATTGTGTGGAAGTGCTGTGCCACTGCTTTGCACATTGCCCCTGTGAAAGTCATAACAAACATTAACAACTTCAAAGCATTAAAAAAACTTTAGGGGCTGCAAATCAAGGAGACCATTGTCCTGTCAATAAAGAACACAATTAATGACAGGACGCAAATGCAATGCATTTAAGCTTTCATTTGCAAAGATCAAGCAGTGGTTCCCTAAAACTATGTACATTCATTTCCAATGGAGACATTGTAAGTATAGTGATAGCCAATGAATTAATATAAACAGCTGTTATTCCACCATTGGCATGTGTATTATATCTGATATGACAACATACTAATACTTAGGTTTTTACTAGGTTCACACACACACACAAATTCGGGATCGGTAGAGAGCAAGTTTCAATTGTTTATAAGGGTTTAATCAAAAGCACTGCCAACTTTGAAGTTGTATGTTGATAAGATCTGTAATAGAGGTGCTGTATAAACCTTCCACCAGGAATGTCTTTTTGCTAAATCAATTGCAATTTTCATTATCTAATCAAAGAAATCATCGCTGTGCTCACACAGATGAGAAAGAAACATGCAATTAGATAAGCTTTCACACACAAAATGAATACACCTAGCTAATTTTAATAATCAAAGAAAGGCACATATTTCACAACAAACAATACAACCATCGTTTCAAAGCTAAATAACAATTAAGTTAATTACAAATAATAAAGAAAATAAAGACAATTAAAAGGATAAAGAGAGAAACTAATTAGGAGATCAGGGGATGACATTTAAAACACCTTAGTTGCTTTCAAGCTTATACCTGCTTTATGAAGTATATGTCATTTTACTATTTCTAATTACAAGGGAACTTTGAGTTTTCATTACACCTAAAGTGATTTCTAAAATACAGGATATTTCATTAGACTGTTTATGTTTAAATAATATCCAGCACACATTACTGGTAACTATATCTTTGAGGTGTTTTGGTAACAAAAATACTAAGGCAGATTTGTGAAATCTTTGTTTTGTATAAATAAAATATCTTTTAGTGTGTTGGAATTGGCCTCTCTGCAGGGTTACCCCCAAATGTTTACCTTCCTCCTATTCTTTTTCTGACCTCATTTTTGCTGGATTAAGGACTCTGTACACTTTATCACTGCTAATCAGTGCTAAAGTGCATGTGCTCTCTCCCTATAAACTTGGTAACATTGGTTCATTCCCAATTGGCATATTTGATTTACTAATCCCTGGTAAAGTGCACTGTAGTAAACTGAATGCTACTAATGGGCCTCCAGCACTGGTTGTGCCACCCACATAAGTAGCCCCTTAGCCATGTTTCAGGCCTGTCATTGCAAGGCCTGTGTATGCAGTTTCACTGCCACACTTCGACATGGCATTGGTGAGGCTGAATTTTTTATTACTATTTTAGAAATGCCACTTTTTAGAAAGTGAGCATTTCTCTGCACTTAAAATCCATCTGTGCCTTACAGCCTGTCTCCAATCCACACCGGGGCTGGGCTGGTTGACAGTTCCCTTGTGCATTTCACCCAGACAACCACAAACACAGGATACTCAGTCACACCTGCACTCATCTGCATATTGAATGGGTCTTCCTGGGCTGGGAGGTTGGAGGGCCTGACACTTAAATTTCAAAGGCTAGTGGCCTGCTCTCACACAATGGACTGCCAAACACCCTACTGGGATCCTGGCAGACAGACCTGTACTGAAAGGGGACCCTGTGCACTTCAAAACCACTCTTTGAAGTCTCCCCCACTTCAAAGGCATTTTGGGGTATATAAACTGTGTCCCTGGTCCCACCAAATCAGACACTTCTGGACATGAACGTGCAACCTGTCAAGAGGAACTGCCTGGCTGCTCAAAGGATTCACCTGGACTGCTTTACTGTGAAGGATTGCAGCCCTACTGTTGCCCTGCTGCCCTCTGACTTTGCTGAGAAATGCTCTCCAAGAGGTTGCCTCCTGTTTTCTGAAGTCACAGGGCCAAAAAGAATTAGGGGGTCATTCTGACCCCGGCGGCCAGCGGTCACCGCCCGCCTGGCGGGAACCGCCATTTGGCCGCTCCGCGTTCAAAAGACCGCTGCAGCCATTCCAACCTTCCCGCTGGGCCGGCGGGCGCTAACATTGTTAGCGCCCGCCGGCCCAGCGGGAAGGGGGCCTGCAACACTGAAGCCGGCTCCGAATGGAGACAGAGAAAAGTGAAAAGCAGGCTGGGGCCCTGTTAGGGGGCCCCTGCACTGCCCATGCCAGGCCCCTAGGGGGCCCCTAGACACCCATTACCGCCAGCCTCTTCCTGGCGGTGTAAACCGCCAGAAACAGGCTGGCGGTAAGGGGGTCAGAATCCCCATGGCGGTGCTGCTTGCAGCGCCGCCATGGTGGATTCGCCCAGCCGGGGGAAATCCGGCGGGAAACCGCCGGACCCGGTTTTCTGACCGCGGCTTTACCGCCGCGGTCAGAATGGGCAGGGAAGCATCGCCAGCCTGTTGGCGGTGCTTCCGTCATTTTAGCCCTGGCGGTCTCGGACCGCCAGGGTTAGAATGACCCCCTTAATCTCTTCAAGGAACTACTTGTGTGCCAAAATGCGATGCACAGCCTGCCAAAAAAGACGCACAGCCTGCCTTGCAATGAGAAAATATCTGCACCAGAACGAGGCAGCTCAACTTCCGAGGGAAGAATTGACGCAGTGCCTGCCTTGAGGTCGGAAATTCGACTCACAGCCCTACCGGATCAGGATCACCTTACAGCTGAACCAGAACGAAACAGCCCGACTTCAGAGTGAAGAATCAGCGCAGCGCCTGCCATGCGAAAGAAAATTCGACGCATTGCCATACTGGATCGATGCAACACCTATGACTTCATCCCGTACGCCCAGGATTTCCATGCATCGTCCCTGGGTGTCAAAAAGATCCCCGCATCACAGTGAGGAACCAAGACTGTGCGCCAGAAATCGTAGCAAAGCCCTTGCAGCGTGGAAAGAAACGATGCATCGTCTGTGCTGCATCGGAAAATCCGACGCACACCCTATTTTCCACGCATCTCCTCCTCCGTGGTCTCCGTGTGTATTAGTTTTGGTGCAACGCAGGTACTTTGTGCAAACAAGAGATAACTGTTGATTTCTAAGATTTAAAACTCTTTTAAATCCTGCAAAAGTGATATCTCAACTTGTGTTTATTGAATCTTTATTGTTTTGACCTTAATGTAACTAGATAAATATCCTATATTTTTGTAAACCTGTCTGTTGTATTTTTGTGGTGTTTTCACTGTGCTACTGTATGGTTTATTGCACAAATACTTTACACATTGCCTTCTAGGTTAAGCCTGACTGCTTAGTGCCAAGCTTCCAGAAGGTGGGCACAAGATAATTTGGATTGTGTGTGGCTTACCCTGACTAGGATTGTGGTCTCTATTTGGAAAAAGGTGAATACCTCTGCCAACTAGAGACCCCATTTCGAACATAGTGTCTATGTGGTTTACTCATTTTATAAAGCACTACATGGCCCCAAACTACCAAAGTGATTTAAAACAGAAATAATTGTATAGAATGAAATGGCCCCAGGATTATGAGAAGAAGGAACATGATAGAAAATAGCAAAGTTGCAAATCAGTGTAAAAGCACATTTTTAATTCTTAAGTACAGTTGACAACTGGAGGAAGCAGCGAGAACAGGAGAAAGAAGATTGTAGAAACAACAATGTGTCTTAGTCACCTGACAGATAGTAGATGAGGAGCAAAATAATTCTCAGAGGGGAAAGACTTCAAATTTGCCACCTCAGTAGCTGAAAAACCTAGGGCAGGAGATAGGGATTTGTTGTAGAGGAGACAGAGAGCCAACACCTGTCTTTGCTGTGAACAAGGCAACTAAAGAGGGAGAGATTGTGCTTCCTTTCCCCTCAAGCTAAGTATCTGGTTTTTAAACTGAAATAGTTTGTTATGACTAACTTGGAAAGTCTACTTGAACAACTATTTTTGTAAAAAATATTATTAAATATGGGTCTTAATAAACATATTTATTATAATTTGCAGGAGGACCAAATGATGCTTTCCAATTATGTTGGTGCTCTCCTGACAGCAAGAGGGCATTTTACGTTTCTTCCACTTGACCAGTCCAAAGGGTATAGTTTTATAATCTGGCTGAAGATGTGGGACTGTTCATTTGAGAAAGCAGGTTTGTCCCAGATTGAACCACTTATGCTATTAAAAACTTACTAATACCCTAAAATGTCTTTTGGAGGTTTGTAGATATTTAGGCTGCATGACGACTAAGGTGCACACCTCGCACAAAAACGTGTTATTTCTAAATTTAAGTTACAATTTGAAAAAAAAACTTGAAAGATAAAATGGAAGACAATATGATGGGATGTAAATAGTTTGAATATTGAAGGTGCTGGGTTACAAGGTAAAGAATGTGTGCCATTTCTACTTTGACAACTTTAATACAACTGCATTACCTCAATACATGTGAATGAGCACTGAAATGGTATAGTCCTAATCCTTTATGTATAACAACCACAAAGGTACTTGCTACGACTAAAGGTAAGCCCCTTAAAAAGATAAGCATTTCCAAGTCTTGTTTTAAATCATTTTATTTGAAACACATAATAAAGCAAGTCTTAAATGATCCCTCCTCACTGAGAGATCATTGGCAGTAGTGCAGGTGTACTTTGCTGCCCCCAGTAGGAATTCAGACTTTTTGTAGTGTTGCCACTCCTAAAAGGCATTAGCATCCTTCGCAGAGAATAGATAAGGTGCAGTTGGAACATTATTTGTTTGGCACAGGCTGTGAGCACTGGAGGGGTTACAAATTATTAATTAATTGAGAAACAAGACAAAAAGAGGAGGAAGTTGAGGCATGAGCAATACATATTATTTCAGTTGTGGAAATGTGGATGCCTGTGTCGCACATAGGGTGACAATTTGGCCACACAGCAGCTTAGTGCATCATTCCCCTGCCAGGCTGTACACCCTTTCATCCACTTTCTCCCTTTCATGGGATGGTCGGAGCTTCTGGGGATGGGGGAAGTGATTACATCTGGAGAGGAAGATCAAACCCCTTCCTGTGAAGACAATTCTTGGGTGGGTTTCCCCTTTGTATGCAATACAGCTTCAGGGGTTGTTCCCTTTGGGCAATTCATATTTTACATCCCTGGGCCATTCAGAGAATGAGAATAAAACTAACTGTGGCTGGTAACACCAGGTAGCAGTTTAAAGAGGCGTCAAATTCACACTCCCTCCCCATTTCAGCAGAATGTATGTGGGGACACGGGTTCAAGGGTAATTGGAGAGCATACCAAGCTGAATACAGCTGCAAAAAAAGTGAATAGCTGGGCTTAGACAATCATAAAAATCAAGGGTATTGGCTGCTGAAAGGTGATTCAGTAATGAGATGCAGAGCAAATGTAGCAAGAAATAAATGCAGGTCATATAATGATAACGGCAATGGTGGGGGGCATCAACACTGGCAGTTGCAACCCGTGAGGCTTGGTGGACTTACAGGGCAATCCAAAGGACTTTGGTGCAACAAGCAAACACGAGAAAGAGCCCCTAGGGGCTTCATGCCAATACCCTGGGGGTTATTATATTAGGATCCCTGGATGGAAGTGATTGTGCCCTGTTATTACCATAGGCAGTTGTAAGCCTTAGAAACTAGAGCCTGGTGATGCTCCACCTCTGCGTGGGATCTTTTCTTGGACTATGGGGTCCAGATGTGGGGTGAACATCTAAAGGTTAAGCACCAGATGTGTATTCTGGTCCTCATTGGCATATCAGGCAGGCAGCCAGCTTGGGTAATAACACTGGATGCACTTGGATGACCCCTAAGTTAATGAATTACCTTATCAAATAAACCTGCAACACAATTTTCTCTAAACAAAACTAGTTTGGTCTCAGTCATTAACTTGTAGAATTTTCCTTGGCATGCAATTATTCAGTGTGTGTGTGTCTGGCTATGGAATATCTGCTATGCATACTGAGCAGTATCCTGAAGGAAAGCCGTTTGATTTGCTTGTTCGTAAAGAAGGCAGCAACACTTATAAGTTGCTTGAGGAACCTGTGAATTATTGAGTCAGTTTTAGAGAAGATTTCAACTTCGGAGTCTGTAGCGTCTACTTCTGAGGCCTCTCTGTCTACTACAGAGTCTAAGCAGATTTGACGGGTAAAATGGATTTCCCCACATGCCTTGAAGGAATGGCAATATTTTTTAAATGGAACTCTGACCTCAATACGAAAGCTGTATAAATCACTTTGGGGATTTGGTCGAATTTACTCCTGGCAGTGACGAGGCTGGCTGAGGTGTGAAATGCAGCCTTCATTGGGGCAAGAACAGACTGGCGAAAGCCAGTTAAAATGCAATTACTGAAGATTATTGTGGCTATGATTAGTGTATGGCATGCTTTCTTTTTATTGAACAGTGCTTGAAGATGCTTGGTTTCCTTAAATTAGTACAGGAACAAGTTCAAAGATTAGGCCAGTTTGCTGGCATAAGAGATTAGGGGTAATTTGTACATGGCAGTTACCACAAAATACTGGTTACAATGTGCGACCATTATATTATTTTGCAATTTGACCTAGGTACTAATAGGTCCGGTTCACTAATTTCTAATGGGTCACAATTCAGCCCAGCTCATGAGTAATAATGTGGTGGGTCGCAAATAGCGACCTGCAGGAGATGATGACAGGCTGAGGTTCAGAAGACCACAATGTGTGTTAAATACTTTTTTTGTGAATGCAACACGCTCGCTTTAAAGGAAAACAGAATACGAATTAAAAAAAATAATGCTACATTTCTAAAAAAAAAAAAAAAATGGTATTCTCAAAGGCGAAGGGGTCCCTTGGTGAATACCTTCCCACTACCTTTCAGTAGTTGGTAAAAGATGACCCATTTGCGACCGGAATACGTCTACATGGTCCACTGCAAATTGGTATTTGGAAGGGATGCCCTATACAAGCCTCTTCCAAATAACAATTCCGACTTTGGTCGCAAACCCTAATTGCAGTTTGGTAATGTGTTACGGAATCGTAATTTGTGCTTTGTATATGCCAAAGGGCCATTCTGCAGTCATAAATGGCCCAACTCTGCGAATCGGACCGTTTACTGCCAAAAAAAGTTTTCATACTTTTGGCTTTTAGTTCACAATATTGCACTCTATGAGTCCCATGACTAACAAATTATTTCCATTACTTTTCAATGGAGATTCCAAGGAGGTTATGCCCTAAAAATAGATATAAACACAATGCCAGGGAAAACACTTACTCTGTTTTCACATGTTTACATTCTTTTAAACAGAAATAATAAAGGGTTCTTATCCTGAGAGTGCACGCTGTTTAACACCCCAAGAACAAAGAGGTGTGCTGCAGACTACTGTCAGGTGAATATTTGAAACACAGGGTTTACAAGTGAGCCATTGTTCTTTTCCTAAATAGTATTAACTGGGGAAAACTCAATGATTGGCTGGCAAGTTATTTCTGAGACCACTACCTAAAGTTTCTACTCCTTAGCTTGAACAAGCACTCGGTAAACTGCCTGGAATTTATTTTGAAACTTTATTTGTATTGAGAGATGATGTAATTCTTCCACCACCCAGTATTTCTTGGTAATACCATTAAAGACATCACCATATTTATTGCAGATCAATGACATCTGAACGCCATGAAGAAAACAGGAGTTCTGTGTTCAGCTGCCAAGGCCACCATCACATGTTGAACTACCTCGAGGCAGCAGTCTGGGCCGTGGAAAGGCTAAGGCCCATGAGCTTGCCCCATCTCCTGTGTCAGTAAGGCATAGACTGGATACGTTCTTTAACATTGGCTGTATGCAGGAATGGCCTGACGTTTTCAGAATTCTTTGAAGAAAATGGCTACATTTTTCAACGTGCAAATTTAAAAATAATTTACAACATATCCAGATTACGTTCTAATATCCTGACTGCATTTGTATAAAATGATATAGGTCACCAAATCATACAGGATAAGGAAGCCACCTGTGTTTACTTTATATATTAAAAAAGGTGCCAGGACCCTCATCAGAAAGCCACTGCTGCTTGTATTGCCCATTGCCCCTGCCAGCATTGGCAATTACAGTACCAACACAACTACTAGACATCACAAGCCTACACGCGTGACAGTTCCGGATATTCCAGGCCTCCTCAGCTATAAGAGTGGATTGGGCGACAGATATCAGTAATGCTACATACACGCTCTACTAATAAACAACTGTTGGTGTGCTTTTCTCTAAATTAAGCAAACAGTGCCACCGTGTGGCAGAATTCCATAAGTGCCTTGTTAACAATTACCTGCGGCCCGCGCTTCAGAAACCACCGATTCAAATTAAGCTCTGGCTGCCACAGTCATCTCCCACATACTGCATCCTGCAAAAATCAGCTGTGTCTGTTGTCTGTTGTCTGCTCAACTCAGCCATATTTCTACATCCAGTCATCGCAGCAGAAGTACAGCTACCTGATTAGATCACATCCCACACAGCACAGGCCACGGCGTACAGCTGTTTGTTCTGCTGCGAGTGACTCAAATGATCACAATGAGCATTCAACAAGTTTTCTGAAATACGGACAGACACAAAGAATAACAGGAGAAAGAAGATACCAAAGGGGAGAGAGAACGCTTCATAATTCATGAGGCACCAAGTGAGCAAGACTGTTCTCAGAAAGAAAAGACTGCAGCCAGGATTCTGAAAGACATTGTCATTCTTTATGTTAAACACCTTGAGTTATATGTCGGCAGCTTATCATATTTTCAGCCGTGACAATCACGTATAAAGTATTAACTTCAAAGGTAGGTGAGAGTGTTTCATCGGTCAGCTCACTGGACTTGTCAAAAATCTATTCTTTTGAGGGCCTGCTAAATATTCACTTCGCGAATAACCCATTTCTGGAAAGGATCAAATGAGCAAATCAATACTATCTCCACCTCACTGAAAGCAATCTAGGTCTGAGTATGCCCAAAAAGAAGCATCCACAACAAAACATGCGACTCACCACCACACCAATACAGTGTTGGCAAACTACCCCAATAAATTGACATGAAATGAAAACAGCTATGGCATTATAACTGCAAATCAGCATTAAAACGCATAAAAGTGCAACAAAAAAGGCTAAAAAAAACTTTAACTGCTCTACAGTTATTTAACCCTTAAATAGTATATGACAAATCTTCAAAAGTTCAGAGAAATCTTCTCTGAGATAAGCCAAGGCTTTATTTACAAAATCCAGGCCAATATATAAAGATAAGGAGAAAACCGATTGCCCTGTTCCCGCCAGACCGCAGGCAATACCAAGACCGTAGAGGTAACCCCACAGACATCGGCGTCGATTCAACAAAATGCCAGGGGTAGCGGATGTGACATCATACACGCTTGACCTTACTGATGTCAAAGGAAGTGATGTCACATGACCTTAACTCTCATGACATTACAATAATTGCACTCTCTTACCCTAACTCACTTGTTTTTACTCTCTTGCTCACTCTTACTCTGACCCACCTATACATTCACACTCACATTCACAAACTATCTCACATACTAACATACATGCTCACATATACACACACTCTCATCCGAACTCTCTCTCACCCATGTGCACGCATATAAGATATACTGAAAAGTATTTTAATTCACTTACCTAAGGTGCCAGGGTAGGTTCCATTCCCGATCCAGCTGTTTCACTTTCTTATTACATTAATAGTGAATGATAGATTATGAATCACTATTAATGTAACAAAAATGAGCAGAAAAGGAGGCTGGAGCCAGATGCCGGTAATGCGAGCTACCCCTGTCTTCTTGGCACTATTTTTGCCACCTCTGAGACCAGGTTCGTACAGGCAGTGCACGGGTCCCAAAGGGTAAGCCAGGGGTCGCAGCTGTGAACCCTGGTGACCCCTAAATGACGTCCAGGCCCACAGACCGCCTATTTGTGGCTATTCCCCTTTCCTTGCTTGTTTCTTCCCTCAGGGGCCTCATAGCTGCAATGCCAGTTTTTTGTTTTTTTTTACCTGAAAGGTTTGGGAATTTCCGACTCGCCATTGCTCTCATTGATGGACTGCGTCCTGACCATATTGGTTTAAGGTATGGCAGCACCACACCTTTCCGATAGCGCCTCCCCCCAGCGGCCCTTCGACGATCCTCATCTGTGACACATGTTACGCTTATTCTTCATATCTCTCCTACCCTTTCTGACTTCAGTATAGCGCTTCTTGGGCTTACCCAGCTCATGCTCGTCACCGCTATCCCCTACTGCTATTTTAATGCTTTCATATTGCGTGTATCTATCATTACTGTATAATATGTAACCCTGATTTTCTGGCTATATCTAATATATAACTCTCTTTTTTTTATCAAACATAACTGTAGGTAAAAACACTTTTGTCACTGTTTAATTACCTGATATGTGCCTTCTGTGAACATAATTTTTGGATATTGTGATGGCCTATATGTGCATCTGGGCCAGTATAGGTCTTTCTGCTTGTACCAATCTGGATCACTATTTGGGCATTGACGGGGATTTGATTTATGGCTTTTCCATGCCCGGAAAGGGGCTTTGTCTCATGTTTTCCCTTTTTTTTTTTAAAGATCTAATATGTTTCGCTGAATGCTTTTTCTCTCCTCCCCTTTTTCTCTTACCATCATTCTCTCTTTCTCCTTTCCTTACCTTACCTTTTCCTGGTTGTTACGGGACAACTCCTTATCTATTTTGTTTTATGTATTCTCAACTATGTAATATATTTTTGTACTCACTTGGGTGATTTGTGTTTATATGCATTTATGATTTACAACGTAATGTATTGCCAGACTTGAAAAGGCCCCAGGCTTCCATGCAAGGAGTGGGGGGTGGGGGGGAGGAGGGACATGTGTTGGCTGATCATCTTTGGGGATCCATATCTGTTTAATTCAGAGGATTCCCCTGTACTGAAATACATACAACACAAATTTGTGCACCATTTCGAGACTTTGTTACAATTTTCACAGTGATCTAGATTACTCTATGATTTATCCACTATGTAAATCAGTTTTGTCCTAACAGCCTCAAGTATACCGTGTGTGAATGGGTTGGGGGTACCCCATTCTGAAGGACCAGCTGATCACCTGACCTTACGCTATTGCGCAACTGTGGCAACGCCAGGGATCTTAATCCTGCTCTCCTGTGACAATCTCCGAAGAGGCTAGTCACAAAGCCAATGGTTGGCAAGGGCAGACCCAAAACCCACTCATGGTATATTGTAAGCAAAAGGCCTTTTTTGACAACTGTGTTGTCAATCCACACCTAAAAAAAAAACATAATTTATGAAAACCAAAAATATCACAGATGGTCCAAATAATCAGCTTTTTGAGACAGAATAAACCACCATAGCTCTTTGCTGAAATGAAGAAAATCAGTGCCCACGTGTGCAGTTGAAGCATTATTCCATTAGTCATGAAGGTCACCTTCATGTAATAAGTCTGCAAGAACCGGTTATCCAGCTTTCGGAATGTATTGGGAGTCAGACAGTATTCACAGACATATAATTGTGTTTCTAAACATGTTAAGCCAAGGAGTAATAGTTTTAATAGGTAAGGGAAGATATCGCTGCTAGAACACTACGTTCTGTGAGCTGCAAACACCCTTTTACGCAATCGTAGCAGATAGACTAAAGAACTGAAAACCCTAGGTTGAGCAGCTTTTAGAACTTAGCTGGCTCAAAACGCTTTGCTGATAGGGTGAGTGGGTCTAGCAGGGAGCCACTGTGTCAACCACTAACTCACATAGTTTAATTTTTTTTTTTAACTAGCATGAATTTTCAACAATTAAGTCTACACGCATTTAGCTTTACTTCCATACAGGGTTACCTTGGTTTCAGCAATTCCCAGTAATTCTATAGAATGTGCATGTCAAATTATGACGTAATATTCTTACATCACGTTCTGTCGGATTTCAACATTATGCTAATGATGATCTTCTAAATACACTTATTGACCACGGTGCAATTCGTTTACATAACAGATAGTTAGCCAGAAGAGTCTTTATTGGTTAATGTTGAAATTTCATCAGCATGTTACGTCAATAAAACCAGATACATGACTCTCGTCACTGATCAAATCCCAATGACTGAGGGAGGGTAGAAAGACTTAACATGTTAATTCAACTGTCCTTTGTCTATATATAAATATATGATTAAATAAAGACTTGATGCATGAATTCAGTATTAGAAAATATACCGTTTTCTGACTGAACTCCGACCATCCTCAACCACCCTGAAAAGCACTGGATGAAAAACCAGATGATGGGACCGTATTCTGAATTAATATGTTCAAACCCCATCGAGAGAATATTCATTGTCCAGGGAGGAGGACATGGAATGAGTTAATCATGTGTAAATGTCACTGATAGTTCATTCCCTTGTCTACAATATAAAAGCCACAGGTCAGTGTATTTGGTTTAGTTTAAAATCCATAACTTTTGACTAATAGTAAAAGAACACTGAGAAAGATAAAGAATATATGGCTCGGGAGTTGCTTTGCAAGTCTCTTGCTTCATACATTACATCAATTTTCATTCTTCTAAAAGATCAGATGCCCAAACTGTAGGAAGCTGGCCTGGTGTGTGGTGGGTACCTATGGTACTAACACCTTATACCAGGCCCAGGTATCCCCTATTAGTGAAGTGTAGGCATGTCTAGAAGCTAGGCTCTCTAGAGCTAGCTGAGGAGGGGAGAGTAAATCCTACAGTTTTACATACCGAACTGGTAAGGATAAAGTCTGGGTGAAATTTTCATTGTGCCAGGGTAATCTCACATAATTTCTGGCATTTCGCATTATTCTTGGTAAATGAAATTCCTGATATTACGACAAGGAAAAAAGGGACCCCTTGCTTATTAGAACATTCTGCCCTCTAGTGGTGGAATGTTCTAATAGCCTTATAGTCCTCTGTAGCTGGGCTATGCCAGCCATTAAAGACCTGCTCCCTTGTAAAAGGCCCTTGCCTTCGGCTCGGGTCTTTAATGCTGGTCCGGGTCTTTAATGGCCAGTATAGCCCGCTACAGCGGGCTATAAGGCTATATTAGAACATTGGAATGTTGGGGGCTCCATTGCAGACAATGGAGTGCTCCGGGCTTTTACTGGCTGGTAAAAGCCCTGAGCGTCAACATTCCAATGTTCTTTGTTCACAGCATAAGCTGTGAACAAAGCCTCACGGAGCCTGAGGGGATTTTAATCCTCTCGGGCTTTGTGAGGAATTTGTTTTATTTGATAGAACATTCTGCCCTCTAGTGGAGGAATGTTATAATAGCCTTAGATCCCGCCGTAGCGGGCTCTACCGGCAATTAAAGGCCCTTTCCCTTCTTTAACGTGGGTGCCGGAAGAGCCCGCTACGGTGGGTTCTAAGGCTATATTAGAACATTGGAATGTTTTATTATTTAAGTGCTGCGCTCCCCTCCAGAACCTCCAAACAAGTCTCATTGGTCAGTTGCATATGCAACTGATGGTAGTCAAGCTCCAAGTCTTCAGGCACATTCAAATGAGGCACATTTCTCAATTCTACTTGCTCAATATATTGGAAACTATGAACACCAAAAGGACTCTGCCACCAGCATCATTAGGAGTATCCCTTTATAGACAATAAGGTCCCTCTCAATTGATGGTTTAAAGATTACATTTTTTAGTTATGTCTTTCTGAGGTCAACACTCCTCCATTACTATTGACATTTTTGAATAAAAATGACTTTCATATTGTCATCCAGGGTTGAATGAAATGAAATTGATGTAATTCAAAGGGTCTACATGATAGAAGCTGATGGCTTAGTTTTAATGTCCTGAGGGTCTCTTTATTTGGGTTTCCACCTTGGATGTTATACCCCACCAGCTCCTGCTGCAAAGAGCTTGGAGCAATGTTTTGGGCTTGGTTTTCATGGCGGAACATTCTGCCACTGTTCTAATAGCCTTAGAACCAGCCGTAGCTGGCTCTACCGGCCATTAAAGGCCCTTTCCCTTGTTAAAGGTCCTCGCCTCCGGCTTGGGCCTTTAAAGCGGGAGCGGGCCTTTAATGGCCGGTAGAGCCCGCTACAGTGGGTTCTAAGGCTATATTATAGGTCAACGGGCAGGGAATGTAATCAATTATAGAAGAGATGAAGAACCCTGCCTGACCTTTCCAAATAGATTGGCAATAGACCTCCCCTTAAATACACAAACTGTGGTTTAGGAAAATTTTAATACCATCTTTTAACATTTTATTGAATCAATATTTAATCACATAACCTATACATATCATCATAATCCAGGGAAAAAAATCTCCCTGAGGTCTCTGACACAATAGGTGATCCTACTATTTGCAGGACTCCTGAAAATGTATGCAAAATATAAAAGCAACAACCACATTCACTTCAGAAGTGATACCCACAAACTAATTTCCACCACTCAACACTACCACATGTGCACCTCTTTCATCATAAAAGAAAAACTTTTATCAAACAAGGTAAGTCTAAATATCCTACACACCATAACCTTTTACCATTGAGTCATTAATTCATTAATTCATTTACATTCTTCACATTCCTTTACATTGAATCACTAACGTATTTATGAACATTGATCGTCTCTTCAAAATGATGTTGGGATATGACTTAGTGAATCATCACACTTCAGTCCCTTAAGTCCTTATTGGTTCATAATGTGGCTGAATGAATGGTCATCGATTTATTTTGGTTCCTTCATAATGTGGCTTGGTGGAGAATCGTCCTTGGCGGATAATCGTCCCTGGATGATTATCCATCAAGCCACATTATGAAGGAATCAAAATAAATCTAAGCTAAATCTAAATTTTGCACACCTATAGTAAAGATGCAAGGGGAGAGTGGGCGTCAAAGTTAAAAACAGTAGGCGGTCTGCTTAAAGCACCCAGATGCCGGAGCGGGCATAAAAGCCACGCAGACCTGGACCGAGTTCAGAGTTGGTATTACAGGAGAGAAATGTATGCAACATGAAGTGAGGGAGATTTATGACCTGTCGTCCGGCTGTGCAAGTAAACTTCTGTTCTGATTTCACAACTTTGTGAATATGTTTAAATGGCATTTCCTTATTTGATTTTACTGCTAGAAGACTGGGAACTCTTATTAATGGACCTTAGGAGTTAATGGAGTTGGTGCTTGTGAGAGTAACACAAGGAGTTTAGGTAGAAAAGAAAGGAGTTATTGGATATAGTGAACCAGTGCTTAATGCGAGCCGTGGTTTCCGGTGCAAAGCACCGGTACTTTTATTTTTTTTTAGGGCCGACACTTATTTTTCTACATCGGACATTTACTGCGAGCAAAATACACATATGGGAAAGACGGAACAAGAGGAAAAAGAAAAGGCGTCACAAAGGGAGAAAGCTGCAAGAGTGAACTGAAAGGACAGGGAGTGGCTGTAAATGCGTCCATTTTCTTGCGATAATGGCATTACTCCTAGTCCTACTCCCTCGCCTTCCTTTAAACCAATGAGGCTTCCTGCCTCCCACTAGACCTCCCCTTCCCTTTTAAAACCCCCCCACACCCCTACCCCCTCCTGTACAAAAACCAAGCCCAAGCAGCAACTCAGACAGTCCGTACCGGGAGGGCGGGAGGGAACGGAAAGGAAGGCGAGGGAGTAGGACTAGGAGTAATGCCATTATCGCAAGAAAATGGACGCATTACCTCCCGTCCCTCCCTCGCCTTCCTTTAAACCAAAGAGACATAGCAAGAAGCACACAGGAGACGGACACTGAGTTGCAAGAAGTTCAATATCATGCACAAAGGCCACCAAAACCCCACCCCAAAAGACTTCATAGAGGATAAGACCCGGTGAACCAACACCGACTCCAAACTACCCAAGTCCGACCGGCCAGAATGCCGAACGAACGCCAAAGGCGAGGCCCAAGTGGCGGCCCTGCAAATTACCACCACTGAAATCCCCTGAGACTCTGCCACCCAAGCCGCCATACCCCTGGTAGAACGACCCCAAACCCCTTGATGAGGAACAACCCCTATCAAGGAAAAAAACAAACAGAATCAATGATCTCACCCCCCGACTCAAGGAAGCCGTGGAAGGCATCTCTGCTACGGGCCGGCCCAAAATTTACAAAAAGCGAATCACCCTTACGGAAAGGAGCCACCACCCTCAGGCACTCCAACAAAGCCCTGCGTACATCCAACAAATGCAAACGAACCACCTCCACCAAAGCGGGATTCGGACAAAAGGAAGGAAGGATGACCTCCTGGCGAGCATGAAAAGAAGAATTGAATTTCGGGATAAAAGAAGGTACCGGAACCAGAACCACCCGATCCGGAAAAACTTCCCAAAAAGGAAAGGAACAGGCCAAGGCCGCCAATACAACTAAACGGCGAGCCGAAGCAATGGCCACCAAAAAGAACGTCCTTAAGGAAAGAAGACGTAAACACAGTCCCCCAGAGGTTCAAAAGGTTAATCCGTTAAAACCTCCAATACCAAAGAAAGATCCCCTGAAGGAAAAGAACGTACAGGGCGAGGAAACAAATGAAGAAGCCCCTGAAAAAACCCAGCAACAAACAGCCCTTTACCGGAAGGCTGCGCCACGGACCTCAAAATGCCTGAATAGCCGCCCACTGTACCAGCAGAGACACCCCAGACAACCACAACTGTGCACCGTCCTGCAAGACCTGCATCACATCAAAGAGAGACGTGCCGGTAGGATCCAATACATGCCTCAAGCATCAAGAAGAAAAAAACCTTCCACAGCCTACCCTAAGGAAGTAAAGTGGAACGCCGCCTGGAACCCAGTAAAGTAGAACTTAAAGCCACAGGCACACCCAGACCCGTCAAACCTCGGCGGGCCATTCCCAGGCCGTCAAGTGAAACCTCCCCTAAGACCTCAACGAGAGGCCGGGAAACTCCAGGGGAGACGGACACAGAGGAAGAGGCCACATCCGACCGGATGCCCTCAGCCGCAGCAATGGGAACCAATTCGCCCTAGGCCAATGGGGAGCAATCCGGACAACCCTGGCCCCCAGAAGCCGCACCCCTAACAGCAAAGGCCTGAGTAGCTGAAACGGCGGGAACGCATACAAAAGGCCCCTCGGCCAAGGACACGACATCCCGTCCACCTCCCAGGCTTGGGGACACCGAAAACCGGGAGCCGAAGTGACCGAGCTACGCGTTTTTCTCGGACGCGAACACATCCAGCACTGGAAGACCCCAGAGCCGAACCAGATGAAGAAACAGCGAACTCTGGATGGAGAAAAGTTGAGAGGAAGTAACACAATGCCCGAACGTATGCAGCCCTGAGAGCAGAAACCCACTCCTGAGCCCACACAAAAATCTTCCAGGCCAGACCGAACAAAGCCCTAGACCAGGTCCCCCCTTGAAGTATGACATAAGCCCTGGCCACTACGTTGCCCGAACAAGCACCGCAGAACCACCAAATGACCTCGCAGCCGCAATCATAGAAAAGCACGGAGGGCCGTCTGTACCACAACCATCCACACCATGGACCGGAGCACCACAAACTTCTTCACTGACACTGCCACCAAGCCAAGAAGAGTCCGAAACTGAGACCCCAGAAAACTCAGATCCTGGGATGGGACTAAACCGATAGCCCCCCGTTGATTAAAAAAAACGTGGTTCTGCCGGACACCAGAACTTGGGCAACCTGCTTCCGAAATAGGGCCTGCGAGGTAGAATGGAGCAAATGTCGTCCAGATATGGATGAGTAAATACCCCTTCTGAATGTAGCAAAGCCACCAGGGGGGCCAGGACCGTCGAAAAAATCTGAGGAGAAGTCTTGCGGCCGAACGGCAGAACACAAAACGGACAGTGCACCCGATCCACAGCAAACCTCAGGAACTTTTGAGAGGATCTTGCCACAGGCACGTGTAGGTAAGCATCCTGCAGATCCAGTGACACCAGAAAGTCCCCACGTCTGACCAATGGAAAAATAGTCTGAATGGACAGCATGCGGAAATGCACTGTCCCGATCCAGGTATTCACCTCCTTTAGATTGAGCACAGGCCGAAATCCCCCTGAAACTTTCAGTACAAGAAACAAGACCGAATAAGTGCCCTGACCCCGTTCGTCTAGCGGAACGCGGGAAATGGCCCCTTTGACCAGTAAGTCTTGCACTCCGTTCAACAATGCTCCTCACCGTGACCCCCCTGAAGGCAGAGGTGTGGGACGTACCCCTGAATCTGGAGGAACCACAACAAAATCTATGACATAACCATCGGTCACAATGTCTATTACCCAATGATCGACTACACTGTCCTCCCAAGCTGACAGAAAGTGACACAGTCTTCCCCCAACCGGCCCTCTGCCAGGCCCACAGTGATTGTCAGTACCCCTACTTGAAACCACCCCGGGCCGCAGGAGCAGACTCCTTAGGCGAAAAACGCGGCAGAAAACGTTGTTTCCCGAATGAAAAGGATGTAGCATCCCTAGTAGGAGAAGATCAGGAATGATTCTTCCACCCATTACCCGAAGAAGAACCCCCTTTATAAGGTAAGGCATGCTTCCTCTCCTTAAATGCCTTGGAAAGCATGGACGGCAAATGCCCACCAAATAGGTTACGGCCTTCAAACGGCAGTCTCAAAAAGGCCGCCTTCTCCCCTGGATCAGCCTTCCAGGAACGCAACCAGAGGGACCAACGAGCCCCAATCAAAGCCCCAGAAGCCAGAGCCGAAGTACGGACCACATCTGAAGACACATCTGCCAACAACCAGGCCGCTGCCCCATACCAGCCAGGAGCTCCGAACCCTCTGCCCCATGCTGAACAGCCACTGCCAGGTCATCCAAGTCCTGCACCAACGACTGGGCCGCATAAGCAGAAGAAATACCTGCCCTCAGAGCCAGAGTCTCAGCCGCAAAAGCCCTCTTAAGCCCTGAGTCCACCCTACGGGCCGTGGCATCAGCAGGCACACAATCCTCCGGATTGACAGCTGTTTTGCCAATCAGGGGAGCCAAACGTGAAACCAGGAGGACCGAGGGAGGCTATACTTCCTTACCCTAAAGTAAAGAACGTATCTGAATGAACCGTGGAACCTTAGCCATATCCACATCCCCACTCCCAAAACACCATATCCTTCACAGGTCCCCGAAAAGGCATGGAAAATTCAGACAGCGTCTGATATCGTGGAAATAAGTGAGAGCCAGCGTTGGCGGGACTAAACACAGGAAACCCCAAAATGTCCCGTACATGTGCCATCACAACCCACATCACCTTCCAGGAGCCAAAATCACCCCCCAGAGGACGTAGATGGAGCATCCCCTCCCACACTCTCAGAGGAGGACTTCCCTGCAATTGCAGGAGAATGGGTAGCCCTAGCCCCACTAGGCCAGGCCATCCCCGCATGAAGAGCTCTGGAAACAGCCTCCTGCACCTCCTCCCTGGACATGATGGGCGCAGCACCACCACCCTGAATCTGGGGGCTCCCAGGAGTGGAAATGCCATCAGCACCTCCCTCCTTTGAGGAGGAAGAAGAAATAATCCTCATAAGACATTTTAAGGGTGTAGGCGGGAGTCGTACCACTGTACACAGGTAACCTGCCGCACCAAAGGTACTTGACCTCGCCACTGAGCTCTAGCACCTGGATTCCGGCCATCAACTGAATCTGTAGGCACGATCTCATCCACAGATAAAATATACAGGGCCCAGGAACCATAACCCAGAACCAATCCAAATAAAGGATAAAACAAGAATATCAGTCAAAATGCGGGCAGAACGCCCGTCTTACCCGCACAGAAACCCAAAAACACTCTTTGGCATCCCTCCGCGGCTCCGCGGCGAAGAAAAACCGGAACTGAACGCCCCAGCCGCCTCCCAGGACGCGTCTTACGAGCAGCCCCGCCTGCTCAGAAAAGACGCGCCCGGCCGAAGCACACCTCGCGGAGCTCCGCTTCCCGAGGAGTGCATCCAACGATGACCTCCAGGCCCCGCCGTGAAGGTAAGTGAAAAGGGGCTAGACAAAAAGAACAGGAGGGGGTAGGGGTAGGGGGGGGGGGGTTTAAAAGGGAAGGGGAGGGTCTAGTGGGAGGCAGGAAGGCTCATTGGTTTAAAGGAAGGCGAGGGAGGGACGGGAGGTAATGGATTAAAGAGGCCTGAGATGGCTTTAGGATTACGCTGCCTCAGTATTCAGTGTTTGCACATTTAATTGCAGCAGCTTCGCGTTTCAAAGGAGCGCTTTGGGCACCGGCACGTTTTTATTTGCAAATTCAAAACTGTAGTGAACAATAAACATATTTCGATCCTTTGGTAAACACCGATTGACAGACATTACTGCGTGGACAGCACCTCCGAAAGTGGTGTTCATAAGGGTTGTGGAGTAGTGGCAATGCAGCTGTAGGATACAAGAACGAACAGCGATGGCGCGCTGGAGCGCTCCTCGGCTGCAAACCACACGCCAGTGTGTCAGAGGCACTCGGTGAATCCCCAGTACTGACGGGTCTCGATGCAGCGGATTGTCCGCAGCGTTGTAACGTATCTGCACTCCTCATTTCCTCTCAATAAAGTCATCCAATTCCTCGGGCAGTTCATCAAATACCGATGACGCCTTTAGGCAACACGCCAAAAAGGACGGCCTGTCGCCCACTTTCGCCCAGACACCGCGCCAAGATGCCGATGGCCCTGACTGGATAGTTGGGCCCTGGACAGAGTGGCGGGAGGGGGCGGGGTGGTGGGGGTGCACAACACGAACAGCAAAACACAACAAACAGAGGAAACCCCCCAAAAATAAAAAAGAACTTACCTGCCCCCTGCTGTATCGACGCTCTTCTGCTCCTCTCCACTGCAGGCACAGGCTCCCAGACTGCCCTGCGGTCAATCCTGACACAGCTCTCATGCTGCTAGAGGGGAGGGGTGGATTGGGGGTGTTGGAATATGCTCCACCGTCATAGCAGAGGAGCTGCCGCTGGTACAGTGGCCCGCTGGTGACACACGCTCTTGGTCTATGTCGCATGTAAAGAACAAATTCACGTTTGTCTTTAATGGGTCCACCCAAAGAAAGTTTTATTTCCATTAAAGGGTTAAAAACCAAACAGGTGTGCCAAAGCAGGAAATGTGGATCACATGCATACATTTTAAAATGGCCCAAATAGTTTGCAGATTTGGGGTGCACAGTGGCTAGAGCCTCAACTGCCTCTCCACCAATCTGAATGTAAAAATTCATCAATTGCATTAAGAGATATCTCATCTGTAAATCTATGAAGAAAAATCCTGATACGTGTGGGGATCCTGACGATACAAACTGTGCTTTGTTACCTTGGAAATTGTATTAATGCTCACGTGACCCTGTTAGCACATCAGTGTGCTGCAACATTGAGCCCAGCAATGCACAGGTTTTGCCTATGGGCCTTCTCTACGCTATGACTGCCTATTATAAATTCTGCCTGGTTCTCATTTCATATATAATAGCCTAAGGTGAGAGCATCTTCGTGGAGATTTGTTTTGTGATGATGAATCAGAAGAATCAAAACCACATTATCCAGCACGCCAGGCACTCATCAATCACGGATGGCGTTATCACGGAGGAGGATGCCTGCTGGATTATTGTCTTGTTGCCACAGCAACACACGTCAAATGCCGACAGGTCAGATAGGTTTCCTGTAACCCCAGTGAAGTCCCACGCTCATGGGAAATAAACTACCAATAGCATCTTTAATTAGCCATCTTTTGAAAAGAACACCAAAGACCAGACCTCAGGAAATGGCTGTAAAGCTTAATGGGCGTGTTCCCAGCTTAGTGCGCATCTGGGCAACTTTGGGCCAAAGAAGTGTTCGCAGATGTTTGTGCGGTTCTATAGAAGCCTGGCTTTTAGCATGGAGAGATGGACCCACGCCCAGGGCGCCGACTCCATAGGGGTGCACAGAGCTGTCTGCGTGCACACCAAGCAGCAGTCTCCCTCTGACCTGTCTCCAACCAGTATTACAATTGATCATTTTCATCTCTTTTTCGTATTGGAGCTTCGGATGCACCTGTTTAATATCCCCCCTCCCGTTTCCTTCACCACCCCCACTCTCTTGTTGCCTCACCTACAGTTTAGCACCCGAAGAAATGAGCTGAGCTGGTGTGGGTCAGGTGAGGAAGGGGGAGGGCGAAGAAGTTTGTGTAATCAGTCAAGGCCTGAGCAAGGCATAGAAAACACCACTTTGTCACTTTGTCACTTAGAAGCGTGAGGATGATGAGGTCAGACAGGCCAGCAGCCACGGGTCTCGGTTCGAAGCAGCTGAAACCTAACTGCTAGCTGCTGTTTTCTAAACACGAACGTCTTCTGTCTTTCTAGTCAAATAATGTTCGCAGGTACAGCATTAGTATTCGATGTGTGGTGTTTTATTAGGTTCTACAGCTTCTATTTGCATTCTTGGACGTGCAGTTGTGTTTGTCCTCAAAATAAATAAGTACCAGGATGCAAAGGCAAAATGTATTTGAAAAGTCAGTGCAGTTAATGGCTGAAAAAAATGATCGATCAAGATTGTGTTTCAGGAGCATGTTGTCCTAAAATTAATGTAGGTAAAAAAAAATATATATATATCAAAAATATCAATTAAAGTGCAGGTTAAATTTGTGTCTTCTTCTGGTCTCCTTGCTCTGATTGGTTTAAGGAGGACAGCGAGGTTCCTGCCATGCAGAAACCTCTGTAGGCAGTTACTACCCGCCTGACATCAAACCTTGCCTAGTGCTAAGGCCTCAGCATGCCACTATCCAGTTACAGCCTCTGAGTCGTATAGTAGCTGTGGGGCAGCCCTGTTGGTGGGCAGTGTGAAGAAACACCATCACATTGACTGGTACTTCACTGATCGCCCTGGCTAAGCAGCATCAGGAAAAGGTCGCAGCTCAAGGTTCTCCTCATGATGCACAAAGCGCTTCCTGCTCTCTGGAATCCGGCACTTTTTACGTTACAATCTAGCTCCAGAGAAGATTATTTAGATAATATATTTCTGTTTAGCTCCTTTCCCGCAGCTGCTCGCCTGAGCAGTAGTAATAGCAGTGCGGTGGTGCTGATCTGCCGGCATAGATGCTCGGCAGACAGGCATCTCTCTGCCTACAAACTGTTTTTGCGTCTGGTTGTCTCTACTAAGATGCTGCTTGTGGCTTCTATTCCTCTTCCTCCAAAGGCATACTTAGGGGGCCATTATGAGTCTGGTGGTCACTAGACTGCCAGACTCGTGGATGGCAGTCGGACTGCCACCAATGCGCGATCCGAGTGCCACATTACCACCCTGGTGGTTGGGCCGCCAGGGAACCGCCAGCTCCGCCAGGATCAGAGATCCCAGTGGACTGGAGGTCCTAACCCTCCAGAGCAGCGCTGCCCTGGCGATTACAACCCCCATCTCTGCCAGCAGTTTCTTAGCGGTACACCTGCCATCAAGAAGGCCGGCGGAGAGCAGGTGCGGGGGCATCCCTGGCCAGCACCATTGCAATGTTCACGGTCTGCTTTGCAGACAGTGCACATTGCGGGGGTGCTGGTGCACCCTGCTCGATACAGCATTGCCACCGGCTCGATTACGAGCGGGACACAATGCTGTAGCCTGCTTCCCGCTAGTCCAGCAGGCAGAAACTAAGGTTTCCACCTCCTGACCTTGTGGGAAACTCTTAATGGGGCCGGCGGGGAGGTGACCTGTGTGGCGGCAACTTCCCCATCGGAAGTTCAGCAGATGGTAAAAACCGTCCGCACCGGCCCCCGCAGACCACGCCCGCAACCTCGGCTTCATCTTGGACCCTCTTCTCACCATGACCAAGCAAGCCAACGCCGTGTCCTCCGCCTGCTTCCTCACCCTCCGCATGCTCCGCAAGATCTTCCGCTGGATCCCCGCCGACACTAGAAAAACCGTGACCCACGCCCTCGTCACGAGCCGCCTGGACTACGGCAACACCCTCTACGCTGGAACCACAGCCAAACTCCAAAATCGCCTGCAACGCATTCAAAACGCCTCGGCCCGCCTCATCCTCAACGTACCCCGCAAAAGCCACATCTCCGCACACCTGAGACACCTGCATTGGCTCCCAGTCAGCAAAAGGATCACCTTTCGACTTCTCACCCACGCACACAAAGCCCTCCACGACAAGGGACCGGAATACCTCAACCGACGCCTCAGCTTCTACGTCCCCACCCGCCTCCTCCGTTCCTCTGGCCTCGCACTCGCTTCCGTCCCTCGCATCCGCCGCTCCACGGCGGGTGGGAGATCTTTCTCCTTCCTGGTGGCCAGGACCTGGAACTCCCTCCCCACCAGCCTCAGGACCACCCAGGACCACTCCGCTTTCCGGAGACTCCTAAAGACCTGGCTTTTCGAGCAGCAGTAACCCCCTCTTTCCCCTAGCACCTTGAGACCCGCACGGGTGAGTAGCGCGCTTTATAAATGTTAATGATATGATATAATGTCACCCTTGGTACTGAAATGTTAGAGGGGCTTACATGTTTTAGTATATAGTTTAGTGTAAGCACATTGTCAAAGCCTGTAACTATGTAGCTGCCATGGTGTTGTGATAGGTCAAGAAATGAGGCGAGTAAATGTTTTGTATGTGACGTCTTTATCAATCCAACTACATATGTATCCTCACAGAACTACTGAATACATCCTTTGATATCATGACTTCCCTTTATCATGAAGAACTAGCTTCCAAGGGCCAGTACAATGCCCAGTTGGATAAAACAGTCGGCGCCCTCCAGATAGTCACACTCCTCCATCAAGGAGGCCCAAACAACAGACCAGTGTCCTCCAGCAGGAGCGCCTCAGTCTCGTGGTCCAGTGGTTCCCAAACATGGCCCCGGAGCTGAGACCGGCCAGCGGGTGAGCGCGTGCAGCCAAGCACGTGCACTCTGCCTGCGTCCTTTCTCTTCCGCCTTCCTTGGGGGATCACTCCGAGAAGCAATCGCCTTGAACATTACAAAGCACAACGTCCCCCGACAGTGATGCTTGTTGCATCACGTGCGGGCTGTAAAGCAGCCTCCCAAGAAGGCGTGGATGCCAGCAAGCCCCCGCTTCCTCGAAACACTGCGCCCACGGAGGGTTCATTACTTCTCTGCTCCCGGAGGAACACTCTCACGCTAATGTGACAACAGATGCTGGCGGTGACGGCGGTGATGCAACTCCAAGGCGGACTCTACAGGCGCAGGGGACAGCAGTGGAAAAGCGAGGCACAGGAGTTTTTTCATTGATGTAATCAGAGTGTAGAAACAAATAAAAAAAATACTCATTAGATTATAAAAGTTGGGTGGAGAAAGAAATTGAAAACATTTCAAATGTCAGTTCTACGTCCCCGCGGTGACAATTCGGTATTTTTCATAGACAAATATGTTTGTTGATATCTTCATAACTTAGTGAGCGCCTTTGTTTTTAATTCCAAGCGTTTTCCCCGAGTAACCACTGTTGGGGTCAGTCAGACCTGGCTTGGGACATCGACATAGGATCCAGTCATTGGCACCTATAGGAGTTTGCATTCATATTGTACTCTTCGGTAGCACATCATACTCGCTGGCGTGTCATTTTTCTTTTTTATGTGTAGAGATGAGTTTTGCTTCCCCCAATCTTCTATGCTCATCAGCAATTGTGATGACATTTTATGGTCCCTTTAAAATAGGCCGCCACGTGTCAATGTCATGAAGAAATGGCAAACATGTGGCACATGGGTCATCAGGTACGGATGACACACAAGGCTTATAATTTTACACTGGACAGTATTAGGTCTCACATTTCACGTGATTTTCTTACGAACATTTCACAAACTCCATTTGAGTCTCTCTACCTTTCACGTGGCTTAGACATATTACACCAACTGGTAACGTCAGTAATCGGTCCTGACAGTAAATCTGGGACACCATCCTGAGAATTTTACAGACTGAACAATCATCACCAAGCTTTTGGTAGAAAGAAACTTGCAGCAACTTTGTAATTCGATCATGCCTTAAGCATTCCATTTAAAGTGACCGATTGTTTCTCATTGTAAATGATTTCTCAAAAACTACCTGGAATTAATTCTGAGATGTATGGATGTTCTGCCAAAAAGAGAATGTAAACACACAACAGCACTGAGCTCTTAGGAAAACAGCCTCACCTCACAGCCCGAAATCAATAAAGTATTTATGTAAAGGGGGCAGCGCCTAAATATCTGATTTTCTTTGTTGTTAAAAAATAGCACAAGTTGCATCTGGTGCTGAGGGTGAATACTTTGTATTTGCAAGCTGGGAGATCGGAATTGAACCCAAAATACCCACTAGTAATGGGCGTTTAGTTGATAAAAGATCCGTGTAATGTTTTTTCAATTTTCTGCTGCTGTGCACAGTTTACAAGTGGAACAGGAGTAAATGGTTGAAATCCAGCTTTTACCGGTGGCTATAAAAATTGTTTACGAGACAGCTAATTTTCTTTTTTAGTGCACAGAATTGAGTGTCCTGCCTTTTTCTACTGGGCATGGAACCACAGGGAAGATATTTCCGATAATTACTGTAGACCCTTAAGGCTAGTGAGAATCATATCTAGGTTTTAGTTTGTGGTTGCAAATATAAAAGTTGCTGTAACTTTTTGGGGACAAACAGAATTATTAAACAGATGTGTATGCCTTAGTGGACGAGAAGGTAAGTCGCGGACAGATTCGGGATTGGGCAGTTTGCTGGTGGATAAAGGTACTGGAGCCCCCTCCCTGACAATCCTGGATGGGTCTGAGCCCTCATTCAATATCCATCTCCAAACCTGGGCATCAAAGGCATTTTAACCATGCATGTTTTACAGACAGGGGAGACAATCTTTGGCTATCTCAAGCCCAAAGCAAGGATCTGAGTACGCTCGCTTTCCATCACAAGAGGCCGCCAGAGGGTTACTTGGAGAACTCACCAGGTGCTTCCTTAGGGTTACTTGGAGAACCAGGTACGGTTCCGCCACAAGGAGGCATATTTGGATGACGCTGGTGTGCCACCTCTTGCCAATGAGGAAGAGTGGAAGGGCAAACAAGGCTACCACAAATTCACTGTATTGCCAGGCCTTTTAACTAACCCGTTCTGTAGTAACCTTGTCTCATGCATTTTAGAAGCGTGGGGCTTTATTTTTAACTCAGCTGCAATGATATTGGTTGCATCTCTCCTTATGAACAATGTTTTTTGAGACCGAGCTGACTAGTACTTAGCCATTAAAATGTCCGCCAATTTACGGGACTTGAATGTTCAAAGACCTTTCACAGTGTCTCATGGCCAAGAGAAGAGGAAACAGCCACTGAAGTTAGATCTCCCTGGTAAGACTTCTTCTGCAGCAGACACTGAGACAAAGACAGGAATATCAAAGGCAGGACAATATTTAATTATGTACTCTACACTGTATTGTGAAGTTAGGGATGGGAAATGTTCCAGTGACCCATGTTGGACAAAGATTTAGTTCCCTCAATGTGCACCCAGGACATCGTCTTCTTAACTCTCATCTACTTTCTATGCATACGAGTTCTCACTTCTTAGCTGTAGATGTACCCCAGAAAGTGTGAATGTCTGTCTTCCTTCATGCCTTGTCTGTACATATCTGCCACCCTTGTTTCCTTGTTTATGATAATGTGATATATAAGAGAGGTTAAAGATCTTTAGATAGAACTTTTAGAGTGATGTCCATTATCTTCCTTTCTTGACCAAGCTGATGCTTCCAATAGGATGGGTCCCACAATCAATACACATTTGACATAACTCCCTTTATCCTTTGCGCTTTTCGTCAAGATTTCGACAGCAGCAATGTTCGCATACTGAAGAGGAAATCAAAATATGTTTTTGGAGTTGGAGCAGGAGACATAAAACACGGGGCTCTTTATTCTGGAATGCCTAACTTGTGCAGCTAAGATCACCTAAAATTTTCCAAAGGCCTCAAAATTTACGTCTTATCTTCAGCAAGTTATATCTCTGTCACCAAGACAAATGTCATCAGTAATCTACTTAGTTAGGCAGTGAAGACAGACTTAGCCAAGGTCAAAGAGGGCAGCTGGTATATGATCCAACAGCTCTCTTCAAACCAACAGTCTATCCTCTCACTGTGAACATGTGATACTGTGGGAACATGTGCAGCCCACTGCCTGTGCCGCCATCTTACCTTCTGTAGGATGCCAATGGATGCCATCAATAGGATGCCACTGGATGCATTCAGGGCACATAAAATAACTTGTCAAACGGATTCCCTCGGAAAACAAGAGACACACTCAAACTCACAAGGAATTAACAACATAAATGAATATCTCTGTAACATCCTTACCCCTCACCTTTGCTAAGCGCTCTGAGGAAGGTCTGGTTGCGTGCCTTGGTGCACAGTTCTCATCACTAGTAGACACGACTCCAAGGCTCGTGTGCTTGTTTGACGGGCTTTGATGAGTCTTCGTTGGGCAGACAGCAGTGCCTGAGTTCCTCCAGTAATTATTACAAGCATGTAATACATGCCTTGCTTTCTACTCCAATTATATTTTGCTACCATTTTCAAGGCTCTTCGAGTTTATCATTCCTGCTCTCAGTGACTATAAGTCTGTCCTAGCTCTCTGATCAATAACTCCTCTTACCTGATCTGACGTACAGTTGTCTGCCTTTTGAATTACCGTCAGTCACCACTTTAGCGTGTTAATCAATCAGCACATAATGGTCTATTTTCAATGGACAATAAATGTTTTCCTAACTGACTATGAATTTTTCAGTAAATAAGTTGTTTAGGAAAACAGCCTTTAATGGCCTGGGCCGCGTTTTTCTGTCTCAGCAAAGCATCATCGGCTGGCATTGTGCAGTAATGGTCGGGGCATTGTTGCACTCAGCAGGCACAGCCTTGACTATCTGTAGGATAGATTCTGAGAGTGCCCGCACCAGCCTCCACGTGCTCACCTTTTCACGTTCTGCAAGGTAATCTGCTTCCCAGCATGCATCTGCACAATGAGATGCTAACAGCCCTGTCAATCAAGCGCAGTGCTTCCTTTATAGGCACCCTACTCTTGTGCCTCCGCGTATGTCACATCAGTATGTCTGGTGTTATCGGGGACCCCGCTTAAAAATCAGGTAGCATCATTCATGAAATGCAATTGTTTTATGCTCAAATCTATTGAAAACCCCTAAAATATCGAAGCAAATATTTCCTGCGGACCGAAAGTAGATGATGGTAACACTGTTTTACATCCACTTCCACCACAATGTCAGACAAATCAGCAAATTTTGGACAACTTGTGTCTGTTTTGTTTTTTTGCATGTAATATTTTTTTCTGGTCCAAATAAAACAGTCTTGTACGACTATAAACATTCGCCTTAAAATGCAGTGACAGTTTAATGACATTTTAGTGAACGAGACAAAGTGGAATGCTGGTCTCTCAAGGAGGGAGGGGAATCTATTATCAAGGGCGGGGGGGGGGGGAGGGGGTGATGGACAGCCCTCTGTATCAAGAAGGTCCGACAAGCAATCCCCAGTGAGAGGCACTAAAGTACGTGGCACTCACAACATTGAAATGGACCTCTCGGTTACATGATACACGATAATTATCAAAGGCTATGGGCCCTTCACGATCAATTTATTTACAAAAAGAATAAAGGTAACTGTGATCAAACATGAGTTGAGGCCACAAACCTTAGTCTTTTCTGCAGTCTGGTGTTTATTTAGCGCACAGTTAACACATCCAGACATCAGCGAGTTACCTTTAAAGTGTCCTAAAAATAAACGGCATCTAGTTGTACACGGTGTACTCCGACAAAGACGTTGCTTCTAGGCGCTCATGGTTAGACATGAGAGGTCTGGACATCTGCGCTGCTAATACAACCTCACTTAATTAAAAGCTCAAATGTTTAACTTCTAAATAGTGGTAACAATTTACATATAGATAATAAGGTATATGAAATTTGCATTGACGTGCGATTTTCATATTTGGATTTCAAGTGATAACTGTACAATAAATTAGGCAGTCCTATTTGATAGGTATAGCAGAGAGTCTGGATTGCCTGTGATGTTTGTAAGTGAGTGGATTGTGTTTTTAGCAAATGCTGATGACTCTGCCTGGGAAGTCCCAGAGCAGTTCATAATCCTGGACTTAGCTCAGGAATGATGATGCACAGCCATCTATTAAGTGAAATTTATTTGCGCTTGCACAGGGCAACCTAGTCTTGACTACGCAAAAACAGCTGGTATTATGTGAAAATCCTGTGAGATGCCCTGCACAAACTGAAACAAGAGACAATCCCCTCTGGGTCAAAATGTGCTGTTCCTTCCATGTTTGGTGTACAGAAATTAGAAACTGGACTCTAGCTTTCGGAGGGTAAGAGTTAGCCCACATTACTGAAGTCACTGTGCTCTAAAAGTAAGAGTACATTCGCTTCTGGGAAGCTAGTAAGTGGTACTTCAAGATTTTAAAAAGTTCACTGAACTCTGTATCAGCCCTGGTTGCTAAAAAGGAGTCTCCTACTCTCACTGAAGCAGTCTACCACAGTTTGACAAGCCGCCTTCACAAGATGTCCCTGGAACTGGTGGAGTACATCTGCTGCTGCTTCAACCTCCCTCTTGAGAGGGACTTACGTCACTTGGCACAAGTGCCTCTTGGCCATGAAGTGTCCTTTAGATAGGAGACATAAATGGTGCAAGAGAGTGGACAATCTTTAAAGTTCTCACTGTGCCTTCCCAGTGTGCACCAACTCCGGACAGTACAAGACTTATAAAATGCACGCCATATTAATAAGTGCCTGAGATTGTGCCCACCCTGCTCCATGCCCCAGGGTACGTAAGAACCACTAGAGGCAGAGCCATCCGTATCTCAGTCAAGGGTAACCTATATAATTGGAAGCCTTCAACATTAGCACACCATTGTTCAGACTCACCGGCACTACTAACCCCCCTGGGCATGCTAAGGCCTTCTATTCAATAGCTCCTGTCATCTAATAGGCACTTGTGAAAAAAGGAAATGATATATGTGCTAATTTTTCCTATACTTCCCATCTGAAATTGATCTGTATTTGGTGAGGGATTTTTTTTCTCCCAAAATAACTTTTACATGTTACTCTTGTTCTATACTGATTATATTACATTACATTATTTTGTTTGAGTCACTGTTCTTCTCTTAACCAGGCTGGCGTGGACCACTTGACTGTGAAAGAAGCGATTCTGGTTACTTCTCACCTTTAGCTTCTCAGATGGCTTTCTAACATCATTTCTTCAACATCTATATTACACTCTAGTCCACACAGCTCCAGACAATTACAGGAGATCGCCTAATGGACATCGTGGTGTAATAAACATTAAGAAGGAAATGATTCCTCCAGAGCCCTCCTGGGGAAAGAGTTAGCATAAAGCAACTGTCAGGGTGATTCAGCACACTCCTGGCTGCTGTGGAGTGCACAGAATGCACCGTGCACACCTCAGAGCTGGAGTTTCCACACTTCTATGCACCCTTCATTATGCTGGTATTACACCGTCTGCAGGTAATGCGAATTCCAGCCTCACTCACATATGATGCAGAGATTTTTTTAACGCAAGAGTAAAGACTGCAAAACTATTAACTAATTTGTGCCACCTTTTCTGAGAAAAGAGTCAGACACTAAATACATGTTTTGGGGCATTTGTAATTGATTTATAATGGAACATTGGAATAAAATCCTCTGTGATCATTTTTGCACGCAGGATCCCCTAACTTGATCACTAAACAAGGAAGATCACAAAAAAAAAACTTTAGCCTAAAAAACACAGTTGTCTAGCAAACTGGCCTCAGATCCCCGATCTGAGGGTGTCTGGGAGACAGGAAATGAACATTCATAAGGAGTTCCTGCAGTGCGCACAAGTCTAGCGAGCTTTGTCTAGCGAATACAAAAATAATTTCATACAATTCACTGAACAGTGCAGGAGAAGAGCGGTGTTCTCTTAACACTGGCCCATGCAGCCTCATAACAAGGACACAGACCTACAGAACTTCTGAAACTTGCACATTTCTCCCTAGAATTCATTCCAAGTGGGCTGGTGATTTTGTTTGGGACTGAACACTCTTTTTCTTTTGAACCAAAAAGGGAATAAAAGAGTGCAGGCATCTCAGGCAAGAGACAAATCAAAACATGCCTCCCAAACGGGCTAGAATTGGGATTAAAATGAAAACACTGCTTTCCCCCTGTTATTCTCCATTTCAGATGTTACCGCCCGGTGAAGTGGAATAAATCTTCCTTCTATCGGTAATACCAGGCCCACTATTACCGCACCTTGATAAGGGACCACCCGCGGTCCGCCCCCTACAGTCAGTCTTTCTTAGGGATCCGGAGCTTGCCTCAAATGTAGGCTTCAGTCCTGCCCTGGTGAGTTCCAGCTTAATCTCACTGGACTTTCCTAATACAGTTTAAAAAAATGTATAATATAAAACACACACCAATAAAGGTGCAACCTTACAGAGTGCATGTCCACAGAATGCCTCACATTTTTACACTATTTGTAATGTTTATGTTTTTGGTGCAGAAAGGCAACTATTTATTGTCTTCTTATGGATGGCACATCAGTGGTGGCCGGCAGCTTTAGGAGGAAGGGGGGCGGGCGGGAAGCACACACACACACACTCATTCTTTCACACACAGGCACGCACGCACATCCATTAACAACACTCATAACATTCAAACATGCACGCACGCACCAAACGTTCATTTTAAAAGTTCACACACACTCATTCTTTCACACACACTCACGCACGCACATCCATTAACAACACTCATAACATTCAAACATGCACGCATGCACCAAACATTCATTTTAAAACATCACACACACACACTTACCTTCAGCCTCGAGGTCCCAGGAGGGTTGGGTCTGCTGCGTTCCCTCATTGGCTGACCTTGGGTAAGGCAGCAGTCCCAGCCTCGTCACAGAGTGGGATGGGGTCAGTGTCACTGATTGACATTCGCCCTGTGCGCTTCAGGGCTTAAACCTGAAGTGCCCAGGTCAAAGTCAATGGGTGACGCTTTCCTCGTCACCCAGGGGAGGGCCTCGAGACACCTGTGCTGAGCCGAGGAGGTCACGCCCGTGGGAGCTGTGACCTCCTCAGCCCAGCAAAGTTCAGCTCACGCAGCCAGGAGTCTGCACAAATCGCGCATGTCTCACTCCTGGCTGTCTGAGCTGAAAATGAAGAGTGTCTGTCAGGCTGACCTTTGTTCAGCCTGACAAACACTCTTCATGAGGGGCAAAAGGTGGGGGGGCATGGCCCCTCCTCCCTAAAGGACGGGCCGCGCCTGTGGCACATGCCATCTATAACATTGTGGTGTGTCATCTTCGATAGTGGGTTAGCGGGAGTGAAGCACTTTTGCTTTTTACAAGTTCTACCTATTTTTTTGAGTTTAAGAATAAAAGACAAAGCAAAGACAGGCAAAAAATTATTCTGATAAGCAAGCATTGGAATGGATGATTTAATAAGTAATATGGCCATGATGAGGACCACAACGGATGTCACAATAGAATGAGTGTTGCCTAAAGGCCATGTAGTATGCCTATGTTGAGCCTTATTAGGTTCAGTGTTAACAACAAGATTCATGACCAAAAATAAGAAGTTATGTACAGACAAGTGCCTGGAATTATAGTTCAGAAATCAGTTACGGACAATGTACTTTGCTTAGAGGCCCAATCTAACAGGAACAAAGGAGCAAAAAAAGACAGAGCAATGAAAACAGGAAAAGGGGGAAAAGCATGGACTACAGAGCAGTGCAGGGTCAGATCCCTGGAAAGAGGAATCCTTTGGCTGGTGGGTGGAAGTAATGGCTGCAGTGTCCAGCAGAGTGGTGAGAATGTGGGACACAGAAATTAACAACTGAGTTTCATGTATGGAAAGTTAAGGGGGTCAACCTTCCAAAAGTAGGCATCAAGTATGTCCCATCTATGTGGCTAGGAGATTGCATTTCCTGCAGCGTGTCCAGTGGTAGTTGAGCACCACCAAGTGGGTATGGAATTACATTCTGGGGATTTCCATTCAGAGAGAATGAGTGTGTTACCAATTGTGATACTCAGATCAATAAATGCCAAGCGTGAACTCACTAGTTTAGGCACCTGCGGAGCAGCATGTATTCCTAATGATGTTGTGACAATGTTAATATCTAATTGTGTTAGGGATATGTTGTATAAAAATGTGCACTAATAGAGGACTGGAGAGGACTTGTGAGTTTACAACTGATAAAGCATTTCTCAGGGTTATGCTTTAAACAAGGTCAAAACATCTTTTGAAACAGCATGAAGGGGTGGAGAAATAGGACACCAAATCTTCACAGAGCACATATTAAAATGACAGCATGGCCCATGTGGCCACACAAGGAGAACGACAGTCTGAAATAAGGTTATGGGTTTTATTATAAATTCACACTCAAATTTATGTAGGCAATTCTCAAGACAAAGTTATAAAGCTACAGAATCACCATTGGTTCACCAAGAAGAAGGAAAAGATGCAAACAAATTAACATCAAAACAGCTAAACATTCAACAACTAAAATACAAAACGGCAACAAAATCAAATGGGTAGAAAACAAACAATATTCAGCTCTTTCAGAGTCTGCTGTAGCAGGCTATATCAGCCATAAAAGGCCTGCCCCAGCATCGGCGTGAGCCTTTAACAAGGGAGTGGGACTTTAATTTCCGGTATAGCCCAGCGATGAAGGGCTATAAGGCTATTAGCACATTCTGCAACTAGAGGGCAGAATGCTCTAACAAATAAAAAAAAGACCTTAAGGAGCCTGAGGGGATTGTAATCCCCTCAGGCTCTGTGAGGCCTTTGTTCGCAGCTGCTGCTGTGAACAAAGAACATTAGAATGTTGACACTCCAGGGTTTTACCAGCCAGTAACGCCCTGAGAACTTCATTGTCTCAAATGAAGCTCGCGACATTCCAATGTTCTAATAAGCATTATGCCAATTCAGAAGTCATCTAAGCTTAGCTAGCTAGAGTAAGGGGAAATCCTACAGATTAGCAAGTCGAAAGTTAACATGTGCTGGGCTAAAACAGTTGTGGATAAAAATAAGAAGAAAAAGGACAAACAAATTGGGAGAATGACATCTGGGGGAAAAGGTGACTAACCAAAGTTGGCAAAAAGTAGGTAAAAAGGGAAGGCGTCAGCATGTCAGAAGTTTGGTGAAGTCTTTTTCTTTGGTTGGGGGAAACATTTTAAGTCTCAGCAAAGCATTATAAAACAAGGGTTAAGGGTAGAGAGGTCTGTACCTCTCAGTGTTCAAGGGGGTCCAAGTAAAGAGTGCAAGGGAAAGAGGAGTGAGCATTCTGCCCCTAAAGTGAAAGGCAAGAAGAATGCAGGTAATTCAGCTGGGGAACGGTATATTCAAGTCCAAAGTGCAAGATGATTCGCTCATCCATCACTCCACATGAATCAGAAGGTGTAATTGTCCGATCAAAGTCTGTCATGCGACATGAAACTGCAAAATCAGTAAGGATTGCCATTACCAACGTAGGAAATGTATCCATCTTAGGTCATCCATTCTGGTTGAATCAAATGTAGACATTCTGTTTCCACAGTTCCTGCATGCACTGGACTCAAGGTTAATTTCTCAGGCTCACTATGTGTAAAACAATAGGACATCTATTTCAAAGCTAGCATTTCATGGGAAAGAAATCTAAAAGAATGACACATTAGTAATAATGACTAACCATTTTCCGCACAGTTAAGAAACAGGGACTTCCAGGCCTCACTTAGGCTAAGTATAGTGAATTAAAATGCCACATTCATTTATGTCAAGCAAGGCACGCATAACACTCAAAATTATGAATTCATCATTAATAAGCTTTGTCAGTGTTCATGCTAGAGTAGATTTAAAACAAAAATAACTCTGTTAATACATTTAGTTAAGTACAGTGAAGAACTTAAGGTTTCAGTGCACCACTTTACAACTAATCCATTAATGTTTTGGTTTACAAAATGCAAAGATTGTCACACACAGATGATCACTGTGACACCAAGGGTAGCAAAAACATTTCTGCCACATCACAACTAAACAGCATATGTTCAAGGTTGTCTGTGCCTTCCTTACATTTCTAGCCAGCACAAGATGTAGATAGTCTAGAGGTCTTGCTAGACTGATGTAGCAGGAATAGTTTCCATTTTGAGACAATGGTAAAATCTTATTTCCTTAAGCACTGTTGCAGGTGGCTGCCCATGACTTCCTTCAGACAGAAAGTCGGTTTATCAGCAGTGGTGCATTATTCCATTTCTTTAGGGTAGGGTGTCTTTTTAGATTTATTTGAGTTGATGATTTTGTATATTTTGGAAGGAAGGTGACCACGTTTGTTTAAAGAGAGGGTCATTCTGGTTGTTTTAGTTTACTCAACTTGGCTTTTAATTGTAAAAAGTAGTAGAATCCAATATTTGAGTCTGAATGTTTTGCCTGCAGCTCTGTGAAGGCAAGAGGCCTCCCAAGGCTCTCTAGGTCCTTAGGTAAGGAGATGCCTTTAAGGACCCTATTGTGCCAGTATAAAGGTTTATCTTTGAACCTAATTATTTTGTTGTTCCGTAGTGCTAGGAGGTCGGATCAATGGGTTGTAAGAGTTTTATATAGTTGGAAACAAGTTTTTTTTTTAAATGTGATGTTGTATATTGTGAGGTTGCACAATGTGAAGTGGATACGTTAGGCCTCTTTTGATACCTAGACAGGCCAGAAGATTATGCATGGGGGTCCATACTGCATAATTTGCACCAGTGGTTGCTGGTGGGATCCACTGGCACTTATTTCTGGGCACCACTACTTATATTTCAGCATCACACTTTGACCCAGAACAAAAGAGAGAAAAACAGGAAAGGTGTAAAGAATGAGGAAGAAAGACTGAAAAATGGTGACAGATGGAGAAAACAGAGGCCACAAAACATGGAGTAGTGAGATAGATGCGCAGGGAGTGTCGGGCAATGGGTTAAAGATTAATTAAGGGACTCAAGACTATGAAGTCTTGGTATTCAGCACCACAATTATCTGCAGCGCTGGCAGCAACCTCTGAGCACAAGTTTTGGCCCCTGCGCATATTATTTCACAAATTAACCACTGGCAGTAGGTCAAGAACCATAATGCTCCCTGCCTCGCTAAAAATGCAGATTGGTAATTGAACCAGTTTGGAAAGTGACAGCCCCTCTGAATGATAGTCCCAGCTGGATTTTTTCTTTGCAACTTTTCCTCTTTTTCTTTTCCGCAAGAAAGAAGACTGCAAGTTATCCAGGGTGTCACAGAATGATGGCGAGAGTATGATTGGCATCATGCCAGAAAAGAAATTGACAGTTGGTGTGATCATCTTTTTCAAAGTTTTATCCTCCCCCATCATGTCATGGCCTAAGGGCCCTTGTGGCTGTAGTACAGAATGCGGCGCGTTCTCCTTGTTTGCAAACAAGGAGAATGCGCCATATTATATTTAATGCGCTGCCTCCAGGGGAGCCGCGAAGTCGCGCTGCCCTGAGGGCACCAAATTCATGTGAAAAACGGAGTGGCTTCTTTAAAGCTGCTCCATGATTTATTGTGCAGGCGGCAACCCACCTGCTCCTTTAAGGAGGATTAGAGACCCCCTTGCAGGCGGGTGCAGTGAGTGACTTTCTCCCTTCCGAAGGGCTGCCATCAAGGGGTGCAATGACAGTCCGCCTCCTGACAGCTACTTTGCCTCTTACAAAATGTTAACGACGCAAGTTGAGTTGTTTATAGATTGTTCGAAATGGAGACCTGAACATTTTTTTATGATTCCCCTATGTTATGTGTGACAACCTTTGGTGTATTTATATATTATATATATTGATTAGATCGTATAGGTTTGATATATTTACAACACATATTGAAAATCAATCCTACAGAACAATTTTATCATGTCCCTAGAATTTAGCCTGTTTCCGGTTTGGACATAGGGGACAGTTGTGTCTTTTATAAAACAAAATGAGTGGTAAATTTTCAGGGGACAACATTCCCGTCAAAGACATTAAGAGGACCATAACTGAGCCTATGCAAATATCATTAGTCAGACACGCTATATAACTACACAGGAAGGAAACATGTATGTTCTATTTGAGAACACATCTCTTTTTCCTGAACGATGAAGTTGAATGGAATTGTATGCCACAATGACCAACATGTATCCATTTAAACATGATGATCATGTCGTCCAAAGCAAACACCAGTGCTCACACTAAGAGGAAAATTAAATCGATTACCATACGCAGTGCAAAATCATTATGGTGCAACTTTTGCTATACTTCATGTATAGTCATAAAACACAATCCATTATCAAGGCTAGAAGGCAAACTAAATGGCCACTTCCTGTTGACATGCACAGCTGACAGATAGATTATGCCTATTTGCAATCCAATAAAAAGATATGATGGTTGGGTCTATCCTCATTTAAGACATTACTGGAAGCATTATCATATGCCCATAATAGGCATTCATGTAAGGGTTCACTGTGCACATCAACATGCATGTAACAAACTACATTTAATACCACCACTTTAAATCTTAAATCTTTATTTAAATGCTTGGTTAATCAAAACCATTGCATCATCCATACTACATACGCAATCTTAATACATAATTCATATTAAAAAATCATAAACCATATACAAATGTTATCTATACAACCCCTAGTGCTCATTAATAAAATCCATTACACATGTATAAAAAATTCTGTTGCCATATCCATTGATAAATTAAATTATAAAAACAAACATTACTTATCTTTTAATCATACAAACATCAGGATTGATTTGTACGAGGTGCTTCCAGACCTAACCAAAAATGTATTAACTTAAGCCCATGTGTAGAACTACAACTGTACATCCAATAAAATAGCATTTTCGATGTCCCTAAAATTAGACTAAATGTATGAACTGCTAATACACAAACTCATATTGCACTCTCAACTTGAATTATATTAATTTGGGCATCCAATTTGTTTGATGCCCAACTTAAAAATTTAATTAGTCTGGTATTCAGCAAGGTGTCCAAAGAATTGAAACTGGCGATCACTGCTTGCCTGCATGTGCGTATGGCTCTCTGGTTAAAGGCAACCCTGAGATATTTTTTATGCTCTTGCCTTAAGCCTTGACATATACAAACCAAATGTAGTAGGTTCCCGACCTCACTTCCACATAAAAGGCAAGGAGAATTAATATCAGAGCCTACCCGTGGAGCAGAGTTTAGGCCTCCTGGGAAAAGATCAAATCGATATTTGATAAATGAGTCTTTTTCTTTTTTTGACCAGCTCAAGTCCAGATATGACTCACGTTTTAGAGTTTTGTACTCGTTTATTATAGCCCAAGCATGAGATCTACCAGCAAAGAGACTCTTGTCCACAACTAGAGATTTTCTTTTCACAGTAGGATTAATGATTAATTTAAAAGCATCAAGCGTTAAAGGCTTTTCCCACAGTGAGCGGGCTGCTTCCACGCCTCTCTGGCTTTACCCCAGGACCCTGGCTCTAATGCCACAGCCATGCACAGTGCACCCGCCCTGTATTACCGTGGGTCTACAGTGCGCTCTATCTGTCCTTGCAACACAAGTCGTTGTTTGGGCAAACCGGCTAATCTATGAGTGCCTTCTTCTGATATTCTTGCAGCTCATATACACTCTTACATAGCCTTGCAGCATGGATCGTTAATTGATCTGTCCCCTTCTCTTTTTACCCCTTCCACAAATTGCCGAAGTGCCAAATGTGCTAGGGATGCAATGTTGGTAGTGATGCAGTATGAAGTCATGCGGGGGTGTAGCGGAAGCAAAAGTAAGACAGGAGAAGGATGGGGCCTCAAAGATAGGCTGGGAATGTGCAGTGGTGGTGCAATGATGACCACCAGAGAACGAAGGGTGGAGGAATGGAGGGGTGGAGGGCGGTGAAGGGAGCCAGGGGCGGCTTGGGGATCGTATTCCAGGTCAGATCAGTTCAGCTCCAGTCAGACCAAACTGGTTAGGGGCCACATGGGCAGTGAGTCGCAAACCCCTCTGCTTTCCCCCAAGCTGACCACTTTCTGTTGTGTTTTGCCGCCCTGCTGCCTTGGCACCTTACCGCACTACCGCCTATCCATTATGCCACAGTTCTTTGACACCACCACTGCCATCAAAACTCCTTTCGTCGGCTGGAGTGGGCTTCAGCTGTGGCGTCCTCTGGCTCCCTTCTCTGCCGGGCGCTGCCCGCAGCTCTGTGGCAAGAGTGGTCCTCAGTGGTCCTCCCTCACAGCGGCCTTCTTTGCCTTCTTTGTCACCCGACACTCTCAGCGCTCGCAGATCTGCAGCTCCACTGCACGGCAAGACGTTGTCCTGGAAACACTCCTCTTGTCACCACTCTTGAGAATACTACTAGCACTACCCATGGTTGACAACGCTGACATGAGTCCTCTACCCATTACACTTTCATGGAAGAAACTGGTGGTGTAGCTTTTAAGGTAAGAGAATTGATATCAGATTGGACTGTCATTATTTTTTAGACTTTTGAATAGAGAATTATCTGATGGCATATCTGTTCATTTAGGCAATGCCGGCTTTTAACCCATGTTATTACTGTAAGTGCAGCTATTACCGCAGTATGTTAAGTGAAAGCTTTTTGAAGAAAATAGGCAGGGTAAAACGGAGGCCTCATCCATGGTCTCACCTAGTTTACACTCTAACAAGAGTTATGTTATGTTATCTCATTTCTAAAGTGCCACAAATACCTCAAGAGGTCTCCTGGTGCTGAAAGGCTAAACATTAAGAAGAACAAAAAGAAGACAAATCTAAACATTTCAAACACCTAAAAATGCAGATGTTTCAGGCCTTCATGAAATTCAGTAAGGTGAGAATCTTACTGAGGTTTAAAGAAAGCTTATTCCACAATTTTGGTGCCCTAACCAAGAAGGATTTGCCACCTGACTGCGACCACCAAACTCTGGGGCAGTGACCAGTAAAGCCTCAGAGAAATGTAAGCATCAATAAGGAAATAAGGAGTATAGTTAGTGAAAATTTGTGATAACCAATGAGGCCCAGTGTGATGAACCGCTTTAAAGACGTGAACTGGACTTGAACTCAATCCTTTTTGCCCCTGGGATCCAGTGAAGAGCTTTTAAGGCTCCTGAGGCAGAGGAGAAACGAGAAAGATTGAGGACCAGTTTAGCTGCTTCACTTTGGACCCGCTGCAACGTCCTCAACAGGCCTACGGTGGCAGGGCCCTTCTCAGGCGGCCTCTGCAGCTTGCACCACCTATTGCCCATGCCAGTGCTGCCAAAGACGGTACCAGCACAACTTCTAACCATCGCACTCCTCCAACTCTGTTAATTTAGACTATTCCAGTCAACTCAAAGCTAGAAGAATGGCGTAGGCGACAGGAATTGTTCATTTTAATATGTATTGAAATATTAATGCCTGAGTTGTGCTCATGTCACAACTAGGCAAAGAGCACCACCATGTTGTGGACTGTTATAGGTGCCTGTGTTGAGAATGAAGTGCTGGTGCCAAGCATCAGAAACCATTGGCTGAAATTAATCACTGAGGCTGAACCTGCCAGGAGAATCACCAATGGCCCAATGACAGGGGATGAGAGATGTTAGATTGTTTGACTCAAAGAACCTCTGTCTAGTCCTAATTAAACTTTAGAGAGTTCTAATGTATTCACCAAGAGACTGTAGTCATACACTGATGAAAGAGACCAAAAAGGTAAATGCTAATTTTTCTGGATTGATAATCAGTTGGGAATCATCCATATAATTCCTACACCAAAGGCTTAAAGATATAATTAGCTTGATCAGCAAATGTTTGTAGATGTTAAAAAGTGTTGGACTTAATTTGGACACTTGGGGACTCCATGCAACAATGTCTTGTACTTGGACATTTAAGGAGGTAAATAGATCACCTATGACCTCCCTCCAGAGATAGGATCAACACCAATCAAGTTCCCTCCTCCCAATACCGATTCCTTGAAGGCAGGTAAGAAGAATGGTGTGAGAAACCATTGACTAGTGCAGAAAGGTCTAATAGCAACAGAGCCTAAGGCTCATCTTTCTCCTTCAGCATTTGAAGGGTTATCCACTATGGCTCGCTGGGCCATTTCCCTTTTCTATAAAGGGCGGAAGGACTGGAGGAGATCTAGAATCTAAACTTCTGTCAAGTGCTTCGAAATACAATTGTAAATATATTTCTATAGTAAATATACATTGTTAGAAATTGGGTTTTTGGTTGGCAGTCATGTTACCCTCTGTCCAAGCAAGAGCCCTTACTCTAGTCATGGTAAGTCACACACAATCCAAATTATCCTGTGCCCACCCTCTGGTAGCTTGGCACTGAGCAGTCAGGCTTAACTTAGAAGGCAATGTGTAAAGCATTTGTGCAATAAATCATACCATAACATAATATAGCACCACAAAAATACACCACACAGTGTTTAGAAAAATATATAATATTTATCTGGGTATTTGCAGGTCAAAACGATCAAAGATGCAATATGAATTTGTAAAGATATCATTAAAAAGTGATATGAAGTGTCTTAAGTCTTTAAAAAGTAAACAAAGTCTCTTTCAAGCACAAAGTACCTGGTTTGGAGTGGCAAATCTCCGCAGAGGGCCGCAGAAGAGGAGATGCGTGGAAAAATGGTGTGTGCGTCGGTTATGCCCCTTCACACAGACTTGCGTCGTTATTTTTCACGCGGGGAGACGTGTGTCGTTTCTGGCACGCGGACCGTCTCCTTCTATGGATCGCGGGATTACCAGATGTCCCAGGGTCTGTGCGTGGATTCTTCGGCTTGTTATCCGGCTGCGCGTCGTTCCGGGAGGCTGTGCGTGGAATTTTCTTTCTCACGGCAGGCGTCGCGTCGATTTCCCCTCTGGAAGTCGGGCGGCGTTGTCCATGCGAGGCCATGCGTCGAAGTTCCGGTCGCACCGCAAGCGTCGCGTCGAACGGCGTCTTTCTGGATCGGCGTGCGGTGAATTTTTCACCACGGAACAAGCTGTGCGTCGAAATGTTCGGCGCACGAGGAGTCCAAATGAAAAAGAGAAGTCTTTTTGGTCCTGATACTTCAGGGGACAGGAGGCAAGCTCTATCCAAGCCCTTGGAGAGCACTTTTGCAGCCAGACAAGAGTTCAGCAAGGCAGCAGGCCAACAGCAAGGCAGCTGTCCTTTGGAGACAACAGACAGGTGAGTCTTTGAGCAGCCAGGCAGTTCTTCTTGGCAGGATGCAGGTTCTGGTTCAGGTTTCTTCTCCAGCAAGTGTCTGATGGGGTAGGGCAGAGGCCCTGTTTTATACTAAATTGTGCCTCTGAAGTGGGGGTGACTTCAAAGAGTGGCTAAGAAAGGCACCAGGTCCCCTTTCAGTTCAATCCTGTCTGCCAGGGTCCCAGTAGGGGGTGTGGCAGTCCTTTGTGTGAGGGCAGGCCCTCCACCCTCCCAGCCCAGGATGACCCATTCAAAATGCAGATGTATGCAAGTGAGGCTGAGTACCCTGTGTTTGGGGTGTGTCTGAGTGAATGCACAAAGAGCTGTCAACTAAACCTAGCCAGACGTGGATTGTAAGGCACAGAAAGATTTAAGTGCAAAGAAATGCTCACTTTCTAAAAGTGGCATTTCTAGAATAGTAATATTAAATCCGACTTCACCAGTCAGCAGGATTTTGTATTACCATTCTGGCCATACTAAATATGAGCTTCCTGCTCCTTTCAGATCAGCAGCTGCCACTTCAACAATGTATGAGGGCAGCCCCAATGTTAGCCTATGAAGGGAGCAGGCCTCACAGTAGTGTAAAAACTAATTTAGGAGTTTTACACAACCAGGACATATAAACTACACAGGTACATGTCCTGCCTTTTACCCACACAGCACCCTGCTCTAGGGGTTACCTAGGGCACACATTAGGGGTGACTTATATGTAGAAAAAGGGGAGTTTTAGGCTTGGCAAGTACTTTTAAATGCCAAGTCGAAGTGGCAGTGAAACTGCACACACAGGCCTTGCAATGGCAGGCCTGAGACAAGGTTAAGGGGCTACTGAAGTGGGTGGCACAACCAGTGCTGCAGGCCCACTAGTAGCATTTAATCTACAGGCCCTAGGCACATATAGTGCACTCTACTAGGGTCTTACAAGTAAATTAAATAGCCAATCATGGATAAACCAATCAACAGTATAATTTACACAGAGAGCATATGCACTTTAGCACTGGTTAGCAGTGGTAAAGTGCCCAGAGTTCAAAAGCCAATAACAACAGGTCAGAAAAAATAGGAGGAAGGAGGCAAAAAGTTTGAGGGTGACCCTGTCAAAAAACCAGGTCCAACATACATATATATGTATATTAATAGCAAAATGCAATAGGAATGTGCTACAGAAAGTTATGAGGAAAGACGGATCAGCCCTGGGTTTTCTTAATAGAGGCACAGTCAAAGCGTTCTTCCATGTCTATGGAACTAGTCAGTCATTGTAGACCTCCAGTAATAGAAGTCCCATGATTTCAATTAGCACTTTCCATCGGTTTGGGGGAGGTGGGTCTAAAGGAGAACCCAATGAGATCAAGCTAGCAATGGTGACAAATTGTTCAGAGAACAGAGGCTCCCAGTACTCCAGGAGCAGGATTGGGCTTAGAGTGCTGATCAGTGAAGGCTGTTCTATGCCAACCTGCTCGGATTAATGAAGGCTGCTCCCTGCCACTCTGCCCTGCCCTACTCAGCGTGGTTGTTGTATCAGGATCGTCACTGACAAGAGTGAAAGAGTTAATATTCATAAAGCTTATTCTTCTAAGAAAGGAAATATGCATAACTGCCAGTTGCTAGGTGCTCTGAACAGACTGATGCACCTGTAGGAGTGAAAACGTCACAAACAATTTTAAACAATTTCCTATCCGAGTTACCCGCGCTCATAATGTTATTGGTATAAATGCAGAATTTTGAAGCGGTTATCTCTGATGTTCCCTCAGGGGCTGCATCAGTACCTCCCTTGAGGAAGACGCAGTCTAGATGAGTATCTCTTAAGGCTGGTGGATACCACGAGGCAGAGGCAGTAAGGGCCTGATTTGGATCTTGCTGGATAGAATACTGCGTCTCAAATATCTCATCCGCCCTATTCCGATTGCCATATGACATAATGGAATCGTAATACGGCGTCATGTTAGTCTCAGAGTATTCCCCTCTGCTAAGATCTAAATCAGGCCCTCAGTCTTTTACTATAAAAATCAAGTGCTTTTTCTATTCACTCAGTACATCTTCTGTATCTTACCATTGTTGACTGTTGGGAACTATTAAGGTTGAAGTCTCTCAGATTTTGGTCTAAGTAAAGGATGGAGAGTTTTTTCCTTTTTTCCATATCTATTTCTTTGTATTTTATAAAATGGCCTCTTATAATTTGCTCATTTGAGAATGGGGTTGGTAGTGAATGAAATCAAAAAGTGGTTCAACCATACCAGCCGAACGCTCACCACCCCATAGCATACATGATCTTTCTTGCAAACGTTATTCGTGCATGATATCAACATCTTCTCCTATGCACATGGCACACAACTCATACTCTGCCTCTTGGACAAGACCGCCAACACAAGAAACAAATTCATCGCCTGCATGACCAAAGTCGCTACTGGAAGAAAGTCAATTGTCTCAAGATCAGCATCAACAATACAGAAGTAGTGATCTTTGACAAGAATACCTCACCATGAGACTTTAACTGGTGGCCGGCCGAATTCTGACCCACACTAAGAACCCACACCAGGAACCTTGGAATAATAATCAACAGCAAACTGTACATGACCGCACAGGTCATTACTGTATCCTGCTTCCATACATTGAAGATGCTAAAGAAGATCTTGAAATGGCTCCCAAGAAACACTATAAGACTGTCACTCATGCTCTAGTCACAAGCCATTTGGACTATGGGGACATCCTCTACGCCAGGATCACCAAGCAACTCACTTGAAGACTATAAACCAACCACAGCTCGGCACCCAGACTCGTCCTCAACCTCCCAAACAGAACTCACATCACACCACACCTCGGGGACTACACTGGATGAGGGGAATTCACTAACTTTGCACCTAAAGCATGAAATGACCTCTCACTCCACATCAGAGCCTCCTCCTCTCTACTTGAATTCCGCAAGAAGTTGAAAACCTGGCTTTTTAATTAACCAACCTTCCATACGCATGGCCAGGCACACACACACTTGCTCATCGCCAGGGCACCATTACAGGTGATAGTTTGCTTTATAAATACACAAAAAAAAACATAACATCAATAACGTTTTCTTATCCAAAGATCCGATCTAATGCCTGGCCTTTCACGTGTATCAGCCTGTTGACCATCATTACAAGACCATAGGCAGCCAGTCTGCTAATAAATTTGTCAGCCACGGTAGTTAATGGGGCATCAGCCCTGTTAGTAAAGTCTCTAACTACTAAGGAGTTGGCATGTGCTAAAGAAAATAGAAATATCAAGCCAAAAAAGAGTCGATAAAACCAGGACCTAAACCCAGAAGGCGATAGCATAATTTCACATATCAATACCGTGGTTGAAGAGGAAATGGAGAAACCCAAATGTCAGTTCCGTAACCAGGAAATTATCCTTAATAATTGCCACCCTTCCACCTGACGCTTAAGGCGAGGGCAATGCATGATCCTAAAGTCCACCAGACACATTGTTACTATGTCAGGGCTCCCAGAGTCTGTAAGACAGAACTCAGTTATGGAAAGGATGTCCAGGGAGCTGAGGGTCAGAATGTCAAAAGCTCACATGCAATTATTTTTTTATAGAAATATTTTATTTTTAGTTTAATGGAGAACAGTACACCAGTTGCTCATCTGGTGTGGCCCAACCCTACGCGCAAGTTTACTGGCCAATGATTTTTCCACACCATTTTATATTGTACCACTTTCCTTTCCCACTATGGTTTATACCAACAAGACAGGCCATTGAACAATACGACCACTCCTGAGAGCTTGCCAGTGCTAGATGGGGGAATCGATGGTGAAGAATGCCATACAAGGTGGGTAAGGATTCATCCTCCTGTTGAGAACAACTGTCTCCAACCAGGCTCCCACCATGTAATCAGGTCAACTGTACTGAATACTCATCATTGTTGTATTTAGTTCACATCTCTCCTTGAAGAAATTCCTCTTTCTCTCCCCCTTGGTTTTGATCAATCTGTCAGTAAAACGTTATGTGCCTTCACCAACATCACTGAAATGTATGGCTTCAAAACACTGCACAAATCAGACACATATGCTAATTACCTGAAGATGTGGGCATTGTCGCCAAATCACACACTGGCACACTGAAGGTTCATAAAGGAGGCAAAACCAGGTTATGTATGTGCCTCTTCACGATGACAGAGGGACAGCACAGGATGGCCCCAATCTTGTCCAACACACTGTCCTGCCTCCATAACCCTCTGGTGACCATGTGCATGAACCCACATCTCTGCTAAGCCACAAAATACAAGATTCCAACCAACTGTTGCTTTTGGTCCTTTTGTTTAGATATGTCCTTATACCAAAAGTCGATGCAAGGGCACATTCCACGCTAAAATATAGTTTGAAATTGCAGATTTGCATTGTGCATAATTAAGCATAATGTTGCTGACATTTCGTGTAATTTTGTCAAACTCTCTCAACGTCAAAGAATGAACGATTGAGGTGCCCTATTGGGATTCAACCCTGTGATCTGCAGGGTGGACACACATCTGAGCACAAGTTGAAACCCCCTGGCATATCTCACCAGAGTTTCATCCCCAGAGCCAGTTTATTGGGGCACTCCAACAAGACAATTAATGCTACCAAAGGATAGCATTTGTTGCCTAGAATAAACGCTTAATGTATCACTAATTTAGATGGAAGCATGCATACCAAAACACAAAAAAGTGAGACAGTGGCACACTGACATAAGACTAAAGTGTTTTTGGTTTTGGACCTGGGAGGATACACTAAATTATATTCTCTACAATGACAAGGTTTATCTCTTCGATGAAGAAACAGCTACCAGGAAAGTACATTAGTTCCACTCTCTGATAGACTGCAGTTGATGAATGGTTCTGATGACTTCTTCAACTTTAATTGGAAGCAAAACAACCTGATGCATGGTCCTCCTATCCCTCACTCTATACGATAGCAGGTGTTTCATGACAAAATGCAATTTTAAGCTCTTTCATTTTATTTCAACATATACACATGAGACTAATTTAAATGGGACCAGCTGAAGCCATTTCTGAAAGCAAAGCTAACTCAATAGAGAAATTAGTGACTGGTGAGCACTGTAGCATATGTGAAATGACCAGAATGGTCAATGCCCCATCTGCTGAAACATTGCCACCTAGAGGTCGCTGGCACATATGCCAGCAGCGCCGCCTCTGCTTTCCATTCATCACAAATAGATGAGGTTGGGCCAGGTGCCACTGAGACACATAAGCCATCAAAAGCTTGTTGAAATGCTATTCCCCAGCCATTTCAAATAGGACACTGGTTGAACGCTAGCAGATGGGACCAAATCCTCCTGCCTGACTGACGATAAATTCATTGAGCTCGATGACACACAAAGAAAAACCTTACTCATTTTCCTTTTCATTTAAGGCAATGACTTATGTGGCCTGCCCACAAAAACACAAAATCATTCTAAATTATATGGAAATATCACTTTAAGCAAGGGCAACTTATCTGGTCTTCTGTATTACAATTAAAAAGTTAGTCCAAAGAACATGGAGGTAAGGCACGGATGTTACATGAGTGATTGTGAAACATACATCTGCCCTTGCGGTTCTTATAAATGTACATTTATAAAATGTTTTTATACCCAGGGATGGCATCCTCTTCTTTGGCAAGGATATGAGCACCTGTTTCTTTGCTCAACTTTTTTTTTCTGACACTTACATTATGTGGTAGGTTCATGCAAAGAATTATACAGCATGTGCATGTATGCATGTGTGTGTGTAGTCCTTGCCTCTGTAAGGGAGGGAAGGCTTTTAGGAATTTAAATCAACATAAATTGTGCTCCCATAGTGCTTAGACCACATGATTTTCTGTTACCTAACAATGAGCATGGCTGACACATGTTGGACATTTTGTGGGTTGCTCCTCTGCTATTCTTTGATACCACGCATATAAAAGTTAATGAAGCTAGGCAAAGTTAATAATGGAGGTCACTAGCCATTATCGGGGTGTAAACCCCTGGAGGGAGATTTCTTGTTTCTTAAAGTAAAAAGTAGATATCATTGGTGACTGCTTTTAACCCCGAGGTTCAGCCATGAGTTTTGGACTCACTGAGGTACACGTAGCGCATGAAAAGAGGAAGTGGGAAGAAGCTGAACACTTATAGCAGGTCGAAGCTGAGGACCTCACCCTTGCCTCTAATATGGAGGCCAATAATGCCCATACAGTACTCCATTTAAGCATTGCTTTTTAGTGTGGCAAACCATTAGGCGGTGCCATCTGCATACCAGCAGAATGACGGATCAATGCACTAGCAAAATGTCCTAGTGGGAATGTTCAAGTATTAAAGAGGAGCAGAGATGTGCTGGATCCCAAAAGGATACCCTAGGTCTTCTGTTTTTCTGTTTTGGACCCTTTTTTCCGTTACTGAGGAATGAGATGAACCAATCTGTGCCATGGTTTGGGGGCTCAGATATGGGTTCTTCAGACTTTCTGGCAGAGATTAGTGAACGATGACCTTCCCTAGGTGAAACTGTAATCAATAAATAAAAAGGAAGGTAACTAGGGCCAACTGAGAGGCAATTGCGGAAAGTACACTTCTGCAGCAACCAAGCGCCTTTCTTAATTCACAACACACATAACTAGCGACTAAATCTTCCAGTTGCACAACTGTGCCAAAATAAAATCTGTAGTCTGATCATGGGCAAAAGCTAGACACCAGAGGCGTGAAGAAATGTAAAGAGAGAAAACAACGAAAGGGCAGTTCAAATAAAATCACTCTTAGCCATAAACTATAATGACACTATTACAACAAATAATAATTATAATAATGAATTTGCAAAGCGCATGGCTACCCCAACAGGGTTTTGCAGCGCTGCAAGAAAGGAAGGGACAGCAGTAGTCCTAAAATAGCCAAGTATTCGACAATTTAGGAAACTCCGGAAAGGAAGTGCAAGCCCAAATCTTGTAAAGGAAAGAATTTCATAAGGTGGGACCAAGGAAGGCAAAAGACCTACCACCCTACCTGGCTAATTTATTGCGTGGTATGGTAGCCAGGAGCTGATTCCCAGAAGGAAGAGTGCCCCTCGGGGTACAAAAATGAACTAACACCCTTAGATAAGAGGGACCATATCCCTTAAATGGCTTGTGTACATAGCACAATGTTTTGAAAAAATGTGCATCTCTGTACAAGTCAGTGAAGGGTCTGTAAATGAATAGCTGCTGAAGAGTACTTAGGTACATGGCAAAGCAAACACGCTGCTGCATTTTGTACAATCAGATGTTTCCTCAGTAATTTTTAAGGTGCACCTAAGTAGAGCATGTCTATGTAGTCTAGCCTAGAGATGATCAATCAATCTACAATGGTTGTTTGAACTGAGACAGAAAGAAGTCAGATGAATTTTCTGAGATATTTAAGTAGCATAGTGCAATCTTAGATATTTGGAGAGGCATTGAAAGCTTGGAGTCAAGCCAAATGCCCAAGACAAGTTCTTAACCACATTATAGGGAGTGGGCAGCAGCCCAATAACTGCTGCCACCATTCAGGGCCCCAGAGCTGAAGTTGATTATCAAGCATCTCTGTCTTGTGGCCATTTAGCTTAAGGTTATTTGATTTCATCCATCCTGCAACCTCAGTAAGGCAGAGGCAGAAACTGGATGAACCTTTTTCGTCATTGCACTAAGTGAACCAATGATCTGACTATGATCGGCATACAGATACAAAAATAGAGACAATCCCTGGCCCTCAACTAAGTCAGCCAAACGCCAAACATAAATATTAAACAGTGTAGGGCTCAAGGAAGAACTCTGAGGCACACCACAGCGCAAATGAAGAACTGAGGACTTGAGGAGCTTGGAATATACGTGAGATGTGTGATCCTGAAGAAAGGAGATAAACCAGAATTGGGCAGAATCCTGAATACCAATTTCAGCTAGTCTCTGACACAGAATAGGAGGGGACACTGAGTCAAAAGCTGAGCTGAGATCCAAAAGAATGAGAGTAGCAGAGCTGCTCTTATCCAGCTGTGTCCTAAGATGCTCTACCCCTCTGAGATCAGCAGCTTCCATACTAAAGCCAGAGCAAGCCTGACTACAGGGTGCAAGAAATTATGGTTCTCAAATGAAGTTGAGAGCTGAACATTAACTTGCTTTTCCAAAAACCTGGCATACATTGGCAGAAGAGAAATGGGCCAGATATTTGCCCATACATTAGCATCAAGAAAGAGACTACCATTGCGTGTTTCCAAATTGTGGGCACCCTCCCATCCTTCAAAGATGAATTTAGGAGGTGTAGTAAATGGGGGGTAAAGCACAAGCTTAATCATTCTCTTAAAATCCAGCGGTTGAGGGCTGCAAGGAGAGCCAGATTTAAGAGAATTCAGAGAAATTCAAAAGAAAAAGAGTAGACAAAATGAAGTCGAGGCATACGTTTGGGAATTGCCTGGAGAAAAAACCCTCCACCCCAAGTTACCGAAACAGCCAAAGAATAAATATCAGCAATTTTGTTGTAAAAGAACTTAGAAATATCCTCGGAGTTTTGCTGTGAGAATAATATGGGTGAGTAAACTTGAACCGGATCTAAAAGTTATTCAGCAATCCCAAAAAGCTCCTTGGTTGAATTGCACACATTTGTACTTTATTAGAGCAGTACCCTCCCCCTGCTGCATGGCATGCTCTCAAGTATTCCTTAGCAGCAACCTTAAGATTGGATTTAGCCTCATCACCATAAGCCTTATGCCAAGCTTGCTCTAGATACTTAGGGGGTTATTACAACTTTGGAGGAGGTGTTAATCCGTCCCAAAAGTGACGGTAAAGTGACGGATATACCACCAGCCGTATTACGAGTTCCATAGGATATAATGGACTCGTAATACGGCTGGTGGTATATCCGTCACTTTACCGTCACTTTTGGGACGGATTAACACCTCCTCCAAAGTTGTAATAACCCCCTTAGATTTTTTCGTAAGTAGCAACAGTGAATCATTAAACCGGGGGTCAGGTGAACAACTCCTTTTTTAGATCCTGCTTTACAAGGCAAGACTGTATCTAATGAGACAAGGATCCATGTGTCAGCAGCTTTGGCATCCTTTTCTAAGATGCCCAAAGTAATTGAGCCTTTTTCCTATATGTAGGTACTTAGGGCCTGATTTAGATTTTGAAGGATGGGTTACTCCGTCACAACGATGACGAATATCCCGTCCGCCAAAATATAAATCCCATAGGGAATAATGGGATGTATATTTCAGAGAATAAATGCTGAAATACTAAGATCCTGATTTGGTTTTCAGCAAATGGGTTACTCTGTCACAACGGTGATGGATATCCCGTCCACCGAAATGTGAATCCCATAGGAAATAAAGGGATTTATATTTCGGCGGACAGGATATCCGTCATCATTGTGACATAGTAAACCATGCGCTAAAATCTAAATCAGGCCCTTAGTGTTTCAACATCCAGTTAAGCCCATGGCCTATAACTTCTGACCGAATTAGATATATGCTGCATTACAACTTTAGTTTAGAGTGGCATAGGAATTGCAAAATGGTCCATCCACTGAAAAGGTAATGGGCTAGCCACAGAATGGGTGCCCAGGTTAGAAATAAACAGGATCAAGGATATGCCCTGCTAGAGAAGTTGGGGAATGTACCAAGAGCGATAAGCCGAGCTCTCGGAAATACTCAATCAAAGCAGCTGACAGGCCATTATTGATCTCATCGAAATGGATATCGAGATCACTCAAGATAGTAAAATTTGCATTATTCAGGACAAAAGGGGCAATCATCTCAGTCATGGCCATACTCCAATGACCAGAATAGCCCAGAGAGAGGTACAGTAGAGCTCCCGATATACTGAAATTCTTTGTTAGGCTTAAGCCTTCACAGCCATGGACACTTAAGGGTTCCATGCAGGAAGAGAGTATTGATTTAAAAATAATGGCAATTCCTCCTCTCCGCCCTCTGCTACGATCCCGCCTTATGAAACTGTATTGCTCCAGGACTGCCAATGCAATGTCAGGCAAGGAAAATTCACTTAGCCATGTTTCTGTGTGCTCACTAATAAAGTCAAAGACCTCCAAAACGTGCTTAGCCAGAGATTGACAGTTCACAGAGAAAAAACAAAATGACAGTTGTCTGCCTGCCAAGGTCAAAGAATGGGCTGCCAAGTAAGAGGTGGAGACCAAAATGTTGTTAAATTTCAAACCACAGTGATGGAAGCCACTTGATCTGTCATTAAAAATCAGATTATATCTGCACATAGGCGAAATCGTGGGGCAAAGAGGTCAAAGAGATGTAGAAGAGTACCTGAGAGAATCTGTGCATAAAAGCAGGATTTCGGGCCCTTGGCCCGCTTGGGCATGGACAGGTGCAGATGGGCTTGCTTGGAGAGGAAACAGTGTCGGTGAAAATCACCTGCAGCGGGACTTCCTCCCCAGTAGTGAGAGGGATTCCGGAACTACTGGGTGTCCCTCTTGGTCTGCTGTGCAGAATCGGCCACATGTTGTAACTTGACATTATCAATGGAAACAAAGCGATTTCCTTTGGCCCCTCGCAGCGGCGGTAAAATCACAGTTCTCGTGCCGCTCACCCCTAACACAGGGACAGGTTCTCGATAAGAAGGACAAAATTATTTTTTAACTGCGACCTTTTCACGCACCAGATCCCCAATCCTGGGTATCCAACCAGTAGGTGTTACTGGCTCATCCTTAATTCCTGAGGAGGCAGCACTGGCAGAAGAGTTATCTTCACGGAATTGTTGTAAATCCTGCAAAACAGTGACACAATCATTTATGTCAAAGGGCGTATCTGCCACCTCCACACCATGACCACCTAGATCAGGAACATACATTCGTGTTCCATACAGGCACTCATATGAAGTACGACCCCCCAGTGACCTTCTAGGCAAGTTATTAAGTGCTCTCTGTACTCCATATAGGTGGGCTAGCCAACCACGACCCGTACCTATAACTCTGGCCGTTAAGGACTGCTTTAAATCACGATTTAAACGCTCCACGACAGAATTTCCCTCGGGATGAAATGGAGACGAGAATTGGAGTTGTACCCCCAACGAAGCCATGGTGTCCCTGAAAGCCTTCGAGGCAAAAGCAGGGCCCTGGTCCGAATGAAAAGCCGCAACTGCAAATATATCGACAAAGATGCGCAAATCTTTAATAACAGTGCGAGCGTCAGCCGAGCGTTGTGGCCATACCCATACAAATCTGGAGCACGAATCTACAGCAACCAATATATATTTGTATGCACTATCTGGTGTCAGCGGACCACAATGATCCAGGTACACACACTGTAAAGGTTTATTTGAAATCAGAAGGGGCGTCTGCTGCGGGCGTCTGGCCGACTACACTTTAATTTGTTGACAAACGTCACAACAAAGGACATATTGCTTTGTCTCTTTATAGAGACCAGGCCACCAGTAACGAGCCTGTAAAAGCGAAATCGTGGTAGCCACACCAGCATGTGCAGAAGCCACCCCCTCATGTGCTGCAGAAATTAATCGAGGTCTCTCAAGTTTATTGGGAATTTCACGTACACCAATGCCTGGAATTGTAACAGTAGCATTCAGTGCACCATTCAAGCAGTAACTATATTTAGAAGGAAATCCTTTAGGAAAGGGCGTGGCAGCAGCCGTAGCCTTTATGGCAGACGAAATTTCTGTGTCTGGTTTGAAACTCGAACGAGTCACTGCGGCCACAGTGGCGACAGCCACTGCCGATTTCACGGCTTCATCAGCCAAAGTATTCCCAGCAACGTGTATTCCAACGCGCTGGTGTCCAAGTGTATGCACAACATGGACATTAGGAAGCGTTTCCTTCAGATCCGCAACCTTACCCCACAACATTTTATGTTTAATGGTGTTGCCTTTAGAATCTCTGAACCCATTCATCTGTCAGATATATGTCATCAACATATGATAATGCTTCAGGGTCGAACTCATGCAGCATTTCAGTTACACGAGCCGAAAACAGTCCTGGGCTATTCTTATACCCCTGAGGCAAACGACAAAATTGTTTCTGAGAGCCAAACGCACTGAAACAGGTATAGTCCCGACTCTCGGGCGCTATATTCTGGCAGAAAAATCCATTCGAGATATCTAATGTTGTCTTGTATTTTTTACGCACTATATTATTCATAAGCGCTGCGCTGTGTGAATTCTGTATTGCATATGTGCGGGTATGACTATTCAAATGTCGGTAATCCACTACTATCCTATATGAATGGTCCGGTTTAGCAACCGGAAACAAGGGATTATTCATCGGCGAGACACAGGGCTCAATTACACCCTGATACTCCAATTGTGTAAGAATTTTTCTAACCGATGCCCTAGCTTCAAATTTGATAGGATACTGCGGTTGTGGCTGAGGTTCCCCTTTTATTGGAATTACATGATAAGGTGATTGTCTGTCCCACCCCACGTTATTTCTATACCAGGCGGGAGCCTGTGCTAGAGCCCATGATTTACTATAGGACTCCGCGAGCTCTCTCGGAACAAGTGGTGAGAAGGAAGGTGTAATAACCTCCTCCCCAACTGGACAGTCGCGAACAAAGTCAGGTGGCCAATCTTGTTCGGCCAACAGAACATCATATGATTTTACCACATGGTCCCAAAAAATGGCGTTTATAATACGGTCAATGTCCCCTTCCAATCGCAGAGTCACTTCATATACTCTATCAGGATCAGAGACTCGCATATCCGCTGTCTCGACTTGTATGAAGTCATCAGTTGCTTTCACCTCCAGATGCTCTAGAAGACTCCGGCGAACTATTGTGACCTCTGCCGCGCTGTCTAACAGTGCTAACGCCCATGTCTTGTTCGTCAAGAGAACTCTCTTCTTGAGCGGCATGTCTGACTGAGACAGCTGCCACTTTCTTCTTCTTAAATTGCTGTTTTTGTTGCAGCGGTTTCTCTTCTTGTTTAATAGAAACCTCCGCTGAGCGTTGTGAATCCTGTCTCGGTTTCACGTACTCCGTCCTCCGCTCTGACCGCCCACCTCTCTCACTTCTCTTTTCCGAGGAGTCCTGAAAGGAACGAGATTGGCGTGTATCAGTATATTGATATCTATCAGGCGTCTTCAAAGTATCCCTATTCCTGAGATTATACTTATTCTGTGGGGTCTCCGGTTGCGGAGACTGCCCACCATCTTTCTTAGGTGTTTGCTGTTTCTTTTCCCAGCGCTTTTTCGAACCCTCAGGTCGTTGCTGTTTAGCATTGTCTTTATTATTTTTACCCTGTAACTGGGGTTTTTGTGGTCTAGCCCCTAGGCTATCACGACCAATACTAGAATATGTTTCCGCTATTATTCTCGGAAGCTCCCGCTCCTGATTAGGCAGCGGAACATCCCGAAGACGCATTCGCACTGCTAGTGCTACTGCCTCTCTTTTGAGATTACTCAAAATAATAGAAGAAACTGTGGCAAAATTGCCCAGCAACTGCATGCCCAAGTCTAAGGCAGGGGCAGCCCCATATTCATCCTGAATCTGTTTAAGGACGTCCGGTAAATTAGCTAATGTGGGTGTACCATGTGCCGTAGTGTAGAGCGCGGCAAACACCGTGCCCCAGGTATTACAAAGGTCCACCGGAGGAACCATCCCGTACGGCAAACACATCGTCAAAATTCTATGTTTATCCTGAGGTCCCGTATGGGGAAATACTGCTTCCAGCTTATTAATTTTTTGCGCCAGCCAAAATGGAGTCTCCTCTCGTTTAGCCGGTACTTTACCCATAACTGAGTGCACAGTGGCCGGATTAATACCCGGAACCACAGCCTGTGGGTGCGCTGGAGCAGCATGCGCTGCATTCGTATTTAGTGTCTGCATTACAAACTGAACTAATCGTCGAATATGTAGCCGTTAATTCTGTATATAAACGACGAACTTCAACCACTGCCAATTGAGCAACCGCAGGATGTGGTGTATATGTAGCCAATAAAGGCCAGGTAGGACCATCATTACTCAGTGGACCTAACCTAACTTGTGCTACTGAGTGTGGGAGGGCGCCATCAAGCCAATTATGGTGTTCTTGATAAGATAGAGGTATTTCTAAATAAGCGTAAGCCCTGTATTGTCAAGGGACATTCGCAACTGTGTATTCGTGAAAAGTATTTGTTCCCCCATCCACTGCTGGAAATCCGACCCAAGAATAAAAAAGTTCCGTTCTATAGGCTGCATGGGCGTCCACCACAAAAGTGACTGGACCCCCCTGGACTGTCAGTCCATGTGTCAACAGATGTCCCGTGAGCGGATGTCGCATATTAATTGCTATGTTCACTACATTAGGATTCGCCATTTTATAAAAAACGGCTTCAGGTCAGAGAAGGCACACCAATATCGGGGTTTTTCCTTTCAAAGTTCAAGCTTGAACAACCAACCACTAAGCAATAGGAAGCACCTATCCCGTGGCGGGGGAAACCCTCAGCCCCACGGACGTCTCCGTATACGGAACCGAGGAGTCAAAATATATATGAGACCAAGAGAGTCAGTCGGACCTAAACATTAGAGCCAGACCAAACGTTGGCGGCGCATTGAGATTCAACTCTAGTTCTAAATCTAGACAAAGGATTACCTAGCTTATCAGCTTTACTCAGAAGACGCCACTGAAACTGTGTTTTAAAAAAAGGATGATTTTTAACTGTTGATAAAGATCTGTGTCACAAGTAAAATAATTCCAGTGCTTAGTTCCGTTCATGGTACACAACGACTTCTCTCATGAGTCACAAAAGAGAAGGACCATGGCTCACCACTCCTCCCAACAGACATCGTGAGAATGGCTTGGTGGTGGTTTCTTTACATCTCCACACACTCAGCAATATCCCCCATATTGTTACATGTTTTTAGTAACAGCGAACAACTGTAAGACCAACAAATGTCAGAGGAAGGTCCATATAATTGCAATTGATCTATACCATTATAAAGATAGCAATGGACTATAGTTGATCGAGACCTTTCAACCATAGCTTGCACCTAACTATGAAATTTATTGGTAATTCTTAGTGGCGGTAATATGGTCTACAATAATGATGATCCCAAGGTCAAATGATAGCATGTTAGGGTTGTTACACTCCACCCACAAAACAAAATTAAATTTTAGTACCATCTAAGTTGGTCACTTAATAATTGCTCTTATGAATGTGGCTCCCGGTAACATATAGATTTACAGATGGGTAAATGTGAATTACGGGGATGTTTTTCACCTCTGGGTTCTGAGTGACATTAAATAGACAGCAAGAGTGAAGATTGAGGCATCTATGACGTCACTCAGAACCTTGGGGTGAAAACCATCCCGGTAAGTCACTTTTTAACCATCTATAATTTTATGTTATGTGTGTCTCCCAAAATCATCTGTCCTTGTTTTCAATTGCTATGCAGTGGCAGAGGAGTAACGGGGAGCCATACATAACACGGCCTCTTTTATGTGTCCATGCCCCAAAGGTTAAAAAATAAACATACCTACCATCCTTGACCAACCCCCACCACCTTGCTTGCCTTCCCCCTTCCTGCAGCTGTGCTTTCTGCTTTCCGTCAAAGCAGACAAGCAGAGCTGCGCAGACAGGCCTGGAAGGGCTTGATGACATCACAGCAGTGGGTAACCAGTTTTATCAGCTGTTGCTATATCACAGCAGTGGGCTATGACATTCAGACACTGAAAAACAATAGAGGCTTTCTATGAGAGCCATACATAGCAAAGGTTTTGATTTTGATTCAGTAAGAATAATTCTTAATACTTATTGCACACCAAGCTCCAAGGCATCAAGGGCTTATTTATAGTAATATAATGACTAACGAACTGTCTTCTTCATAGAATCCCAGTAGAACATAGCTTTTTAGGAATACATGATAATGCTGTAAGTCACCCATTTTCTAGTTTCCACGTGCATGGAATTATGAGCATGTCACTTGTGGAATTTAATTGAGAAAATAGGTTCCTAAACCCGTGCTTGCATGGCTGCAGTTTTAAATTGCCTAAATGCGTGGTTTGGGGTTACTTGTGTTCCCAATAAATGGAGAAGGACTTGGCTTGGCAGGCTGGACTGTTGCTATTGGAGCAGGATCAAGGCTGATTTGCAAATGGCTGATCTCTGTCTAGATTAGCTATATGTGCAAAACATTTATACTTGGAATGTGGCCTGAGTAAATTAATAATTGTGATTTGCAGTAAAATATTATGTCAGCAGTCTATTTGGTAATACTTTTTATAGCTACATTTTTTAAAAACAAATGTTGATTTAGAGTCTTCATAAAAAATGAAATGAGGTTTTAACACGCACATGAGGAAACATACAATACTGGGAAGGGACGGTGGGGGACCCTAGCACTTAACGGATTAAAGACTTTTGTGATTCATCAAACACTGCTTATTTAATATTTGTATAAAACTGGGATCTCACAGAATGAATGTTATAATTCTGCTATATAACATGTCCTAAAAGAGTGTTAGCTATGAGCTTTTCTACCACCAGGTAAACATTGTCTGCCCTGCTTCAGAACAGGGTTATACTACATCCATCAAACCCATCTTATACAAAATTCATCTCTCTTGCAGCTCAATACAGGATATTTGGAACTTTTTGCATTCAACCTCTCCCTTGGCTACTGAACTCTTCTCCCAGGATGCTTTAACATTGCATGCCTCTATTAACCCCTGAGGAAAGGTCAAAGGCACTGTACATGAAATGTAAGCACAGACAGCTTGTCAGCCTTTAGAAGAGATGATGAGATTTTCTACACTTCAGTTGTCCTCATTTTCTTTCCATCCTAAGTCAATTGACCCTGAAAGTGTGATGTGCCCTCATGTAAAGTGTTCCCTGCTGAACCTTTATGATTAGCCTCCCACAGAAAGAGGAAGCTTTGCCATTCCAGGAGAGGTAAGCTAACAGCTATTTAAGGCATCCCAGTTATAGAGCCAAAAATCTAACGAATTGTCTTTCAAGGACGAACATATATAAATTGTAAGTGTGACAGAATATCATACTTCTCGGACCCCAATGATCCTTATAAATTAACAGCAGTGGGCTAAACTATTTCTCTAGCAAACGTCACATAATTATCACTAATACTAGGATCACTACTCCTAGTTTACAAAGTTTTCTGTATGTAGGTTTTCACATTAAATTTGGAAATCTAACATTTCTCATAAGATATTTTAGGAAAGAAAGATGGCCAAAGTCCATCTAGTTTCAAAGTTGCAAGGAAAACTGTTTTAAACTCAATTAGCAAAAAATGGCACGTCCATTTTCAGCTCCAACTTGTAGCTGTTGAGAAAGCAGTAAACAGGGCGAACTACCGGTCTCTTTGTGAGATTTAACTCATACTAAATAAAAATACTGCACCCATACTTTATTCTTATTGTCTCTGATAGAGGGGACTCTTTGATATATTGGATCCATTCTATTAAAAAATATGTTTGTAAACTTTTACTCCAGACCTCTGTAGCCCAGGTCACTTTGGAAATATACGATTCACTTAGATGTGTTTTCAAGAAATTTCACAAGCACAGTGGTTTGACATGTAGACCATCAACCATTATGTCAGGGAAGATCATGGGAACTAGCGCCTTGAGACCCGCACGGGTGAGTAGCGCACTTTATAAATGTTAATGATTTGATTTGATTCTTTCTGCAGAGGACAGTTTGGGTGATCGAGATGGAGACCCTAATACAATTTAGGGCCGGAAGAAATGGCCTCTGGAGTGTTGGCTCTTATATAGGGCCGACAGAAAACCGAGCTTGTAAGCAGAAACCTTACAAAAAAATTAATTATTTTTTGAGTAGGGATCTCCAAGTTTGTGGCAAGAACATGGATCGAGAAAACTTTCAGACTTCAATGACGGATAAAGGGGAGGCACAAGAAGCCCTTAAAAGGGGAAACCATAACAGAGTAATGAAAGAGTCAAATGAAGCACGAGACCACCCGCATGTTGTAAAAAACATATCCTTCATTGTCTCTAGCAGGGAAAATATTGATGAATCTCAAAAGGTGCAATTGGACCCCCGTGTTCCTCCTCACGACCTCAATACATGCCTGCTTCAATCCTGATATCCTCAGCCTTCAAATGATCCGTTTCCTGAATGTAAGGTCCAAGGCAGAGTAACATTTGAACAATTTCCATTCTGTGCCCACCAGCAAGAAATGTCGCTGTGTCTCTCGCTTTGGCACCACAGCCTTTTGTAGTGTACGTAAGTGTTCCACTGGGCATACAGGCCATACATGTCTTATCCTGTTTCAGGAAAATGATGGCTTTTTGGTACTGAGCATAGCACATTTGATAAATCTCCCTTTTAAATGTTATGCCCTTCCAGATGATATATTTGAAAATTATGATTAAAATAGATTTTCACCCTTTTTTCTCTACACGCCCAATCACAAGGCTTGGCTCGCTTACAAAGGCAACTTTCTCTGTGAATCTAGGATTGTTGACAAACCCTATGATTTCAGTTAAATTACACCAGTGGCTCCTGCATGATGCAACTAGATGACTTCTTGACTGATGAGATGAACCCTGACGAGGCAGGGTGTAGAGATCTGGAGGCACAGTGTAGGTGAGAAAAGTAGTTTATTTGTAGACCGACTGGGAGGGAGACTCTCTACAACTGCCGAGGTCTCCTTCCAATCAATTTGTCACATTCTGCAGCACGAGGCTGCCTTCGACTAGCACGTAATGTTCTGCAGCGCGCGGCTGCAGCAATAAACAATAGCATAACATAGTAGGACACAACACAGGGATATGTAAAACACATCACCCTGGACAAAAAGCTGTAAGAAACTGGATTTTTAATTGAGAGAGTGAAACTCTTCTTAAGCAATTCCCACAATCCTTTCCTGTGTGAACCACAAAAGTCAATACATTAACACGTGATTAACCTTCTGGTAGCTTGGAACAAAAGCAATCAGGCTTTACTTAGAGACAATGTGTAACGTATTTATGCATCATGCCAGCAGTAATAAATTGAAAACACAACACAAGAAAAATTTAGAAAATTAGAGTACATAAAATGAGACTAAAACAACAAAAAGCCAAACAGTAGAACCAGAGATATGCAATTTCAAAGATATAGGTAGGTATAGCACCAAAAATCACAAAGCACCACTCACAGTCAGAAGTTCAGGCCAACCATGATGCAGCATAGGATGGACACAAGAACCAGGTTAGTGCAGCTGGAAAAGTTACCTTCGAAAAGTCCAGCGTGAAATGTCCAGTTCGTGGTGAGGAGGCCACAACTAACAGGCAAAGCTCCAATAGAAATAGAAGCTAATTAAACAGAACAAATGTGTTTTACCTAGAGACCATGAACTCTACTCTCCAAATATTTCAGAGATCGTGCCAATGAGTATAAAAGCTACACCAGCAATATATTTTGCCCTGCCCACACACATCTTTTAAAAACTTTATTTATGAGGCCAAATTACTATTGACGGGAAGGAAACAGCAAGATGGACTGATTTGTTCTAAAAAAATGATGGGCATGGATATGGCTGCTTTCTAGACAGTGAGGCCCTCATTAAGACCGCCAGGGTCACGGTTGGTCCACTGCCAAAGCGGCGTTCTGACCACAGCATTACAACCGTGGTATTACCGCCATGGACGGACCGCCAGCACCACCACTTTTTGGCCGCCCGATGGTGCTGGCGGTCCCATCCACCAATGCAGTGTTTCAAGCAGTGTTGGCCTGGGGATTACGACCCCTCTCTCCACCGGCATTTACATGGTGGTTTCACCGCCATGTAAAGGCTGGAGGAGATGGGGTGCCGGGGGCCCCAGGGGGCATGGGCAGTGCGGGGGCCCTCCCGTCCAGCCTCATTGCACAAATCACTCTATTATGAGCCGGCATCAATGTTGTGCGTATCCCACTAGCCCAGCAGGAAACTCATAATAGGGCTGGCGGGAAGGAGACCGCAATGGCGGTCTCTTGTCCGCAGGAGTTTGGCGGGCGGCCTTTTACCCCTGCCAAGCTGGTAATTAGGGCTCAAGTGTTAAGGGCTACTCATATAAATCAAAATCTAGGTATCAAGGCAGCAGGAAGTTCCAACGTACTAAACACTGGTGTAAGGAAATGCCTCCTTGGCATGGTTGCCCCCTGACTTTTTGCCTTTGCTGATGCTATGTTTACAATTGAAAGTGTGCTGAGGCCTGCTAACCAGGCCCCAGCACCAGTGTTCTTTCCCTAACCTGTACTTTTGTATCCACAATTGGCAGACCCTGGCATCCAGATAAGTCCCTTGTAACTGGTACTTCTAGTACCAAGGGCCCTGATGCCAAGGAAGGTCTCTAAGGGCTGCAGCATGTCTTATGCCACCCTGGAGACCTCTCACTCAGCACAGACACACTGCTTGCCAGCTTGTGTGTGCTAGTGAGGACAAAACGAGTAAGTCGACATGGCACTCCCCTCAGGGTGCCATGCCAGCCTCTCACTGCCTATGCAGTATAGGTAAGACACCCCTCTAGCAGGCCTTACAGCCCTAAGGCAGGGTGCACTATACCATAGGTGAGGGTACCAGTGCATGAGCATGGTACCCCTACAGTGTCTAAACAAAACCTTAGACATTGTAAGTGCAGGGTAGCCATAAGAGTATATGGTCTGGGAGTCTGTCAAACACGAACTCCACAGCACCATAATGGCTACACTGAAAACTGGGAAGTTTGGTATCAAACTTCTCAGCACAATAAATGCACACTGATGCCAGTGTACATTTTATTGTAAAATACACCACAGAGGGCACCTTAGAGGTGCCCCCTGAAACTTAACCGACTATCTGTGTAGGCTGACTAGTTCCAGCAGCCTGCCACACTAGAGACATGTTGCTGGCCCCATGGGGAGAGTGCCTTTGTCACTCTGAGGCCAGTAACAAAGCCTGCACTGGGTGGAGATGCTAACACCTCCCCCAGGCAGGAGCTGTAACACCTGGCGGTGAGCCTCAAAGGCTCACCCCTTTGTCACAGCACCGCAGGACACTCCAGCTAGTGGAGTTGCCCGCCCCCTCCGGCCCGGCCCCCACTTTTGGCGGCAAGGCCGGAGAAAATAATGAGAATAACAAGGAGGAGTCACTGGCCAGTCAGGACAGCCCCTAAGGTGTCCTGAGCTGAGGTGACTCTAACTTTTAGAAATCCTCCATCTTGCAGATGGAGGATTCCCCCAATAGGGTTAGGATTGTGACCCCCTCCCCTTGGGAGGAGACACAAAGAGGGTGTACCCACCCTCAGGGCTAGTAGCCATTGGCTACTAACCCCCCAGACCTAAACACACCCTTAAATTTAGTATTTAAGGGCTACCCTGGACCCTAGAAAATTAGATTCCTGCAAACTACAAGAAGAAGGACTGCCTAGCTGAAAACCCCTGCAGAGGAAGACCAGAAGACGACAACTGCCTTTGCTCCAGAAACTCACCGGCCTGTCTCCTGCCTTCCAAAGATCCTGCTCCAGCGACGCCTTCCAAAGGGACCAGCGACCTCGACATCCTCTGAGGACTGCCCCTGCTTCGAAAAGACAAGAAACTCCCGAGGACAGCGGACCTGCTCCAAGAAAGGCTGCAACTTTGTTTCCAGCAGCCTTGAAAGAACCCTGCAAGCTCCCCGCAAGAAGCGTGAGACTTGCAACACTGCACCCGGCGACCCCGACTCGGCTGGTGGAGATCCAACACCTCAGGAGGGACCCCAGGACTACTCTAAGACTGTGAGTACCAAAACCTGTCCCCCCTGAGCCCTCACAGCGCCGCCTGCAGAGGGAATCCCGAGGCTTCCCCTGACCGCGACTCTTTGAATCCTAAGTCCCGACGCCTGGGAGAGACCCTGCACCCGCAGCCCCCAGGACCTGAAGGACCGGACTTTCACTGGAGAAGTGACCCCCAGGAGTCCCTCTCCCTTGCCCAAGTGGAGGTTTCCCCGAGGAACCCCCCTTTGCCTGCCTGCAGCGCTGAAGAGATCCCGAGATCTCCCATAGACTAACACTACAAACCCAACGCTTGTTTCTACACTGCACCCGGCCGCCCCCGTGCTGCTGAGGGTGAAATTCCTGTGTGGGCTTGTGTCCCCCCCGGTGCCCTACAAAACCCCCCTGGTCTGCCCTCCGAAGACGCGGGTACTTACCTGCTGGCAGACTGGAACCGGGGCACCCCCTTCTCCATTGAAGCCTATGTGTTTTGGGCACCACGTTGAACTCTGCACCTGACCGGCCCTGAGCTGCTGGTGTGGTAACTTTGGGGTTGCTCTGAACCCCCAACGGTGGGCTACTTTGGACCAAGAACTAAGCCCTGTAAGTGTCTTACTTACCTGGTAAAACTAACAAAAACTTACCTCCCCCAGGAACTGTGAAAATTGCACACAGTTGTCCACTTTTAAAGTAGCTATTTGTCAATAACTTGAAAAGTATACATGCAATTGAAATGATTCAAAGTTCCTAATGTACTTACCTGCAATACCTTTCAAACAAGATATTACATGTTAAATTTGAACCTGTGGTTCTTAAAATAAACTAAGAAAAGATATTTTTCTATAACAAAACCTATTGGCTGGATTTGTCTCTGAGTGTGTGTACCTCATTTATTGTCTGTGTGTATGTACAACAAATGCTTAACACTACTCCTTGGATAAGCCTACTGCTCGACCACACTACCACGAAATAGAGCATTAGTATTATCTATTTTTACCACTATTTTACCTCTAAGGGGAACCCTTGGACTCTGTGCATGCTATTCCTTACTTTGAAATAGCACATACAGAGCCAACTTCCTACATTGGTGGCAGCGGTGGGATACAAGACTTTGCATTTGCTGGACTACTCAGCCAATACCTGATCACACGACAAATTCCAAAATTGTCATTAGAAATTGATTTTTGCAATTTGAAAAGTTTTCTAAATTCTTAAAAGACCTGCTAGGGCCTTGTGTTAGATCCTGTTTAGCATTTCTTTTAGAGTTTAAAAGTTTGTAAAAGTTTGAATTAGATTCTAGAACCAGTTGTAGATTCTTAAAAAGTATTCCAACTTTTAGAAGCAAAATGTCTAGCACAGATGTGACTGTGGTGGAACTCGACACCACACCTTACCTCCATCTTAAGATGAGGGAGCTAAGGTCACTCTGTAAAATAAAGAAAATAACAATGGGCCCCAAACCTACCAAAATACAGCTCCAGGAGCTTTTGGCAGAGTTTGAAAAGGCCAACCCCTCTGAGGGTGGCAACTCAGAGGAAGAGGATAGTGACTTGGAGGAAAATTCCCCCCTACCAGTCCTATCTAGGGAGAACAGGGTCTCTCAAACCCTGACTCCAAAAATAATAGTCAGAGATGCTGGTTCCCTCACAGGACAGACCAACACCTCTGAAATCACTGAGGATAACTCCAGTGAAGAGGACATCCAGTTAGCCAGGATGGCCAAAAGATTGGCTTTGGAAAGACAGATCCTAGCCATAGAGAGGGAAAGACAAGAGATGGGCCTAGGACCCATCAATGGTGGCAGCAACATAAATAGGGTCAGAGATTCTCCTGACATGTTGAAAATCCCTAAAGGGATTGTAACTAAATATGAAGATGGTGATGACATCACCAAATGGTTCACAGCTTTTGAGAGGGCTTGTGTAACCAGAAAAGTGAACAGATCTCACTGGGGTGCTCTCCTTTGGGAAATGTTCACAGGAAAGTGTAGGGATAGACTCCTCACACTCTCTGGACAAGATGCAGAATCTTATGACCTCATGAAGGGTACCCTGATTGAGGGCTTTGGATTCTCCACTGAGGAGTATAGGATTAGATTCAGGGGGGCTCAAAAATCCTCGAGCCAGACCTGGGTTGACTTTGTAGACTACTCAGTAAAAACACTAGATGGTTGGATTCAAGGCAGTGGTGTAAGTAATTATGATGGGCTGTACAATTTATTTGTGAAAGAACACCTGTTAAGTAATTGTTTCAATGATAAACTGCATCAGCATCTGGTAGACCTAGGACCAATTTCTCCCCAAGAATTGGGAAAGAAGGCGGACCATTGGGTCAAGACTAGGATGTCCAAAACTTCCACAGGGGGTGACCAAAAGAAAGGGGTCACAAAACCTCCCCAGGGGAAAGGTGGTGAGACAGCCAAAAATAAAAATAGTCAAGAGTCTTCTAAAGGCCCCCAAAAACCTGCACAGGAGGGTGGGCCCAGAGCCTCTTCACAAAACAATCCTGGGTACAAGGGTAAAAACTTTGATCCCAAAAAGGCCTGGTGTCGAAACTGTAGTCAGTCTGGACACCAAACTGGAGACAAGGCCTGTCCCAAGAAAAGTTCCACTCCAAACTCCAATCCAGGTAACACTGGCATGGCTAGTCTCCAAGTGGGATCAACAGTGTGCCCAGAGCAAATCAGGGTCCACACTGAAGCTACTCTAGTCTCTGAGGGTGGGGTGGATTTAGCCACACTAGCTGCCTGGCCTCCTAACATGCAAAAATACAGGCAGCAGCTCTTTATTAATGGGACAAGTGTAGAGGGCCTGAGGGATACAGGTGCCAGTGTCACCATGGTGACAGAGAAACTGGTTTCCCCTGGCCAATACCTGACTGGAAAAACTTATACAGTCACCAATGCTGACAATCAAACTAAAGCACATCCCATGGCAATGGTAACTTTAGAATGGGGAGGGGTCAATGGCCTGAAACAGGTGGTGGTCTCCTCAAACATCCCAGTAGACTGTCTGCTTGGAAATGACCTGGAGTCCTCAGCATGGGCTGAGGTAGAACTAAAAACCCATGCAGCCATGCTGGGTATCCCTGAACTGGTGTGTGTAAAAACAAGAGCACAATGCAAGGCACAGGGTGAAAAAGTAGAGCTGGAGTCTGGAAAAATGGCCCAGCCTACCAAGAGAAAAGGAAAGTCAGTTGGGAAACCAACTGCAACACAGTCAGAAAAAGAGAACCTCTCTTCTCAGGAAGAAGTTCTGCCCTCTGAGGGAACTGAGCCTTTGGAGCTTGAACCTTATCAGGTTGAGCTCTTAGGCCCAGGGGGACCCTCAAGGGAGGAGCTGTGTAAGGGACAAGAAACCTGTCCCTCTCTTGAAGGCCTTAGGCAGCAAGCTGCTGAAGAGTCCAAGGGCAAGAAAAATGGAACACATAGGGTCTATTGGGAAGATGGACTCCTGTACACTGAGGCCAGAGACCCCAAACCTGGTGCCACTAGGAGAGTGGTAGTGCCTCAGTCGTTCAGAGAGTTTATTCTGACCTTGGCCCATGATATTCCCCTTGCTGGGCATTTGGGACAAACCAAGACGTGGGAGAGGTTAGTCAACCACTTCTACTGGCCCAATATGTCCCAGAAGGTTAAGGAGTTTTGCCTCTCCTGCCCCACCTGTCAATCCAGTGGTAAGACAGGTGGGCACCCAAAGGCCCCCCTCATTCCACTTCCAGTGGTGGGGGTCCCCTTTGAAAGAGTGGGTGTGGACATAGTTGGTCCACTGGAACCTCCCACAGCCTCAGGAAACATGTACATCCTAGTAGTAGTGGATCATGCTACTAGGTATCCTGAAGCTATTCCCCTTAGGTCGACTACTGCCCCTGCAGTAGCCAAGGCCCTCATTGGTATCTTTACCAGAGTGGGTTTCCCTAAGGAGGTGGTGTCTGACAGAGGTACCAACTTCATGTCAGCATACCTAAAACACATGTGGAATGAGTGTGGAGTGACTTACAAATTCACTACACCATACCATCCACAAACTAATGGCTTAGTTGAGAGATTCAACAAGACATTAAAAGGCATGATCATGTGGTTGACTGAATCTTAACTGCAGGTCCACTGACCAACACTTTAAAAAGGTAAAAATGTATTGCTCTTATTTTAGTTCTTGAATATTGCTAGAATTTTGACTTGTGTTCTGCACTTTTTCATTTCACTTGAGATTGACCTCTAGTAATTACCTGCAGTACCAGACATTTCTAATGACTTCAGAGAGACTGCTACTAATGAACAGGGGTAGTGCCGCTTTCAACTATCATCAGAAGGGCATTTAATAAAGATGTGTGGTACAGAATCATTGTGCAGTACTTCGTATAAGGAGGAAGGAGCATATGGGAAATCTCTGTTGTGGAAGGATGGGAAGAGATGTAGTGTTATCAGCATAAACCTTCATTTATATATTTAAGTGTCTTACTATAATGTTATTAAGCGTGGTGTTTTTGCTGCTGTGCTTGCAAATGAGTGTAGCAGTAACACTGAGTAAAGGTGGTAAGTATGGTAATGTACTGTCGATTAGTGGTGATGTGGTTGAAAATTTTAACTTATATTAATGTTTACTTAGTGATGGTGCAAATCTGAACATACACTATGATGACTGAGTGATGCACATATTCCCATGCATGTTTTCAAAGCAATGTCACAAATCTAGCCTGACACAAGTCCAAGCACGTATACAAGATCAATGAGTGATGGTGCAGATTTGAAAATGCTCTAAGGATTGCTGAGTGGTGGGCTCAATCTAAGCATGCTTAATTGATAACTAAGTAGTGTGGCAAATTAAGCATGCATTTAGGATCCATGTGTAATGGTGACAATCTGAACACGTATTGAGGGAACTGGGTGACAGGTCAAATGTAAATACGCATAATGGTGGGAATTCTCAATTCTGGCCATTTAGTGATTATTCTTGACACGATGCGCCTGCTCATGTATACTGCTTGCACTGGCATAATAGTGGTAATTCTTGACACTTTTCTACTACTATTACCACTGTTCTCTGAGGTCTCAGCTTTATAGAATTGGTGTAACCAGTCTGTATCCATCAATGCACTGACTCACTAATTAATTTACACACTCGCCAGTTCATCAACCAGCTCTCAATGCACTAAATCATTCAACTATTCGCCCATCTATGAACTCACCTTATATTTATTGTTGCTGTTAGTCACCTACTCATTTGCTCGCACTCACTTAACCATACACCCATGGACTCATTATCACATCCACTTACTTAACCATCCAGATAAAATGAAGAATTACTTTTAGTTATAAAAAGCCAGGCCTGCGGACTTTGCCAAGGGTTTGCTTTTATGTAGGCACTACATTAAAGGTTCACCCAACCTCAAAATCAAGAGATTGCGTTTTTAGCTTTAGACAGCCTCATCATATGACTGCCCAAGAGGCCGTGATGTGCCAACATATTTAAAAACGAGATTTCTAAAGGATTATGCAAAATATCTGTTGCCTAATGTGATCACAGCCGCTATTGGAAAAAACATCAGAGAGCACACACTAGGATGAAGGGAGGTAATGCCCTCTATTGTGCAAGCCGTGAAAATCATACATGAATCAAATACATCAAGAGTGTTGGATGCTATTGGCTAGGACATTGATGTGTCTAAAGCTGTGGCCCGTAGCTCAGCATCTCTTCTAAAATATATTTCGAACTCAAATGAATAAATCTCATAGGAAAGGCAGAATTATGCAGCCTTTCTTGAAAAAGGGATGAACTATTGACTCACATAACTACAGGCTGATAGAGTTTATAAATGCAGGTGCCAAATATTTTGCCCAGCTGATCTGATGGTTAGAAGAAAAGTTGCTGTGTACAACCTTGAATGTTTTTTATAAATAGAATGAGAGCTTTGACCATGCAGGTTTTGGCATGCCTATGCAAATTGATTCTCAATTTAGACATGTTTTACACGGCCTACTCTGTGGCTTGCTATAGCTCATAAAACAAGCTAGCCTCTTGGGGAATAAATAATTCACTCCATAGGTGAGTTAGTCTAAAACTGAAGAATTTCAGAGATTTGAAAAATTGTGGCACCCTCATAATAATCATGTACTTGAATATAGTTGGAATGTTTATGAACAAAAACTGGCCTGAAGATACTTGATTATACCGAAGTGAAAAGTACTTCATCATCCCTATTAAAACATCAATACCCGATTATTCATTATTGCTGCTTCTGCTCCCAGATATCCTCATCGTACGGTCTTGTTGTTTACTCTAGGTTACTGTTGCCATATTTTCAATGATCTGAAGTGTGAGAAAGTGGATTATGACTTGGGGTGGCTGGTCGTACACTATTCTTGCTAGGTCCAGTAAGGGTTTCAGTAATTTAAAACTGAGCGCAACCCATGGCAGTTATAGCACAAAGCAGACAGCCTTAATTTAAGAAAAAACATAAAGCTTTCGGAAGTACCAAAACAGTTAAAAAGTTTAGAAACAACACAATAAAATCCCACTCCAATATCTAAAAAAAAAAGTCATATTTTAGTGATCAAAATGATACCAAAGTGTCGAAAATCAAATAAGTGGAATGGGAAATATGGATTTTAAAATGTATTAAATAAAAATAACTCCAAAAAGTGCAAAGCAACAACTTCCGACAACTGCGACGGAGTGCCGGTCGGATACAGAGACAAGGGTTTGTCCCGGTTATAGGTTTTACCTTCTGACTTAGTCTCAGAAATGGCAGTCAAAAAACCTCAGCGGGGCAAGGCAGCAGGCTGTGGCCAAGATATGTTCCAAAGGGCTGGTTAGCTGTTGGACGAAGTCCTGGTGAAGCTGCTGACTTTTGGCTGGAAAGCTCAGGGCAAGATAAATTGAAGACTCGAGGCCAGGGAAGACCCCTCACCAGCTGAATACTTTTGGTGCCTTGTCCAGTGAAGATTTCTACCCTGGAACTTAGGGCCTGATTTAGAACTCAGCGGATGGGTTACTCGGTAACAACGGTGACAGATATCCCAGACGCCATAATCTAAATCCCATTACAGTCTATGGGATTTAGATTTTGGCGGACGGGATATCCATCACCATTGTGATGGAGTAACAAGTCTGCTGACTTCTAAATCAGGCCCTTAGTCACTTTTTTGGATCACTGATTTCTCCAATGGGGCAAGGCTGAAAGCGGTAGCTGACAGGGCTCTATGGAGCAGGATAGCTTCTCCGTGACAACATTCTGCTGAAATTGACTTATTGCCGTGGAAAGGCTCAGAGCGGGAGCAACCTGAGTCTTGAGCACAGTGGCAGTGCACCTTTGTCAGATTGACTTGGTAGGTTGGTCCCAGTCCTCCGAAGGTCTTTGAGCCAAAACATTTCTATGTCCTAGATTTTTCAGGATGTTAGAAGGAGTACACTTTGACACAGCCAAGGGTACCAGGACCTTCAGCAGAAGCCACCAGCAGGGTCCAGGGCAGATCCTGATGGAACTGGTCAGTTGGGCTCTTCAGGAATAGGGCTTCTTGCGGATGTTTCGTCCCTGTAGCTTAACAGGTCAGCACCTGACCCTTGGAGTCCACTTCTTTGCCTTGGGTGAAAGTGGGAGCAGGTTCAGCCCTTATGGCTTTCCTTCCAGGTCTTAATATCAGGTGCAGTCCTTTGGTCTCCCAAAGGCCTAGTAATGTTCTGAAGATGCTACCCAGGGATGGTACATTTACTTCATAGGGCAACCCTCCCCACTTTTGCAGAAGTCCCTGTTTGCCTCTCAGCAAAGAATCCCACGCTGCCCATCTCTATCCGAAACCAGCATCGCAGAACCCTTTCTTCCCCTGTGCAGAGCTCCTGTCCCCACAGTAGAGATGTCGCCAGCGAAATGAAGAACTCCTCCTCTTTGGTCACTCAAACATGGTCTGGGAATGAAGCCTGTCTGGCTAGGAGGACGTAAAAGAGGCAGGCCCATGTGTGAGCTACATTTGCCTGTGATAGGGTAGGCATCATTTGCCATTTTGCAAGAAGCTGGGCACAGGCTCCAGACCACCCTGTTAAGGGAAAGTCAACCTCTTCCCACACGCAAGGCCTTTGTCTTAGCTCTGGGAGCCCACTCACACCTGATCAAGGAACTACGAAGCCCATGGGTGACAGTTGGAAGCTCATGTAAATAGCCAGGCAGGCAAAGTTTGACTTTTTAAAAGGTACATTTCGTAAAACATTTAATACAAATCAATGAATTGAATTTCTGATAAATATTTTAAAAAGTCCAAGAAGTAACTGTTTTAGTTGATTCCTTGGCAGAGATAACATTACTAGATACTAGGGTAGACCTCACCAAAGATATGGGGCCAGATGTATCAAGATATTTTGCATTCGCAAACAGTGCGCATCACAAGATTCCACCATTTGCGAATGCAAAATCGCCTTTCATGATGTATGAAAGGCATTGCAGTGCAATTTTAGGGAATTACAATTTTTACTGATTCTCTAAAATTACGACAATGAATAGGGAATCGCAAATTGCGACTCCCTAAATAGAAAATTGCAAATAGGGAATTTGATGGTAACCATATGCAATTGCATTACAAATGCATTTTTAAATGTGCTATGCACCACACACATGCCCCTACAGCTTGTGTGTGCACAATTTTTGGGGGGGTGCATCATAGGGGGACTTAGGCCCCCAGCATCTTTGGATTTGCATTACATATGTTGCTAATTCCTAAGCGGAATTCACAAAATTAGGAAATGCAAAGCCATTTGCACCTATGGGCCTTCCCATAGTGATGAATGGGGTCCCATTCCCTAATAGCGATTCCCCAACAGCGATTGTGAATTTTAAGAAATTGCTATTAAGGATTCGCTGTTTTCTTACATGCCGTTTTGCATTTCTCAAATAGTTTTTTCTTAAAATTAGCTATTTAGGAAATGAAAAACTGGTCTTTGATACATCGGGTAATAGTTTAAAATAAGGCTGCCTCCTGGTCCTACGCTATTTTGATTATGTACTCTGTCCCTCGCTCAAAAAAATGGTTTCTTCCTAATTCTAATCTAGGCAGTTTACAGAGCTCATTAACAAATGTATTAAAGATCATTTCATGACTGTTAATTCAACCAAAATGTTAGTGTTGCTAACAAATGAGACACTCATGAGTAGTGCTTGTGTAACAAACAAACTGACTGTGTAACATCCTTTATTTACTTGGATGTGACCATTGATACTTTTCTGAATGGGAAATCCCACCCTAGATTGGATGCTGTTAGAAATGGGGTTTTTGGTTGGCAGTCAGGTTGCCCTCTGTCCAAGCAAGAACCCTCACTCTAGTCAGGGTAAGTCACACACAATCCAAAATCAGCCTGTGCTCACCCTCCGGTAGCTTGGCACGAGCAGTCAGGCTTAACTTAGAAGGCAATGTGTAAAGCATTTGTGCAATAAGTCATACAACACCATAGCATAACACCACAAAAATACACCACACAGTGTTTAGAAAAATATATAATATTTATTTGGGTATCTTCAGGTCAAAACGATCAAAGTTGCAATATGAATTTGTAAAGATATCACTGAAAAATGATATAAAGGGGGTGATTCAGACTATGGCGGACGGCGGAGGCCGTCCGCCATAGTACCGCCGCCAAATGACCGCACCGCGGTCAAAAGACCGCGGCGGCCATTCAGACATTTCTTCTGGGCCGGCGGGCGCTCTCCAAAAGAGCGCCCGCCGGCCCAGAGGAAATGCCCCTGCAACGAGGACGCCGGCTCAGAATTGAGCCGGCGTAGTTGCAGGGGTGCGACGGGTGCAGTTGCACCCGTCGCGTATTTCAGTGTCTGCAAGGCAGACACTGAAATACTTAGCGGGGCCCTCTTACGGGGGCCCCTGCCGTGCCCATGCCATTGGCATGGGCACGGCAGGGGCCCCCAGGGGCCCCGCGGCACCCCCTACCGCCATCCTGTTCATGGCGGGTTTCCCGCCATGAACAGGATGGCGGTAGGGGCTGTCAGAATCCTCATGGCGGCGGAGCGCGCTCCGCCGCCATGAAGGATTCCCCTGAGCAGCGGTAAGTCGGCGGGAGCCCGCCGACTTGCCGCTTCTGACCGCGGCTGAACCGCCGCGGTCAGAATGCTCGTGGGAGCACCGCCAGCCTGTTGGCGGTGCTCCCGTGGTCGGTGGCCCTGGCGGCCACCGGCCGCCAGGGTCAGAATGACCCCCAAAGTGTCTTAAGTCTTTAGAAAGTAAACAAAGTCTCTTTCAAACACAAAGTACCTGGTTTCTGGTGGAAAATCTCCTCAGAAGGCCACAGGAGAAGAGGTGCGTGGAAAACTGGTGCGTGCGTCGATTTCTCCTCAGCACACACGGACTTGCGTCGTTATTTTCCACGCGGGGAGTCGTGCGTCATTTTCCGGCGCGCGGACAGTCTCTTACTGGGGTTTGCGGGGAGTACCAGATGTCCCGGGTCTGTGCGTGGATTTTCCTGCTTGTTTTCCGGCTGCGCGTCGTTCTGCGGGGCTGCGCGTCGAAGTTTCGATCTCACGGTAGGCGTTGCGTCGATTTCTCCTGCGGAGTCGGGCGGCGTTGTCCTTGCGAGGCCGTGCGTCAAAGTTTTGATCTCACGGCAGGCGTTGCGTCGATTTCTCCTGTGGAATCGGGCGGCGTTGTCCTTGCGAGGTCGTGCGTCAAAGTTTTGAGCTCACGGCAGGCGTCGCGTCGATTTCTCCTGCGGAGTCGGGCGGCGTTGTCCTTGCGAGGCCGTGCGTCAAAGTTTCGATCATCCCGAAGACGTTGCGTCGATCAGCGTCGGTGTGCGGCGTTTTTCTTGCCACGGAACAAGCTGTGCGTCGAAAAGTTCGGCGCACGGAGCGTCCAAGAGGAAGAGAGAAGTCTTTTTGGTCCTGAGACTTCAGGGAACAGGAGGCAAGCTCTATCCAAGCCCTTGGAGAGCACTCTTACAGCCAGACAAGAGTTCAGCAAGGCAGCAGGCCAACAGCAAGGCAGCAGTCCTTTGTAGAAAAGCAGACAGGTGAGTCCTTTGAGCAGCCAGGCAGTTCTTCTTGGCAGGGTGTAGTTTCTGGTTCAGGTTTCTTCTCCAGCAAGTGTCTGATGATGTAGGGCAGAGGCCCTGTTTTATACTAAGTTGTGCCTTTGAAGTGGGGGTGACTTCAAAGAGTGTCTAAGAAATGCACCAAGCCCCCTTTCAGTTCAATCCTGTCTGCCAGAGTCCCAGTAGGGGGTGTGGCAGTCCTTTGTGTGAGGGCAGGCCCTCCACCCTCCCAGCCCAGGAAGACCCATTCAAAATGCAGATGTATGCAAGTGAGGCTGAGTACCCTGTGTTTGGGGTGTGTCTGAGTGAATGCACAAGGAGCTGTCAACTAAACCTAGCCAGACGTGGATTGAAGGGCACAACAAGATTTTAGTGCAAAGAAATGCTCACTTTCTAAAAGTGGCATTTCTAGAATAGTACTTCACCAGTCAGCAGGACTTTATATTACCATTCTGGCCATACTAAATATGACCTTCCTGCTCCTTTCAGATCAGCAGCTGCCACTTCAACAGTGTATGAGGGCAGCCCCAATGTTAGCCTATGAAGGGAGCAGGCCTCGCAGTAGTGTAAAAACGAATTTAGGAGTTTTACACTACCAGGACATATAACTACACAGGTACATGTCCTGCCTTTTAACTACACAGCACCCTGCTCTAGGGGTTACCTAGGGCACACATTAGGGATGACTTATATGTAGAAAAAGGGGAGTTCTAGGCTTGGCAAGTACTTTTAAATGCCAAGTCGAAGTGGCAGTGAAACTGCACACACAGGCCTTGTAATGGCAGGCCTGAGACAGGGTTAAGGGGCTACTGAAGTGGGTGGCACAACCAGTGCTGCAGGCCCACTAGTAGCATTTAATCTACCTGCCCTAGGCACATGTAGTGCACTCTACCAGGGACTTACAAGTAAATTAAATAGTCAATCATGGATAAACCAATCAGTAGTACAATTTACACAGAGAGCATATGCACTTTAGCACTGGTTAGCAGTGGTAAAGTGCCCAGAGGGCAAAAGCCAACAACAACAGGTCAGAAAAAATAGGAGGAAGGAGGCAAAAAGTTTGGGGATGTCCCTGTCAAAAAGCCAGGTCCAACAGATGCCCAACGTGTTGTTTTCATGAGATAAGCAATAGCTAAGTGAGTCACAATTGGTAAAGTCTTTAGTTACATCTCTACCAAATAAACTACCTAACTGGCAATTGTGCCATTGAAAGAAATGGCAAACTGGACAAACCCTTTGACAGGCTTGGTGGAGACCATTTATACATGTATTTGGGCTTAAAGAATGGACTCCACAAGGCCCGATTCCACTCGAACTATGTCTTTCAGCAATTTCATTGCTCAGTTACAAGTATCTGACCCTTTATACTTGTAAGGTAAGCTCAGTAGAAGAAGGTATACAGATTCAGCTAAGCACTGTTTAAGTTGTGAAAAAACTCCAGTGATATAATAAGTGCATAAACCAGTGTTTTTCTTGGAGCCAGGCACTGACACTGCTAAATGCTGCGGTTGCCGAATGCAAAGGCTGCCTCGTTCTTTCATTACCCAACATTATTTCTATTTATTTCACTCTTGACTGTCTTTTTCAGCGATGATTTGTCCAACTGTCACGGGATTGCTGTCTTTCTCTTCCCCCTCCTGCCTTTCTTTTCAGACAGTCTCTCTCTTCTCTGGGTCAAAGAGTGATTTTTGGAAATGAGCCCTGATTCTCAAAAATGAATACTGGTACCCAACGCCTGCAACCACCGGCACAAATTAAGTGCTACAGTTAATATGAAAAGAGCAGGATAATTAGGTCTTTTATAACTTAAAATTTGTTGTTTGATTTGGGAAGTAAAAAGTAAGATTTTGCAGATCAAGTAGATTTTCCTGACTAGGTTGTGGCGTAATTCATTTTTCCACATACACCTTTGAGGGCTGCTGCTTTATAAAACGTGTTATATTATCATGGTGTGGTAAACTTCATTATATTCTGTATTGAAGGTCAGCTGCCTTAGCCCAATACATATAGGCTAAGTGAGGACGATATACTTGTTCAGTTTGAGCTTGCATTCTCGTTCTTTAACTGTGTGCTCTATAGAGTGAGACATGTGAACTTTCATTTTAAAAGCACATTCGTATTCTACTTAGTTTAAATGAAAAACTACGATAAAGCATTTCTTTTCTGTGTTTTAGCCGGGCTTTTAATACATTTTAGTTGCACTACAAATACTTTTGCTACTCCTCTTCTGTGAAAGGTGCTCAGTTTTGAACAGCATTTGCATATAAATCAGAGTGGGATTGACACCTTCACAAGTGCTCTACCTATTTTAATAGCACCAGGTTAGACACATACCTGCATCATTTTATTATGGTAGGTAAATACGTTTACCATAGAATTGTTACAGCATTTTGACTGTTCTTTTGGCTGCTAGAGCTTGAGCTATATTAGGAGAGTGCTTTATTCGTCCTTCTCAGACAGTCCTAAGGGCTCAATGGAAGCACCACAGTATTCCAAACAGGATACAATGTCCCCTTTGTGCCCAAATAGAGAATACAAGTAAATTACAAATGTGTCTTCCCCAAAACTGTTTGTCTTCACTCCTGTTTTGCTGAAATTGGCCTTTGAACGTTGCACATTTAACCACTGCTAATCAGTGCTAAAGTGGTTGTGCTCTCTCCTCTAAACAAGATAAAAGTGTCTTACACCCAATTGGCACTTTTAATTGACTTGCAAGTCCCTAGAAACATAGTAATAGAATGTACCCAGGAGCCCAGGGCCTGTAAATTAAATGCTATTAGTGGGCATGCAGCACTGATTGTGGCAGCCACTTAAGTAGCCTTTTAAAACATGTTTCCATCCTGCCATTGTAGCCTGTGAGTGCAGTTTTTAACTGCCATTACGAACCTAGCAAAATAAACCTTTTGCTAGGCCTAAACTTTTATTTTAAATACATGTAAGTCACCCCTAGAGTAGGTCCTACAGCTCATAGGGCAGGGTGCGTTGTATTTAAAAAGTGGGGCATATAATTTTAGGTTTTACATGTCCTGGTAATGAATAACTCTCAAATTCATTTTTCAATATTGCAAGGCTTACCTCTCCCATTGAATAACATAGGGTTACCTTATTATACTTTATAAGTACTAACCTTTGATTTGGAACATGTAAGAAAGTCATGCTTGGTGTATGAGGAATGGTAATTTAAAAGCCTATTTTATGTTAAAGTAGGAGTTTAAGTCATAACCCTGAAAATGACAATTTTAGAAAATTGGCATTTTCTTGTCCTAATCATTTGGTGCCCGCAGACTGTATTCTGGTTCACATGACAGGGTGAAGCTAACAATTGGTCTTTGTGCATTCCTCCCAGACAGTAACATAATAGAGGGTGTGGGTGTTGACAGGATAGGCCATCCTGGCTTGATAGGGCATGGAGCTGGAGAGAGAGCTGTCACCTACCACATTTGCACTTGAAAGGCACTGGTCTAGTTCACAGAAAGGACTTCACACTGGTCTAACACTAGCCTATTGAGCACCCAGACAGACTGGAAACAGGACAGGGAGGCAGTAAATTCAAGAAACTTCTTAAGGGGGAAGCCCCACTTAAAAGGGGACACAATGTATAAAAATGGGATCCGCAGATCCATTCTTCAGTATACTCCTAGACTTGTGGATACTACAGAAGAAGGATGCCCTGCTGCTTCAGGCCTGCCCTGTTTGCTAAGAAGGAAGTCTGGACCTGCTCCCTTCATCCCAGGCTGAGTGACTTCAAGAGCCACCTGACTGATCTCCTGTTCAGAGTTAGAGGGTCATAACAAGCTCCAGAGGCCTTCCTGCATCTGCCCAGATCACTTGCTGCCTGGACCTGTGACTGGAACTGCCTGAGCCCTGCTGGCCTCTACAAGAGTGAGCCCCTGATCCCCAAGTGGTGCTTCCACAGGTCCTGGACCCGTGGCTGGCATCAGAGTGCACTCCACCTACTCAAAAAAGTGAAACCCTGAAGTTTTAGTCACTTTGCAAACACAAATGGGCCCATATGTGCTGAGATATTGCAGCTTGCACCGATTGCCAATGGGAAGCTCAGTTAAGCCAGACTCTTCGCACTACAGCAACGCCCAATGTGAGATCTGCACTTTGCACTACAGCATCGACAGTCTGCAATGACTGCCAATGTGAATCTCCAGCAACAACCACCCACACCACCCAACAGGATCTTCCCATTGCTGTGACAACTGCCTGCGACACATGGCCTGCTCATTATGCTACATTGACGACCATCTGTGATGCTCTCCCTGCTCCTTTTAGCCTCCTCCACCGTGAACAGAAAACTTCTCATGCTGGACTTTAGAAGGTAACATTTTCAGGGGCCTCACCTGGTCCCTGTATCTGTTTCAGACTCCATCGTGGTTGGCCTGAACATGCAACTTTTACCTGGTCTTGCACAACCAGATAACCGTGAGTGACCCTTTGTGCTTTTTGGGTGCCATAGTTACCTGAAATCTTTGAACTTGCAAATCCCTGGTTCTACCAATTGGATTTTTATTGTTTTGGTGTCATTTAATTGATTACATTTGACTTTATTTTTCTAAACAGGTGTGGGATTTTTCTTTGTTGTGTTCTTACTTTATTACAATTTAAGTGCTGGATAAACACTTTACACATTGCCTCTAAATTAAGCCTGACTGCTTTTGTGCCAAGCTACCACAGGGTTAACACAGGTTATTTTGGCACTTTTGTGTTTCATCCTGACAAGGATTGTGCCTGTAGCTTAAGACTCAGCCAACAACCCAATTTCTCACAAAACATTTCACACACATGAGCTTTAATCCTGTTCAAACTTTGCCAGGTGATCCCTGGTCAAGTGTGTGTTGGAGTTAAACTGCAACTGTGTGAGATTTGTAGCTTGGAACAGGGGAACACATGCAGTGTTATTGTTTGCCTTCTATGTCAATCTGAGGAATCTATTCTAGGGAGGTAAAGTTGCACCCATGGACAAGTACACCCTGCACAATGGTATTTACCAGGTGTGGTATTATATTCCCATATGCCAGATTAATCAGAGCAAGAGCAGGAGTGGCCACTTCCGTAAAAATGGTGCTTAAAATACAAACTACATACATACATTTAATCAAGAAGCGTGTATAAGGTAGGAACAAGTTGGTGATCGTGCTTCAAATGTTAGTGGTGCACTCACTTGTTTTATGCACTCAGACTAATCTTTTCCACTTGTTACAATCCCTGTTACCTGCACTTACACATCTTTAATCTAAACAAAAAAAACTTCAATGTAGACCGCATGTTTGAAATGCCTAACAATTAAGTTATGGTGCACACTCTAGGCACTGGCTTTATATCTTAGCACTATGTAAGATACACTGTTGCAGTAATATAAAGAATGTTGGGTTCTAGTTCTTAAAAAAGGTATGTCAGCCAGATTTGATCTGGTCAACAGGCTTTCTGTGTTTGCTTGTTTTCATCCTGTAAACACAAATATATCCTTACTATGAAAATTAAGTCAAGGTCATTTTTAATACTTTGCTTACTCCTAACGACAAATGTCAGCCAGATCCCAAAACGGATGATTTTATTTCACACCCCCAAAGACATGTATTCCTTTCTCTCCCTGTATCTAGTACATTCCTTGTGTTTTAATTATTAACACCTTCTATTTCTCAGTATTACTTGATTAGTATGCTACACTTTGCTGCTAAACCAAGCATTAAAATGATGCTCCCCTTACTATGATCAACATACATTTCATGCGAAAAGCTTTTCAAATACAGTGAAGGTGCTGCCTCCTAATTAAGTGTGCTGAATGTGGTGGAGAAAAAAAGTTTTCTGACGGTGATATGGCAGTGAATAAAGGAAGCCGTTGGATCCTAATTTCTAACATACAAAGTCACATGTGAGAATGGCATATCGACCACCTAATTATTGAAAGAGCTTCTACATAGAATTATCTGAGGGAGTGGGTGAATGAGAGAGGGTTCCATCATGTAACCCAAAGCCTTATAGACACAAGCATATTGTATAATGTTTGCTCCCCTTGCATAGCTATAGTTGCAGATATTTCTGAAAAAACTATATCAACATTGGTACATGGTTCTGTTGTGTTCACAGCTTAATTGTCTTCTTAGTTAGATTTGATTCAATATACAGCTATTTTGTAATCACGCCCTCAAACTAAAATTTACATTAATAAGACAGTCACATAAAATAATGCTGCAGTTGGATTTTATATTACTATTTTGAAAGTGACAGTCATTTTCCTGCCTAAGCCAATTGTGCCTTTCTGATAGTGTCATCCACTGGCTTCCCTCTGGTGAAACAACGGTTGCTCCCAAACAGTAGACAAAAGGCTTGGGTGTGAAGAGGTGTTTTCCTCCTTGAGCAGGATGGTGTGTGGGCTGTGCCCAGCCCCTTCCTGTGCTTCTTAGGGTGCCTACCTTGTCAGTGGCAGATTTAGCTCACAGCTAGGCATGCCCATTGGGAAGAGGAGCTGCCCCAGAACCGGTTTGGAGTGACCACAAGGGAAGGTTTGCCCATTATCAAAGTCACTCCTCTGGGTGGGTAAGGGTGCTGTGACCAGGGAGAAAAGGGTATCTGCTATGTTCGATTTAGGTAGAGGAGGCACTGTCAGATAGTTTACAGTAAAACAAACAGGAAGCTCTGTGTATGCGGGGAGTGGTATTGCAAATTATTTACAATTATTACCATTCAATAGGTTAAGAAGACAAACGTTTCTGCCAATCCATTTTCTAATGTTTCTTTTATATGTATTCAGAGCAAAGTGGTGTGATTTTGAAGTCTCTTAATTTATGTCATGTATAGAAACAATTCACCAAATTTTATGGATTCAGTGAGTCTGTGGGAATACGTCAAAACCACTTGGAAACACACCCTCCCCAACTTGTTCTGGGGAAAGCGAATTTAGTCATGTGCCAGTTGTTTGCTCTCTTCAGTGTGGGTAGTGGGCTAAAGACATATGGGGCCAAAATACAGGTATACAGGTTTCGTAGCCCTAAAGCATATGACTGAGCACCAGCAAAATATCACAATTAATCCAATTAGCAATGTGCCTGTATGGCACTGTCCACTCTTAATGGCGATCTAGACACTCAACAGTATGTCACAAAATATCACTACAAAATATGTCTGCTCTTTAACCCTAATTATAAGTAGCATAGCATGAACTTCTACAGCTTGTGTGTTCACTTCTAGAAAATGGTGTGTCTGTGATTTTATGGTTACCAGTATCTCTCAATCCAGTTTGGAATGGAATGTGAATAAGAGAAGCCCATAAACTATGTCAGGGTTTCTCAGTGCTTTCTCCAGATGTAATTTAAGTGACGTGATCTTTCAAAGAGATGTCTCACCCAAAGAGTATGTCATTCAATAGGGTGAGGGATTTTCATGCCAAGTATGAATGAAAGTGTCAACATCAGCAACAGAAGCTAAATACTGAGCTTGACTCCCAAAATATGTTTTCTTACGTATGTTTAATTGAATCCTCGAAATTGAGGACTTGGTCAATAGTAGGTTACAGCTACACATGGAGGAATCTTTGTCAATGTCTCCCACTGTCATATTGCCACATACTTAAAATTGTATTATATTTTATCCAGAAAAATGTGCTCCAAAAAGCATGGTGACTAGGGCACTATGCATTCTTCCTTCTTTGTGACAGCTGGGTGTTAGGTAATTGGTAGTGTATGCAAGTGATTGTGGATGAGTGGTGTGGTGCTGAGTTGCTGTGTGAATAGTAATGCATGCTAGTGGATATGAGATAGATGTCCACGTGACTGTGGGAGATTGGTATTGCCTGTCAGTTGCTGTGGGCAAATAATATTTAAAAAATGAGTAGTATTGGGCTAGTCGCTGTGTGAAGAAGAGTTGTGGGAGAGTGTATTTGTGAATGGTATTTTGTGCGAATGTGTACTTACGTTGCATGTCAAGTCTTCCCTCAAATGGACTAAAATGTTTCTCATCATGATTTTGTGATCCTCTATCCCACAAATCAACAACAAGCAGCCTTCTGAAAAGGTATATATGTGGAATGAGTTTGTGCCACCTAAAATTCTCCCATGGCCAAATATTATAAGAGCAAACAGACCCAAAATGGAGCAATCTGACTATTTACCTTGACAGCATTAACTGGTAAAACAGGCATGCTCTCCACAACTTCCAACTCTGAGGCTTCTTTTGGTATAAGAACTTCCACTAGTTAAACTAAATTTCACTCTTGTAGACCTTCTACTTTTTCTGCCATTTAACTCTTTTTAAGATATAATACATAACAGTGTACCACAACTGGCATCCCTGAGCATATGAAGTAAAAAAACAAAAAAAAACAATTGTCATGTACAATTCTGTTGACTAAACCTTAAGAATTAACTTTCTAGACTACTGCGGTTTCCAGTGAGCATGCACTAATATCATTTACATCCAAGTGGACATTAATATTGAGTTTAAGGGCAAAGACAAAATCCCATGCAACATATTTAACCTCACTGTAGGATCTGTGTTTGCAGTAGAAAGACCACCTCGCTCTAGGTCATTGAACCTTCCACCTACAAATCATTGTTTTCAGGTATCTCGAGTCATGAACCTCCCACCTACAAATCATTGTTTTCAGGTGTGTTAGTGTAATTAGTTCAATGGAAGAAAAAAAGACCACAACACCATCAATCCATTATGTTATAAAACAAAGGTCCAGATTAGATTCAATATCCTTGATTATCTAGATGGAGGTGGTCACCCCCGTTTGCAGGCTGATTAAGAAAGGCCCCATTATTGCTTGAATGTAAAATTGTTGCTTTGTGGGTTTGAACGCGATTCTAGATCAATAACATGTGGCACCCCTGATATGGACCATTGCATTGCAGACAATACCAGTACAATTGCAAGTAAAAGTACATTTTCCATTACAAAATAGCATTGGATAACATAACATTTTACATAACCTTCTCAATCTTATCCTAGAGTATTTGAGAAAATGTCATTGTCACAAGCACAAAAAGCCTGAAGGAAAACACCAGGTGCCTCATTTCCCATTTTAAGTCTTTTCTGAATGTGGAACTGGCCCAAATCCTCCTTTTCACATTATGTTTTGTCCACCACACTCCAGAACAGAGTCCTTCTTTTACCTCAGTAACCCAAGTGTGTGTTCTTGCTCTAAGGGGCCAAAATTACCGATACATTGTATGTGGTGTCCGGGTGTGCACTCAAAGGGCATGTCTCTATATTACATCTAACACTAAAGAAAAGCCATCTTGGTTTCTTTACTATGAACAAAATAATATCTTTTTAGTGGGTTCAAAGGAATGTTTCAACTTCTAAACATCTGCCTGTGAAACTGTGACATACAGAGTTCCCTCCTCTAATACATGCTACGTTATAAAACCTGCACTATACATTCTCATTGATACAGAGAGTACTGACAGGAGTAGGCTTCAAGGAACTGTCTATCCAAATGCTATCAGTGAATTTCTATTTTGAAGAGGAAATCTGCGCTAAGCATTACAGTTTGTATGAGCCGCAATTAGTCATGCACAAAACATTACCTTTTTTGGTTGTTTTATGCATGTATTCCTGTCAACTAAATGCCTTCACTATACTTACACTTCCAAAGGCATTGTGTTAACAAACACCAGCGACCATGAATTATAGTGTTAACATCTCTGTCCATCCCTTGAAACATGATAAATCAATTATCTACATGACTCATTAAAAAATGCCAGTTATTGTTCATTTAAAAAAAAAAAACACGAACTTTGCACCTGCACTGCCAGTCTATAAGAGGTCATTTGCCAAAACTCAAATAAAGAAATTGCTCATGATCAGACAGATGTGCAGTAGTGAGGTAACATAAGTATTTTATATTCCAATATATGCTGTAAGTGATCATTTCCGTCAAGGATTGCCCCTCTCATGTGCAACAATAGTTTCCAACAGCTACCTTTGCATGAATGGAAATAAAAAAGACAATTTGCCAAGGTCCATTTCTTCCTTCCTCGAGAGTGCCCAGTTTTGCTGTCAGGCAGTGGGTAATCGATAAGGGTATGGACCAGTTTACCCCAAATCAGAAATGGAAATCCAAGAAAATCGAGAACCCACTTTAAAGATATCGAGGTTATAATAGTATCTCAGTTCACGTTCAAGAAATGAAGCATCGGATCCGCATGTTCAATTTAGGTGCATTTATTAATCTCATACAATGAAGATTTCTTGGGGAATACAAGGAGAAAACAGCCGACACGTGTTTCGCCCCCTTGTGGTGGGTTCACCTAGGGCTTTTTCAAGGCATTAAGTTGTTCATCAGAGAGTCCATTTTTAGATCAATTAGTCTGTTTTATAGTGAGAAGGATTAATCCTGGGACCTTCTCACTATAAAACAGACTAATTGATCTATAAATGGACTCTCTCTGATGAACAACTTAATGCCTTGAAAAAGCCTCAGGTGAACCCACCACATGGGGGCGAAACACGTGTCGGCTGTTTTCTCCTTGTATTCCCCAAGAAATCTTCATTGTATGAGATTAATAAATACACCGGAAATAAAAAGAAGTTCACAGCTCTGGAGATCCAGCTTACTCCTTCAATGCCTTCAAATTCAATCAGAAATCTTAAGGTCATCTTTGTCTCAGAACTTGGATTTGACACGTAAGTGAATATGTGTTTGACGGTCATCGCCTAGGTTGGATCCTTCCACTACTGAAAACTCAGAATCTACCCATCTTTTTCTTGCCACAAACCTTTTATACATCATCTACTGAATGTACAGGGGCCCCCATACAAAAATGATTAGAAAACATTGAATTGTGGGGAATTACCTCACCAAAACTCATTGTTTGCCAGAGCAGATCATCTTATGCCGCCTTTGAAACATCTCCATTAACTAACAGTTACAAATGGCCAAATGTAACAGTTTTTGCTAGCTCCTCAAGGCATTACAGATCATGGATCAGGAGAAACTTTCCAAACTGTATATACCCTATCTCTTCCAGAGACCCTTAAGGTCAGTCTCCTAATATTGGTATACTCAGCTTCTGTTAAGAAGCACATGGTTGTGTGCAATGACTTTACATTCTCAAAGCTTCTGCCAAAGAAACGTGCTACATTTATCTCTTCACACTGAGCCAGGCATCACAACATTCCCTTCTAGTAAGTATTTCACCTAGAATAACTGTGACTCCTGTCTGTTACATACTCTCCAATGCATGACCAGCCTTATGACGCATGAACCACTATACTAAGCACATTACCAATAAAATAAATAAATAAATAAATAAATAATAATCTTATTTATGAGGAAGAGAAGCCATTCATGTATATCGAGAGAAGCGGCACTGTGGATCTGGCCTGTGGGGCTGATATGGGTACACATTATTTGTCATGAGGGTGATTTAAGGTAGTCACAAACTGTTTTGGTACACGATTCTGCATCAGGAAGGCCATCTGCAAAGTGCTAAGTGGGCTAGACCTTAAGATAAGAAATTTCACCTTGCAGCATGTCTCTCAGTTGGACGTGTCTTGGAGGTCAGATGCTGTATCCCCAAGCACAGCTGTAAATGATAATGTGCTTGAATTCCACCCTGGCAACACATCGAGAAAGGCACTAAGTAAACATTGTCTTCTGCTTTGAAGCACCACTTGAGCAATGCTGAGAGCAACATCTTAAGTGTGCATGTCATTGGGGTCAGACATTTTCCTTTAGTATTATCAAATGTGGCGCTCTATATTGATGAGGTCTTCGAAGGTTCCATGTCAAGAACATCACAGGCAGGGCTTTCATTGGGTCAGAGATTTAATCTCAGCATTGCCATTAGCACAAGTGTAAAACTTGGCTTAGAATTGGAATTCAAGACATAATAAAAGTTATTTTGGGTAATTTGTGGATGTCCCTCACAGTCTCTTAGAGAAGACTGACAGTTTCAACAAGCACACTGCTTATCAGAAAGCCCATAGCAGTGGGGTCCCAGGTAGGTGAAAAGTGGAGATTAAAAGAAGGCAAATTGTGATATAATTCATTGCTCAACAGAAACCTGTCAAACAGTTTAATGCTAGTGACATGATGGAGATTACAAGGTGGTGTCACTAGGCAAGCTATTGAGCAAGACAGGAATGCTCAGGATTAAGAGAGGCATTACTATGAAACTGCCATGAAAGTGATGCTAGAAACATCAGCATGTAAATCACAAGCAACACAACACCTTCCATATCCATCACTGGACAGAGCTGAAGAAAATCTCCCACATGGTTCCTTGCCAAGATCTTTTTCCAAATGTAATAAAAAAAGAACTGTGAATTCTTCGATAAATAGATCATAAATACAAGATGTGAACATAAAATCAGAATGCACTAAGAGTTCCCACCAGCAGTTGATAATGTGAATTAAACCAGCTAAGATACCGGTGAAGAATATTAGGCGGTATGTAATTGAAGTTTGTGAGTCTATGTAAAAAATATAGTTGATGTTAAGATTAAATCACATGTTTTCTGCTGTCAGTGACTGTTCAATGTCACACTCACTCCATGGATGACTTTACTTTTCTTGTTCTCACTCTAGCTCATTTGATGAGCTCTATATTCATCCCTTGATCTCACTCATTTAGTAGATCGAATGAACGAAGGTGCCGACCATGAAGTATATCCACTCCAAAACAAAGCATTGAAAACGACTATGCATTGATGTGATTCTACTTTATTTCACCAGGAACCAAGAAAACAGCTCAACTTAAGTTCACTCTGGACTCACTGTTTCTGATCAGGCTATTGGGGTTTATTTCAGCTAGTTGTTCATCTAGTCCGAGAAATTGGCCAGAGAAAAGCAAAGCACATCAATGCATATAAGTCCCCATACAGTTGGCAAAGACAACACATTCCTAAACAGTGAAGGTTCATGTGGCAATCCACTGAACATATCTAACTCACCACACGTAGCTTCCGATTCATCGGACCCATCAGGGCATTCGTCTTCTCCATCACATTTCCATCTCACCGGCACACAGTGGCCATTGTCGCAAGTGAATTCATTCTCTGCACAGGTTGTTTTTGCTGCAAAAAAGGAAACATATTTCTGATTAGCCTTATTGACAAGTAGTACCTACAGCCATTATCATTTCTTTCTGTGGCGAGGTGTAGGCCTACAGGGATAATTCAAGAACAAACTTATATGAACATCAAAGGGTCCTCTTGTGTTTAGCTCTTATTTGTAAAGCCTTCACTTATTATAGGACGAATATTATGCGTGTCGTCCCACAAATACCCAGAAACAGTCTCTCAATATACATCCCTTCTTGAGTTCTGCAAGAAGGTGAAGACTTGGATTTTATTTATTGAACCTCCCGCTCTAGGCAACGCTAGGGACTCTGCTCAGCAGTAGGATACGCTTGCGGGGGATAGTCCGCTCTACAAATACACATAACAACATCAACGTTTTCTGCAGAGGTGGCAAAACTTGCCATACAAATTATGCTAAAAAACACAAATCTAAGACTGTTTTTGGATGAAACTTTTAACTCCACATTCAGTAAAACAAAAACCTTAGCACCACATGTAGCAAAAAAAGCATACTCGCAAAGCTTAGAACGTTTCATCTTACTACATTTAAGCACAAGTGCAAAACACAAGTTTACATAAAGCACAAGACTGCGTTGGCCACTGAAAATGTGAGAAGAGGAGAATTAAAGGGCACAGATGCAGTTTCTCCTCCTTGCTCCCCCAGTCTTTCCCTGTGTTGGGCCAGACTGCCATTCCAGTAGCTCTTCCTCAGCAACACGGTGTCGCTTAACTGTCTATGTAATCGGCGTAAGGGCTGTGTCTAGGGTGCTCCTATCTACAAAGTACCAGATTGTGAATGATTGTAGTGCGTACAAGGGGTGGGCATGTGATTCTTAGAGGACAGCTCATGAGAAGTGGGGTAGTTCGTAGTGACGGGAAGAGCACCAGGAAACAAACCCCATTAACAAGTAGCACATTTACTACAGAAAGACTTGGCAAGAGGACTTCAAAGGTTAAGCGACCAAATGAGAATCTGGAATCGAAGATACTGTATGAAAAACTGCCCTACCCCTCCTTGATGTGTGCGCTGCTGAATAAAGTGTCATTAAACTTTAAGTGATCTTTCTCTTCCCCTCCTCATGGTTCAGAAACATAGCACCTTCTTCTAAAACCCTTCACTAGGAAGAGTGATGAGGATTCATCTTGCTTTTCTTTTTATAAACACTCAATATTTGTTTTCATTTCCCTCATGCATGTGCCTAACTACTCACTTCCAATTGGGCATCCTAAGCATCTGTGTGGGTAGATGCTTGACTGACCTCTACTCATTGCCAGGCTCAAGTGATTTCCTACCCTGTTTGCTGACCCATGAGGAACTTATGGGTCAGCAAACAGGGTGTGGCCTTGTTTATCCAATGGCAGCCCACCACGGCTGGCAGGCAGCAAGTGCCCATGTGCATCAGAGCCCAAACTCCTTCTGAACGGGGGAATTGTACAAGATGTAAAGGCGTTTTCCTTTAAAAATGACGATTTCTGTGGCAGGTGAATTCGATTTTTTTATTCACTATACTAAACCAACATTAACTAAGAAAAATACAAAATTGCCTTTCTGGTCACAGTTACATGCAAATTAAGAAATCCTTGACAGCAGCAATAACAATAATTGCACAAGAAAAGTTTACTTCCATCAGGAAAATTATCTTAAAAGCCAAAAATGATACGGAATATCTTTAGTAAAGTGGTCTATCCCACTGCTTTGAAAATGGTCTTGAAATATATTTTTAAAAGTGTAAGTTTCTTTGTCTATAAAACCCAAAATACATTAGGTGCAGCCCACTGCAACTGAAAACTGAGAGTGAGTGTGACATCTCGAGCTGTGGGACTCAAATCCTACCGAAGCTAAAGCCAGAGTATATGACTTTTCACCTGCGATACTGGACAGAGCGGAACAGGCTGGAGGGGGTAAGGAGTAGAGAACACGCAGGAACCTATGACCTTTCTCACTCTCACATACAGAACTTCCTCCTAGGCTGGAGTAATACCAAGGCACCCACAGCCACCTAGCTACAAAGTCAAACCAATTTTTAAAATTCTGAATCTATTATTGATTTCAGGAAATCCCTCAACATTGAAACCACCCGGTAAATCCTTTGCTTTGTAAAGCAGTTGTTGGAAGGATAGTCAGAAGCATTTGGAGTGACCGCGGGGAAGTGCGAGAATTGTGGGAGATGTTCTTCATTAGAGGATGGAAATCTCTTGCAGTAACACTATAGAGGGATGCAAGGTGGTGGTATTCACATAACACTTCCATCTTGCCATCTACCTACCCATCCACCTACTTCTCGTCCTCATCACCTTTGTTTCTCTCCTGTAAGCTCCTGTTCCACCTTTGCTAAAAGTGGATGTATGTTGACCATGATGTCAAGATTTGCAAAAACGTCTACAACTTTTTTTTTCATTTGTTTAGCGTAGATATCATATCCATTTACATAAAATGCAAAATATTCATCATGCAGATCAAAAAAGAATAAGGCTGTTTTAAGTGTTTACGAAACATCAGGGACTCGTTTAGCATCCGACATTCCATCTTCTGCTTTGGGAAAGGGATTCTCGACATGAAGCCAACTCCAAGGTGGTCTTGAAGGTTGGCCAAGGTGGATCGGCGTTCTAAGCCACACAATCGAACTTCACTAAAAGCACTGTCTTGATAGGACCAAAGAAGCAGGAATAAAATGGGAGCATGGTGGCTGAACTTGCAGGAGCGAAGGTATAGTGACTGGAAGATGGCTGCACAGATCTCAAGGGAGGGTGAGGGTAAAGGATTATAAAATCCTCAGTGAGTTTCAACTGTACAAGTTTGAGGTCCTCAATTCTTAAACAAGGTTCTCGAATAAGAAATAAGTAGAACTCAAAGTTACATGACTTTTACACATACTCAGTCACATACTTTGTCCAGGGTCATGAGTCACCCCAGAGGTTTCGTACGGTTATGCAGGTTTTTGGTATGTGGTGGCAAAGGCTAAACCTTGGGTGATTTAATCAATGTGTTTTATTAGCCACACCGGTGTTACTACCTTGAATTTGGACAGATGCTCTCATGCCACATACTAGCCATTTTGTAAATGGGTACATTTAAGTGATAACATTAGCAGGATCAATGCTGCCCATACTATTGGATGACCGGCAGAACCTACCCCATGGACAGTACAAGGTTATTCACAAAAAAAATATCTGTTGAATAGCAAAGTCTGGCTTTCTATTATCTTGGTTTCATATCATGGATGGAATATTTGGCCCAAGATGGTGGGGCAGAAGGGCCATTTGGCCTGGTCTCTGGCTCAAACGGGGCCTCCATACCTTTACTCTTGTGGATGTTTTGGCATTTGGCTATGGGCGTCAGAAGCTGTAAGTTTCACTTGATGCCCTGGAACTGTGCTGCATGAATGAGCAGACGTGGATGGAACTGTGACTGTAGAGCAGTAATCAAGAAGCTATTCAACAAAACCTTAACAATTAGCTACAGAAAAATGAGATAATGTCCAATATTTCCTAACACGGAATTTACCCTAAGAGCCTAGGAGTTCCCTTAAGGAAGAAACCTATTAGAGAAAACAGACAACAAAATAAAAAAGTTAACCATGATGGTGCTCCACCTGGGAGTATTTGGTGAACCTCCAGTGCCTGTTTTGTTTTAGCCATAAGCAGCAACAGGGCACTTTAAAGCACAACTGCATGACTTGTCCCTAAAGAGAAATTCAAAGCTACCGTCTTAAACACACAACATTTTTACTTGGCACTATATAATTAGCTCTGCATGGGTGGGGCAGTGAAAAGCATGCCAGAGATGAGAGTTTCACTTCTAAAAAAATAAAAAATACAAAAACTGCTCGTTCTTGTCTTACTGGCGGTAGGAATTAGTGAGAGAACACATCATCTATGACCATGCAGGGAATGTCCTCAGGAACATGCAAGATGAATGTGCCAGACGGGTTCATAATTATTTACAAGGCGATTAAGATTGATCAATCAGAGATGCAGGATGCAGCACAATTATAGTTCAGTAACCTATCAAAACACGTTTACCTATTCCGAATACCATTCTAGAAAACATCTGTTGGCTTGGCTAATGCTGTGATGGATGGACGTAGGCTGGCAATATTTCCAATTAACACATCTTGATTGACTGTGTCTGGACTGGAGCAGAAGACCCAATAAGCACGCGTGGGCGGAGCTGAGACAACATCCCGGGTGGACCCAGAGGTACAATTAATTCTGGTTGGTCGAATTTGTTGCTATTTTACTTCTGAAAAGGTAGTACATTACAGAATGTCACTGGTGACGCATAGCCAGTTTAATTGGGGTCTAATGGTTTGCAGGACATAAACGGCAAAATGTTCAGAAATGGTTTAGATGCTCCAAGTGGTCATATTTATGAGTCCATGCTTCTGATATTAATGACGTACTGATTACTCATTAACGCTAGGATTTTGTACATATCCCCGTGATATCTTCAGGGTCAAAAGCTGAATGATGGCGCTGCTCCTGAAGTCATCGTCCTATTTTTATGTTCATGATTAAACCGCAGAAGCGTGTGGTTTAACCTTTGCTGTCCTCGTGTTGGACTGCAGAAGGTTGGAGAAGTAATTAGGCTTTTCCTAGAATTCAGGCGAAATGTCATTATTCGAAAAAAAATACCCTTTCTATGCTTCAGCACTTATTGAGCTAGCCTGCCATTTTATGTGTAGCACACTTCTGCACGTGCCGAAATGTCCCTTAATTAAACAATTATGAAGGTAACCAGCCATTCAATGAATGTACTTCCATTAACTTCCATTAACACTAATACTCGCGTATGATTATCCTTGGTACGAAAAAATGACCTATTTTGGGGAAGAAAGTATAGAAAAACTGTAAAGAAGCAAAAATATTGTTTTAATGTTAACACACCACAGTTGGGTCTCTGGAAAATGGAAGACTAAAAAAAGTGCACGCTTTCAGTTCCATTTTTATATCTGCTGGAATAAAACCGAAATAGAAATGTGGCGTGAAGGAAAGTTGCTGAATTTGTCACAGCTTAAAATGTTATCACCTCATTTTTTTTAGCTTCAGCAAAGCTCTTAAAAGGGCCAAGCACCTCCCAGAGGAAGACTAAAAGGCTTTATGCTCCGAGAAGCTTAGCGCGTCTTCGGTCTCGCTCCCATTCACTACGTGAAACCCTTAGGAGATCAATGATGGATGAAAGCCATCCATACTGGTTTGCACATTCATTTTGAGTGTTGCCAGCATTATCTAGTCACACATCTCAGTCTACAGAAGGATGAGCTCAAAGGTCCCTTGAGAACCTAAGGCACCGCTCACCAAGGAAGAACCGTGTGCTGGTCGCCACGTATCATTTGTCTCATTTTCCATGGCTTTCGTGCCTTCTCTCTGGTCCTCCTAACTCCTACTGGAAGTATAGTTGGCAGAGACATTAAAGACTTAATGCATGAATATGTGCACTCCACTAAGAAGTTCTGAGACCCAGCACCAATCTAAACTGGGTAAGTCTTTAAGCAATACCTGACCAAGGACTGGCCCTACTAACAACAAACTGTAAGTGCACTGTTCTGCTTGGCAGTATTTATTGAGTAACCGGCTGTCCAGTTGGTAGGGCTAAGTGTTTGCAGACTAAACACGTTCACTTGGTCACTTTCTTTGGAGAAGAAACACGATATCAGTGAAAAGTGGAAACCTCTTCAACCTCTTACAGAGTTCTGGCTAAAAAACATAATATTTCTTGGTAGTCATTGAATGGATGCTAGGGTCTATAGTCACATGGTTAAGTAGAAGGTTTGATCTTGGTTAATAAATGCTTGTGCTTGCCCTTTTCACCAGGCCTCCGTTGCTATTGTACACGGGCTCAAGTCTCTGGTTTTGCCGCGGCGGAAGAGGAGGGTATTCACTAGCACCACAAGGTCGGTTGGAAGCCTGTCCCATGCTGTTGGCTCTGTCCTTGTTCCCTACCTGCAGCACCAGTACTGTTCCAAGCCAAGCACAGCGAGATCCAAAACCTTCATCCAGCCTCAGGATCATGACCTTACTTTTTCAGCTGACAGGAGGAACTGGGATCCCTCAGCCTGCAAGAATGTCCCATCTATAGGGTGAAGTGATTTCTGTGGAAAGGAATCTTCGGGGAACTCTTGGGAGTGTTACAGGTTTTCTCTACCATTCTCCTGCGCACTGCATTCTCTACAGTAACCACAGCAATCACCAGCCGGGATGCAGTATCATGTAAATTCATGCCGAACCCATGTACTTAAAAAGAGAGACTTGAGCACTGGAGCGTGTTTCTACTATTACATGTTTTGCACCGTCTTGTGGGGTGAAGCTAGTTCTCGAAGTACATGATGTCAGACCTTCCCTAAAGATCTGAACAGTTCTTCACAGTCTCCTGCATTGAACTTTGACTTATGGTTGACCATCACCCCTTTTGAGGATGACCGGTATGGAATCTACACACAATTTACAAAAGGTAGATTTAATGCGCTGAATTCATAAGCATCTTTTTACTGAATTCCTAGGGGTTGCAGGTGCATTGGGAGTATCCGGAATAGAAGCATTAAATGTTAAAAGATTGTATTCTTTACAATCTGCAGCTATGAGACAAAAACAAGGATGGGGCTACAAATCCAAGCTATTATAATGGCTACTCTGATGGGCATGCCTTACGTACCCATAAAGCCCATGAGCTGTGCATACTGGCATAGAAAAGGGAGATGCATGCTATATTTAAAATGGCATTGTTCATTCTTAGCATACATGAGACCCACAGAAGTGGTGTGTCAAAAAAATCCTACTGGGTCAGGGGGGGAAATCACTGCCAGTTCATCTGTCTTGTCCAATAATCCTTAACTTCCAGGCCATAAATTCCATGGTTACCAGCACCAGGACTGTGGTGGTTAGAAGTGTTAAAGGCCTCTCTCACAATCAGGCCAGACTCTCCACTAGTGATTCAGTTTCTTTCATCTGCAGGCTCTCAAATTAAAACATAGCGGACTTTAAAATAAATGTGCAAGCCAGCACCATCTGTTCCACCCATTCCAACTAGCATATAAACGGCATGCTTGTTACTACAGAAAACTGCAGAATGGGTGGGATTTAGACTTGAGTTGTCTATAGGCACAACTCACTAAACCCGTCAGCATCACCACTGCATGTATAACCATTGCCACAGAAAGGTACACGGGGCATCTGGACCAGAGTGATGGGTTGAGCAGTGATGGGTTAAGCAGGGTTGCTCATTGCCTCTTTAACTACCCTTGATCCTCCGTTCCAGAGATTACGATTAAAGGGGCGGAAACAGAAAATAAATAGGGTTCCACGAGCCTTGTCTGCGTTCCACTCTTTGTCACTACTGCAGAATCTTGGCAGCAAATAGGAGGAAAGTGATGGGGTAAACACTAAAGGTTACGATAACCCTGCATTGTCTTCAGGAGTGAAATAGTATGTAAAACTCTTCGTACTACCACTGTTATTGTGGTGAATGGACATCCAGGAGTAGATCCTCTAGTTTAGAGGACCTACTCCTCAGATTTATCTACCTGCTGCCCAGTTATCATTGCCAAGCATGTTCAACCAATATCCACCATCATTTACTCACTGTATTAGTAGTATTTTAAATGCTTGGAATGTCTCTTAATTTGACTATGTGTTTTCGCCGATTCTTGGGCCTATCATGTATGCTTTTTAGAATTTGTTGTGTATTTTTGTAATCTGTGTGTGTTATTGTACTGGTTTTTAAGAAATCCTAACAATAAGTTTATTACTACTAATACTCACCAGCCCCAAAACAACTGCAAATCTAAACAGAGAACAGAAGCTACCACTTACAAAGGGCTTTCTAGCAGTAAACACTGAACACACTAGAAGAGAACACCGTGGTTAACTATAGACAAATTAACTATATAATAAACAAAAGCAACACAAAAAACAAAAATAATAAAATATAGTATGAACATAACCAAACTCAGGTTCTTCACACTACAGCAATAACCATACATACCAAACACTGACCACAAACAGCTATCATGCCATAAACATACGCAATCACCCTACAGCCATGCCATATGGTAACATAAAATAAAAATAACCATCCACAACACAAAACCATCACAAAACAAAACAGCACAAAAGCACCACACCACAATACAGCAGGTGGCTAAGCAGAGTTATTCCCTGCTGTAAAGAATAAACGACCTCTGTTCTTGCCTCAGACACAACCTATTCCTAAATTGCCTCTGGTGTGCCAGGCGGCGAAGCATAGACATTAATTTCCCAAGAGCACAATTGTTGAGTAGAGCTAACGCCTGCATATTAACACAGGAAAGCTTTACATGTGAAATCCATCGAAAAGTGCATTAGCAAAAAAGCTGTGGTATTTCATCTGCAAGGCGGTGACCAGCAGGAAGTGCATGAACAATACAATGAATACCAAAAGCACCGAACTTGAACGTGGAAAAAAGTCCAAGTACTCTATATACTTCGAAGACCAATTCACAGCTACACATCATTTCCCGTGCACCAAAAATGGCTCCTTATAATTTAATTTAAAGCACAAGTAGGTGAAAAGAATAAATGTGTGCATGGGCCAAATTGTAGAGTGAAAAATGAAGACAGACTGGTGCGAGAGCCCGGAAGCATTTCTCCAAGATTGTGACTAGCAAGATGGATGTGTCTGCCCCTCTCAGTACAGAAGTCACACTGTAAATCAAAGGGCATATCTTCCAGCATACACACCACCACAACTTGAATGATGCGGACAAAAAAGGAAATCAATACGCGTAGGCTTTGCGTGCAGTGACAGTCGCTGTATGGTGGTGCTCGTCTCCTGGGGACAGGATTATGCTTAGTATTCTCCCCACTGCGTCCCAGAGCAGAAGGAACTCATCGCTTCCCATACATCCAATAATGGGATCAGACAGAGTTCTCTGAGACATCATGTGGCCAGGCTCTTGGGCAGTCTAGGTCTCATGATCCGGGTCAGGTGCCCTGGACCCCAATGCAATGTCGCGTCTGGAAGGTGGAGCGTTAACTGCAATGGAATATGAAGTGCCCAAATCACCTCTTTCCCCGCATCATCTCTTCTCCACAACAGATGGTGCACGTGATTGCCTTGCTCCCCTGTTGCTGCGTTTCTTCATCGCGCTAATAGTATATTGCAAGATTTCATGGAGGGAAACTGATGGCGGAAGAAAAGTCATTAACTTGGAGAAGGTGTTGCATGTGGAGTGGCAGGGTGCTGGCATCAGAAACACTTGGAAGGGAGCTATTTGAGTCTTTAGGTAGTGTGGAAGTGTTGCTTAGTGGATAGAACAAGGGAAGACTCAGCACTTACTGGGCCAGCTATATGAAGCCATTTAGCATTTCTTAATAGACTGAATCACTATTTCGGGCAGTTGAATGCTAAATGAGCTTTTCATATGTACCTTTACCCAGCAGAACCTGCAATTTGCAATCCCCTAAAAAGGAAATCACAAATTGGAATTACCTACATGTACAAAGCATTTCCTCAAAGCGAATTGGGCATTTAGGAAATGCAATTACCATCAACATGCTTTTTTTTAAGTGCCGTAGAGCGCACACATGCCCCTAGAGAATGTGTGTGCTGTACATGTGCATCACTCTTTTTGGGATGTATCATGGGGGATCTTATGCCCATAGCCATCCTTGGTTTAGCATTTCCAAAATAGCGTTGGAAATGCTAAACCGGCCCATCGGAATGAATGGCACAGGATTCCTGTTCGCTATTAGGAAATCGGATATTTCATACATATCATTTTGCATTTCCTGAATAGTGATTTCTAAGTAGTCGCTATTTAGGAAATGCAAAATTGCAATTTTGTACATCTGGCCCACTATTACATTTCAACTGGAGATACATATATTATACCCATATATAACACTATACTGACTAACTAATATTTGATTGCTAATGCAAAATATTTGGGGAACATCACATCACAATCACACTTGTGATTCTAAAAGATGCACTTTCGGAGACTGTAGATTTTGCACAAGGTATAAGAAAAGGCCATGTGTGGGATCTGCCAGCATATCATCATTCTCTTATCTTCAAAATTAGAATGTAGAGAAGAAGATTTATTTAGCACTAGGATGGAGTTGGTTCACTTGCTTTTCTTGCTGCTTGAAAAGGGCCCACATTTAGGTGCTAAATCTAGAACACTCCAAGATTTGAACGCAGTCCATGCTAGAGCTGTGTCAAAGATTTGGCCTGACTGCTGTAGATAATGTGTGAGACACACCGGTGGCAGCTTGACTTTTAAAAAAAGGAACTTGCTTTGCCAATGCCAATAGGTCTGGCTCATGCATGGCAGTACCTTTGTGTCATTGATGGGTTTAGGCACTCAGGTACTCAATAATCATAATTTATGCTCTCTGTCACTCATCTTCTCACTCATGCATCCATTCACTGACTATTGTATTCACTCTATGACACAACCACAATAATAAATACAGAAACTCAAAAATATATGCAAAGTAAGGTAAAGGAATAAAAGTAGAAAAAAGAAAATATGCTGCCGGAAACAAGTGAGCATATGCTTGCAAAAACTATACTAAACATATCCGCGGTTGTCCACGTTGCAGTGGTATTTAATGCAGCCTACCATTGTTTTAAAGCTTCGGCATGGCTGCCACGTTTAGAACCAATGTGTTGGACGTCTTTGAATTCCACTATGGAGTTTGACTTCCACACTAATGCAAGTTAAAACTAATGAAAAAAATGTAAAATCTTTGAGGTGCACCATAGAATTGTTCACCTTGACCATCTGAAGTCCCAACCAATCCCAACAGTAGTAATCAAATTTCGCAATATATTGAAAAAGGTCAAGCAACATTGTTGAAAACCATGCAGTCTATAATCTAAAATACTAGTCCACTGGATGCAGCTTCTGTTGCAGAGGTCTGCTAGATCCAGCAGGCCACAAGGGTGAATAACTGGGGCTCCAACAAGCTTCCCTAGAAGTCAGTGTCAGTGAAGCTGGGAACTGATAAGATCAATATGTTTACTGCAAAAGAGAAATGGGGTTTACGGTTCACGCGAAAGCAAACAGCAAATGCTAATACTTTTATCAGGTATCAAAGAAAAGCATATTTAGTGTCCTATTTTTTTCAATTAATTAATTCAATTTGTTACAAAGGAAGTTGGTTTGAGTACATGGGTAACTGAACAAGTGCCTCAGCATTTTAAAAGGACAACCATCATTATGTCTACGTAATTTCAGCTAAGCTTGATTAATGTAGCCAGACGCAGTGATGCCCTAACTGGAAGCATTGCAGTAAACATCACTTAAGATGTCAAACTGTGCACCCTAAGGCGGGAATCGTCCGTCTTGCACACGCTTGTCTCCATCAGGGTAGAGCGTTTGTATTCACTGACGAACAGCCTGCAAATGACATTTCCCTCACATTTCTGGTGATGGCACCACTACATAGACTCACAAAAACCCACATCTTCAACCCATGATTACTACCTCTCACCCTTTGATGCACAGTCATTTTGCGCTGTGGAGTGCATTCATTTGCAGAGTTACTCTCTCTAAGATGTCAAAGCATTTTATTGTTGGATGTCAAATTCATGTCCAAGGACAGAATGAAAAGCATCATTACTACTGAAGGAGCTTCGAAAAATAATCACCGTGGCAACGGCCAATGATAGGCAGCAACAATGCAGCGTCTTCCTGCTCCTTTCTGCCATAAAATGTGCCATGCAGAGCAAATTTGTCCATTATTTTCAAAAAAATATTCGTAATGGGTTTGATTGTTTTCAATATCTTCGAAGGCGGCCCATCACCCTTCAAGGCCATGAACATGACAATGCATGGAAATAACGAGGCACCTAGTCTGAATATCAGATGCTGACTCATCAAATTGCCAGTGTGTCTGAAGGAACATTGCACACCCGCCAGTCCCCTTATGACAAGTTGATCTCTTGTCCCATGCTGAAAGGGGTCATCCAATGTAGTGAAAAGCAAACAGTTCTCTTTGATAAGACCCACATCTCTAATAATCGCCAACAATAAGCACTCTAGAATGCTTCTTTGTTTCATGCCGTCAACTTGGGTTTTAAGCAGTACTGTGGCATCCTTCAGTGGATGGCCCCGCTAACTGCTTCACAGGCCGATATGTTTGCTGATGGGCTAGAAGCAGTACAATATGTGGAAACAACGAACAGTAAAGATGGTTCTACGTGTCCTGCAACCCTTTCAGTTCTTGACACTGCCTTCACGAGCCCTGAGACTGGGGGCAGCAAATGCAGATCCAAGGTTGGTAGAAGGGAAATCAGGGGTATCATCGACCATTCCTAGCTACCTTTAATTAATGTCCATGGACAGCATTGCCAAAATATTAACTCTTCTTTGGTTCAACGCCATTCTCATCAATAGGAACATGATATCCTACACCAGAAATTACTAACACTGAAAGTCCACCAGACCTTTTGATGCATTATTCTGAATTTTGCTCATTGGGAAGTAGTTGGTTTAGGGCGTTTACTAAGTTTTGGGTTTCCATTGCATATTTAGTTGACTTGAAAACAATTGATCTTTGTTCCTTGACACCCCTCTGCCAATTTATTCCTCATTTATGGAGGATTAAATGTAGATATCAACTGGGTTTCATAGGCTTACTACAACCAATGCATTTCACCTTATTCCCGTCTTTGTTAGGTTGAGCCTAGTAGACAGCGCAGGCGCCGTCTGCTGCAAGGCACATTGTGGCTTACTAAGAACAGAAGGAGCTGGAGCCTGCCCATTGCTTTCCATTGGTTGGCTTTACTTATCACTCACATATGCTTACTTCTTATTTGATGTTCAGCTTGTCTATCTTGTGTTTGTTTTTCCCATGCAGCATTGCCTATTCACCATCACTTTGACTGGCTAGTGTCTCTGCTACCAATGCTCACTCTTTAAGCACTACTTTGTTTCTTTTTTGTTGAGCATTCCATGACAGTACATACATTCCATCCATCTCCTTCATGTAGTTCTCTCCCCGGCGTTGCTCTCTGTCACCCACCATCCTTCCTGCTGCACATGCCCATGTATTTCTCCCCAATCCTTCCCCACTCCCAGGCACTCTGTTGTGCTTTCCCATCCCTCCCGCCCGCTCCTGTGTTGCATGCATGTCCACCCCACCCTCTCCCATGTTGCGTCTGGATTTGCCCCCCTCTTCCTCTCCTGCGGTGCTTCCACATTCCCCCATGTTGATTTGAACCCCCCAATTGTCACTCCCCTCTCCCCCATTGCTTCCATTCGTCCCCTCGTCACTTCAGTTTCTCTCCTGGCTCACTTTAATCACGTTACAAAAAAAAAAAAAAATTGCACATTTTCTTTTCAGTTTCAAGTCGGTAACTAAAGGGGAAAAAACGCACCAGTGTCAATGGTATTTTTTTGTCTTATTTTTGTCTTTTCTTTTAACTTTAGCCACGTTGCGCAGCATTGATGGATGCTGTTCAGCGTTGCTAAATCCATAGGTCACAATGATTAGACCTACTGGCTTTGCCAATGCTTGTTTTGATTTATGGTTTATTTGTATTCAGTGTGCACATAATAGTGTTATTGTTTTGTTGGAGAAGAATTTTGTACTAGCGGCACTATTCTCCTCCGGCGCCCGTTTGCATTTTTCATGACAAAACGCATGACTATTTGTGCTATAATCCATCATCTGTCAAAAACACCGATCGATATCCTGCATCAAGCGCGGTTGACAAGCGACTATTTGCAAACATCATTTTCACTTTACATCTGAATTTAGCAAGCGTTCTACGCCCCTCTGTCTGTGGCGCTTTTTGCAATAGATTTCTTCTCAAATTGAATTCCACTTCTACATTTCTATCTAATTGTTGTTCCGCACAGTTTTGTTGTGGTGCTTGTGCATTTTCCGTACATGTCGCCGTTCCTTCTCTCTAAGGAAGGCAACAGGTCTGTCTGCAGATGTCTGACGCCTCTCTGCTTCTGCCTCCCTCTGTGGGTGGTTGGTTGTTGCCCTGCTGCTTTGCTCGTAGGTGTCCATCAGCTTCTCTCGGTGTCCATTGATCGAGGGATGTGTGCAGTCAGGATTGAGACTGTAACAATGAGCTTTCAGGCTTTAAAATCTCACCTCACTTCTTTAGCTCAAAAGTTGTCCTCACTTTCGTTGTGCTCAGTCATTCGAGGAGTTCTATCTAACCGAGGCGGGGAAGAGGATGCTCTGATATTCTTGTAACCGGAAGTGAGGTGCATGCACGCTGTCGTGGTAGTCTGTGCTGTGCTGGCTGTGGTGGGAGGGGAATGGTTTTGGCAGCTAAGGCATGGAGCCTTCTACACTATCAATCTCACGTAAAATAAAAAAGCTGAACTTCCTTTGCCGTCAATTGTAAGTTAATCAGGTTTTTACTAGAGAGCTTACAAACCCTGGACATAGCCCTTCGTAATCCTTTCGTTGGTGCAAAGATGGCATCAGGCGCACAGCTTATGCTAGCAATAGCATTTCACTGCCCACCGCCCACCTTTAATTGCACTGACATACCTGTAACAGCAAGAGTGGAGCTGGTTAGGAAAGAGATTAAATCTGGGTGTTTCGCAGGGGCGGTTCCTCCTAAAGTGCAGAGGAGCGTTGACATGGCTGCTGCAACTGCAGCAGGCAAACACAAATAAATAAAATGGCATAATAATGCCATTTTATTTTGCCACCAGCTTGCACTGTGTACAGCGCAAGCATGAGGGCAGAGGGCGGGGCTGGATCCTGCAATTGCAGAATGACTGCTGCCCCTTTCAGTGCGCATGTTGGGTTGGCCGTCTATCTTCTGACGACAAGCCTGACATGCGCACTGTAGGCCCAGCACTCCCAGGGCTGTCAAACAGCGGGGGATTGCTGGCACAGGCTCCAAACCTCAAAATAAGCACTGGGTTAGGCTGTTCCAATCTTGGAACTGCTCTCATGTTAAAAACAGCACAAGAACAGTCCTTCCATTCCTGCTTGCGGATGCCAGGGGAGCCACATATACGGTGAGTCTGGCGCCATCGCGCCCCACCATATTAGAGTCTTGCTAGCGGCCACTTGTGTTTCTAAGTTTCAGAGGTTTTGTGACAGCTTCAGATGAATGGTTTCCCTTTCATTTCATAATTAAATGTAATGACTGACTTGGAGCCATATGTAGCTCCTTGCAGCACCACTGCTGATTGCTTTATTCACAGCCTTCCCCATGTGGGAGCAAAGTGCACAAATTGCAAGTACGGGCACAAATCAAGAGCCGGAAGCACATAAAAGTGTGCCGTGAGACACGTCCAAAGGCGCATAGGAAATGTTGTGTAGATGCACGAAGACCGATTTGCAAGCCACAAAATGCAGTTGGTACACAAAGGAGTTTGCGAATTGGCATACAATATGCAATGGAAACTAGGTAGCAATGGGTCACACCAGGAAGTGCAAATTTACAGGGAGTCACAAAACAACATACCTAATAGCTCAAATAGTCTGGTCGTAATTTTTGACACCCTGTACATGCAGGGATGACAGCCTGTTGGGGTGTCAGACCACCATGCATGCATTTGCTTTGCCAAGTGGGAAATATACATATCTGCCTGCAGCATTTGCTCATAAAAGGGACAGATGCTGCTTTTACAAAAAACATATTTCCCATTTGGAACCCATAAGGACGAGCTGACAGCGGTCTACTACGCCAGTGCTTGCTTCCCTTGTGACTGCCTGATATATTTCCCACCGGGGAAGCTGTCCCTTTTGCGAATCTATTACCACCCCCTTTAAAGGTTTCATAGATAGATATCATTGAGACTCACGATTAGGAGGGGAGTGCCATTTTCATGCACTTCGGAATGGCTCGCAAAAACTCGCCGGCGAGTCGGAAAGACATTTCCAACTCACAACAGTGGTTGACTGCATGGTCCAACACTTCTGGTAGCCGCAAGGCAAGCAGAATGGGTTAGTGCTTCCGGCCTGTAAGGAATGAATTACAGTGGTTAATTTGAGCAGGTAGTTTTCGGTGCTCGGCATCGGCGCTTAACAGTCAACACTGGCACTTATGACAGTATGCCAAAGGGAGGCGCTCGCTGTCTAACTGAGAGATGAACACAACAACAGTTGTTTATTAATTCGATATACATTACAAATGACTAATACCTGCCGCCCAAGCCATTCGTATAGTTATGGGTGGCCTGAATAGTCCGTATTGTCCCACCTGGAGGAGTCTGATGGTCAGTAGTTGTGCTGGTGCTGTCATTGGCAGCGCAGGGAGGGGCAATGACTGGTGCAAGCTGCATTTGCCTCCTGACGCGGGCCCTGGCACCTCTTAATTAGGGAAAGCGATTTTACTTCTTTAAATGTACAGCACTGGAAATATTTTAGCTGTATGTTAAAATTTAGTTTATCAAATAAACTATTCTCAACTGAAGAAAGGGATCTTACTCAGGAAAGCTAATGTATATCACATATGCAATCATTCAGTCGTGCAAATCAAACACATTAGTCCATCGAGTAAACAAAACCCTCTCATGCACAAACATGGTAAAAATAAATTTTATGTGAAATGTAAATGTATAACATTTTATCGAAAGGTCTCGCTAAGTTTTTTCCAACTTTTTACAATTCTCCTGTGGATGTACATTTCTCCCGCTTGTAAAACAACTGAAGAACAAAGTTTACAAGTAGATCTGGATGTTTCACTAATGACAGAGCACTCTGGGAAAAGGCCGGGATCTCCACAACATTAAATCGCCGCGCAAAGATCAATGCAACACCGCACTGGGAGCCGCTGCACAAACACGCCCAGATGTCCTTGCCTCGTGTAATGACTTTGTCTAATTTCTGTAAGCACGCAAGGTCCAACTGTGCAGAGAAATTAGTCCAGCAGGAGCACAACGGGTGCCTGACACGGCATCAAAATGTAGTGTCTCAGGAAAAGCGATGGCAATACAAACATTGATCGCTGGTGCTCCTTCCCTCCATCTTTACTTGGCATAAGTCTCAACAACTAGACATCCATCAAAACAAAATAAAAGGCTGTGTTCTGGAAATGTGTCCAACAAACAATGCCCCCCCCGGACTAGCGCTCGGAGCTTTATGTCACCATCAGGACATAGAGAGAGAGAGAAAGAGATATGAGAATCGCTTGGCACGCCGAGTGGCAAAAGAACAGCCTGTTCTTGCTGCTCACGTCTTCTGATTTTACTTTCTGTTAAGCTTGAAGAATCTGAGAAAACCGAGAGCCAAAATATTTAAAGAGTCATTGGATGAATTAAGAGAGATGCTGACATTACCCGTTTCTGGAACTTGAAATACTGTACTCATGGATCTCACTACTAAAGAAAGTTGTCAGGTCAGTAGGGAGCGGTCTAATATGGCATTCTAAGACGGAAGCTATTTGGTCTATCAAACTGTTTATGAACCTGCACAAGACCTTCATAGGAGGCCATTATTGGACAGTAAACACTTCTCTTAGACTTTTAGGGGGGCAGTACCAGCACTTCTCAACTTTAAGTGGATTATATAATCACTTGTCTACAAAGCTTTATACTCCTCAGCTCACCTCCAACACATATAATGGAGTGTAGTAGCACTTCTCAGCTGAGCTCATGCACTCTTAATGTACAGTACCAGCTCTTCTCTGTAGTGATACGGTACATTAAATGTAATAGAATGGAGACATCTCATCACACCTATTATTACTTTAACATATTCGACAGCAACCTCTCCCATTTCAGATCTAGATACAACCGTAGATGCGCATAACTTTCCAATCTGTAAACGCTACATTCCAGACTAAGGCCATCACTACGCCGCCGCCCGCCAAACTCTTCCCGCCTTCAGGCCACCTGTGCGGCCTGAACACCACCAATCCTATTAGGTGTTCACTGCAGGGCCGGGGGACGGAAACACTGTTTCCGACTGCCGGCCCTGCGGTTAACAGGGCCTTAACATTGTCCCCGGCTCCTAATGGAGAAGGCGCCAATGTGATTGTGCGGCGGGTGCAGCAGCAACCGTCAAGCATTCCACCTCCCTAATTCGGGCAGGGAAATGCACAACGGGGCTACCCATATACTTGGCGTGGGCAGTGCAGGGGCTCCCATAGGCCCAACAACACCTCTATTCCGCCAGTCTTTCCATGGTGGTGTAAACTGCCATGGAAAGACTGGTGGTATGGGGACTCGAAATCCCCAGGGTGGCGCTGCAAGCAGCGCTGCCCTCGAGGATGAAAACCACCAGGACCGCCAGACTGCCGGCTTGCAGCAGCCTGGCGGTGTCAGTGGTCCAACAGTGGCGGCTCTGCCACGGTCATAATGTGGTGGTCCCACCGCCAGCCTGTTGGCGGTGGAACCGCCACCGCATGTTTGGCGTTCATGCAACTGCCAACCTCGTAATTAGGGCCTAAATGTATGAGAATAGACTGCACGCATAGTAGATAGGTGGCCCCCTTTTAAAACTAGATATTTCTTTATACTCGATATTCTTTCAGGGTACACAGAATGGTCCCCACTCTACTCCCCATTTTCGCCTGGTGGAGCACTCTTATTTCACACACACTCCAGATAATTTAATGGAATCAGATCGAGGAAGTACACACATCCCGTCAATTCATCAATTAACAAGATATTCTATTCTTGTGTTATTTGTCAGAATTTCAAGGTTGCCTCGAAATGGACAGAGTAAATTCTGATGCAAAGAAGGTGCAATACATGGGCTATGTTGTGTGCTGAGATGCAGTTGAGCTTCCAGCTTGCAAAGGAACAATTTGTGAAAAAGATCCTGAGCATGCAGCCTACAGTTGCACGGTGAGAAGTATTCATTTCTTGGAAGAAAGTACAGCCTTGGAGGCACAGAGTACTGTGAAGTGGTGTGCCTCAGGATTACATGACCATTACAGAGATCATTAATCATATCAGGTCAATGAGGTCAGCGAATGCAGTCCGACATGAGGTAAGTTGGACAATAAGCTTATTAAGAGGCCATGATGCCTGAAGAGCCTTATGACCTTTGCAAATTCAGTGCCAAGCACTGCTTTGAGGGAGATGCAGTAATTGTGTGGGCTAGTGAACCTTATTTCTAGCAAAAACTAAACCAGGAAGAGGCGGGAGCTAGTTCCTGTGCTAAATCTGTGCCGACAAGACATCAAACACCAGTGACCAACATAGTGGGGAAAATTGCCTGGAGAAAAAAAACGAAACAGATCATATAGTTCCTTTCATGCCACAGAACTTCAATGAAGACTTTGATCACTGGTGTAACTGAGGAAATTCAAAAGCACTCTCATGAAGTAAGAACTGTATGTGTGTAGTGGTCGGTGTAATGGCTAATGAGACATGCAGCCTTTCAGCTGGGAGACTATAGCTGGGAGTTGACAGGGGGTGTCACACTAAATGTGCGGGCGACCTTTACGATTCTTGAGTCACATTATAGGATGAGGCAGTTACATTCACGTATTGTTACTTATCACATCACTAGGGTAAGAAAATATTGCTAATAGATATGTTGTTTGTACTGAAAACTAAGGAAGGCTACCACAATTATAGTGTTTTGGCTTAGAATCAAGAATTTCTGTATATGCCAAACCCCAGGTTAATGGGAGGAATACAGTAACTAAGTTAATAAACCATAAACATTTTCTTTCACCTCTTGAATGGTGTCTTGGCACCCGTAGCAGAATGCTATTCCCTGAGTGTTGACCAGATATGTGTCAAGAAGTAGCTTATGTGCACTCACAATCATGATTCCATTTGTGGATTAAGTACAAGATCTCTAGGGCATCTGAGCTGGTAAAAAATAATCATATGGGTGCAATTTTTGACCGTCTGTAACTGGTGTACTAGATTCATTGGGAATCCCGGGAAGATGGTGTAAGCAAAATTACGTTCTGGAATCAGTAACGACAGAAGTTGACCAAAGCTCCACTTTGTGATCAAAACACAAGAGAATGGCCAAAGCCAACCATTAAACTCTTGGCTTTTGCTTAAACACAAAAGGTGCATTCTAGAACAATAGAAGTGGATCTGCCTTTAGGTCATAGGTAGGAAAAATACTATTTTAAAAGTATTTTGTTTCAAGTTAAGCCCTTTAAACGTGCAAATACCAAACAATTACAAAATAAATATTATGAACAGCAAATGATAATAGACAATACGTGATAAAATAGCCAAAAAGAAACACTGTTGAGAGAAATGATAGTAGATAACTGTGCAGGAACTAATACGTCATAATAGCGCAGCCAATGAAAGCCCTCTTACACCTACATCTAATAATCTTCAAAGGTATATGCGACCTGGAATATTAAGAGTCTTATTCTGCATTAACCCTTGCACTGAAATCTCAAGGGAACAGTTTTCACTCGAACTGCACAGTAATTGTACGGTGAGCTTCGTAGAGCCACTGCAACCCCAAAAGCCGCCATGTGTGAAAATGCCATGCACTCTGTTGGGTACCTACGGCCTGCATGACAAGAGCACCTTGAAGTCTAGAAACAGAATATTAAGCACCATCCCTGAACATGGACGCATCATTGCACCGCTGGCCCAGGGGGCAGGCGTATTTATACACCAGGAGTGAACAGATCACAGCACACCGCAAAAAACCCCAGACACACTGCCTTGCTTCAATACTAATAATTTAATACATTCAAAATTCACTCTGTCTCATGGCTTGCCTTCTAGCCCCGTAACGCATGAACACATTCCAACACATCAGAAGTAAGGCATGAACACAAATCAGGGCTATTGTCTTATAACAGTTGAAAAGAGAAACACTACTGAGAAATAAGCAAATGCAATGGGCAGCAGTTAAGGTAATGAGGGGTAGCGGCTACTGCCCCGACTTATAGTTGAAACCCTATGCGTGAAGTCCTGGGGGGGGGGTATTAAAAGGTCGTCAACAGGGCTAGGAGAGCCCCATTTTCTTTCAGTTTCTTCAACTCCTTGCACTGCCCCTAGCACCTGAACAGCAAAAATAAAAAAGAAGGTTAGAGTATAGGTTGTCAAGGAGCCCACCATATGATGTCATGGGGGTGGGGGTCTAGGGTGCATGATACCACTTTCCCTGCAACTAGGATGTTGATGAACTGATGTCCATGCCATAGAGCAAAACAATAACTATTAACTACAGTTTTATGAAACCATTTATACTATGTCATGCAGAATATGTAGCACTTTTTACATAAAACACACGTAAGGCTATTACGCTTTGCTGTGTGTAGTCATAGCATTTCAGAAGTTCATCCATCTTGTGACTGTTTCCTTGAGATTGTCTCTCCGGGGAAAGTAACATCCTCCTTTTCTATTTCTTTGGGTTTTCATTACCTTTTTTCTACTCGTTCCCACTAATTATTTTCCCCACAATCAAGAGTACTGAAGTTTATCTCTCCAACGTTGTGGGGCCCGGAGAATCCATTCAATCCAACCTCATAAGGTGTGGCTACATCAGGTGCCCAGAGTCTGCTGGGCGGGGCCTTAGGACACACTCAATGGCAGTGCCCACTGGGCTCTGAGAGCAAGAAGTGAGAGGACAGGGGTAGGATGGTGGCCACATGGTGCACCAGGGCTGCTGGATATGTGCCAAGGTAGTGCAATGTGGGGTATGGAAGTGGGTCTTTGGGTGCAGGGAAATGCTTGGTGGGCTCGTAGGGCACAGGGCTGAGCAAAGGGCATGGCTGAAAGCCACACCCTTTACCTCTTGTTCAAAGATTAAATGCAATGGCCACTGGAGAGCGTGGGAGGAACTTTTGGGCTTACCCGTCACACTTAGGGGGTCATTCCGACCCTGGCGGTCCATGACCGCCAGGGCCGGGGACCACGGAAGCACCGCCAACAGGCTGGCAGTGCTTCCAGGGCCATTCTGACCGCGGCAGTAAAGCCGCGGTCAGAAAAGGGGAACCAGCGGTTTCCCGCCGGTTTTCCCCTGGCCCAGGGAATCCTCCATGGCGGCGCTGCTTGCAGCGCCGCCATGGGGATTCCGACCCCCTTCCCGCCAGAACCAGGATGGCGGGAACGGGTGTCGTGGGGCCCCTGGGGGCCCCTGCACTGCCCATGCCCTGGCATGGGCAGTGCAGGGGCCCCATGAAGATTTTCACTGTCTGCTCTGCAGACAGTGAAAATCGCGATGGGTGCTAATGCACCCGTCGCACCCCTGCAACACCGCCGGCTCCATTCGGAGCCGGCTTCTATGTTGCAGGGGCTTTCCCGCTGGGCCGGCGGGCGGCCTTTTGGCGGTCGCCCGCCGGCCCAGCGGGAAAGCCAGAATGGCATCCGCGGTCTCCTGACCGCGGAGCGGCCATTTGGCGGTGACCGCATGGCCCGCGGTCAGAATGACCGCCTTAGTGTGTTTACCTTGGAAAAACAAGAAAGTGTTGGGAGGAATGGGAGGTAGCCATCTAAGAAGATATTTGGGGCCTGATTACAACTTTGGAGGAGGTGTTAATCCGTCCCAAATGTGACAGATATACCACCAGCCGTATTATGAGTTCCATAGGATATAATGGACTCATAATACGGCTGGTGGTATATCCGTCACTTTACCGTCACTTTTGGAACGGATTAACACCTCCTCCAAAGTTGTAATCAGGCCCTTGATCTTATAATTCAATGAGGTAACCAGACATCTGAAAAAATACACCTATGACCTAAAATACTGAACGTTCATACAATGCCGTCATGGAAATGTATTTTCTCTGAAGGGCATTAGCACTCTGTGAATAAAATAGGAAGGCGGGGTTTCAGCAGCCTTGTGCCCTATGTCGGGGCTTGTTCAGATCCAACATTTTGGTTCATACTTACAGTGGCCTGTGCAACCACACAGAACGTTTCCAATATAAATTCATGTTTTCTTCTCATATGTAACACAACATACCCAACTAGAGTGTCCCCTTTTTATTAAATATAACTCAAACAATTAATCATTTGTTTACAAATGTCATGTTTAGGTAGGAAGTGTTTAATATGGCATAATGTTATTTGCAGAATGTGCATTTTCATGTAGGATCGTTCTGTCCTGTATTGTAACCCAAGCTTCTTCCTTGCTGCTTGTACCTCCAGTTTTGACTTCAGCTGAGTTCCCTCAGTATAAAAGAAAACTCCAATACGAATGTGGGCTGCCCTAATAAATGCAGATGCTATCCAAGAAACATCTCCAACGCCACTGCACATTTGGTAAAGTTGCAAAAACTTCCAAGAAAAGTTTTTGAGAGGTTACTAACAGGCCCCTTTGATCCTGTACAGTGATTTATGAATTAGCAGCATGCCAGCTAACCATACATATGAAATTTCATCACAATTGAAACTTATCTTAATCCATTACAAGTTGGAGTTAGATTACCTACATAGCTTTGTTAAACACAGCATAGCCCATTGGTCATATTAGGACTAATGTGAGGACCAGCACTCCCACTTCTGAAAGATCTACTAGGGTTTGACTCATGAGGCTGATGCTATGCCTCCTTCCACCCTCTCCGCGATCGGTATGAGAGCAAGCAGTTCAATAGTGGTAGGACGAAACGTGGCAGGATTTAGGAAGACGGGTACATGCTATAGTGTATAACATTATATACCATGAATTCTGTAATCCATGTTTAAACGGAATTCTCTCATTTCTTTCAAATCGGTGACTACTGATGCACCCAGTCACCAATTATAAAAAAAAGATGCCAAAAATCGACTATTAAAAGGTTATTACTGTCGAGTTCTGATTTGACAATGCGCGCTCCCAGAGGCCAGCAGCCTAATTTCTCTATATTTATGGAACTCCTCAGTGACTTGCAATACCCTTCTAAAATGCAACAGGAGATGTATAGAGCTTTCTAAAACTTTCTAGCTTTCTAAAACTGGTATGTCATTGTAGTGATTTAAAACATGAATGTCATGTGCTCTTTGATCTACCTCCACCACCCCCATTTCATAAGACCTCTTGAGAAGTACTTCCCTCAGCAGTGGCCACAAAGAGGAGGCAATGTGGGGATAGAGTGGAGAGGGATTCAGTAAATATGAAGACCATCAAAAAGGGAGAAAGCAAAGACCTTCAGGACAGCAGAAGCAATGAACCCTGCAGGCACTTCTGTAGAAGTAAAGGGAAAGCAGTGCCATCACCCCCAAGCAGAGAATCCCACCTATGTGTGAAAAGACACAGACTCAATAGAAAGTAGGCTTTTCAGTGGCTGTTACCATATTGTTTTTTCACTGTTCTCACAAGCTGTTCACTAGTCCTCAATATCATTGTCTTCTGAACCTCCTTTTCCTGGTCTAATATCAGGTACCTTACTCCACCCAAAGTCTCAGACAGCGTAATCACCACACAAGTGGCCAGAGTGGGTGTTGTTCCTAACAATGTACCTCCCCATATTAGAGTTACTACTGAGCTATGCGCAGCTGAAAATGAAGCCCTCCTGGTTCCGTCTCATATCAAGCCCTATCTCAGAGAGGAAATTTGCTGTCAAATCAAAATATTAAATGCTGTCTAGGGAGAAGGCGAAAGTGCAGCCTGAGATCCAAGATCAGCAAATTAGTTCCTTAAAAATGCTTCCAAAGCAACAAGACAGGAACCTTGAAATGTCAAAACATACAGCATAGCTGTAGGCAAATGTGACACAAAAGGTTGTCTAAATCGGTTACATGGGTGGGATGAGATTTAGTGAACGGCTCTGTCAGGGCTGGTGGTGCCTGGTGCAACAATGTTATTTGGCACACCTGCCCTGACCTCCTCCTCAGGTTCCCTCACTAAAACCCAGCAAAAAGCCCTTTATCTCTCCATAGCCCCTCTCTCACATCTATTTTATATGTTTTAAAGTGCTGGTAAGGACTTGCTTTACTAATCCACTCAGTTATCCACATAAAATACAGATCTGTTCTTTGCAGTAGGCATATGAACACTCTGCGCTACCTTATGAGGAGTCAAGACTGCCACTAGACAAAGCTCCACCTCTCGTGCTCTAGCAGTAACATTAATCACAAGAGTTATCTTGACATTTTTATTGTTGTCTGAAAACTGGCACAATGAACTCTGCTGTGCTGCTTTTAAATCATAAGTTATATCTAAACACTGTGACTCCCCCTGAGGTCAGTGCCCCCCCTCCAGGTAAGCGCCCAGTGCGGCCGCACCCATTGCACTGTCCTAAAGACGGCCATGGCCTCTATCATAATTAGTTGTGGTAAGCCTTTGCAGCGTCTATGGTCCACTAAAGGCTTTGGTAGGAAATCTTCAAATCTCAACTTAATCCACAACTTGTATCCTGATTAAGAGGGGAAGAGCAGTATGACAAAAAGACAACATTAAGAGTACCTTACAAGCCTGACTGAAGCCCTAAGACATTACATCCTTTCTTTGACCCATTTGTGGTGTTACCTGAAGTTCAGGTAGGAGAGAGAGCGTAAACTCCAATCAAGTCAAATCAACACCCCCCCCCCACTCCGTTTCCCACCTATTATCCTGTATTGAGGGTTCAACCCTTCCTCTTCAGTAGCTTACATTATGGCTCTTTTGTAACAATTTGTAATTTCTGTCGGCCCTCCTTCACCAAGTACAGAACCTTGTGACCCTTAATATTTTAATATTTGATCTCAGCCAAATTACCAAAAGGGGAGCCAAGGGACATGTTTTCTGCATAACTGAACTAGTATGTCAGGAAGCTCAACACCCTTTAATTAAATTTTCACTTCTGGTGGAGCGCAATCTATAAATAACCAGTTGTAAATGAAAACAGACGGATGGGCGAGAGAGGGAGGTCATAGGGACAGTAGCCAATCAATGATATGTGGACTCTGATTCAAAAGGTCGACACTGCATACACACATTCATCTGCAGCCTACCTTAAGCCCTGACAATAAATAACAAGCATTTGCAATGCAACAGGCCTCACATTTACTTGAGTTGGAGTTAATGGCACTGTAAATGCGTAACTGGACTTTTTTTCCACATTGATTGGTCAACCCTGCCGCATATTTTGGTCCTTTCTGCCACATAATTCCAGTGGTCCTGCATATAAATGAAGGGCTAATAGGCCTACTGGAATTTTCTTAAACAAGGCCCTTAAAACACAAACTACTCCCAGATGCAAAACATATTTACTTGGCAGTTGGTACAGGCGACGTTGCCCACGGGGCAATGAATAAATAATTGTTCTCCAAGAATGCGTCCTTACTGGATCACTGTCCCTTTACTGCAGTCTGGGGAGTTGAACAAAATGCCCATGATTTTTCACACCGTTGAGGAGTGCCACCTCACAAGATATTAATAATCCTCAGTTAGTCTTAAACTGAAATATTAGTTATAAAATATTTACCATTGTACAGCATAATCAACTGTAAGCTCTCCCTGAGGTTAGTTTTATAAATACACGCACACACAGCACAAGTTTCACAGACTCAAACGTGTGTAGTTTATCTAGTCAGGTTTCTGCTTTGTATTAGCAGCTTGTATCTCATTATCAAAATAAAGCTACAATTCGCGAAAGCAAAGCAGAAACAAACTAAATGAGCGAATCATGCATCGCACTAGGGAGCTGGACAACTCTACGAATACTACTCCAAAGGCAGTTTCCAGCTTGTATCATGTTATAAAAATACAACTACAAGTCCCAGAATGCAAAGCAGAAATATAAACTAAATGAGTGAATCACTCTTTGAACTAGGAGCTGGACAACTATACGAATACTACTCCAAGGGCTGGCTTCCAACTTTACGATATTACAGTTAGAACGCCCTCTTGAATAGTGGTCTATAATAGTGAAAAAACGGCAAAGCCAGGATTTCAGCACCTTACCTGACTGTTTTCATCACTGACTGCAGCTACAGCTGAGGCTGGTTACCTGCACAGGGTTTGGAAGTGGCCACAGTGCACAAATTTCAAAGGTATTTATTAAGGACTCCAGTAAAGTTGTAATATTGTGCTTAAACAAATCACTCATTATTCTTGGAGGCGCAAAAAAGCAAACTTCTTCAAAGCAGCAAGTAGCTTTAAAGCGCTATGCAGTAACACGGCTTCTGCATATAAATGTTTAAGCATTAAATTGTGAGGCAACGCAATTGTAAAGCTATATCGGGCCTATATATTCCATGTCCAGCTGCTCCCGGTCCCTTCAGCTCAGCGTTATAGCTGTTTTTTTTCTATTTGTGACGTTTTTCTGTTTAGAATGCATCTAATGTAAAAATGTCAAAATAACTCTGGGATTAATGTTCTTTCTGGCGAGAGAACGTACTTTTGTCTATTGGAAGTTTGGAGTCATTATAAGTTAGCTCAGAGGGTTAATGGGCCTGCTGCAAAGAACGTGTGCTAGGCAAATCACAAAGTGCATATAATGTCAAAATAACTCTTGCGATGAATGTTCATTCTGGAGAGAGAGCATACTTTTGTCTAGTGGAAGCTTGGGCTCAGGATAAGGTAGCGCAGGGGGGTAATGTGCCTGCTGCAAAGATCGTGTACTAGGCAGATCACAAAATACATATAATGTAAAAATGTCGAGATAACTCCGGCGATCAATGTTCTTTCTGGAGAGAGAACGTACTTTTGTCTAGTGGAAGCTTGTAGTAGTCATAAGGTAGCACAGAGGGTAAATGCGTCTGCCTCATAGAACGTGCGCTAGGCAGATCACAAAGTGCATTTAATGTGAAAATGTCAAAATAACTCTGCAATCAATGTTCTTTCTGAAGAGAGAATGTACTTTTGTCTAGTGTATGCTTGGAGTCATTATAGGGTAGCATATAGGGTTAATATGCCTGCTGTAGGGAATGTGTACTAGGCAGATCACGGTGCATATAATGTAAAAATGTCAAAATAACTCTGGCGATTAATGTTGTTTCTGGAGAGAGAATGGCTTTGTATTTCCATCTCTTGGTCAAATCTTGACTATGAAGTCACTCGAGGTCCTGGCGACCCTTCGATTGTCCCCCACTTCCTACCCTCTGCTTCTGACTTCAAAGAGACCTCATTTCCCACACTTGCCCAGGCATGAAGGGAAATGGTGCTTTCAACACACCCCAGGACGTGGAAAGAAAATGCGTTCTGATGTGCCTGGAAGAGCTAGCGCTAATAAAAAACAAATACATAACTATTTACCATGCACTATCCGAGGAGGTAATCCGGTAACCTACAGATCAATCGAATAAAAGCCAAAAGCAAAAATTTAAAGACTCTTATTAGCTAACACTGTAAACAGTGTGAGAAGCACTTATCAATCAAGTTCGCACTCTGAGAGCTTTGAGCGCCACGGCAGCCAAGGAGCGCAGACAAAAGAAACAAGTAATGAAATAAAAAAAATGGAGGTGGGCGAGCTGTGCAGAGCAAAAAAAAAAGGCACAGCCACCATATGTAAACATAAAATGCGACGTGCTGCACTGTAAGAATTAAAGGAACTGGAATGCCTCATGCACTCCACGGAAACCTGCTCGAACTGGGAGAGGGTGTGGCGCATGGACTAGAGCTGTCGCTAATCTAGCGGGTACTTATGTAAAGCCTTCAATACCTTTAGGTAGAGTCTGAGCTACTTAGCAAACAAGTAATTAAATAAACACACCAGGCAGGCACACTCATAAACAGAATCCAAACCAAGTAAACAAGAAAGTGGGTGCCGTGTTGAAACATGACGCATGGCGCCTATGCAGATACAAGTTAGGCGTGCGGTAGGAACAGAAGAAAAATAATAGTCCCCCAATTCAACAGATACCCCTGCAAAGAGTAACCATACAGTACTTGGCCAGTGCTCTCGAGGAGGGCTAAACATCCGAAAAGGCATAACATATTCATGCCTTTCACAAATGAAATCAAGGGAATGTTAAAAGACAAGCTCACAAATGAATCAAAGTGATGGTTTTGAGATGGGCATGGTTAAAGCTCACAGAACAGATGACAAAAGTCAGAAGCGCTTGCACGCTCAACCTAAAAACAGGGAATCCGCAACAACATTGCTAAACAAATCGATAAAAATACAGACTCTCAATGGAATGGCAGCCAGCAACTCAAAGATAATTTAAATACGTGAGGAAGCCATGTAAAAACGTGACAGTGCCCTAAATGTTTTAAAAAGAGGCAAGGTATTCTCACTGGCCCCCATCATAAACTAAATCCTAATTGTTTTGGGGAGATGACTTTTGATGGAGTTGTGATAATGCCACTGCCCCACTCTGTGTAAATATTTATAAATGTATACACAGTACATTAAGCAAGGCATACACCATCCTGCTGGGATGGTGATTAATGTTTGAAACCTATGCTAGCCTGTTGTAAGCTGAGAAACCTTTCTATATGTCAATGTTTTGATGTCCATATCAGTCTCATTACAGTTGTGGATATTGGATTTAGATACAAATGGAGACCTCATTCTTCATTTTCTTCCACTCTATGTTTGTCATATTTATCAAGCACTGTATTTAATTCCAATAAAACCCCAAAAGATCTTAGCTTTTTTTCATTTTCAGTATCTGAATTCTTCATTCCTTCATTGGAGCCAGACACATTGATCAATGCCTGTCCGCGTTCAATTCTCTGCTCACGGGCCCAGCCCGGTGATCAAATCCCATAGGGACACTTACTGCAAACCTGTACACAGCCACTCATGTCCTTTTGCTGGATCAAATCAGTAAATTAAGTGGGGTTTCATCTGGCCGTACTATATAAAAAACTAGAGGGGGACGCTGGGGAATTAGGCAGCACAGTATGACAGGTACGACAACTCAGCAAAAAATACAGTACAAATGAGAAAAAGAGGGGACCACAACAAATTGTGTTTGTGGCAAACTGAAAATGACGTTTAATACTTGTATTGGCAAATGACAAAAGGTGTTCCTACGGTACAGTTGTAGTACAGTGATCTTCTAGAAATCTAGAAGGTCAGCGATTTTACATTTTTTGACAAATATCTACTTTATAAGAGGAATGCATACCAACTTGACTTGTTTTTGTATAACGCATGCAGATGCATACAACATATAGGTAGGCATTCAGTACATACACAAGGACCATCACACTTATAGGAACTCTTTTACGAAGTCGCGTAGAGACAGAGGCATTCTCCATACATGTCAAAGCATCCAGACATGCACACTGGCCAACATTCTCCCTTAAACCTGTGCTGAAAGAGGCACAGAATGATGTGCCTCAGCAGGCCAGAAGATGATGTACAGCAAGGAGCACAAGAATGTGGATGAAGCAGGCAAATGTAATATACACTAGAAACCGCCAGTTGTGTCCTGGAGAGGACACTGGATAAAATACCAGAATGAGCGAAAAACGTAATTGGACCTAATAAGTCGCAGTTTCCTAACGTTTTGGAAAATACCAAAAGGCAAAGTTGATGCATTTGAGTGATTTGTTGTGAGTGGTAGGGAACGGTCTACAGAAAAATACCATAGGATAAAGGTTTATTTTGCAAGGGACCTGTAGCCAGAGGAGACATAGGGGTACACACACAGATAAGTATAACTCACACACACTAGCAAAAAGGCTCCAATCAGTGCATAATTTGTGCTTGTTGTTTCCGGTGCAGAGCACCGGCACCTATTTTTTTAGGGCCGGCGCTTATTCTTCTTCTCATGGATTTACTGCGAGCAAAAGACACATATGGGAAAGCCGGAGGAAGAGAAAAACGAAAAAGCGTCACAATGGGAGAAAGTAGAAAGCTGCAAGAGTGGGCTGAAGGGGCAGATGGTGGCTGTAAATGGATTGAAGAGGCCTGATATGGCTGCAGTATTACGAAGCCTCAGTACTCAATGTTCTCACAGTTAATTGCAGCAGCCGCATGTTTAAGAGGAGGGCTTTGAGCACCGGCACGTTTTTATTTACAAATTAAGCACTGGCTCCACTTCATTTAGGAGTCCTTCCGTCAGTGACGAGATTTCGGCAGGCTGCATTTTGCATGCTGTGATTTTCATGTCTCTAGTCATCATGGTATAATCAATCAATCAATCAATCAAAACAATTTGTAGAGCGCACTACTCACCAGTGAGGGTCTCAAGGCGCTGGGGGGGGGGGGAGCTAGGTGGGTGGCAGGGGGGGTCACTGATCGCACAACCATGTTTTTAGGTTCTTTCTGAAAACCAGGAGGTCTTTGGTTTTGCGAAGGTCGGTGGGGAGGGAGTTCCAGGTTTTGGGGGCGAGGTAGGAGAAAGACCTGCCTCTTGTGGTGGTGCGTTGGATGCGGGGGACTGTGGCTAGGGCGAGGTCGGCTGATCGGAGGTTGCGTGTTGGAGTGTGGAAGTTAACTCTTTCGTTGAGGTAGGTTGGGCCGGTGTTGTGGAGGGATTTGTGTGCGTGGATGAGGATCTTGAATGTGATTCTCTTGTCTATGGGGAGCCAGTGAAGGGATTTGAGGTGTGGTGAGATTTGTTTGTGGAGGGGAGGCCCAGGACGAGGCGTGCGGCTGTGTTCTGGATTCTGTGGAGTTTGCGTTTGAGTGTGGTGCCGGCATAAAGGGCGTTACCGTAGTCCAGTCTGCTGCTGATGAGTGCGTGGGTGACTGTCTTTCTGGTTTCGGGGGGGAATCCATTTGAAGGATTTTTTTAGAGTGCGGAGTGTGTGGAAGCAGGAGGAGGTTAGAGCATTGATTTGCTGTGTCACGGAGAGGGAGGGGTCAAGGATGATGCTGAGGTTGCGTGCGTGGTTTGCGGGGGTGGGTGCAGGGCCTAGGGCGGTGGGCCACCAGGAGTCGTCCCATGTGGTTTTGTTGGGGCCGAAGATGATGATCTCGGTTTTGTTTGAGTTGAGCTTGAGGTGGTTAGTGGTCATCCAGTTGGCGGTGTCGAGGAGAGTGGCGTGTAGGTTGGTTTTGGCAGTGGTGGGGTTGCGGGTGAGGGAGAGGATGAGTTGGGTGTCATCTGCATAGGAGAGGATAGTGATTCCGTGTGCTCGGAGGATGTTGGCTAGGGGGATCATGTAGATGTTGAAGAGTGTGGGGCTGAGGGAGGACCCTTGGGGGACTCCACAGGTGATCTTGGTAGTGTTGGAGTGGAAGGGTGGAAGGCGGACTCTCTGGGTCCGTTCGGTGAGGAAGGAGGTGAGCCAGTCTAAGGCTTTGTGGCGAATTCCTATTTTGTGGAGGCGTGTGCGGAGTGTGTGGTGGCAGACGGTGTCAAAGGCTGTGGAGAGGTCTAGGAGGATGAGTGCGACGGTCTCACCTTTGTGGACTTTGGTCCTGATGTCGTCAGTGCATGCGATGAGGGCGGTTTCCGTGCTGTGGTTTTTGCGGAACCCGGATTGTGAGGGGTCAAGAGTGTTGTTTGCTTCGAGGAAGTGGGATAGGCAGGCGTTGACTAACTTCCCTGCAACCTTGGCGGGGAAAGGGAGGAGGGAGATGGGGCGGTAGTTGGAGAGGAGTGGTTTCTGCGTGCTTACAGGGGTCTGGGTAGGTGGCGGAGTCGAAAGAGGAGTTGATTGTGTTGCAGAGTATGGGGGCGATGGTTGAGCTAGCTTTGTTGTAGATGCCGTGTGGGCAGGGGCCGGTTGGGGAACTGGAGTGGATGGAGTTCATGTTTTTTTCGGTTTCTTCGTGTGTGGTGGGGATCCAAGTGGAGAGTGTGGTGGGGGGGCCATGAGTGGGGGTTGGGTTGGGCGAGTGAGGGGGGGGTGTGGTATGAAGCTGTTGTGGATGTCCAGGATTTTGTGGAGGATGTGGTTGGAAAGGGCGTCACATAGGGGCTGTGTGTGTGTGGGGTCTATGTTGCTGGCTTTGGGTTTTGCAAGTTCATTGATGATGGTGAAGAGTTCTTTGCTGTTTTGAGAGTTGATGTCAAGGCGTGTCTTGTAGTAATCTCTTTTGGCGGTGCGTATGAGTTGGTGATGGGTGCGAATGGTGGTTTTGAGGGTGGAGAAGTTGGTTGCGGAAGGTTCTAGTCGCCATATTTTCTCAGCTTGGCGGCATTTGCGCTTGGAGTCTTGGAGTTCAGGGGTGAACCATGGGGCGTTCTTGATGTTGCGGGTGGCAATGTGTTTTCTGAGGGGGGCTAGTGTGTCTGTGCAGGTAGTGATCCATTTGGAGAGGTTGTGTGCTCCTGTGTTGGGGTTGTTGGCGTGGGGGGGGGTTGTGGGCCAGTTGGGAGTTTAGTCGTTGAGTGGGGATATTGTCCCACATGCGGTAGGGTGTGGTGTGTTGATGGTAGTGTGTGGGGGGTTTGGTGAAGGAGAAGTGGACGCAGTGATGGTCAGTCCAGAGGAGTTCAGTGGTGTGGGTGTAGGCTATGTGTTGGCTTGCGGTGAAAATTGCGTCGAGTGTGTGTCCTGCTGAGTGGCATAAGGAAAACCATATGTTCTGGAATGAAGGTTTTGCTGTCTAAAAAGCCAGAACTGGCAGAAGGTGTTACACTGGTGGTTTATTAGAATATATGAAATGATGAACACAAATGGATGGATGTGGTGCTTAGTTTGAACCAGCACTCATTTTTCCTCATCGGACATTTCTCAAGGGCAAGAGAGGGTAAAACGCACAAAGGGGAAAGAAGGAGAAAGACGGAAAAAAATCGCAAAAAGAGAAAGAAAGAACCTGCAAAAGCGAAATAAAGTACAGGGAGTGTCTGGTAGTGGATTAAATACCGTGAGGTGGATTTAAGACTATCCAGCCTTGCTTTTCCGACATGTATTAGCGCCGTCCCCAGGCTTCGGAGCAGGACTCTGGGCAGGGGCATTCTTCCACAAATCAGGCACTGGCTGGATGCACAACAAACGGTTGAAATATCTGACTTGGTAATGCTTTTGTTCTTCTTATTGTTCTGTACAGCTTTCTAACTAAAGAAAGTGCAGTAAGTAATATTACTTGTATTTCCATTTACTGTCATAGGTCATTCCCTAATCTCTGACTATGCAGGTTTTATATGCGGGTTGCCATTATCTTTAAATGTCCCACCACAATCTATTTAGGCAACCTTAAAGTCCTCTCAAATACTTTTTGCAACAGGTGTAACACATGCCCAGGACAAATAAAGCAATACATCATGGTAGTGGGAGGAGTGAAATATAAGATTAGCTGACATGCTACCTCGAATAAATGTTCCTCGAATTGTGTGTGTGAAATGTTCTTTTTGAGAGTGCCCACGTGAACACAAGAGGTACATGACAAAAAAAGTTAAACTCCATTCCTGATCCAGCTTGCATTCCCATCCTATTTAGATGACAACAATTCCACAGAAGGATTTTTTATTAAGAATGCCCCATTCTTCAAGTCGAGCCTAAAAAACGAAAGGAACTTCTTAACAAGAAATGTACCTGTGAATGATGCTGGGGAAATATTTTATTTTCTCTTGTCTACAAACAGCTGCATAAATGTTAAAAGTGTGCAAAAAGCGATTAAAAAAAACAGAGGAATTGAAACGTAGACTATATCTAATCAAAATGAATTTGCCTACAGTTAAAGGTAATTATAAGTTCCAAAATACTGGGTCACGTAAAATGGGGGACTCATTACTTGATAGAACATACACATCTTTTCCTGATTTAACGCTCAAAGTGCCAGTCCCAGTTTTCTAAACCGTTCAGAAGCAGAACGTGACAAATGTATAAATATGAACCCCAAAACAACTACATTTTTACGGAGTTAGGTTCCGGATGCTCAAGGAACAATTTTTACATTTTTTTTTTAGAGTTCAGTGCGCATTACACCTTAATATATTTTTGTACATGTTCTTTTGGGGAGCCCAAACCCCAGCAAGAAATTACAGGAACTATTTTTTATGAACTACTGACACAGCAGACCGTTGTACAGCAGTTCGATTTCCTCCTGCTCTCCCCTTTTTGACAGGGTGATATCTCTGTATTGGGTCACTGCTGGAGACATACATGTTTATGAAAGGGGTGGGGTCCGGGATAGTTCCAACTGTCTAGTGCCCAACCTACCATAGACATAATAGAAAGACTTAGAGCTAAGGAATAATAGCCCTTTTACCTTGTCGGTGTAAGAAAATCCAGTCCAATCGTTCTTTCACCCTGGACACACCTGCCCTGCTGCCCGTTGCTCTCCTTTCTGGTCTGCCCCACCCAACGGGCTTCATAAAAGAAATAAGACTGAATTTCCATGAGGCATCCTGAATCTCAATACAAATTCATTATATGGTTCAGAAGTGCACTGGATCCACAAAAAAGAAGCACTGGCAAAGCAAAAACTTCTTGAGTTTTTGATCCAAAGGCTTCAACAAAGCTTTTTGCTGATGCTGTGCAGCACTGGTAAAAAAGAAAAGTGGGATGATGTTTAACATGCATGCACATGCCTTATAAGCGCTAGGTGGCTATAGCGGTCCAGAGTGATGACATATGCATGCACATGTGTTACTATATATGCGCACGTACACAGCATGATGCACCTGCCACCTTGTACATTTTAAACCAAATTCAAATGTGCATGAATGTGCGTTTTAAAAGACGGAACAACCTACAGGCATTGCCATCTACCAGGCACTATCAATAGCGAAACCTGCCCACTTTTTTTTTTTTTTTTTTAAAAGAGGACTGCAGTGGCGTGAGTGGGGTAGTAATGGAAAAGTAAGTAAGGGAAGCAGGTAGAGAGAAGTCTACCCGGAGTAGAAATAGAGGGTGGGAGAGCAACAGAGGAGCTCGAAGCCGGAGAAGGAAAAAAATAAAAGGTTTGGGGCTGAAGGAAGCAATTGACATGCTGATGTGGGGGGAGGAAGGAACAACAGAGAGCATCCACAGGGGCAGGTATTTGAAGTGGGCAGTGGAAGTCAAGGGAGAGTGCAAGAAAACACATTCAGTCTGATGGAATACTGAAAGAAAAATAACAAAGTAGTTTTCTGAAAAATAACAAAGTAGTTTTCTGAATATGAGCAGTGGAAGGATACAAGTCATCCAATCAAAAGGATAGTAAAGAAGCTTTGCTCCAGGGGAAGGACAAAAACAAGAGGAGAAAGAAAAGCCATTTAATAAGAAGCAAGCAGATGAGAGCAACAAAAGCATCCACCAGTGGTAAGCAGTTGACTGGCACGCAGTCCACTGTAAATTTTGATTTGGTCCACGATAGGTTTTTTAACTGACTGTACGCAAGAGGTAAAAGAACAATAAAAACAAAGAAAAGGTTGGCCTTTCTAGAACAACCGCACTGCTGTGTTGTGGAAGAAGTGCGTGATGCATTATAGCAGTGTTACTCCAAGTACGGCCTCTTAGCAGCAGCAGCAATGGGCTGCTGTCTACTCAATCCAGCACTAACATCAAAAAATCTCAAACGTGCAAGCATTTGTTTAAAGGTTAATTGAAGTTAGCGAAGGGACTAGGCTGTCTTTCACCACATAACTTTAGGAACAACCTAATTTTAAAACACACCTTTCAGCAAAAGTGTTAAAAATGAAGTATCTTCAGAATTCAAAAGTGTATTTCACTAACATGTAGATCCTTTTCACCTTAGTACATCAGATTTTCAGTGTTCTGAAAAGTATTCTTTTAAACTGATAGTTTTCAAACATTTATTTAGAAACTTAGCCCCCTCCCCACACACACACACCCATTGACAACAATGCCAGTTGTGAACTAAGAGGTAAGTAAGTGGTTATGTGCACTCTGAGTTCCGGGGTTCCTATGATAGATGAAAAACATAGCTTATTAAATAACACACAGGAGAACGTTTTTACAGCACACATCCTTAGATCATGTATTTTGAAGTCCTCATAGGTGATAATGAAAAAAAAAGAGGGAAACTGAAATAAAATAATTGGCTAGGATCACACAGTTTGGTTAAGTGGGGAAACTGGGACTAATCCCAGGATTTCTGGTTTCACCTTGTGCAATTCAGCCACTAGATATTTATTTTTCACTTCCCCTACACCCAGAGAGCCCCAACAAACCCCCGACCACCACCCTGCTGACATCAGTGTTTGCGAGTACCCATGTGCCATAGCTGGGACAGTGGCAACGGACCTGCATAATCCCATTAGTGTGCCGGTATAGCCTCATTTTGATCCTTGTGTAAATTCCACTTTAGGCACAAATGTGAGTTTGCTTTTGATCTGGGAAGTTTTGCAGCCATTGCCACCTCTCACAGTGTGTTTGCCAGAAAACAAATCATCAGGTGAAATCTATCAAAGTGTTTGTGTGCAAACACCACACTCTGAGTTTCGGCACCTCTGCATGCATGAAAATAGCCACAACTATTGCTGAAATCAGATTGGTGAAATGAAAAAGCATCTACAAATCCCAAACCATGCGGGATTGCAAACTGTAGGTCCGCTACTAATGCAGGCGTTTTTGCATAGGATTCACATGAGTGCCATAATCAAATACTGCAACACTGAGGCTCGATATCTGTTTTTCAAGTTCAATCCTCTGAGACATAACTCTATGGGCAAGTTCTGAAACATTGATTTAGTGTCCAACACAATGCAGTATTGACAAGCACTCAAGTAACAGCATCAAAAGGTGTTGTGTTAATTCAAAAACCAGGCGCGGCTCTTCCACGAGGGCGTAGGAGCGTTGCCCCCACCCACCGCCAGCAGCAGCTGCCAAACTTGTACAATAAAACGATAATAAACTATGTTTATTGTCATTTTATTGTAAAAGAGGCAGGGCCACTGGCTGTGACAAGCATGTTTGTTTGACCGGCTGTCTCGGGCGGGCCAAATACACATGCGCATTAGGCTCTCTCCAACCCAGCACTGTGTTGCCAGGTTGGAGACAGCAGGCACAGACTCCTACTCTGCCTTGGAGCACCCTGGCTTGGTGCTCCGACCAATCCGAACAATGCTGTTGGCGCGTGGTGGGGGGATTTTCTCCCCCCTCACCCCCTAAACGCCCCACAAGCCACTCCTGCTACAAACGAGGGTCCTTTCCTTGCATTTCATGTTTCGATCTTATCATCTGTTTAAGACATCCTCTAAAGGCTGTGTTAAAAAAAATTATGAAATTAGATTTAAGCTGGCCTTGAAAATGATTACTTTAATATAGTAACTGAGTAGCTTTAGTTGCTGACACCTAAAAAAAGAGCAGTGCCTAGTGTGAAGATTTTAATGCCCACAGAGGACCGCTCAAGGCTCAGATGAGCCATCACAATGACAAGGCCACTTTATGGCTAGGCAAGGGGACTTATATTAAATCCTGGCTCTGTGGGAGCCTGCGACATGAGAATGAGTGTGCGCGACCCTCGGAGAGCTAATCTGTACATGAGTGCAAGGCATGCAGTATGTGCATGTGCCACAGCCGTACCTAAAAATAGAGGGTGCGGAGTACATAATTCCTTTAGCCACGTGTTTCCCTGAGACACACAATCTTTCTAAATGATGCAAAAAACGCAATACACAAAGGGCCTGATTACAACTTTGGAGGAGGTGTTAATCCGTCCCAAATGTGACGGATATACCACCAGCCGTATTACGAGTTCCATAAGATATAATGGACTCATAATACGGCTGGTGGTATATCCGTCACATTTGGGACGGATTAACACCTTCCTCCAAAGTTGTAATCAGGCCCAATATGTGTTAGTAGTCTTCAAGTAATACCTAACCAGATTTCAACAACTATTTTAAGAACATCCATGATTTTGCTTAGCAGGTGACTCTGCACGTGTCCAGCTTTGGGCACGTGCACATTGTTAGTTGTAGTTTTGGTTCAATTGAACTAAGTGGGCTAACACAACTAGAACAATATCTTCAGTGGAGAGGTTGTGGTGTGGCAGAGACCTGGAGTAATCTGAAAACTTTAAGCATTCCTGATTTAAAGCACTAGCACCAGGCCTCTCATCATATCTATCTTTCCACCCACATATCATAAAATTGAATGGCTCCTGCTTTAGTATCCTTGTGCAAATAATTAAATGTGAGTGCACTGAGACATTTACAGCTATATTGGGCTCTATTTTATCTTTGTGCATAGTTTGGCCCAGAATTACATAAAGGAAGATGGGAGATAGCACAAAATGTTCAGCAACTTCCTGTTGTCTACTGAAAGAGAAGAGATGTGAGCAGGCATTTGACTACACTCTTTGCGTATTTAAATTGCTATTACTAGATGGGATGCAGCATGTAAACAGTCCAGCCACAAACCAAAAAGGAAAGAACGTGAAGAAGGACAGATGAAAAATTGTCAAATGGAATGGTTCTTTAAGGTGCCCTATGGACTAGGATACTTTCTAACATTGTACTTTCAGCTTCTGTATGCGTTGTAATGCCGAATTGAATGAATGACTTAAGAGGCATGGCATAGGGGAGTAGTGTCCAAACTAAGGGCTTGAATTAGATATTTGTGGACGAATTACTCTGTCACAATGATGACAGATATCCCGTCTGCTGAAATCTAAATCCCATAGGAAATAATGGGATTTAGATTTGGCAGACAGGATATCCATCACCGTCGTGACGAAGTAACACATCTGCCAATATCTAAATCAGGCCCTAAGTCCTGGAGGGACATCCATGCCAGATTTACTAGATAGCCACAAAAGATATATTTACATAAAATTATTTTCACTGGAAATCAAATACATAGTTGGCGATTATTCTGAAAATCAGGCATAGAATTGCCCATCCCACACCTACGATGGACAATCCCTGGGAAAGAGTTTACTAAAGTCTTACATGGTTTATAAAAGGGTAAATAAATGATTTACAAGGACTGTGCGAATTATGAAATTTGGTGTCAAACATGAATATGTCTGTCTTGAAGGTTCTTTAGTTACCATACCTGGTTCAGGACTAGAGATCTTACTACTCTCTGGCATTGCTCAAATATCTTCTTTCAACTGCACTCCATAACCCAGTAATGATACTGGCAGAGCCCTACACTACAGATGCCAAAAGAAATAGCAGCAGGGCGCTAGCGGCGTGCAGCTCTTGGGCCACAGTTTTCATTCACCACAGTTGATCATCAGAAGACAGTGACAATTAAAAAAATGTCAGTGGCTGTGAGAGAACTGTCTCTTACAGGAATAAAAGTTGTAAATCCAAAAATAGCGCCTCAGGGTACAAACTCATTCCGTGGTATCCTTTTCATCTGGAGCCTACGTGGACAGTCCCTTCAGAAGTCTCTGCACAATTTATAGAATATATTTGAAAAAGTAACTTGCATTAATTATGAGAGCTCTATATTATTTATACAGTGATGGGTAAGTTCTCGGTTACAATTTTAAAACTTTTACTATTCCTCTTGAGAATTAGGTCACATTGAATCAGCTTGGATGTATGGGTCACTCACTACAGCACAAAATAGCAACACCTGCATCAATCATACCCAGTACTACACAACAAATAAATACTCAACCAATGTATCATAGTAATTAAACGAACATGTGATACAGCGAGAGCCATTAGCGCGAAACTCATAAAAAGCTGTACCTTTTTGGTTTATGTGGCAACGGACATTAATTATTGTGAGCTAGGTGTGTCCAAAGCAGGTCCTGTAGGGCTGGACCTGTGCCACACTTTCAGGATCACCACCGGCAATCGAAAATAGCTTCGGTTAGACTAAGTGTGTATATATATTCAGAAAACCAGAAAATCTGGTGTAAAGCAGGTTCCCCCGCTTAACCTATGCTGGTCTTCCTTGCTGTCGATCTTTTAAGTTATTCTATCCGAGTTTACATTAGTTTCAAAACCGTGATGTCATGTCCCACTGTGGACAACAAGAGTAGTGATACATCAAAGGCCGGACAGTTAACTTGTTTGCCACATTGTTGTTAAGTCATTAAAGAGACTCTGAAAAACAAGAATTTGCTGGGTCACGCCACACTCACTAATGTTCATATGTAGCAATATTAACACGTAGCATCTCCTATATGTTTACATTTATGTTACCTTTTGTGCGGCAGGGATCTCAAGCTACTTTTTACTGTCACATACAGTCAAGCAAGCAATGAATGAAAATCCACTGAGAGCCTTTTAAATAAATATAATTTGATGTGAGTCAGTTTGTAGACCGCGCAAGACCGCATAAAGTTATTCAAGTGGCAGCGAGGAGCTCACTATATGCATTGTGTGGCTTGACAAATGTATGATTGCTGCGTCTCGTAGCAGAGGCCAAGCTACGGTCTTTCCCACGTACAATCCCTCCCAGAGGTCTCTTGATGAATATTTTAAAGTTTTTGTGAGAACCGTCTGAGGTAGGGGAGGGCACATGACAATTGAAGGTCACTGGGCCTCATCTGTGGTGATTGATGCTTTTTACTACTGATGTCTGATGGACCGGCAAGGGAGGAGCTCCTGCTATGGCGCTGCTAACCAGGCCAAGAGTACAGCTGTGTCACATGACTCTCAGGGTAGCTACAGAGAGCAGTTCAAGGTGACTCATGGAGTAGAGTGTGTGGTAGAGACTCAGAACTCAAGTGGTCAATCAATATGTCATTAAAGTACTTTATTCACAGTAAAACATAATATGGTAAACAAAGAAAAGGAAGCGTTGCTGGGATGCACACCACTGGGTCTCCTGGGTTCTCTACGCAGAGGAAGAGAAAGTCTTAGAACCAAGTACAGGTGCACTATGATGTAGTGGAGCAGTTTTCCTGTATTTTCAGACCCATAGGTCATACCCTAATCTCTGACTATGCAGGTCTTATATGCGGGTTGCCATTATCTTTAAAAAGTCCCACCACAATCTATTTAGCCAACCTAATAGTCAATGTCTCTCGACACTGGTGTTTACCTAACGTGGTGTGTACTCTGTATTTCAAGCACATGTCAACGTTTGTCTCCACTGGGCAAACAGTCACCAAATCTCCTCCTCTCTGTCTCATACTGGTGAACATTGCAGCAACTGGGCAAAGGCATTCCAGACAGGCCATTCTAGCACTCACAGCAAAGGAATCCTTTCATCTCGACTGCGGTGTTGGAGAAAGGTCCTTGGGATGTGGCAAAGGCAAAGCCACCACAGGTCCTCTGTCTTGCTATTAACAATCTCTGAAGCAGACACTTTGGTGGATCATTGGGCATATGAACTTGATCTTTAGTCAGTATGGACGTCTGGAAAACCTTGAACTCACACTGGTTGGCTCCTGACACACTCCTTTGACAATTTGTTTCTTTTGTGATGCTTCCCTCTCCCCACTGCGAAGCAGGTATAAGACTCAGTGCTTCCTTCCTCCTTCTCAGCATGTTGGTAGGCTGCTAGGTCTCAGACAGATCTACAGCTTCTCCAGCAAGAGACACAGACTTTGTTAGATGCCTCCTAGCATCTAGGAATCTGGCTATTGGTGATACCAGCCCTGGGTCACCGAAGCTCTTCAAGTACTCTGCAGACTACCAACACCCTTGTCAGTGAAGTAGCTTGAAAATGGAATGAAGTGGGGAAGCTTAGATCACACTTTTATACATGATGTCTAGAAAAAGGATATGGATCCACTTTCTACAGTTCAGGAATTGGTTTGGAGTGGTTGCTTTTCCTAACAACATCTCCATTCTGCAATGCAGACAACTTCTTTGTGTAAGTTGATGGCCGTCACAGCCGGTAGTGATGATGACAGATCTAAGCAAGAGTAGTCATGCTACGTGCACAATAAGGTTCAAGCTTTTCAAGTTTCTGGCATAAGACTTCCTGGATGTGCCACTCAAGGGAAAACAAAAGGCCCGGGATCTGCCTTGAAACTTCCCTCCAACAGCTGAATCTGCTAATTCATGCACATTCCCCCACCATCAATCAGATGGCAGTCCACAGGCAGGGCTAATTAGCAATCCTCCGCTAAAACAGGTCACATGGGATTTCTAAAGCCAGTCCTGTCTCCATCCCTCCACATGTCAATATCTAGGGCTACACCCTCTATGTCAAGAATGTAGGAGTACACTCTCACTGTTTGACAAGGCTGTATTACAACCTCCATCGTGTGCTATGCTAAACCAGGGTTAATCCGAAATGGATCCCACAGGCTACACCATATTTTTACACTCACAAACAATATGGAGTCCGGCTGCCATGCATTGTGCACTTTACCCACACTTCACAAGCATACTAGGGATCTCAATATATAATTTGGACATGCCAATGAGGTGGAACTTTATATGAGCCGACATGTAGGCATCACACTAATTTGGAACAGTCAAAAAGGCCTGTCCAACACACAATATTTTTTAAAAGAACTATATGCCCCCACCACCTCTTGATATACATGTCCCAGAGATGTAGATAGCAGTCTCATGTCAACTGCAATGTATGCTTCTGGTGCCCCTACTTTACCGAACAGCCAGGCTCTGTTCCTTGTGCTTAAAGTTCTTTCATATACAGAGCAGAAGCTGCAAAAACCACATTTCTGGTTATTGAAATCACTCTTGTTACATTTGTGGCACTTATTTACAGATTTAAGAACTGCACCATAGCAAAATTTGATGATGTTTAAACTATGGGATTATAAAGAAATCAATTACTCACTCACAATCCTCCCTAGGGGTAAGAGTATGGACACTTTATAGTTTGAGTTAAATATAACTTTAACTCTACATGCTGTGCAATCTCTGCAAATACATCCCACAAAAGAAAAATAGTGCTTACTTTAATTTCATCTTTCTGGGAGACTGCAAAGCAATCTGTCTGAGAATCCCAAACTCTAGACAATTAAACAGGCTCATATTAGGAAATTCTGTAGTGAGGCACATTATCTATTATCCCATAATAAAATAGAGGGCTTCTGTCCTTTGCTGGTTTTACAGTGGAGGCCAGAATTTGCTTCAAGGTACATAAACCATTGAGCAGGATCAGTGTGACCGATCATCAGTGCAAGATATAGCGCCACAGGCCTGGTGGAGATGTTTGTTCTAATAAGGTGGCTATCTTGGATGTGCCATCTTTTATAGCCTTCATAATCATAAAGGTAATCTCAGCTGTTGCTCCCCACCTATGTGGCAGCATTTCAAGATTAATTGGTGACTACAAGGCGACTGCTCTAAAAACATACTTTTTAGTGACAATTCGGTGCCTCAGAAGACCTTTCCATTACCTACAGGACTGTTACTCCCAAGTCTCTTAAGAATGTCCCACAGCCTTGTGGCTTGTTGCCACTGCTAAAGTACGTGTGAGAATTACTCAACTCCATAGTACGTCTACATTGGTTGGATCTAGCAAATTTTTGGAGTATTAATGATGTCATAAAGAATTTGCTGGGGAAGCAGAGTTTATGTTATTCTTCTTGTTGTTGTTATGTCTGTAACTTAACTGGATCTCCTCAGCCACCAACACCATCGCCTCCCTGAAGAACACCACTAACAGCAAACCCACCAACCAGGCCCGGTGGTTCACCCCAGAGCTTCTGACCCTCAAACATCACTGCAAGAAACTAGAGAGACTCTTGTGCTCCAACAAGACCCCCACCAACCTCAACTCCTTCAGATATGTCCTCTACAGCTACCACAACGGACTCAGGGAGACCAAGAAAGAAGCGCTCACCACCTGCATTGAGGCAAGCGCCAACCAAGCCAAAGAACTCTTTAGCATCATCAGAGAATTCTCATGCTCCTCTGCCACAGAGAACATGATCCACTCCTCCCAAGCCCTCTGTGACACGCTCTTGGACTACTTTCACCACAAGATCTCTGACATCTACATCAGCCATGTCCGCACCAACACCTCCCTGGCTCACCGAATGGAAGCAGCTCTCGATCAAAGACACCATCTCCATTATGACCTCCAATCACTATGGATCTCCCTCAGACACCTGCCCTCCCCCCCCCCCACTTCTACAACCTAGGAAAAGACTTATTTGGAGGCTCCCTCACAAAAATTCTCAACACCTCCATCTCCACAGCCACTGTCCCCAAAGCTTGGAAGTACGCCAAGGTCAAGACGCTCCTGAAGAAACCCTCAGCCAACCCCAACAAATTCAAAAACTATCGACCCATCTCACTCCTCTCATTCCCCACCAAAGTCTTGGAAAAGGCCAACAACCGCCAGCTCATGGACTACCTCAAAGACACCAACCTGCTTGACCCATCCCAATCCAGCAGCCTGCCTAATCACAGCACCGAGACCACCCTGATCAAAGCAACCAATGACATCAGACTCCTCCTTGACCTGGTGTGGGGACAGCTGCTCTCATCCTTCTTGACTTATTGGCAGCCTTTGACACCTTCTCACACCACACTCTCATAACCAGACTCCACCGCATTGGCATCCAAGACAATGATCTCAACTGGGTATCCTCCTTCTTCTCAGGCTGAAAACAAAGGATCCAACACCCTTCGTCTCTGCACCCAAACACATGTGGTGTTCCCCAGGATTCCTCCCTCAGCCCCACACTTTTCAACACCCTCATGACACCACTGGCAGATTTGGCTTGCACCCACGGACTCAACATCGTCTCCCATGTTGATGACACCCAGCTGGTCCTAACCCTCACACCAAGAACCAACTTCCAAAACACCATGACCGACATTGCCGCCAGGATGAAGAGCAACTGCGTCAAGCTCAGTTCGGACAAAACAGAGGTCTTCATCTTCAGGAACAAGCCCTCTCCCTGGGATAACATGTGGTAGCTCCAACTCTTGGCCCCCCCACCCACCACCACCAGTCACACACGCAACCTCCGAATTATCCTGGACACCCAACTGACCATGAAGCAACAGATCAATGCCATCTCCTCTGCTTACTTTCACAACCTCCACATGCTCCGCAAGATCTTTGATGGATTCCATCTCAACCAGGAAGACAGTCACCCAGGCCCTCTTCTCCAGTCAGCTTGACTACGGCAACGCTCTGTATGCCGGAACCATAAAACAACTCCTAAACTGCCTCCAGACCATCCAGAATGCGGCAGCAAGACTCATTCTTGGCCTCCCCAGAAGAACCAGCATCCCTCCTCTCCTCAGGGCTCTCCACTGGCTCCCCGTCCAGCAAACATGCTTCTTCAAGCATCTCACGCACTTCTACAAAGCCCTCCACAACTCCAGACCTGCCTACATCAACAACCTCCTTACATTCCACCAACCGACCAGAGAACTTTCCTCATCCTCCCTCGTCCAGGCCCAAGTCCCCTGTATCCGTCGCAACTGCTTCAGAGGTCGCTCCTTCTCCCACCTCACTGCCAAGTCCTGAAGCGACCTCCCCCTCCACCTGCACACCTCCTTTTCTCTGAAGGACTTCAGAGAGCAGTTCAAGATGTGGCTCTTCCACTGCCATCGCCATCCGGACGAGGCTCGCAGCAAACCTCCAGTGCCTGGAGACCCCTCGTGGTGACAAGTCATGCTCTACAAGACCCCTTGATTGATGTTGTTCTGCTACCTTGGCGGTGCTGTTCGCTAGTTTCTGTACATTAGATTCACACTATGGGCCTGATTACAACTTTGGCGGAGGGGGTTAATCCATCCCAATTATGATGGATATCCCGCCTGCCGTATTACGAGTCCATTATATCCCATGGAACTGGTAATACGGTGGGTGGGATATCCGTCACATTTGGGACAGATTAGCCCCCTCCGCCAAAGTTGTAATCAGGCCCTATATCTTGTCTTAATTCAATTTAACTATATATTCACAATTGTTTAACCACGCTTGCCATGGGCAAACAGACCAGACAGATTGGATCCTTATGTGAAGTTTCATTCATCCTTTTTTTTTTTTTAAATATTTTTATTACATTTTTGCTTTAATTCTGCTTCCAACATTTACTAGTCTCATTTTACAAATATATTGCATCAATAGCGTTGCTGATACACAGTTTAACACACTAACTTAACAACTTAACTGAGGTCATTATCGCACATTAAATAAGGGGAACAGAACTGGTTCCTAAACAGTCGCTCGCCAAAATACAAATATGGGCACTATTCCGTTACATCAGGTATATACTCTCGTGGAGCTGGCGCCTATGTGCTGCGTGGGGGAAGGTCTAACACAGTGGGGATATGCGTATTGAATGTGGAGTATATAACTTGCATTATGGTGTATAGGCGCATCGCTTCAGTGGGCGATCGTAATGGAACACCCCTGGTTTACTATCGGGTGTAGGGAGGTGCCAACCGTTCCGGGGACTCTCGCTTGCAGAGTCCCTAGTAAGGCAGGCGGGATGGGAAGCTGTCGAGACTGACCACTATTTGCAGCTGTTCGTGTGTTTTAGTTCAGGGCGGTTTCTCGTCGCTTTGGCATCTAGTCTATCTATCAGGATCTCCCACACCTCACTGCCCATCTGTCGTGGTCCCATTTTTGTTTTCCTTAGCACCATCAGTTCTGCGCTGGCCCATCTTAGTGTCGCGTTGTGCCAGGACGTCAGGTCCGGGGCGACGGCCGACTTCCAGTTCATTGCTATCAATCTCTTGTACATTACGAAAGCTAGATCAATAAACTTATGTAGGTGCTTGTGCTTTTTGTTTCTGTTTCTCAGGCCTAGCAAACAGGATTTAGGCTCTGCTGTGAGTGCCAGTCCAGTCAATTCAGATACCTTTACCACTATTGCGCTCCACTTTTCTCGTACTAGGGGACAGTCCCATACCATGTGATAGAAATGTGCCAGCGGGGCACGGCATCTTGGGCAAACGGGCTCCGAGCTAGGGAAGATACTTTTAATCCTGGCTGGAGAGAGGTACGTTTGGTGTAGATAATTTAATTGCGTATATCTGAACCTAGGGTTTCTCGATACTCCCTTAGTGTGCAGTAGGGCACAAGGCCATTCCTCTTGCGTGATCGGAAGTGGGAGCACGTCGTTCCACTTAGTTAGTGCTTTCCACAGGGCGGGTACTGTCTCCTTATTAAGTACCTTGTACAAGTTCGACACTATTTGCAGTTGGCCGTCGTATTGCAACATATGGTGTACTGCAGTGGAGGTCGTGGGTTCCTGTTCTCCCGACCCCCATGTCTTCTTTATGGTGTGGCATAGGGCGTGATATGTCATAAATTGCCCTGGGCTTACTGCTGTGAGGTCGCGTATTTCCTCGAAGGTCATTAATTTCCCTTCCTCGAAGCAATCGCCGACCTCCTCGATGCCCGCCTCTGCCCACACCGTCAAAGACCTTCTTCTGTCTCCACAAGCCCAGCCCGGAAGGGCCCCTAGTTGCACTAGAGGGGAGTAGGGAAGCGCGCGGCGTCCACCCTGAATATATCTCTTCCAGCATGCATGCGCCACCTGCAATTGTGGTTTGCCAGCTATTCCCTTCGGGGCTCCGGCTGCCATCCATGCGACCAATGGTGTACCCTTTAGGTTGGCCAACACTCCTGCTGACTCTGCTACTGTAGGTCTATGTATCCAGTCCAGTACCCACTGGAGCTGGGCAGCCGCATAGTGGCGCTCGAAGTTTGGGGCGCCCATGCCACCTTCGGCTACTGGGCGTTGTAATGTGGTAAGAGCGACGCGCGTTCTGCCTCCTGCCCATATGAGTTGTAGCAGTACACCATTAAGTTCGCGGAAAAAGCTCTTGGGGACCAAGAGTGGCAGCGCAGAGAAATAGTATAGCAGGCGGGGAAGTATCAGCATATTTGCTATTGCGACTCTGCCCATTGGTGACAATGGCAGCTTGCCCCAGAAGCGGAGTGATCCCTTAATGGAGGCGAGTGCTCTCCCCAGGTTACCGTCTCTGAGGTCATCCGGTTTGTGGTATATTTCAACCCCCAGGTATTTAAATGAGTCAAAGCACCATCTCAGGCGCCCAGTTAAGGTTGCAGCTCGGTTTGACAGTGGCCGAGCGACTAGGGGGAATACTCACGATTTTTCCCAGTTTACTACCAGTCCGGACACTGTGCCGAACTCAGCGAGGAGTGTCATTACTGACGGTATTGTTTTGTTTCCATTCCGGAGGTATATCAAGGCATCGTCAGCGTACAGAGATATTATATGTTTCGTCCCGTTCCTTAGTATACCCCATTCCTCCTCCCTCAATCTTAGGCGAGCAGCCAGGGGCTCCATAGCAATAGCAAATAGCAGGGGAGATAAGGGGCATCCCTGTCTAGTGCCTCTTGCGATCGGGAAGCTTTCAGATATCGTTCCGCCTGTTCTGACCCTTGCTTGTGGCCCGGAGTACAATGTCTGCACCCACTGTATGTATTTTGGGCCTATTCCCATTTCCCGCATGGTATCGAATAGGAAATCCCACCCCAGCGTGTCGAAAGCCTTTTCTATGTCCAATGATAGTACCATTTCGTCATATGCCTCAGGGGGGGTGCTTCCCATCACTCCCAGAAGTCGGCGAGTGTTTAGGAATGTATTACGTTTGGGAATGAAGCCGTTTTGATCTTCATGTATCAGTGTGTGAATGACGGGCCAGCCTGTTGGCCAACATTTTGCCCAGTATTTTACAGTCGGTGTTTAAAAGTGATAGTGGTCTATATGATTTGACATCTGTAGGATCCCGTCCCTGCTTGGGCAGGACCGCTATCACTGCTTCCCTCTGTGTGGGGGGTAGTGCCTTGTGTCTCCAGGCCTCTTCGAATACTTTTAATAGGTGGGGCTTCAGGAGAGCCGAATACTTCGCATAGTATTCCATTGGGAGGCCATCCATTCCTGGTGCCTTGTTTCTTGGCATTTGTGTTAATGCGGCCTCTAGTTCCGCCACACTCAATGGGGTTTCTAGTTCTTCGGCGTGTTCATGAGATAATTGTTTTAACTTAGCGCCCGACAGGAAAGTAACGAGCTGACCGGGTGTAAAATCCGTATGTTTTGTGTATAAGTTTGTGTAATAATCCCTAAACACCCTGTTTATATCTGCTTGCGTGGAGACCCATTCATTGTTATCTAGATTTATAGTCCCTATTGGGGTCTGTTGCTGGGTTCCCTTTAGGAGCCAAGCCAACAGTCTGCCCGACCTGTCCCCCTCAGATTGTTGACGCATTAAGTGATACTTGTGATCATGTTTGCGGAGACGGGAGTCCGTTGCATTGTATTTTATGCGTGCTTCTTTTAGTGTGGCGTATGATGCTATATTACCGGCTATCGCTACTTCAAGTGTTCTCAGCTCCTTTTCCAATTTGCTTATCTCCGAATGTAGGGCGTGCCTGACCCCCCATGAGGTTGCCATGCAGAACCCTTACCGCCTTATGTGCCTCCCATTCCGTTGCTCTTGTGTTTGCGGAGTCAGAGTTGACTTCCCAGTATTGCTTTTGTACTGTACCAAGTCCCTCTGCATAGGCCTGGTCCTGGAGCGCTTCTGGCTGCAGACGCCATGTGGAGATTACCTGTCGGGTCCCGCCCCAGCCCAGGGTTATTTTGAGCGGGGAGTGGTCCGACAGTGTCGTAGCTAAATATTCTGACACCTTCGTTAGCGCGCATATGTCAATGGTGCCCCAGATTATATCTATTCTTGTGTACACCTTGTGTGGCACAGAATAGAATGAGTATTCTCTCTGTCTGGGGTGCTGTAGTCGCCAAAGGTCATGTAGTCTCATGTCATCCGCCCATTTCTGTAGTGGGCTTTTGATACTTCTGGATATTACTGCTGATTTAGGAGGAACCGATCTGTCCAACTCTGTGTCCGGGAGACAATTAAAGTCACCCCCCCATATTGTGGGTGCCGCTGGGTTGTCCAGCAACGCCGGGGTTAACGACTCCAGAAATCTCGCCTGCGCATTGTTGGGTGCGTATATCCCTATGAGGGCTAACTGTCTCCCATCTAGGTGGCCTTCCACTATCACATACCTGCCCCCTGTGTCAATCTTGTGCGAGGTTCTGACAAACGGGACACCTCTTGCTATCCAGATCAATACCCCTCTAGCATACGCTGAGTGTGTTGTGCCTGTGACCTGCCCACCCCATTTCGTCTGAATCTCTTGTAATCCATCTTCCATTAAGTGTGTTTCTTGTAGGATAACTATGTGGGCCTTTAAGCTCTTGAGGCGTGCGTGCACTTGCGCTCTCTTGCTCGGTGTGGACATTCCCCTTACGTTCCACGTAATTATCTCATATTGTTGTGCGTGTGCTACAGTTTGTTGAGCCATATTTCCCTGTGTGGTGTCGCCTTCTTTTGTTCCCTCTTAAGTCCCATTTCCTTCCAGTTGTCTGCACATTTTATTAGGTCTATGACTAGGGCTGGCAAGCGCGTTAGTGTACCCTGCTGGCGGTGTTGACCTCGACTAACCCCTTTAACTCCCCCTATCCCACCCACCATGTTTACTAATCCCTCTAATCGATTACTACCTCTCAAACTTAAAGAAAAAAGGAAAAAAAATAAAAGAAGAACCCCATCTTTGTTTCTTTGTGGGGCCAGTATCCATTCGGATACTCGTGGGGGGGCACTCATTCGGGTCGGGCGTGTCATCTATGCGGAGCACACACCCTTCCTCAGACCTGGTCTGTGAATGTGCACAAGCGTTTGCGTGAGCACCCCCGAGAGGGCCCCCTCATTTATCTGTCCCCCCTCCCCTCCTCCGCCGCTCACCATGTTTATACTGCCATAATCACTGGTGAACAGTTTAAAACATGAAAAGATACTTTTCGGAGTCAATGCGGTTTATGTTACGATTCCAGCTTTAGCCACTTCAGGAATCTGGACTCCTAATGACCTGGCCCGTTCTAACAGTCTTGCTTTTAATGCATTATCAATTTCACAGTTCGTCTGCTGTTCTTGGAGTAATGTCCGGGCCTCTGATCGCTTCCGTGATTGTTGAAATTGAGTTGGTCGAGTCCGAATCTGATGCAGACGTATGAGTCGTCCGGAGTGGCTCAAAGGGGTTTTGCATGAGTGTCGGAGTTTCTTTTAGTATTCTCGCTCTTTCTTCTGCCGCCTGTTTCTCAGTGGGGTGGCTCCTTGGGCGTCGCTTGCTACGTTTCCTTGTTACGGCGGCGGTCCATTCTTCCTCCTCAGGTGCACCCTCGTTTGATTGCGCGAAGCCTTTGGCATGCATCCATGTCCAGGCATCTTCTGGGGAAGCGAACATATGTGTGCGGTCGTCCAAACTCACCCTCAGTTTAGCTGGAAAAAGGAGAGCGTACTTAATGTTGTATTCCCGGAGTCGTTGTTTGATTTTCACGAAAGAGTTCCTCCTGTTTTGTACCTCTTGAGTGAAGTCCGGATATGCGTGGATCACTGCGTTCTCAAATTGGAATGGACCTTTATTGCGGAAACGCTGTAGAATCAGGTCTCGGTCCCGGTAGTTCAGGAGTCTCACTATGAGGGATCTAGGAGGCTGACCCGGGAGTGGAGGTCTGCCCGGGATTCTATTTGCTCGTTCTACCGAGAAGAACTTGGAGGGGGAGCCATTCAGTACCTCTTTGATTAGCCATTGCTCTGTTGTTAGCTCCGGGTTTTGTTCCGGGGGGAATTCCGGTATCCCCACTAAGCGAATGTTGTTACGTCTGGATCTGCTTTCTGCTTCTTCGGCCCGTCTCCAAAGGGTCTTTACTTCCGCGTCTAACCGTTGTATTTGTTTCTGGTTGTCTGATACAATTGGGCCTGTCGCTGTTAGGGTATCCTCCGTTGTTTTCACCCTCTCTGCCAGTTTCTGGTGGTCCTCTCTAAGTAGATTTAAATCTTGCGTTACTGCGTCTATTTTATGCTCTAAGGAAGATTTAGTGTCCATGATAGCCTGTAGTACTTTTTCGAATTGCACTGAGTGCGTTTGAAGTGTATTTTCAAGTGATTGCAGGGTTGTATTTTGCGATTGTTCAGTATGTGCCAGGCCCGGCGTATTTCGCTCCTGGTTCTTTGTCATCCTAGATTTCCCAGCCATTTCTTCTCCTTACGAATGTCACTATCCACCAGGGATAGAAGGAGTAATTGGATATATCTTTCGGTGAACGTGTGCTTTTGAGTGCGACTATGCTTCTCCCAGGTTGCAGGGTCTTTTTTTTTTTTTTTTGAGGGGCCTCTTTGTTTTTTATGCGAGGCAGGTCCAGAGAGTAGTGTAGGATGTCGCTGTGGTTCCTGCAGATCCGGCGAGACACAGTATATTGACCTTATGAGCCCCTTGCCCCCTACTGGGAGCCCCTCATGAAGTCCCCTGTTTTGGGGGGGGGGGGGCGTGGAGGCCCAGGGGGGTGGAGACCCCGGGGGTCCACGCCGTCTTCGTGGGAGCGCCTCCGTTCACTTACGATAAAAATTTCTGGGGGGAAAAGGGGGGTGTAGAAAGGTCAGTCTCCGGGTTAATTGCGCTCGGCCGGTCCCAGCTGGGGCCGGGTGGCGTCTCTTTCAATCCCCGCGTGTAGGAGGAAGGGCGGGAGGGGGGGGGAGATGCAGCCGCCTGCCTACGGCAGGCGCATCTCACTTCGCCCTGGCCCCGGGCTGTCGTTCCCTGTGCCGTGCGTTCCTGGTGCCGGGGCGGCTTCCTTACGCCTGCTCAAGGACTCCAGACCGAGCACCGTGGGCCAGCTCGCAGCTCCCTGCCCAGGTTCAGCTCAGCGATAAATTCTGCAGGCGGGGGGGGGGAACGGCGCGCGGCAGGCGGAGGCCCCGGACGTCCGCGTCGACTTGATGCCCGCTTCAGGAGCGGGCGCGTTGGTTTTGCAGTAGATGCCTCCCAAGAGAGGGGGGGAGGGGGGAGAGGATCCCCCCCTTTCTGCTTGTTTTCACCGATCCTGCTCTCTGCAGGATCGGCCCGGATTAAGGCGTGGAGCTCCTGCTCCGTTCGTGGCTTGGCCGGGAGGGTGGGGGAGGGGGGGAGCAGGGCGCTGCCCCCGGTAGCCGGGGGCCCGCGAGGGCCGATCCAGCGCTCGGGCCCCCCCGCCCCACCAGAGTCCCGGGGGTCCGAGACCACCGGTCGCCGCAGCCCCCTCCTCACCTGCTTCCAATTTTGCGCGCAGGGAGCCGCTTCGTCGAGCGCCTCCTTTATGCCGCCGGAGTCCCGCGATCGGGACGGCGCGGCTTCATCAAGTTCAGCAGCGATTCGGCTGCTCCTTGGTTCTAGGGACGCCCCGGGGGCCGGCACGGATCACCGTTGTTGAGGCTCCCCGTCCGGGGGCGCCCACCAGGATCTATAGGCCAGGCCCGAGTCGGAGCTCCGCTCTCAAGCGTCCAACTCGGTGGCCATCTTGGCTCCTCCAAGTTTCATTCATCCTAAATCATTTTGTATCTATGTAGGACTACTCAAAACCTGAATTTGATTTACAAGTGGTAATGTAACATTATTTAAGTGAAAACTTAGAGAGTGATTCCAGTTTCATGTGCAGCAGTTGTTTACTTCCAACTTCTATATGATGTGCATACTTCAAAGGAGTGAGTGAATAAACCTCTGTAGTAGTACATTGGCTGGGGCGACGAATAAACACTTAGGGCCAGATGTACGAATTTCCAATATTGCGATTCGGAAATTGCGAGTCGGTCCGACTCGAAATTTCTGAGTCGCAATATCGGATGCAGAACGGTGTCTCAGACACCGTCTGCGACTCACTATGGGGTCGCAAAGACCCACCTCATTAATATTAATGAGGTGGGCCGCATTTTGCGACCCTATAGCGAGTCCCTGCACTCACAGGGATGGTGGCCTGCTGAAGTCAGCAGACCTCCATGTCTGTGACTGCTTTTTAAATAAAGCAGTTTTATTTTTTATTTTGCAGCCCGTTTTCCTTAAAGGAAAACGAGTTGTAAAATAAAAAAAAATAACAAAACCTTTTGGTTTCGGTTTTTCAGAGTAGGCAATGGTCCATTGGACCACTGCCTGCCCTGAAAAATGCTTTTTGGCAACATTCACAAAGGGGAAGGGGTCCCATTGGGACCCCTTCCCTTTTGCGAATGGGTTACCACCAGTGTGACACTGGTGGTAACTGCGAATTGCTTTGCGACCGCATTCGCGTTCACAAAGCAATTTAGCATAGCGATGCGAGTCGCAAATAGGAAGGGAACACCCCTTCCTATTTGCGAGTCGCATTCACAATTTGCGAGTCAGTACCGACTCGCAAATTGTGAATGTGCATCGCAAAAAGCTTTTTGCATGGCGCAAACTGCGATTTTCGCAGTTTGCACCATGCAAACAGCTTTCTACATCTGGCCCTTAGAATCAAATAATGAAAAAGGAAGCACATTTAAATCTACACTGCAAAAAATAGGGAGTTTGGAACTGGGAAAAACATTATCAGACTTAATAACATAATTTCTATATTGAAAAAAAACACTCATATGACTTGCAACAATGTATCACATAATGTGCTGGTTACCTCACCTGACACTATCCTAATCTTTACATTTTATTAACAGGAAAGGTGCTAATTAAAAAGGCATATTCCTGTACCAAGTTGTTCTCCCCACATTCCCCTCTTCCGTGGTTCGCGGGGGAGGGGAGAAGGGGCACGAAGTGGGGGCAGGAGAGGGAGTGCAATGGTATTGGAACTGTGCAATATTCTCACACAAATAAACCTGACATCACAACCACTACAGCTGACAGCTAGCAGATGCTGGGGGAGGAGCCAGTTCACTGAAGGAACAGAACAGAAGGTTTGACTGTTCTGTTCAGTGGGAAATGTTCCCATTGATGCCGCATACATTATCAAACAGCATAAAGAATGAAGATCGAGAAAAACTGGACCCAAAACTTTTGAGACATCTAAATCAAAGAGATTTGTACCGGGTCGTAAATCAACTTCTTCCGACAGGTCACTACAAAAAAAAACAAACACACTGATTCAGCACACTGGAAATTGGATTTGTCACAGATAAAAGGAGTGAATGCACCGAATGTGAAGCCAACAAAGAATTTCGGATTTACAAAGAAAATCTTGAGAAGCACTGGATTTTTAACTGGTTTTAGAAGTTATATTTCACCGCGTTGGAGTAGCAGTATTAAAGACAATCTTTAATTTTCCATGTCCGACAAAGGCAACGTGGGGGACACAGAAGAATGAAAACAAGATCTCCCTAGAATCACATTTCTGCATCATTTGAAAGTTTTAAGATTTAAGCACAACCGTGGCTGAATACTTTGACTACTTTGCACCAGCATAAACTCCTTGAACCTTATTTTTTGTCCCCTGACCATCACCCCTTTGCACCCCTGATCAGCATTAGGGCGTGCAAAGTTTTTATCACACAAGTAAAGTCCAGCGTAATACCCAGCTATGGGCCTTCACCTAGTTTGATAATTTCCCCTATTACACAGACCAGAGCATAGCTCTTACCTTGCCAGGGTAACTTGGCGTTGCTTTTTCTCACGGATGACTCAACACTTGCGAGGGAAGTAAGTTCTACGATCATAACCCCACTGTTCATTCTTAAAATTCTAAAGGAAGTTTAGTAGTATGAGTTTAATTAATGTCAGGCAATTCATCTAAGAAGTGGAATTAAGAATCACCGTAATGCCTCCCGCTAGATTTTACTGTTATACTTTCAACCAAGGGCATTTCATATTTTCCCTGGCGCACATCAGGTAACCATGGTAATTAAGGCATACAATACTCACAGATTACTCCAAAGTGTCTTATCTCTGCCTTGCAGAAGGTCAGAAATCTCAAGAAAATTGAAATTGCTGTTGGTTGTGGCAGAATGAAAAACATGACTTTGTGAATGGGTTTGTCTGGGTTATCAATGACCGGGACACAAAGACTCCAGTATTTATGAAAGAGACTCCCCTACCTATAACTTACTACAGCCGACACTGTCATAGGAACATAAGCTAAACAATCACACAACTTGTTATACAGTCGTGTTAGCTCAGTGTGTCAAATTCATACTTCACAACACAATTGCAGCTTCACTGAGTATTCTCAAGAGTCCAAAATGGCGGCCTACGGAGGAGTTGACGGAGATTGCTGTGTTTGATTTTGAACCCTAGAAAAAGGCTCCTGAACACGGGTTCTCTACAACCTTTGGATGTTGGACTCAAAAAGCCATTTAAATTGTGTAAATATTGTTTGTGTGCCACATGGTAGATGCCTGTGACCTAGCAATGCCCGTATAACCGTCCCTCCAAGCGAGTAACGTCCCTGTATTAGATTCCGTACTGCTATGTCACAACTGCTAGTAAGACATAATGTATACATAACATCCAAAAGAAACTCAATTTTGCTACAGGGACCTCCTTGTGAATGTAGGAGGGAATCAATGTGTTTTGTTTTTTGTAGTGAACTATCAGAATTGGACTGACGACCTGGTACAAGTCACTTTGATTTAGGTACCTCCAAGGTTTTGAGGTTCACGTTTTCTGGATGCTCATTCTTTCTGCCTTTTGATAATATACGCAGCATCAATGCTGATACTTTCTCGTGAACAGAGCCCTCAGGCCTTCTGTTCAGTTTCTTCACCAGGCTCCTCCCCCAGCATGTGGTACAGGTCAGTTGTACTGATTGTGACGCCAGGTATATTTATGAGAAAATGTTACGTAGTACAAATACAATATCAATCCCACCATTCATCCTGCCCCCCCCCGAACACACAGACACACACACACACACAGGCAGATGAAGGGAGACATTACTGTGGCGAGAACATGAAACAAATTCAACAACCGAACATGAAACAGATTCAACAACCATATACACCCATCACATTATGTACTAGTGAAAATGGCAAGTTAGTACAAGAGTATTATTTTAATAAGTACCTCGCCTGCTAATAAAATTAAGCAATAAGGAAAAGTAGCAGATGATGGAAGCAGAGCTTTATGTGATACGCTGTTGCAAGTCAAGTGTGAGTGCAGTATTCCCTGCCAAGGTCAAGGTTCAAGAGTTAGGTCACATTATACTATGGCTTGCAATGTACCTTAGCTATCAATTCACCTTCCGTGTGATAATAACAGCTTCTAAAGAAGGGCGGAGCTCCTTTTAACTGCATTTCCATATGCTTCTTTACACAATTCACATGTTCTAAAGACAATAAAAGAAACGTGGGCATGGCGATGTAAGGTAGCCTGAAAAGGCAGAACTCAAGACTTCATCAAGGTGGGCAGAGTGGGAAGGTGGGCTTTGGACAAGGCAAGTGGAGAGGCGGCAGTGGTGAAGCTGTGGGACTGAACAATGTACGTTATGTGCATTTGTGGTAATGCGTGAAGACTGAAGTATGAGCTCAGGGAAGGGCTTGTGGCTGCAAATAAAATGATGAGCAGTCATGAAAACCTTAGAACAGAAAAGTGGAGTTTTAAAAATAATGATCTTTGAAAAGTTAGCTGTGGATGAACGGACTGCACAATGTGATGGTGGGCAGATCCCTTTCTAATCTGCAGATTAGAAAGGATGCACATTTTTGCTACCAAAATATTTGTTACTTTCTTTTTTTCCACTGCCTTTCTGGCTGGCCAAGTATGCAGAGCGTTTGCAGTAATCCAGGTGTGACATGCCATGGCCGAAAACAAAGACGTCTTATGTTAGGGAATTTCATTATAAACCAATTTCAATAAAATTGAAAATTGTTTTTTGACCAAACAGAGCACTAAGGTATACATGCGTGCGTGACAGTAACAGGTCCGGCTCAAGAGACAACACATACTTTAATATATGCCCCATTTATACTGGGATAGACTTCAATCAGTGCTCTGCCTATGCAGCTAAAAACTGGTGAGCGCTGTAGGAAGAGTTACCACAGCCAATCAGTAACAGGGCAACCGGGATGAGGGAATAGCAGGTCCTGTAGCATCCTCAGACCAGGAGGCAGTTCAGAATTGCACTATTGAGTTAGTTAATAAAAGACATTGGAAAACAATGTAGGCCCTTAATCAGTTTTCTTTTCACAGAGTATTAGCGGTTTCTTCAAGTGCAGTGAAAGGTCAATGGTAATGAGGGTGAACACAGAAAAGAACTTCGAACAGACCCCTTCAAATTAGCTTTCCACCAAGATCATTATTTGGGCTCAAAGAGATGGCATTTTCCAACAAGCTTTTGCCACTTTTGTGATTAAATTCTACAGACGGAAAAATAAGTATGTTGAAAGGCAACAGTGTGAAAAATAACTGTTTTCTAAAGTTTAAAGATATTTAAAAAATAGTCTAATTTAGGCTTTTCAATTATGGAAAGTCGCAGCGGACAGGTTTTTAAATAAAGTTATAAAACAAACCGATGCAGGATAATTTGTGTGTTTGCATAGCCAAAATCTCTGTAATTTAATAATGGTACCTTTTAAACAACTCTTTATTTTAATACAAATTGACATACTGTATACATATATTTAAGAATATATCAGCAAAATTCACAATCGAACCACATTTTGCAACAAAAAGAATGTCTTAGACTCCCATCACCTTCCATTGAAACACACTCCCCACTTTTTGCACATTTTTTGCACTCACTCATTCAGTTACAGTAGGATTTTTAGCATCCTATAATTTTTGTCAACTGATGCTCTTGGCCAGCACTCCCTGTCAGACCACTGCACCACTTATCAAAAACGTAATACTGGCACCATCTCCATATTTGAGAGTAAAGTGGACCATGAATAAACTGGAAGTTGTTTTGAAGGCAAGATTAACAAGCATTTGCAATGCAACGGGTCTCGTGTTTGCTCATGTTAGAGCTGATAGCCTTGTAAACTCCTAACCCGACTTTTCACCTATCGGCAAAAGAGCATTTATGTACGTGACCCGAAAACGTGCAATTAACTATGTAAAGCGCTCGACTTCTGCCAAGCGAAATCGCGCTAGTAAATTAAAGAAAAAGTAGTCCACGAGCCGGACAGAAAACAGCGAACCTCGCATGTTTCTGTACTTGGTCGATGTGCTCGAGGAGGGCTAGCCACCGGAAAAGGCATGACGTATGCATGCCTTCGACTAATGAAAGCAAGCAGATTTTATTAGGCAAGCCCATGAACCAATGAAAAACACAGACGTGATGTCGACAGGGCTCCGAGCCCTTTTCTAAACACTAAAGGGCCTTGCTGCGATGCGCATGCGCGAGCGCATGCAGCGCAGGCTCGACCCTAAAAATGGATGTCCAACAGGTACAGCCTTAACACAAACAGAATAAGGTAAGTAATTCACAGAGTTGGTGAACTGCAAACAGCTGTGCATCTGCCTTCAGTCAGCTTCTATTGTGGCACAAGCCCTAAATAACATAAAATATCAAGAGCAGTAGCAACTAGCACGATAACCTCTACGATCATAACCTCACAACTGACGAGTGACTGTATCAATGAGCTTAACACGTTATTAAAGCAATATTTGGGTACCTCAATGTTAGAAATAGGTCCAGACCAGCACCTTTCGCACACAAGCACCAATTCGTGATAGGATTTCCTGATATTACATATTATTGAAATCTGTGTTCTTTCCTAGGGAGTTTTAATGTATGTAACCTATTGTAATAGCTCCACTACAATTACTGCATAAGTTGCCTTTTTTGTTTGAGCAATCAATCACACTTTTCCAGGCTGCAGCAAAAGATCCACCTTGTATGCAACTATAGCTACAATACAATTACCAGCAGAAAACACCACCAACGGCAAAAATGTAACAAAACTTGAGGGGGCCCAGTGGAAAGTACATAGAGCCCCTCCCTCACTGGCCAACCACCTACTACTTGTGCTGAGAGGGTCCCCTGGAGCTCTGGGATTGCGGGGGCTTTTGTTACAGCACTGACCAACAGCTAATATTTTGTTTCACTAATATGGCCCCAATTATGAGTAATGAGGTATTTTGTGCGGACATTCTGGGTGACAGATATTTCTGCACAGAATGTCTGCTATTACAATACGGAATAACGAATAAATGTGCAGACCCAGATTTACCGGGCATGATCCTGGATGGAATTGCCAATTCTGGGGGGGTCTTATGCACACAATTTGCACAGGTGGTAAGTATATGCAAGGACTCCTGTATGGAGCAGTGGGACAATGGGGAGGGTGGGATTTTGAAGGGGACGATGTTGTCTGGAATGATGGAGATTTTAATGATCTCCTGTTCATTTGCCAAGGTTCAGAAGGGTTCCAAAGAACTGGTCCAAAACGCAATGCAGCACTTAGCCAAAGCTATTTTACCAGCTGAATTTTCCAGCTGGTGATATTGGCTCTAGTATTACTGCACCTGGGAAGTCCACGTGTAAGAACAGCAGACCACAAATAATTGGGGCAGAGTTGGACTTTGCACTGCTTAGAATAGTGCCCTGTATGTACAAAAAATCAGCTCCCTTAGGTTGTAATCAATATGATTCTGATATATTTTTCTGTGAACCCTATTTAGTAGAAGAAGCACTAGCCTGTCCTTAATACGAAACTTGAACTCTCTAGTACAGTTCTTGTTGCGGCGGCCTCCATGTCGTAGAGTGCTCTGCAAGGGGAGGCGGGCAGCCTGTCCTGTCGAGCGCTACAACAGTTCTCATCCATTTATCTCATGCTCGGAGTGCAGACTTGGGATGTGAAGACGTTTGAATTACGAAGAGTGGAGAGTGGCTTTTCTATCTGATCTTAGTCGGTACTGAAGCATCATCAGCATCACGTGGGCAGAAGAATGTGAAATTGCACCAGCCCCAGTGGGCACAGCACACTGTAGAATAAGCAGGAGAAGGTGTTCTACGTGATTGTCTTTATAAGGTACTCCCATGTGGCCTTGAGTGGGGATGACATTGACATATCAAATCCTCTGCTTTCTAATAAAGCACTAAAAGTGTTCACAACCATCTACGTATTCAGGTCTTCAGTTTTTAGCGCACTAGAATGGTGGCTTTCCCCAACATGATGGCAGCATTAGAGAGTGATCCCAGCTGAAGCAAAACACACACCTGTGACTGGCCTATTATTGAACTGTATTACTACCATTAACACTGACCCATCCGCCTGTCCCCACAAACTGTGAAGGTAGACAGAAAATACTGTTTCTAAGGTGGCTTAGTGAGTTGAACAATTGCTGCTGAAACTAGCAGTGGTATGAAAGTTACAAAACTGGATTGTGGCAAGGCTCAGCCTTCCTCCTCCTTCAGAGGTGGCAAATTAAGTACCCTGCATTGACTAATAATAGCATCTATTATCTACAGCACTAAGAAATGAAAAGCAGTCAGTTAATTTGTGCTGGTGGTTTCCAGTGCCGGGCACCGGCACTGATTTTTGAGGGCCATTTTTCTGCTTCAAGGATTTACTGTGAGCAAAAGACACGTATGAGAAAGACTGAGGAAGAGAAAAACTAAAAAGCTTCAGAAAGGGAGGAAGCAGAAAGCTGCAAGAGTGAGCAGAAGGGGCAGGGAGTGGCTGTAAATGTATTAAAGAGAAACGAGATGGCTTCAGGATTACGCTGCCTCAGTATTCCGTGCTCGCACATTTAATTGCGACAGCCGCGTGTTTCAGGAGAGCTTTGGGCACCGGCACATTTTTATTTACAAATTAAGTGCTGATGACAAGTGTATGTCATGAAGCACTATGTAAAATAATAACAAGTTATTAGACTGATTGCATCCCTGGATAAGACATCACCCAGCACCCCTCTTCGAACATCAGGGACCGAGGCAAAGACAACTGGAAAAGGGGACATCAAGTGCTCCGGATGCTGCAGCTTTCAATGTTCCTGATTTCAACAAAGTAAATGACTCTGGGTACCACTGATTAAAATACCTTTATGTCGGCACAAGCTATACCAGTTATCACTGTTCTGGTTTCAATAGCTGGAAGGAGGCAGCAGCTTTTGTAATGAAGCTCATCGGTTCCTAAGACAGCTCTGCGGCTTTGTCGAAAGGAGAGATACAGCCAGCTCTGGAAAATGCCTTGATGGTCCCAACACAAAGATGCAAATACCACTGATGAATCGCTTCAGTCCCAGTGCCCTCCTCTGTAGAATTTTCTACTGAAAAAGGAACACACAAGAGATCCCAGGCCTGATCAATTTATAGCCTCCCATAATATTATTGGCTCCATTGATTCAGATTTCCTCGCTGCTGGCAGGGTCAGGCAATAATACATCTCGAAAATATAAGTCAACTGCAAACGGAACAACATGCTAATTTGCTTGTCCAAGACTTCACAGCTGTATAATGAAAAGCAATTGCTGCTCCCTGTGGCGTGAGGTTCCCGCCTTTTCTCAGCTAATGCAATATCACAAAATGGAGATGGCAGGCAGTAAAATTCTGCTTGGGACCCTGGCTCAGCCAATATCTTTCATAAAGCGATAATGATGACAGGGAGGCATTCTTTTGGAGCAGTCCTCCTACCGATCATCTTCCGCCGCTCGTCGTTACTTCCTCGTCACCAATTATTTAATATTGAAAAAAAATACGGAAAGTGCTAGAAGCAGGCGAAACTGCTCAAAAGTCAATGCCTGTCAGTTCTGCTTAATCCAGGAAAGCAGAGACAAGGCACAGCTGTAGAAATCAATGGGCAGGGATCCGATCCAAATTGTATTCTCATTACGAATTCTGCGAAATCAGCAGCAGCAGTGAAAACAAGAATAATGACCTGAAACACCTGGTTTTGTCCTGATCTAGGAATTTCCCTCTAAAATGTGGTCTTGCGACTGGATACGAGACGTAAGATCTGTGGTCAGATCTGTGGCCAATGGTGATGCAGAATGGTGAAGCTGTTGACCCTAGAATGCCTGGTGACTTATCAGCCAGGGAACCTGGGAGAATAGGTGGGTCAGCTACTAGTCGCCCCACTTGATGGGTTCTTTGTCTCTGACCCTGTAAGCAAAGTATATTATCAAAAATGCAAATCCGAGCAGCCAGAACGTCTCAGAATCCTCAAAACGGCCACTTGATGTGGTGAAACCATGATAGAATTGTCTCTTGAACCTCATATAATGGGTGTTTTTATTAACAAGCTCATTGGCGCTTGGTTTATCCACCTTCAAATGGATCTAAGGAAAAGTGGATCATTTCATGATTCAACCAGTTGCTACTGGTGGCAATCAGAGTAGAACAGTGAGCCCTCAAGTGTCTCGTTCCCTAGCAGAGGCAGGAGGTTCCACTCACAGAATGCACAGACACTTCATAAAGTCATGGTAAACTACCAACCAATATAAACCATAGCACGAAGGCAAACACACCAATAAGGGGAAAATTTAAGCACAGAGAAAACACCGGTGAAAAACATTACAGAAGTAAAATGCAAGCATTCACCTGATAAGTATTTAGAAATTCAATGTAGTTGACCAAATACTTGTGTTCTGAATAATACAGTCGGAATAAAAACAAGGTTAAACCATGATCATTCATGGCTTACTATAGTGTGTCCGTGTTCAGTCCTCTGCTCTCACCAGCGGGGAGGTTCGCTTTCAGATCAGATTATCTGATGGATGTAGTGCTGTAAGTGGCAGCAGCGGATGTACTGCTTTAAGTGGAATATTATGCAGTAAAACCAGTTACAAAGACGAGTACCACATGTTAGTTCAGCATTACCAATGGAGAAACTCAGAGTGCAGAACCAAACCGTGCAGATACGGTGCAGCAAAGAGAATTTTCTGGTTGTGTTTTCTGCACCCACTTTAACCTCCCCACTTGTAAGGAAGATTTTAGACTCTGACCATTTTCTTGAAGAGACTTCATATCCGCAGTACAAATTACACTTAATTCCCCAAAGAGCTGACAGACACACGCAGAACAGACTGGACAGGAACACAGGGACATACATGATATGCAGACCAAAGAGATACGATGAAGAAGTGAAACACCATGCACGACCAATTGAAAGCTGAGAATATATCAGTGGGAAAGACATTTACTACATGGACGGGTCCTGTTAAAGTTGTGGCAAATACTCTACTTGCAAATGAAGATATTGCACTAAAGGCATCACAGTTCTCGAATTTAAGAGAAATGGTACACTCCATGCAGAAGATAGGGGAGGTACCATCAGGCATTCCATACAGCACTGCATTAACTACACTGTCAGGGCCTATTAACCAGTGCAGCATACGGGAGTTTCCACGAGAGCAGAATCCACAGGATTAAAGATAAAGTGGATGAGATTCAAGCATTCCATCCATCGCTTTTTTGTATACAGAAGAAAAAAAATGATGAACAGAATATCTGATGGACATCAAAGCTTCTAGACCAGATTGACAGATTTTGAGGCCAGAGTATAATATGAAAATTTACGCTTTGGATCTAAGAGCAGTAGGATATGACTAGATGCCATTGGAGACGTCACCAATTGAAGGCTCTTTCACAGTGGCACACTAAGGGTTATTCTTTTGTTTCATATATTTTGGATCCCTGATGAAAAAGGGTTTGTCCATTAAGGCTAACACTGCAAACCAAGAATTTTTTTTAGCCTTTAGTGGCAGGGATCACCTCACAAAACTCCAAATCCTGACACCCCTTCACCAGATTCATTTATTGTTTCATCGTGGCACCACTTGCCACAAATACTCTTTTTAATGAGATTTCATACTCATCTCAGACAGCCGTGAATAGCCTTCCATGTTTACCGGATAAGCGGCAATGGCTGCAGAGACCACCACGTTTGTCACTTCCAGCACGGTCTGAACCAAACAATGTGCGGGTGGACCTGGCCCACTCTGCCTTATGTAATGCCAGTATAAGGCCAATTCTGTCTCATTTGGTAATTCTTCTCTGGGATGGAAGAAACACCCCAGGTTAGAAAACCCTGCCCACCACCAACGAAATACCAAAATAGTCATGGGTTGAAACACCCTTTAACCATTTCACACATTCTGTGATAGGTGGCATTTTGGCCAATAACATTATTTCTCTTTCTATTCTTTGATGAGGTAGAGAATTGTAAATTGTTGTGACATTTCTTTTCCTGGGGTATATTGAGGGTGCAATCGAATTACTCGAGATTCCACTTGGATCTGCATAATGACTGTAATGCCACACACGGTCCGACCCTTATAATCATTTAGGTTTCTCCTTTTGTCACTGACGGAGCATATCTGAGTGAAAAACTCTCAAATTGCCATGCACAAAGGCTGAGTCCGCATCCCAGAGTACTGAAGTATTTAGATGAGCAACTACCATGGAGTGTCCAAGGCCACAATTAAGGCCTGTCTGCGCCCTTCACCCTTGGACCCTGGCTGCAAAATCAGCACCTTTGTGGAATGATGGAGTGCTGTGCAGGGCACATTGATTATTGACTGTGGCCATCAGGGGCTCACAACAGAAGGTCAGCCAAAGTCTGTTCCCGCTCTGGGAACAACGGAGGAAAAAATACTTTACAAATCAACGTGCCTTTTAAATCTCAGTTCCCAAAGCAGGCTTTAAGAGTAAACCACTATTGTCAGGTGGGGTTGAGGGGGAAGGAAGGTGAAAGATGCCTTTTTAAAAGAACATCTTTATTCCATTATTAATCACCCAGCTCATCAGGAAATCGCTTGACAGCGCAGAAGATTTTTTTAAAGAGATCAGGAGATGGCTGCCAGGTTTGACAGCCCCCCCCCCCTCTTCTCCGAGGTTTAAATGACTGATTTCCCTCACACTGAAGAAAGGGGGAATTAGTTATAGAAAGAATTGAGCGTTCGCAGCACTACACTACCCATCTAGTTCAGAGTTTCTCAGCATAGAGCGTCAGGTTGAATTCACACGACTGTGTTGGAAGCAGAAGTTGGCAGCCATCTTGTTGGAGGATTGCCTCGGCACGTGCACATAAGGGCAAAAGTATCCCTGCCTGAGAAGGTGCCCTTTAGAAAATACTAGGTGGTGACACCCCGTGAAGAAAGATACAAAAACATGTCCTTCTACGCCAGGTGGATGGTAAATCTGCCCTTTTATCCTTTTTACCCTTTTTACCGACTCTGGCTGTCAGTGGTATTACTGCACGGGGGTCCCGTGTCATTCCTAGTGATCATGACGCCCTTCCACTGCCGCTGCCAGTCTCCCACCATTAACTGCAAACCTATGGAGGAGGAAATCTGCCAGATTTGAGGATTTTTCTTCCGCTTTTATGGCCAATTATGATCCAAAATTTGTATTGATCGAGATAACATCAATCAGGACTTAGAACCTTAATTTATGTTCTTTGGACGCTTAACATCTGCTTAAATGAACAGAATGGGAGCGAGTAATACCCTGTGTTTATAAGACAGATCCGTGTGTTTACTGCACAGGTCCCACAATGCACGAGTTCCTATTCCAACCGGTTTCTCCACATTTCCTTCCACCCAGGGTTGCAGGAGCGACCCACTGACCTGGGTGAAGCAAACCCTCAGTGTTTGTAGTGATTTGAAGCTACAATGAGACCGCATGCTTTGATTATTTTCTTACTTTAAAACAAAAAATTCAGTGAGCATGTAAAATGGCAGTCTTCACTTGCTTCACAACTTACAGACAGGGATGGCCTAAAACTTTCATGTTATGATAATAAACAATAATATATCTCACTATAACTGATATTGACAGAGTTGCTTCCCACTGGAGCAATCGCTTATTTTTTAGTGCTCAACGACAAACTATCGGGTTAGAGAGTGTGGAAGTATTTTGAGGCAGACATATTTACCAAATAAAAAGAGTGGTAATATATGGGAGTTAGCTAAAGCTTCTTCACACATCCTTAGGGGTGTTCTTGGAAGAGTCCAGCCTGTGGTCCTCTGGCCGCATGAAGATGTCAAAGTCCAGCCGCCCACTAATGAACATTCCTGCGAAACATCTTGCATTGAACACTGTTAGGATGTTTTTTCTGTGGAGGTTGCCGTATACTGAACCATATAAAATCTACAATTCAAATCCGGACCTACAAGGCCTACTCTGCCTTTCATCATTCCAAGGTCGGTAAGGTTATTATATTCAACAGTTAGAAACACAGTGACAGAAAAGGGGAAGGCAATAATAGTAAACAGAGAATTCAAAAATACGTGCTTGTTTCTTAGCTCCCAGAGAACACTGTAGAGCAACAAGAACAAAGAAAGATGCAGGTTAGTTATGGGTGGCAAACATGGGAGAAAAACCGTGTTCAAGGTGCATCGTCTTTGCTACGAGTCCAACAAAATAGGTTTTACTTAACTGGCAACTACCGAGGGTTACAGTTCAACCAAAGCATCTTTGGAGCATTCACTTGTCGGCAATCTTCAGGAGGGAAGGTGGTTTGGTTGAGTTCCTAATGTTGGGTTGAGTGCATTCCACAGCTTTGGGCCACAAAGGCTGTGAATGCTCTGTGCATTGGTTAAACTGAAGGCCCCCGTGGGAGCACGGTGTAGCACCCAGGACTGAAAGGCACGTCAGGTTCTGTCCTACAGTGCTCTGTGCATTACACATAATAATACCCTAATGTTCATCTTGGTGGGAACAGCGAGACAGTGCATTTGTTCAGACTTGACATGGACCTGCAGGCTGAAACTAGGGACTAGTCTTTTGTATCATGAAACCTTTAGTGATGCTCCTGTACACGATGTTGGGGTAGTCTGGTTTGGCCACTACTAGATACCTGAATTGTTTCATCCAGTGAGCTGTCCGTACAAGTGGCAAATTGTTTGAAGCATAGACAACTGGAGACCGTCCCTTTAACCAATGTGCTGCCTGGAGGGACTACAGTGAGCCCTGAGTCACATATAGTGGTGGTGTTAACCAGGGATTTTGTACATACACGTGGGATTGTTGAATTTATATTATGGCTTCTTCCAAGCACAAGGATCTCTGTTTTTGCAACCCTAAGGCAAAGTGAACTTTGCTTTTTCCTTTGATAGATCTAATCATTGTTTGACTGGTTTCTCGACTCTTTTTTTCACTCGAAGTTAGATTTTTTTCTATGCATTGCTGTAATCTCTTATCTTGAATAGTTTAGTTATTACTTCATTTCTATTACAACGTATTGTTGGTTAGTGTTATTTCTGCCTTTGTTTATCCATCAGTCTAGTTCTGGTGGCTTTTGTGGGTTCTACTTGTTGCTCGTTGGCTACTTCCCAGTCTCCCCTTCAGGAGTAGATGGGAGCTCTGAGCTCTTTAGAATAAATACTTTTAACTGTACACTACCCCGTCTTTCACATTATTTCATTCGCATACATTTTCAGATGAAACTTGAAAAGTTTAATGAATTAGATCAAAGAGGGAATGAGATGCTGGAGAGAATAACATGTATAATTCTTCAATTGAAAGAACCAGAAGCCCCCATTTGATTCTATGATGATGGGTACCACAAAATGAAAGGGGCCATTCATTGGCAGTGCCAGGGACAGCCATCTAATCCTTTAGTATGCCAGTTCACATGGTGTGGTTGCCACTGAGAGGGCGAAGAGAGTTCATGTACAGAAGTGTGGCTTGGTTGCTGTGTGTTTGCTACTGTATTGTTGGTACCTTTCATGCACATGAAGACATAACAGCAATCAACCAGCAGAATATGTCTTGCAGTTGTATTCCTGTTCTCCTACTTTGCTGTGATAAGATAGATTTGATATTGCCCTGAAGCTACCTAGATCATCTGGACTGCCCATCAGCTCTTTCAGGAGAGGAGTTGTTTTTGCTTATTTGGTATATACTGAGATTCATCTCATTCTCAGAGCTTCTTTAAAAATGTTTGTTATTTCTGGGCCCTATTTTGTTAGGAGCTCTTTGAGGTGGGGCACAAAACACAGGTTACATGGAACTCCTTGGTGTTGATCTCTGCATCTGTCATCAGCTCGAAGGCAGGCATGACTGAGGGAATACTAAGGGCTACTGAAGATGGTTTATCAGTTGGATTTATCTTTGTTATTATTTGTGCTAAAAAAAAGGTAATAAGACCCTCACTGCGAAGTTGAGTGATGCGTGGGGTATTTTTCAATATTTCTAGGTTTGTAACGTCATGTAGAATACTGAAAAATGTCAACTGATTAGTATCTTCTTTGTTTTTGTTGTCATGATGCGTCACTTTTGCTGAAGTGTTGTGCATGGTCTATAGGGTTTGACTGCATCGTGCCTGGCTGAATAACGACCAACATGACATCTATTTCCAAGCTTCTCTTTTCAGGTTGGTCAGCTCCAGTTACACTTCTCGATGATGGCTTAATTGCCTTGTTCAGTCTTTTTAAGTTTGATACCTGCAGCTAAGGAAAGTAAGTGTCTCACAACCTTGTGCAATTCAGGGTCACTGCAGTCTGGGATTTGCTGAACTGTGGTGCATGTGATGCGGAAAAGGCTTCTGTTAGTCTTTTCATGTTGTGGCTGGCAGTGAGGGCCCTGTTGTATGCACAGCAGCTGGAATATATTCAGTGAACTGTATGATCAAAGGTGGGCTTGTTGACACTCTGGTGGTTCCAACACTGTTTCAGAGCCAGATCCAGTGTGCTGCTGGCGTTGTGAACTGTACATTAGGTGGCCAAACCCCACTGATCTCACGCTCTCCATAAATATACAGAGCACGACACAAGGACATAATAAATCGGTTCCCAAAAGGTAAATATTTTTTTTTTAGAATAAAAGGTACTCAAATGTAGTGCTGACCACAGATTGCTGAATTTACAAGTCTAATCTGGGTATATTCCTGAAATTAGTAGCTATGCAACCAGTGGGATCTCATGAAAACATTATACATTCTTCCCAATATCAGCACCGCTTCTAGTCTCTGCAGCAGGACAGGTGTAACAGGCCACTATGAATAATATATATATTGTTTGCTAAAACCAAGTTTATTTTCTCCTTGGGCACATGTTGGTACTATCGTGTAACAGACGATGGGAAGCACTGACGTCTGACTTTCGGCTCTGCAAGGTCACAGTCAGCTATGATGGCCTTGTCAGTTATCAAGGCAGGCTGCAACTGAGTGAGGGGTGTTATCAGTCAAAGGGTACTACAGGACAACAGAGTCCTCTCCCGCCCTCCCAATGAACGACAATGACCCCTCCCCCCCCTACGTAATAAAACTGTTTGACCGAAGGGGGAGTATCTGTACATTGTCAAAGGGCACTGCACGAAATAAATCACCGTCTGTTCCCGAAGAGACAGAAACAGGCTCAGGTTTCACTAGAAAGGAAACGTGGCTTTCATTCAGAAAGACAGCGCGAGACAAGTAATAACCAACTCCGCGGTGGTTGAATACTTTGGCAAACACTTTTTAGGACGTCGACAAGTGGCGTTTCAACAAATAAATATTCTATTCGCGGTCCCTTGGGCCTGGAAAGAGTCTAATTTGGTACACATTTTTGAGGGCTCAAAATTGATGAAGGAAACGCATAGTCTGACTTCCGGTGGACGTCTACTGAGGGAGAACCAGGGCAACCATTGCGGTATTAGACAACAAGTAAAGTCCCTAAAATTGCTTGGGTGAGAAGCGGGCGTGTTGCGGCCCAGAGCCAGCGGAGTACAAGGCGGACCACACTATGGCCTGTGTGCTCGGGGGTCAGTTTGGGGCATTATTCCCTACCTCCTGAACATTGGGCTCCCTTTCTAATCAGCGTGGGGATCAGTGAGCAATGAGGGGCCTGCGCACCCCGTCTGCAAATGTTTTCCTGTCACCTAACCGTTGCCAGGGCAACCCCTGCCATTAGAATACAAATTACCCTGGTTGTACCACAGCAAACCGGCTGCTGACTGACTCTGCATGCAAACTGGAAATAAAAAAAAGACTAGGTAAACAGCGGCCACTCTCAGACCATCAGCGATTCAATGTCACTGGCGACAAAACGGGACGGGGGAAGAGAAGAACAAAAAATACACCTCGTAATTCATTGCTGCCAGGCTTGGCGTCCGCACTCCCTAGGCAACCGGCCTCTCCAGCACAGGAACAGCAAGCATCTTAACACCGAGGGAACGCTGCACAGAACAAAGCAGGTCCCAGCACTGATACAGGCCTGAGAAACCCACTGTTTCAGCTCCAGGCCTACCAGCTTTCTTTAAGTTTGCACACTGCCAAGCAATTCAAAACAGCTATTTTACTGTCCAAAATATATATATGGGGGTTGAGAAAGCGAGCCTAAACATTGCAAAGCACTCTCAGCTGGAGGGAACGTCCTTCGAAAAGGTTGATAAAAGTAAAAATGGACGACCTTCGTGCCAAGCCCTCTGAAAACTGGGAACACAGCAGAACATCTTGCCGTGGGCATCAGGCGTCTAACCAGATAACAGAGAACACCACCTACTGCCTACAAGTACATAAAACAGAACAGAGCGAACCTCGAGAAACTTAATACGCCGGAGGAGTATTATATAGAAGATGATAATAAGCTTTGGTAAAGCCAGTAGGTTGCACCAATATGAGACCTGTTGGAGTTCTTAATTTTCTTTTAAAGGTGTTTCACAGCAGCAAATGCTGCTGTGCAACATGACTCAAAGTAAATAAACACAGAACGCTATGGGACGGCCGGGGTCATAGCTTCAAGGGGAGTGTTTGGGATGCTACACCCCCCTAATAATTGCACTTTCTGATGAATAGTTGGGTACAGGTGCTTTCAGACAGGTATAGGGAGGTGTCTGTCAGATTTCATCTGAGATTTTTGAATGTACACATTAACAAAAACACACACTCATCTCTGTTTTGAAAGTCCCCAAAATGTTGGTTAGTTTACTAAATGTTGTGCTTCTCTCACTTAGTAAACCTTCAATCAATTGGCATTCATCTACCTTTCCACTGCCCCTTAAGTTCCTCTCATACTCCCTGTTCGTCCTATTATGTATTTTAACTTCATATGCCAGCATGATTATTGGGAAATCTGAAGCTCATCCCCCCGCCTCCACCAATCTTACTGACCAAGCTACGCTCCTGGGGACGGTCATCATTGACCACGTCATAGCATTTTATTTAGTTTACTTTAAGTCATGTTGCTGAGCAGCCTGTGCTGCTGTGCAACATCTGCTATTTGGCTTTGTTAATGTCTTTAAAAAAGATGTGGCATTATGGCCAGAACTGCCACCTGTGGAACTGGGGTCTCAGGTTCAAGTCTCAGTGTCAGCTCAACATCCTGTGATTCTGGGCAAATCACAAACTCCCCAGGCAAAAAAAAATAATTGTGTAAAGTAAATGGTGCTCATGTAGAGCATTCCAATAACTATGGGCCCATTTGGTGCTGTAAACCTGGAAAAAAATTGTAAAAAAAAGCAGCAAGAGAGTGGGGAGTGGGAAGCAAAGGGGGACGTGGTGAGTGGGTTAGAAAGAATGACAGGGGTGCCGACAAGTAAATAATTGAAAATAACGAATACCTTAAGGAGTCTTGGGGCAGTGGAAAGACACTGGCCACAGGAAGCAGTACTTGGTCCATGCTCTATGGCAGGGACACAAAGGGACGAAGACTAAAGCCCAGGAAAAAGTCGGAGGCGAGGAGGAGGCACTGACCAACAGCAAGCACTGAAACATGAATGAAGCAAGAGCCAACCAATGATACGTAGAGGTAAGAAATGGGCAGGCTCTAAGCCCATTTAAGCTTTCACTGACACTGCATGCGCACTGTAAACAAAACCTAAAAAAGTAAAGGCCAGAAGTTCAAATGAAGATGCCCGAACCCCCGTGTTTCACAAAGATTTATAATAGAATTGATACTAAACAACAGTCATCTTACTTTTATAATTAGCTATTTAAGTCTGAAAGGCTGATTAGTCAACACCAGGATTCAAACATTTGATCTGGATGCTGCACAAAATATGTGCTGTTTTATCAACATGAACTGGATTAAGTATCCATCAAAGTTAGATTACTCTGTATAAAAACATAAATTAACTGGAGCACAGAAACCTCTAGAAGATAGAAGAGATCAAAGCTGTCAAAAACACCAGACAGTAAGGCCACTGAGAAAACTTGGCTCCCAGAAATGGCACTGCATTGCTAATAAACACATTTTGAAAAGAAGACTTCCAGTTCTCGAAGAGGTATTGTCCCTTCACAAAATTAGAAGAATGGGCTAGAAACATACTCAATAACGAATGTGATGCAAAAATGCTATCAATTTAAGCAAGAACCTTATTTATTAAACAGATAGCAAACATAGCGTTCAAGGCGACATGGCCTGGAGGCCAAAGAACTGACTGTCATGATTTAGCCTATTTGATTTTTTGGTGGCTGTGCAAGTACAACTCCCAAAACACCAGTTTGTCAACAAGATGCATAAACTTCAAGAACTGCATAAAACAAGGGCTCCCATTGGTGCATCCTTGGTGAGAATGAAAGGCATCAATTCTGTGCAATGGGACACACAAGTGAATAAAGGGGTGGTTGTGGTTTGAATGCTGCAAGGTGGGGGCCGGAGCTGTGCCCAGAGGCGTAGGATGAACCTGCTAATTTAAAGGGACAGTCTTTAAAAAACAGCAGCCCATCCCATTCACATAAACTGCCCAATCCACTGCCCTAAGGATCAAAACACTCATTCCAACATGCATGAACTAAACTCTCACATCTTCTTTCTTAATTATGCTCATCAAACGCCAGGCCAGGTTGTAGAGTCTCATGATTGAACAGCTTCACATCTAGCGTACAGAGCATTATAGGGAGCTCCAGTCGGCGCCAGAGGCAAAGTATTCGAGATCGACACTCGTCCTGCCTTTGGGAATGAGATTAAATGATTTGAATTATTTACATGTTCAATTGCCCCAGCACGGATCTTGGCTCTTTTAACACGAAACAAATAGGATGTGACAGAGCTCATCGCTGTGTAGTTTTAGAATAGCTCTAGCGGACCTTGGAGAAATGCATTCAATCAACTTACATGCGAAAAAGGAAAGATCTACAAAGCATTTTTGAGCATAACCACAAAGGCACGCTACTGGAGCTCTGACACAAAGTATCACAGGGGATCACTAACAAGAACTAATAAGTGATGGGCTACGGAGTAAAGAACATACATAATTTACAGGATGGCGTTCTTCATTATCTTTACCGTTAGGATTAATGGTATGCATAAGATATCCATTTATGACTTCCAACAACGCGGCTGACCATCTAACAAAATGAACGGTCGATGTATCACATGTAATCTGATGAAGTTCGAAAGAGCGGATATTAAAAGGCATTTAACTAAAAGAAAGAATAGTACAGAGGATCTCTCAGGTAAACAGGGCCGAGATTAGTAAGAGCTTTAAACAGGAAATTAAGTATGAAAGTGATTGCCCTACTTAGAATAATTAGCATACCGGTGACTCTGCAGCATGCTGTAATTGGTGATAATTGAAGTCAAGTGTCCTTGGCCGGTAAGTCGGAATCACTTCTTCCATAAGCAATTTTCAAAGGCGAAATTGAAACACAAATAGGCTCTTTGGTTTCTGAACTGTTGATTTAAAAAAACAACCAGGCTTTACACAGAGGTACACTTTCTCAATTTTCTGTTCCTTCAACCCTGCGATTCGGAGCTCCGGTAACATCAAAGTGACTTACGGAACGGGTGGACCTATATCAGAGTTTGAATATAACTCCATGACTCGTTTGTTCTTGACCGCTACTATGGGTCTCCATGATGTCATCAATTATAGAAACAGTACCAAGGTGCTATCCTTGGCCACAACCCTAGAGAGAGACATTATAATTTGAGGATTTGGATTTTTGTAATTTTTTCAGCAAGTAGTCTACCCATTATAGGAAAACAGGCATTCGTTTTTCCCTCTAAACTGCTTTCAATACTATTTAACGGGCCAATAGAAAGAGTTCCTTCTGGGTGGGTTCGTGAGCGGTTGCAGGAGTAAGGCTTGTCAGTTTTCCTTTCCAATTAGACCAGCTATCATTGTAGGTTCCCTATGAGTCTGATCTTTCATTTCATATGTTAACCCCGAGAACAGTCTGTGTTTTTCTATGCTTGAGGATGATACAGGATTTCCTTAGTGGAATAGATGTCTTGAAACGTCCCCAGGTGTAGATTAAGAGATGCAGTTAACTCTATAACTACCCATTCCCATTTTATTAGTGTCCATCTCATCTTTTGCAAGGATTCCACTGGTCCTTAAATCTTGATGCCCCACTAAATTTAAGATCTTGCAAGTCTAAGTGGACTCTAGGGCAGTGGTTCCCAACCTGTGGTCCGGGGACCCCTGGGCATCCGCGAAGCCTTTTAGGGGGTCCGCGACTTCTTAGAAAATAAAAAAAAATATTAATAAATATTGACAAATTAGGTCCCCAGCCTCCAGTAATGACTCAAGCGGGGGTCCCCGGATTCCAATGATGATTCAGTGGGGGTCCCTGGGTTCCATTAATGTTAAAGTGGGGGTCCACAGAAATCAAAAGGTTGGGAACCACTGCTCTATGGTATCCCTCACATGTCCTTGACATGTAGTGAATTGAAAACATTAATGATACTGTGACAGTCAGTACTAGACTAGAGGCATCTGCCTTGCACAAACACAATTAATTCGCTTAAATAAAAGAGGGAAGGATCAACTCATTATTTATGAGCATAACCACAAATATACTATTGGAGATCTGAAGGCAAACTTCACAGAGGTTCACTAACAAGAACAAGTAAGGGTTGTTCCACGGAGAGAAGTATTTGTATAATGTACAAGATGATGTTTTTCATTACCTCTGGGGTAAGTGATACCTCCGAGATGTCCACCTCAGGCAACTAAACATGGCGCCCATCTAACAAAACGTCTGGCCGATGTGTCAAATGGGATCTGATTAAGTTTGAAATAATGGATAACAAAAGGCATTTAAGTAAAGAAAAAATGGTAGTATCTATTGCAAATAGACAATTTGTGTTTTTTCATGTGTATAGTTGCATTTTCAACTTACCAGACTACTTGAATGAACTGTTTTCCTTCACAATCTTCCTAGACATTTTATATTTGTTAGCGTTAATGGTTGGCCATTTTTAAGACGTCCTGGTATTATGATTTCCTCATGCTGCTTCGGATAAAGACTCATTTTCCTAGGCGCAGAGATGTAGCATAACAGAGTAGCAACTTTCTCCTGCAGAATGGTTTTGCAGGAAGCAAAATGGTTTTAATAGCTTTGTGTAGTTTCCGTGGTCGTAAAACAGCAGACATAACATAAAATGTGTATTTGTAAAGCACACTGTCAGCCATTGGGCATTTGGCAGTGAATAACAGATGTTTATTGTTACCCAACTGAACTGCGCTCATTTTATCGACCTCAGAAGATCAAAGGCAGAGTGGACTTCCTTGGATCCAAGCCTGTAACAGCGAGATGAAACACAGATTCCTACAGTTGATGTAGTAGTCCGCTGAGCCACCAGACCTAGCACTGAAAACGGGCATTAGACCAAGCTTTTCTAAACATTTGCATCACCAACATTGGTGTCAGGGGTTCATAGTGACCACTGAGGATGGAACAGTCACAGTTTATGGATTAGAAAAAAATAGCTGCTCTGTAGACCAATGAACAGGTGAAAAAATGCGCCTTGAACTTAACTGGCTTGCTTCTGGTTGGTAATTTACAATTACATTAAAAAAATGATGTCTGTTAAAACTGCGGTAGCAAATTTGATATACCTGCAGTTGAGCTGGGTGGTAAAATCATCTCAACACGCAAATAAAACTTGGTGCCAAGATTGAATATTCATCAACACAAAAAAGCGGTTTAAGCAGACGATGCCTTTCCTTTTTTTCAAATTAACGGATGTGCATAAAAAATGTCATGTTGATTCTGAACAACAGCTACAGAAACTGCAACCTGGGTGGGAGTATTTTGGTGTCCGTGGTAAATATCTTTCAGTAGAAACATCCCAAGACAATGTTTCATACGTTTGTCACTAGTATTCCTCGCATCTGATGACTGATCACCATCCATGCATGCGAACTTTGGATGAAAATATATATTTTTCCCTATTTTTGTAATAGGTTATGGCTTATTCTTTTAGCCCACACATCTAGTTGCAATGATTTTAATGAAGTCGTTAATAAGTCATACCAAGTTTTTTTGAATTGGGTTGTTGTTGTCATGTCAAACCAAATATAATGACTCAATGTATTGTTGTTCGAGGTTTTCATTTTATAGATTAATTTGACAAAATATTATTGTCTTGCTATAAACTGGTTGCAAAGTCCGAATTTCAACCTGAAGAAACTAGAGTCATGGCAGTGGTCACTCTTTCAATGGGTCTTAGCTTAGGCGACACCTGCCTATCAGTTCCCACGAGCAACCAATAGGTTATGCATTTTTTTCGATTATTATGATGAAGCAGAGATAGTTACGAAATGAGTACAATTCCCAGATTCTGTAATTTAGATGGTGTGAGTCATATCGGCCAAGGATGAGGAATGGATCAAATTGGCCAAGGAGGAGGATTCAGTCAAATGGACCAAGGATGAGGATTCAGTCAAATGAACCAAGGATGTTGATTTGTGGGCAAAAAAAAAACTTTTACTGCAATGAAAATTAGGGGAATTACTGCACACCCGAATTAATATCACTGAGACAAAAAGAATATTGAACATCAGAATAGCAAACACCAATGCCAATGTTGACCTTTTTGATGGAAAAAAACAGACTACCTTTTTATGCAGTCCTGGTTATGTGCCACCTCCTCACTTATCTTGTTTTTCAAGTTGCATCTTGGAGCCACTTTGGTGCCTAATTGCCTCAAAAGTGGCTTCTTGAGATACAGTTGCCACTGACATCTGCAGTTATTGGAAGACCCTGAGTAGGAAGCATTATAAGAATTCCAGTACAATATGCTTAATTTGTGGCAACTTCCTCTTCTTCTGCGATTGGTAAATTGAGTACCATTCTATTAGATTATAATAACACTCGCTCAGTGGAGTGCTTTGAAGTGGTAGGGGAGCCATATGAAGCACTATACAAAAACAGACTAGCCTATTACTATATCCTCCCTCTACAAAACACCCAGAAACACCACTTCATTTCTATTGCTAAAGCACTTATACAAGAGCTGGGACTCACACAAGAGCCCTAGAAAAATATGGGCTCTGGTAAAGGGCATCAATCATCTTATGTGGCTTATTTCTCCACCTGGGGCAGTCGAGATTCCTAGAAGGTTGGGATCTCAGCCTCTACATTAAAGCCCCGGGGTAAAACCAACCTTTTCCCTTTGGGGGTATCAGTGAACCTGGGAGCCTTTTTACGTGCTTTGCAGGTGAGGATAAGTAGATCGAGCAGTGGATGAGATTCATTTTACACTTTAAGAAGCATGTGTGGGAAAACATTTGTACATAGTCTTGATAGGCTTTTTAAATTACACTGAAATACCCCCCAAAAGAGTTCAAATTAAAGTGAAGGCAGTTGGCATCATATGGTTCTGAAGAACCCTCTGGTTGATGTTCTTCAATGATCCACGGCCTAGAAAAATCTAAAGCGCATGTCAACCTGAAAGAAGGGAACAGCTAAGCACCCCCCTGCTAAGACCTAATGTAGTTACAGAGCGACAGGATAGCTGGTAACAAAATAAACTGAACAGCTGGGAAGTTCTCATTCTTGCAGAAAGCAGCATAAAAATGCCTTTTGTGAAGTCAACCAATGACAGGCAAAACCGACTGATTGGGCTCCTCAGTAAATTGCCTTCGCTTTTCAGAATCTGCTATCCATAAAGGTTTACCCTAGCTCAGCACTGAGTTTATGGTTTCTTTGTACATTCGACGCTTCCACAGGCATTGGGCTGGTAGAAACAGAAAAAAGACTTTGCCTGCCTAAGTTTCTTCAGTAAAAGGAGTCCACCAGCAGGAGATGCTGCATCCACTTTGCAATCACTGGGCGTCCTCTCAACAGTGCTTCTCCACTCGCTCTCTTTTAGGAGAATGAAACTGCAGTGGTGTAAGGCTCATCACGTGTATTGAATTTTCATGGGTGGAGTCGAGCTCATTTTAACTTTAAATAAATATTCAAGCTAGGTGCTTGTGTTCAAATAATCAGTAAACCCCATTAGAGTTTGGACGCAAAGTAAAGCATGCCCTACTGATTTTATTATTCTTTTTTTCAGATGTTAAATCTACTAATGCAAAAAAAATTTTTTTACCGAAGACTACGTCTTAACAGATGAGTTCCACTCATGCAGCTACATCTAGGTAATGCACTGGGCTCTGACCCGTCCAGGTCAGAGCCCAGTGCAGCCGCACAAGTCACACAAGTCGCAATGCCCTAAAGCCGGCCCTGAGAATGCTTTTCGGGCAATGTCATGCTGACACTGGTATACTAGGTGTGTGTCTTCCCATAATGCTTTATGGGACGTCATTAACATGCCTTCTGCCACTTAAGTTTTATTCGTTCTGCCTTTTGACCCATCACTTTAGATGGTTTCCAGTTGCTATTTCCTCAGTTCGGATTACCTCTTGCTTCGTCTTGGGGCTAACTTTAAGCGCTAAAGGTTTTCCATCCATAAGAGTTTTTGCATCCATAAGCAGTTTAAACCAGAGATTTCTATATGTGATCAAGTCGCCAGAGTTCAGTGCCGTATAGGTCCACTTGCAACCATTTCAGTGCTATACCTAGGACTAGTGATGGCTTAAATCACCAACTACCAAAATATCTACTCAAACCTAAGGAATACTTCATTTGAATTATGCTTTCTTTACTTTTATCCATTGTAGCAGGACACACCAAAGAAGAGGAAATTCAGAGTAGTGCTCATGGAGGAGTGTAGGGAATTCACTTTACTGCCAAGAGAGGAGACGGAGGTGGCAACTAAGTCTATGTTCCTCACCTAAGATGAGGACACCTTATGAAGACATTGCTATAGCTACTGGACACTATCACAGTAAATGAAAATGTCCACTTGCTGCATGTTGCCTAATATTTTGGGTTAGCCTCTTTCTCATTGGTGCCAATGTTTGTGTCAACAGGGAAGTAGTATAGAGGGCAATTTTGATGGATCTCTCTTTTTTTGCCAACAGTGGTAGGTCTTTGTACACTGCAGTATGGGATCGTGTCTTTAAGTTCTGAATTTGTAGCCATGAAGGTCTAGTTCTAACCTTGGCTTCCTGCTTGATCTAGTTGTCAGCTCAGGTTATATCACCAGGACTTCCCTGTTGGGTGCATCATTAAAATGATCCTGGAGTAGAGAGCCAGCAACGAAGCAAAATCTGTGGGACAATATGGGAAAAATGCATCATTAAAGCGCTGGGACGTTGTCCTTCCTTCCTTCCTTGTCGTATTGTGTCTTTAAGTGCTTCCGGCGATGGGGCTTTATAACCAGAATACCCAAGGTCTGTAAAATTCACTAGGCAGAACCAATCAGAAGAAAGCAGAGAGAAGAGTCTGCTCCTTAACATATGGAGCAAAAACAGCCCTAGGAAGTCTCTGTTGCTAATTATGTGTGTAATATTTCTAGTACTACTCAACTTAGATGCTGGAAAACCTTTTCAACATAGATTAGACTGAAATGATTGGGCAGGGACTTGAGTAGGTTAAGTGGCCCAGCCACCGCAGTTCCGACGCAAGTGTGCGAGGCATTCCCACACTGCGCGTACCTGGGTCACCTGAAGCGACAAGCCACAGTCAGTGCTAGGATGTGGACGTTTTACCCTCTATCAAACCATCACACTGAAGTCTCCAAACCATCTGAAGAAGCGAAAGGAGCTGAAAAGGTGGCATGGGGCCATGAAGCACACCTCATCATGAGGAACCAGAGCTGCCCCTACAAAAGTTCCGAAAGGATTTGTATCACTGCTTGTGACATGAATCCTACATCTCCCCCTCCTGCATCACCAGGCATGCGCTGCATTATTTCACTGCTTCTCCACCAGCGAGAGACATGCAGTGCTTCATTCAGCATGTTCATTTTGCATCAGCATGGTCTTGGGCGGCATTGCTGTCGTGCTTTGTACGGTACAAAAAAAACAATACTGTGTTAACATTCTTTTGTCTGCTTGAAAAGGAAAACGACCCTGAATTAAAGGTGATTCTTGTGCATTTAAAAAAAGCATACCATGCCGCATTAACAATGTGCCGTCTGCATTTAAAGAGATACAGTGCTGCATTCGTATCAAACCTTATGTGTACAAATCTTCATTAATATTTTTCCCTGGCATTAGAGGGCAGCCCCTGCTGTACGGAACTACAGACAGCCATATTACAGCATCAGGCACGCAACAGCACACAGCATATGGCTCTACCCGGTTTAATGGACACCACGGTGCTTTAATATTGCCTCGTTTGCATGACGTAGGTCGTGTGGGTACAGTACCACAAGGCTTACAATGCCACTGTAATGTTGTTGCTTGCAGGTGACGTGGGTACTGTCCCACAAACCTTACAATCCAACTGAAATGTCGCTGCCTGCAGGTCACGTGAGCTATTGCCCCACAAGCCTTACATGCCACTTTAAAACTGCTTCCGGGAGGTCACGTGATTACTGTCCCACAAGGCTTTCAATTCCACTGCAATGTCGCAGCCTGTATAAGTAGAGGTGCACGGCCTACAAGCCGCGCATGCCACAAAAATACTGCACCTGGGGAATGAAGAGGTACTGTCTCAAAGTGCACGCCATGCCACATTAATATTGCATTCTCAGCTTCTCGTGGCACTGTCTGGCAACACCTCTCATGCCACACTAATATCGCGTCCGGGCATTATACGTTACTGTCTGCCATGCCTTGCTCCATTAGGATTTCTGCTCATGCATTTTGAAGCGTGCAGTCTCACCAGTCATGTCATGCCGCAGCACCATTGCTTCCGGCGCACGAAGAGTTATAATACCTAACGAGGCATGAAAAGCTGCACTAACTAGACTTCCTGCCTTCCACTTGCCTTATTATCTCACAAGGCACGACGTGCCACATAAATATAGCTTCCACACATCAAGGGCATGCAGTCTAACTAGGCATGCGTCTCAATCTGAACTCCTGTGCAGCAAGAGGCGCGCTGTCCTAAAGGCATGCCGTGCTGCATCAGTAGTGCTGCTGCATAAGGTGGTCTACCACAGCACTCCAACTACTGGGTGCTGTTTAAACATCACTACCCTCCTGCCTTTAGCGGCTGAGGCATGTTCCCTTTGCTGCTGCACTCTGGTTCTGAAAGGCAAATATTCCGTATAACCAGAACAACTGGAATTATGCAGCAGGGGAACACTTAATTATGTGGTAGGGTTGACTAAATTATGCAGCAACAAAAGTAAAATTATGTGGCATAATGTGGAACAATATTATTATTATTTTGTAATTTTGGCAAGTGGTAATACTTTCTAGGCAAAGATATTTAACATATGTAACTCAAAGATGACCAGTTAAGCTTTGAAGGGCCTTCCACTGCCAGCGAACACTTGTCACAAATTTTTTTTAGTAACTTTTGATCCGTGTGAGACTGAAACAATTTTGTTAAAGTCTGCAAATTATGCAGCAGATGATGGATTAAGTGCGAAAACGTGCGGAAAAAAGGCACGGCCACAGAACTGCATGATTCTAGTGGCCCTGCCTATGACCTTAAGAGTCTCCTGAAAGCGTGCGGGTGCCTGTTGTAACTATTCTGTGGCTGCTGCCGCCGTCACGTTAAAGATCGTATCTTTCAGGGCGCCGTAAACAAATGCAGCGTAGAGAACGATGACGTCATTATTTGTGCCAGTTCCCTTTACTAATTGATGCTTATAAGTGGCGCTCACCGGAGGGCATCAATGCCTTGTAGGTACAACTGCTTCAATGATACACCGAAAAGGAACTCGTAATACACTTGATTAGGTTCTGACATATTAAGAGGTTTAAAAGAAGAACTGCGAAAGCTAAAAAACACATTTAGTGGGATTCTGATCTAATAAGAGGGTTCGAGGAGGGATTAGGATCCAACACAGACGTTGCGAGACCGGAGCTGGTGAGCAATGGGCGGGACAAGCGACACAATGTCACGGACTGCAAGCCCGTCGGTCACTACAAAAGATGGAGATAGCTGGAGGGGTCCGGCAGCAGGAAGTCAAAGGAAGTTGAGACCGGAGAGGAAGATGAGGAAAAAGGAGGAGGAGGAGAAAGCAGTGAATGCGGAAAGAGTTTGTGAAAGGAAGAAGAGACGACACGTGGGGACGGACTCTGTCCATGCATGACACTGCCATGTGCCATGTGATGGACAGGCTCTGTCCATGCATGAGACTGCCATGTGCAGACAGACTATGTCCATGCGTGGCACTACTATGTGACAAGTGGTGACGACTCTGTCCACTCATGGGACTACCATGTAGCAAGTGGTGTCAGGACTCTGTCCATCCATTGGACTGTCTTAGGCCATGTGGTGACAAACTGTTGATGCATGAAACTGTTGTGTGCCATGTGGTGTCAGACTCTGTCCATGAATGGGACTGACATGTGCATGTGATGACAGACTCTGTCCATGCATGGGACTGTCATGCGCCATGTGGTGACAGGCTGTCAATGCATGAGACTGTCATGTGGTGACAGACTGTCAATGCATGGGTCTGTCATGTGCCATCTGGTGACAGACTCCGTCCATGCATGGAGTCACCCAGTTCTCTAGTGATAGCATGGATCAGACCAGCTCGTAACAATGGTGGCAGACTCTGACCCCGCCCCTGGGCAGATCTCTCGCTAAGAGACCCAGAACTTCATGGGGTCTCAGTGCATGAAGGGGGTAACGGACTCACTCATGCACGTCCTGTTTGAGCTGGACTCTCGCTTGCAGTGCGCTGATACAGGCTGTGCCCTGCACGGAGCCGACCACGTGCTGATGATGGTTCCCAGGGCCGGCTCCCTCCCTGCCCACAGCTACTCACGGCTCACCAGGGGAAGACAGACTGGGCATCTGCACGGAGCTGGCAGTGAGCGAGCATATAAGGGCGCATGCGCCATCCACAGCCTGCACGGGGATGGTGCAGGGTCTGACTGGCCTAGAGGGCAATCTGACAGCGCCTCAAGGGCTCATCTCGCAGATCAATGGCCGTTTTTTGCTGTTTGCAGATCAGATTTAGGATCTGGTGGGCTGGTGTTTATCGTTGATTTCTCTGATATTACCACAAATGTTACCTGCAGCAAGCACAGATTTATGCAGCCTCATATAACTTCTAAACATCGTCTTTACAAGTTTTAAACTGCCCATATTTGCAACCATAAGCCACATTTTTTTTACCTACTCACTAAGGGGGAGCACTTTCAATCTGGTGCCTTGGCCTCAGCCGCGGCCCGACCTTGGCAGAAACCCTTCCCCCCCCAACCTTTTGCCCCTCATGAAGAGTGCCTGTCAGGTTGAGCAAAGATCAGCCTGACAGACACTCCATGTACAGCTCAGGCAGCTAGGAGCGAGACATGCACGATCTGCGCAGACTCCTGGCTGCCTGAGCTGAACTTTGCTGGGCTGAAGAGGTCACAGCTCCTCTGGGCGTGACCTGCTTGGCTCAGCAAAAGTGCCTCGAGGCCCTTCCCCTCGGTGACGAGGGGAAGAGTCACCCATTGACTTCGTTCTGGGCGCTTCAGGTTTATGCCCTGAAGCGCCCAGGGCGAGTGTCAATCAGTGACACCTCGTCACAGAGTGAGGTGGGGTCAGAAGTCTCACTGACCCCATCCCACTCTGTGACGAAGTTGGGACTGATGCCTTCCCTCATGAGAGAAGGCAGCAGTCCCAGCCCTCCTGGGACCTCCGAACTGAAGGTAATTGTGTACATGTTTTCTAAATGAATGTTTGGTGCGTGCGTGTATGTTTGAGTGTTGTGAATGGAGTGCGTGCGTGTGTGGTGTGTGAATGAATGAATGTGAGTGTGCCTCACGCCCGCCCCCCTCCCTCCTAAAATTACCGTCCGCCACTGCCTGGCCTATTTTCCGTCCTAGTCTGACCCTGGGGTGATAAGCTGACCACTGCTAAGCAACTAGAGTGACAGAGTGAGCCCTGAGACGTGCTGTTGTACACTGAGTGGTTAAAGAAACAAACTGGGCGCTGGGGCGCTGCGAGGGGCTGCACATGAAGTAGTTTGAGTGACAGACTGAGCCCTGTTACGTGCTGTACACTGAGTGCTGCGAGGTGCTGTGCATGAAGTAGTTTGAGTGGCAGACTGAGCAGGAGACGGGTGCTCAAAGGGATGACAGGCTCAGTCCATGCAGAGATCTATCACGTAGAGACCAGCAGTGAATGACATTCCCAATGTGGAGCTGACCAAGTGTCATCAATGAGTGGCAGGGCCTGTTCCAGCCTGGACTCGTCCATGTACTGAAAGGGGGTGACAGACCCTCTCGGTGCGTGGAGCTGCCTATGGGCTGTTAGAGCCGAATTCCACCGAGCTTGGACCTGTTCATGAGCTGACACGGGATGACAAAGTCACCCCCAGGCATGGAGCTGGCTGAGTGCAGATAAGCCATTACAGACTCGGTCCCAGCAATGAGCTGCCCACGTGCTGATTAAAGATGACAGGCCGGCCCTTCCACGTGCTGTATACTCAGTGATTAGAGAAGATACGCTCAGCTCGCGCATGGAGCTGTCCGTGTGCTGGAATGGGAAGGACAGACTGCCCATGCATGGAGCTGTCCGTGTGCTGAATGGGAAGGACAGACTGCCCTCTCATGGACCTGTTCGTGTGCTGCATGTGAGGGACAGACTGACCATGCATGGAGCTGTCCATGTGCTGGAATGGAAAGGACAGACTGCCCATGTGTGGCACTGCCCATGTGCTGGAATGGGAAGGTGCCGGGCTTCTGACGCTTCGCTGCTGCCTTTACTTCTGGTTTTCTGCTCGATTTTATTCAGACTGCACTAGACTTTTTAATATTTGCACCTGATTCTTAATATTTGCACTTGGCTCTTAATTGTTTAAACTGCTCTAAAAACTGCTTAAATGGCATTGGTTTCCATTCTATTGTGACTCGGAGTGATGTTCCTCGCATGTATTTCGGCTGGCACCTGCCTGTAAGAGGGGACTGCTATTACCAGCACCATCGTGTTGACGGTCTAGTCTTTCTCCCCTCCAGAGAGAAAGACTATTGAAGCTTCATGCTGACATACCTGCGTAATGAGTGCGCCAATGTCGCGCCAAAGGCAACCGCATCTGCGCCCTCCGCGCACCGACGGCGCACAGCACCAGCCATGCTGCTGGTTGTCTCATCGAGCCCCTCGGATGCTATGACAGGTTAATTTACACCAGAGAACAACTTCTATTCATTGGTAAGCGTTTGGGCAATAGTACACATTGCCAAGGAGAGGTAACTGCAGAAATCTCTCGACCTCTTGGGCTGTGGTCTGCTGAACACAAAATCTCTGATTAAAGATTCGACTGAGATCAATTTATATGTATCTAGTGAGAACCTTGTTAGACTATTCATGATAGAAACTTGGACCTCCCATGATTTCACGAAAGATATTGGCTTGGCATGCCCACGGTTTACAGTATTCTTTACAAGCCACACGTTAATAAAAGGGGGGGGGGGGGGGGGGGGAGTAGGAATCATTTTCAAAAACTGATGGAATCTGGTGTCCCTAACATTGGAGAAAATTTCAGGCCCTGACGCTGTGGGTTTCTCCCTGAAATCCAAGAAAGGCTGCGTGCTATAGTTTCCCTGGATTTACAGCACCCCACTCACAACCTTTCATTGAGCTAATCTCGAATGTAGCACTGGCCAATCCTAATTTCCTTGTATTATGGGATTTCAATATGTGGGCTGATGAATTACCCCTTTTTGCCTACAGAAAACGTTGTAGTTCTTGTAACGCTTTGGGTCTTCAACGGTTGGTCTTTGGTCCTACCCAGTCCAGTGAAAATACCCTAAACCTTATCTTTTCCTCCGAGAGGATGCTCTCCTCGCTGATACTATTCTTCTTTGTTGGACTGATCACGCCCTGGTAACCTTTCTTCTCCATATAAGGGTACTTAAACCTATCAAAAAATGGATACTTGTCAAGTTATTAGAAGGGCCTGGCATTAATTAGGCTGCTCGTTTCTTAAGGAGCTATGTAATCTTTCCACCTTCTTTGCCCAAGATAGACAAGTAGATGAAAATTAGGCAATTATGGAGGCAAAGATTCTTGAACTCCTTGATTCTGAAATTCCCCTGCAATCAATGAGAAAGCGTAATCGTCCCTCTGCCAACTAGTACGACTCCTCTTTAAAACAATGAATGTTATCTTGCAAGCAAGGTGAAAGAAAATGGCATAGATCTCGAAGAGATGATGACAAAGCCCTGTTAAAATCTTACCTACCTGAGTATAAGAAATCAATAAATGCAGCCAAAGCAGATTTCTATTCTTCAGCTATTCTCTCATCCCTTAACAATACCAAAAGGGTAATTGACATTATGCAGGAGTTGTCCAACCCAGCTTGTGTGGAATGGAACTCTGCCCTGTCCCAGGAACTATGCAACAATCTTGCAATATTTTTGGAGGAAAACATAAATATAACTTTAAAAGACATGAAGAATTCGCCTTGTCCCACAAGGCGTTCAATACCTGGAATAGCTTCTAACTCTAAATCGACCCTGTTTCCTCATCTCAAATGCCAGATAGTTCATCTGACTTAACCAACTAGCTGACTGATTCCAGCTGTAGAGCGGAGACATTCAAGGCCATCTCTGTTTATTGCTTCTGTTCCTTGGCTAACTCTATATCTTTAGGGTCTCCCCTTGATCCTCTTCCTAACAGGATTTGAAAAGACCTGGCAGAAGAATGCTTCCCGCTACTAAGTCAAATTTGTAAGAAATCTACAGTTGCTGGTATAGTCCCAAAAACTTGGAAAAAAACTATTGTTTCCCCTGTTCTGAAAAAACACCTTTTTTAGGCTTACAAAAATTTCTCCCTTTACCACCTCCACCTGCTAAATCTCTGGTTGTACGTAGTGTGATCTTAAGCAGGTTGGACTACTGTAATGCCCTCCTCTTAGGAGCCCCTGATTTTCTATTGCAAAGATTACATCGAGTACAGGTTGCAGCAGCCAAGCTGGCTTTGGATAGTCCCAGGAGATCATCTGCTTCGGAAGCATTGAGGGAGCTTCATTGGCTTCCGATTAGGCAAAGGATAGTCTTTAAAGTACTTTGCATAGTATTCAAGGCCTTTCAGGGTTCTGGCCCTAAGTGCTTCCAGAACAGTTTCTGGAAATACATTCCCGGGGAGATGTCTTCATACGTCATCAGCCAACCTTGTCAGTATTGCCAACTTTAAGAAGACTAGAGAGGGAAGACGTTCCTTCTTAGGTGACGGCAGCCCAACTTTGGAATCAGCTCCCTGCTTTTATTAGACACTTAGTTGATCTTTTATGTTTCAGAAGGATTTTGAAAACCTGGCTCTTCCCCCACTAAGTCTTTTTCCTGGTTTCAGCGTTGCTATTGGATGTTTGGTTATTTGAATTTAGCACTAGGATACCTTTTAGGTGACAGATGTGCTCTATAAATGTTTTAAATAAATAAATAAGGACAGACTGCCCATGCATGGAGCTGTCCCTGTGCTTGAATGGGACAGACTGACTGCCCATGCATGGAACTGTCCACGTGCAAGAATGGGAAGGACAGACTGCCTAAGCATGGAGCTGTCCGTGTGGTGTAATGGGAGAGACAGACAGACCCTATGTGACGCTGTGCGTGTGCTGGAATGATAAAGCCTGCCTGCCTGTGTATGGAACTGTTTATGTGCTGCAATGTTAAGTCAGATTGCCGCCGTGTGCACAGGACTCGGAAGCTCCTGCGGCGAGGATGGGAGGGGAAGAGGCACGCTTCTGGGGCCTGTAAGGTCTACGAACATCTGTGAGGTACAGGAGGCTGAGGGGCCCCTCACCACATTCTACTGGTGGTGGTGGGGGGGAGGGCTAGGGGTGGATATCTTTTTGTGATAGGAGTTGCCCGTGTGCTGCAATGGTAAAGACAGGCTGCCCTCGTGAAGGCCCGGCCACGTGCTGGTTAGGTGAGACAGACTCTACTTGCGGGATGCTGTCCAGCAGTGGAGTGGGTGCTACCAAAACCCAGAAATGAGGGCAGCGGATGCGCAATATCCGGCCTCTCTGTCGCTTGTACCACCTCTTATAAAGTGAACCTTTAAGAAAAACATTATGAACATTATGATTAGGGCTGAATTTAAAGTTTAGTTTAATCACCTCTTTCATTCATAGTAAAACTTAATTAGTCGCACTACGATCTATATATATATATATATATGTGTGTGTATATATATATATATATATATATATATATATATATATATATATATATATATACACATTCAACACTACAATTTAGGCTCATAGACAAGTGTGTTCATATAACTATATGGCTGATTTTCAATTTTATTTGTAATTTCTAATTAAGAGTATCAACCAATGAGTCCAGGCATTTTGTATTCAGGATGAAACATCAGAAAAAATGTCACGATTTTGCCCAAGGTATTGTTGCATCATACATTCACGTTTGATGCATTAAGGGTACTCCAGTTCCGGTTCCTTGCTGAGCTTACAGGGAGAACACCGAGACTCAATTTTGTACTTGATTAGCATAAGCAAGCTTACTATATTCGGATATATTTCCCAGCATGAAAATTATGTTCCAGTTTACATAAGCCTTCTGGCCAAACATGCGGACCACTGATCCCTATTGCCATCTGACACAACACACTTATGCGTGCCTCCTTACGAAGGCCACATCCAGGGAACATTGACTTCAAGTTATGTTTAAGAATACAATATTTTCCTTAGGCCACAAGTTGAACATCCCCTTTCAGTGTACAAGTTGTACAAATTGCTTGATGTGAGCTGAGAAATCTTCAGAAGTTCTACCCCAATACGGTAGATTTTGACAAAAATCCACAGTGCACAAAATTGAGAATTGTCCATACTATGTCTCAAAAATTCACGTAGGAAAAATGAGAAACCACAAATGTATTCATTACAAGAAAAAAAAGCATTGGCAAAGCAAGTAGGTCTTGGCCATTGTAAGAAATTAGGTTACTGGTTGAGGGGGGCTGGAAACCTTCTCATGCAGGATCCACAATCCTTGTCACAGTGAAGTCACAAGAAGACTCTAAATGAACCTTTGCTCATCCCTTACCTAGCTTGTCAGAGAAGTAAGGCTTAACTTAGAGGCAATATGTAAAGTATTTGTGCAACACTTCAAACAGTGACAAAGTGAAAAACACAAGACAAAAAGGATTCCTCACCAAATTAGAAACATTGAGTAAATTTTAATAAACAAACAAAACCAGAATGATAAACATTTAACCCCTTAGCTGCTGGGCTTCCCTCCCAGCATATTCCTGTAGTTTGTGTGACTGAAATGCAAGAAAAAAATAAGAGTTTGTATTCAATATTTCACCTTTGCAGGGTATTCTGGGTAAGAAAACTTTGGGAAATCCACACAAGTCACACCTCTGTGGACTCCCCAGGGTGTCTAGTGTCCAGAAATGTACGCGTTTGGTAGGTTTCCCTATATGGCCGCGGAGCCTAGGACCAAAAACACAGGTGCCTGCCTTACAAAACCCAGTTGTTTTGTGATAGATAATTTTGATGTCTCCAAAATTCGATTTGGACAGTGGAATTTGGGGCTGAACTAAATTGGAGAACTCCAAAGAGAGAACTCTCTCTGTGCTTGCTGCCGCATGCACCTGCTCTCTGGGTTGGGCTAAACCGTTACTGTCCCGCTGCACAGACTATGCTGATGAAGGGACAGCAGGACTGTCCTCATCACCTCCCTCAATCACTGGAAGAGGAGTTATCGAATGGGACTCCTCCGACTGAAAAATCACTCCCAGAGTCTGCGCCGTTGTCCTATCGTTTAGATGCTGTCTCAGTCTCTGATCCTATGTCAGAGCTGTCCTCTATAACCCGAGTTAGGGCTTGAGCAGAGGTCTTCCAATGAGATGCCATCTCTGCTACTGGCTAACCTGTTGCACTAAAACACTAGCCTATGTAGACAGTCACAAAATTGCTGGTGGGTGTGTGTGTGATGCGTACAACAGTAAAGATCACCTTACCGTTGCTTCTTCTCTCAATCAGCACGTTCTCTCAAGACACTCAAAAAAAGACACACTATTACTTCACCTTGTCACATACCAATCGTCACATTTTTTAGCGCCTCTAGCGCCCAGTTCACCAATCATTATTGGTGCTCCCACTCCCATGACCTCCTCCTCGGATTCCCTCACTTCCACCCAGCAAAAGTGCCCTTCATCTCTCCATAGACCCCCTCGTACATAAATTTCATTTGTATTATAGTGCAGGTAATGGCTGGCTTTACTAATCCCCTCAGCTATTCATATAAATACAGATTTGATCTTGGCAGTAGGCATATAAACCTTCTGCACTACTTTATGGCATCAAAACTGCCATTAGACAAAAGTCAGATTCTTTTGTAGCAGAAACATAATCACAAGACTTACTTGACTTTTTTATTGCTGCCTAAAAGCTACAGTTAAAACGTGTCAGTTAAAGTATGTGCATTTCTTTGAAGACGCAAGCTGCAACTGCAAGAAAACTGGTGGCGAATATATATATATATATATATCACTTTTAAATGTGGGTGTGGTTTTCCTGGGGCCGATAGCAGCCTCCAGGGAAACCACACACGCATTAACAAAAGTGATCCCTCTCTCTCTCTCTCTCTCTCTCTCTCTATATATATATATGTATATATAGAGATCTATATTTTTTTAATAGTTGTATAGTTTCCCTGGGGGCCAGGGAAACCATACAACTATTTAAAAAAATATTTGCCCCCACAGGGGGTCGCCCTGCTCACGGGCGACCCCCTGTCAATTTCATTTTTTTTTTTTCAAAATATATATTTTTTAATGTTTCAAACCCCTGGTGATCGCGCCCCCCCAGGGGTAAACATCCTTTTTTTAAAACCCCCAAGTGAAATCCCTGGTGTCTAGTGGGGTTTCAGGAAGGCCTCGTTAGAAGGGGGGAGAATCTCCCATTTCAAATGAGCCCTTCCCAAATGTTAGGAAGGCCCGTTTGGGCCTGTTTTCCCCACCGGAGCAGGAAGCAGCCTTATGACCGCTTCTTTCTCCGGTGGGGAAAATAGATAGTGATGTCAGTGCATCACAAAGGGGCGGGTGAGGGGGTGGGGGAGACACGGAAGATCTTCCGTGTATCCCGTTGTTTTTTTTTTTTTAAATAAATGCACCCAAGGCTTTTTTAACCCACTCCCTGGTGTCGGCCACTGGTCGTGTCCCGAACCAGGGAGGTAGTGTGGGCATCGGCCAGTGGCCAAAGCCCGCACCCAAGGGGCTAATCATTAAAACTGGGGATATGCAATTTTAAATATTTAAGTGAAAATAGCGCAAACTGTGTACATCTGGTCATGCCCTGCCAGAAAAAAATTATAAGTTCAGGCCAACCACGATGGAGAGTGGACCAGCCACAAGGACCCAGTTAGGTCCACAGCATAAGAGTACCTTAAAACCTGGTTGGGGAGTGTTGCGAGGTCCTGCATCAAGGCAGAGGCAATGCAAAGTCTGAGTTGGTGATGTGATGAGAAACCTTGATTCCAGGGAGCTGCAAGGCTGTGATGCGAGGTCCTGTGTTGTACTCGAGGAGGTCCTCAATGAGGGGTACTTGCGATTCAAGGACCTGCTTCAGGAATGCATCCCACAGGGGTGGTGCTGATGAGGCTGTAAGGTCAATGCAGCATCCTTTCACTGGAAGAATTTTCACAGCAGAGGGGATCCGTCGATTCTGCTCGGGGTTGTGCCGTGCAGAAGACGAGATGCGTTGGATCTGCTAGATCCACAAGTGCTCTGGCAGAAAACTTTCAGACCCACTTCCAAAGGTCCAGGACTGGGGTGGCACCACTTGGCAGAGTGAGACTCACAGTTGCAGAGTCCAGGTGCTGGTTTTCAAGAGAGTAGCCCTTGGAGTTTCTCTGGTGGTCCTGGTAACAGGTTGCAGGCCCAGTCCTTCTCATCCAGGCAAGAGGGCAGCAGGTCACCACAGCTGGCCTTCAGGGCAGTAGTCTAGCAAAGTGGCAGTGCTTTCAGCAACACAGCAGCCCTACTGAAGTGTTGGTGTCTGGGGCACAATATTTATACCTGGTGCCCACTTTGAAGTGGGAGAAGCTTCCAGAGGATTCCACACCAAGAGGTGCTTGGAATTTCTTGCAGATTGTCTGGGTCACTACAGACTAGTGTCAAGCCCCTTTGTGAGAGTGCTCAGGCAGGGCCTTTGTGATAAGCAATTGTGGTAGGTGCAGCTCCTCACCCTTGTTAACTCAGAGTTGCTCGTCCTGTCAAAACCTAGCTTCCTTTTGTTTCACTGTCGGGAGCCACACACAAAGACCAACTGCCAACCACACCTAGACATGTGACCCCAAATTTAACCTGTGTACCTGCTCCCAACTTAAAGTTACCTTATTACATTTAATAAGTGCTAACTCCAATGTTATCCTATGGGAGAGGTAGGCCTTGCAGTAGTCAGAAACAAATTTAGAGTATTTTGCAACCAGGAAATGTAAAACTTAAAATCACATGTCCCACTTTTTAAATACACTGCACTCTGTCCTCGGACTTTCCAGGGCCTTCCCTAGGAATGACTTATATGTATAAAAAAGGAATGTTGGACCAGGCAAAAGGTTTATTTTGCAAGTTTAACATGGTAGATTAAAACTGCACACACAGGCTGCAATTGCAGCTTTAAACATGTTTAAAAGAGTTACTTAAGTGGTTGGCACAATAGGCGCTCCAGGCCCACTAGTAGCATTTAATATACAGGCCCTGAGTGCATGTAGTACCACTTTACTATGGACTTACATGTAAATTAAATATGCCAACTGGGTATAAACCAACTTCACTAGGTGAGAGTACAAGCACTGTGTGCACTTTACCATGGCTAACCAGTGTTAAAGTCCTAAAGGCCAACAAAAACGGGTTCAGAAAACACGAGAGTGAAGGCAAAAGGTTTGGGGATGAGCCTGCAGAAAGGGCCATGTCTTAAAGCTGTGACACTTGGGTGCAGTTAAATTGGTTTTGTCAGTGCCCCTCACCCCCATATGACTGTCATGTGTTTGGGGCCATCTTCAAATAGTTTTTCTTAAAGATTAAGAAAAGCATATCAAGAGGCTTGCACTATATGGGCTAACATGTGTGCCTTTGTACAATGGCTTCATTAGAGTGCTTTTGCTTTAAGAAAAACATTCCAGATGCCTTTGTGAGAACACACAGTGGATTTCTAGGTTTAATTTTTGTTTTAAAAAAAATCCAAGATGTTTGCTGCCCATGTACCTTCAAGTGGCAATTGTGGAATTCTCTTTGCTTTAAGAAAAAGTATTCCAAGATGGATGCCAAAAGTATACACGCACAAAATGTATTTTGGAATAATATTCTTAAAGCAAACGCATTCCAAGATGGCTGTCATGTAGATGCACATAGACGGGTACATCATCAGTGACCATTTAGTACTGGTTTTAAAACCATTCAAAGATGGCTGCCCACTGATACAGCATAGAGTGGCAAGTAAAGCAAGTGGGCTGATGGTACTAAGCAGCCAATGGGCTGGTTGCTCCTCTGAACTGACTCACTCAAACAAAGAGCTGGATGAAAAGGATAAGGGACAGAGAGAACAAGGAAAGACAGAAAGAAGAAAAGAAAGTATTCTCGCACTGTAATGGAAGTCCTGTTGTCTGCAGTGGAAGGATACAACTCACCCAATCTAAACACTGACACAGAAATGTTTCTTGGGTAGGGCAAAGATAAGAAAAGGGAGGAAAACCAGTGAATCAGGAGGAAGAAACTAAGACAAACCAGAATGCAATTGAATTTTGAGCAAGGAGCAGAACTGAAGCCCATTCCATGTATATACTGGATACAATTTTACTGTTGCCAACATAAAGCTAAAGTTATCTTGTCAGCAAGACCTACAAATCAAGAATTGGCAAAGCAAATTGGTGTCTCTTTGCCAATGCTTTTTCACTACTTGTATTGATTTTTGAAATGCTTGTATAATTGAGGCACAAACATTGGCAAAACCAATATCAGTAGGCAGAAATCTTAGAATGTTATTTTGTATACTTCCAAGATGGCCAGCACATTGCACACAGACACAAAACGATGGTCATCTTGGAAGGGTATAACAAGAACTATACTATACCATTTCAAGATCGCGGCCACATCACCTCTAAAAGCAACAAGTACATAAAATAATATTTCAAGATGTCTACCCACCACTATTTGCTTTGGTAATGTTTGAACTGCAATGCTATCTGCATTGGCAAATGTTAGCCTGATGGCGGCAGGGAGCAGGCATAGAGGTTGCATTGGAGCCAGAAGGGAGGAAGATATTGGGGGAAAGGATGAGGGGCAGCAGTGCCGGGTGCAGACAGCATAAGCAGGGAGACACAGGGAAGAGGTGGTGGGAGAGGGTCAGAGCAGATAGAGGTATTTTTGCAGGGGGAGAGTTAGATAACATGATAAGTGGATAGGCAAATGAGGGGATAACTTTGAGAGAGAGAGATATACCAGCACATGAGAAGAGAGAGAATGGAGCAGGACATACACCGCCATGAGTGCTAGAGTTCAAATGTCACAACGAAGATACACACAGAAAATAGATCTCTGATGTCAGCAGTGGATGGATAGGCTCAACCAATCAAAAATAAGGAGGAAACCACATTCTCCAGGGGCAGGACAAAAACAAAAGTAGGAAGGAAAGCCTTAGAAGTAAGAGCAGGGAATGAAACAGGCTCAAGTATATATTAAAGTGTTTGCTAAAATGATACCTGCTACAGACATCAAAACCTGACAGTAAAGAGATCACAAAAAAAGCAGTCCCTAAAACAATTGTGATGAAAAAAATCGAATTTGGTACAAAAATCCACACCGTCTGGAGGGGAATATTCAAGACTTACACATTTTCAACCAAAATTCCAATTCCCAAAAAATTGAAAAGTAATTCTGAAATCCAGTGAAGATACTGCGTACAGAGGGCTGCTGATTTCTGTTGCATCCCGCCCCCCCATCAGTACGATCTCACAGCGTCCACAGCTACCTGTCCCCCAGTTTCACCCTGCGTCCCATCCGACTCTTACCATTGTATTTAGTTGACAACAATGGTTTAGAAACACGCAGGAAGACAAAGTCAGCATTATTACCGAGCTCGGCGACCAAGAGGTGAGCCATAACTATTCATAAGATGGCGGCGGCGCTGAATAGCTCTGCACGAGCCACCGCGTTCCCCGCAGGTTCCAGTAATGACTTGCCTCCGGGTCACGAGCACCCACTGCATATTCAGGGCTGACGGAACTTCTGCTGCTCGTGGACTTTTCGCATAATTGGAAGTGTGGCTCGGAGAGAAGATTTGGAAAGCTCGCGTCAATTACAGCCTTGAACCTCTGGCAACACTAAGCGATAAGAAAAGCATTTCGCCTCTTCTTTTCTCTCCACCCCCCCCCCCCTATTGTGACTGTTCTTCTCTAGTGGCAGGACTGTTCAGCGATTTATGATCATGTGCACGAGTATCAGCTCATTCTTTGCGTCACCTTTGGTTGCAAATAGCAAATATCTGCATTCAGACGATGAAGGGTTCAAACGAGTAACAGGCACAGAGAAAACACAAAATAATACACAAAAGCGCAGAATACCTTAGTGTAGGCTCATTTCCATTAGATCTAGTCATCACCGGTGCAGTGTTTTCGGATTTTTACCGGGTTGGCACTGGCGTCAAACATTACAATCAATTCTTTAGTTCAATTAATAATCTTAGACAATGACGAGGGAGTTTTGTGGGCCAATTAAGTAACAAACAAAAAAACAAAAAAAAACGACATTATCTGTTTTTGACGCTTTCCTCACACGCAAAGGCGCAAGTGCATCCTACTGCAATGCATCCATTAACTGCAAACTTGAACCCATCTCTCTTCTTTCAAAAGTGAAGAAAATGCATCTCCACCCATCTATTGGTGCATTAATGTATACATCACCCATCAGTATTCTGTTTTTTTGCCTAGTTGCAAAATATTATACATATGTCTCAGACTAATAATTCTGGGGAAACTCACATCTTCTCCCCTAGGCCTACATTCTCTACAGATTATGTGTGATTGACTTACCACAATTAGGGGGAAGTGGGATTGGGGAGGAGCACATTGGGCAGGTTGACAGTGACTTCCCTTAAATTTACAGGAAAACTTCAGTTTATCGGTACTCATTCATAGTCCATTGGCAATTACATAGATCAGTGCTGCTTGGGAATGGGAAGGATAGCCCTAGGGCCATAATAAAGAGAGTGTCCTGGGGACGCAACAAGCATCTGCACCTGCTTTGCACGCCCTTGGGCCACTTCGGTATTACAGAATGGGCAGCAGATGCTTGTATGGCCCCTTCTGTAATACATGTTACGCTGGTGCACATATAGCGCCAGTGCTATCATCTGAGGGTGTTCCTGGAATCTCTCTGCCTCTGCACCCGTGCTGTATTATAGATGCGGGCGCAAAGAAGCCATGGGAGCTACACTGGCAGTGCACCACAAAAAGGTGGCACACTGTCAGTGCACCCCTGATGGCAGCCCTCTGGAGGGGGTCCTATGGACCCACTAGACATCCGCTGGAAGGGGGTGCAGTCACTCACTTTACCTGCCTGCAAGGGGATCTCTTACCCCTCTTAAAAGTGCAGACGAGTTGCTGCCTGCACAGTGAATCAAGGAGCGGCTGCTTCAAAGCAACTTTCACTTGAAAGCGCTGCCCTGGGGGAGCGTGAGTTCACGGCTACCCTGGGGCCAGCACTTTCATTCTAATACCGCACACTCTCCTTGTTTGCGCAGGGCAAATCCGGCGCAAACAAGGAAAATGTGCCACATCTGAAATATGGCCCCATGTGTGTTAATGGGACCTCACCCACTAGTTGTGCCATGCTTCATCATCACAACCTCATCCCATCAATGGATGTCATTATACCTATATACCATCCCCTTGCTGGTTTAAGCTGTATATAAGGTACACATTAATAAAGGCATTATACTGGGTTTACCCTAAGGTCTTTTTAGTTTATCTGGATCTTGTTTTGTTCAGTTAGTTTTTATCAAGATCTCCCTTAAAATGAGGTTGAGTTCATCCAAGTAGTACAATTTTACAAGTGTGTAATGTGGTCGCTGATTGCTAAGCATGTCACAACTAGTGGGTGAGGCCACCTCATCCAATCCTTTTGGCACCTTTGGAATAAGAATAGGATGTATATTCCTCTGTGGCCCTAGTAGGGACTCTTTCAACATCTATTTTCATAATAAACTCGATATGGATGCAATTTGACCTTACACTGATGGTCATCTTACTTTGATGTGGTTCCTTTGTTGACTGTGGACGGTGTGTGACGGCGAGCCTCTATCTCTCCCTTTGTGTTACGTGGTGTAATTAACACACCAGGGCTATCAATCCCATGGAGCATGGATCTATGTAACTGCCACAGGGCTATGAATGAGTACCAATAAACCAGTTTTTTCCTGTTATCAAAAGGTTAGGAGTCACTGTCAACCTGCTGATGGTGTAGTAATGGCCCTAACGAGACTGGGCATTTATGCCGTCCTTCTTTCAGGATCTATTTCCATAATCAATTTGGTATGGACCAAAATTGGCCTTATACTGCTGCCCATCGCACTTTGATGTGGTTACTGTGGTAAGGGGACCTCCAGGCCCTTGCTCTCTAGTAGGCCTTGTTGAAATAATAATTGGTGTAAATTAGCCAATTTTACATAAATAAATTACTGAGATTACATCACATTGCATAATTTCAAAAAGACATTGTAAAGTAGGATGTATCCTTTGGGTAATTTCTTACTACGAGTGGCATTTCAAGTAGATATTTTACCCAAGCGGACCATCTGGGTCATTTTTGAGTGCAAAACTACAAACCTGAACATGAACGGCAGTGTTTTGAACACAAGTGACAGTTTCTTTTATGTGTGAAGTAACTTTTTAGGCAGATTTTTTATTTGTATGGATCATTCAGGTAATTTTTTAACACAAAAATACAAATACAAACATGAGCAGCTGGGTTTTGAATGGGAGCAACCAGAAATCACCTCAACAAACTTTGGGTAATTTTTTGAGTGCAGGATGTATTTGTTGTAAATATGTATAATTTTGCATAGTTGGCCTCTAATTTCAAGGTTACTTTATATGAAAGTTTGCAAATTACGCCCAGCCCTACTGTTCATTACAGGAAAAACTGAGAAAAGTGAAACTGCGCCGGCTACAAGGCAGTGTGCTTTAAGACCATTCCAAGAGCTGGATCTCTCTCTGCCACCGACAACCCTAAGACCCACAGTTCACTTAACAGGTTCCCTAACCGGAAAGCTTGAAGAACTTGCCCAGTCTCGCATCATCAAGATACGCTGCAGAAAGTTCAGCCATTAGAAGATTTGTTCCCCTTGATGCAACAAGTATTAGGGGGGACAGGATTAGTCGGATTCTTGGTCCCCTTTCTAATCACACATGGCACAGAAATATCAGAAGCCAAGTATCTCTCATGCAAGCTAAAAAAAAACAACCACATTTCCAGGTACTCCAAGCCCAAAGTGTTGGGTAGTTCATATATATTCTTTTTGTTTTACTCTGATTGAATTCTGTGTGTACTCTGACTTTTCATAAGCCTTCTTGTGTGATTGTGTGAAGGAAAACTGTAATGGTGGACACTGCCTACAGCCCTCTTTAAAACTTTGGAAAAAGGGAGACTGAAGGCCATGAACGAAGCCTCAACTGAAGTGCAGCGCTGGGATGGTGTAGGTGGAACAGTATGTAGTTCACTTAAGGAATACCTTGATTCTGACATAAATCCTGCGATATGCTTATGCTCCTATTACTCTGAGGAATTCAGTTCAACCACTACACTCTAAGCCCTAGTACTTCTTTTCTGTAGTTAGAATAAAGCATTGTTTTAGGTTTTTGCGAGTCACAGTTCCGTACTTCCTGGGTGGCCATTTTGAAGGGTTGGACTTGTGCTCAGAGGCTTCATTCATATGTGAGCAGTGAGACCTTTTTTCTTTTCTCATGCGGAAGGGTGTTTTCATGGTCCAGAAAGATCGGTATACTTGTTGTCCACAAGTTTGCCTCAGCTGGATGGAAAACTTCCAATCAAGCTTTACTTTGGTGAATCATGATTGAAATTCTATCTAATTGCTTCCAGAATGGCCAGACGTAAAGTATTGATTCAATAAAGCACAAGTAATCAGCTGTGCGCGGGCGTGACTCACTTTAAGGCAGTGGGTCATTATGCCCAGTCTCGGGCTGTTTGAGACCTCAATGCGTTATTTTTGCCTATATACATTACTTTTGTAATGTGTAGCATGTGTAGAACAAAACTCCTAAACAAAAATAAATAAGTAAATAAATAAATGAATAAAAGTGTCTACATGTGACACAGGAGAGTCAGGAAATGGATGATTAGGGGGGTTTGGTCGTCTTTGTTTGCCCTCAATTTAGATACATCAATGTATGAAACCTCCTCAAGCAAAAAAGTTTGGGATTTCATGGGCAGTTACCGTCAGGCTCCAAGTTCTGGCACACATGATTTGCCCAGCATCACAACTGATGTTGTTAGTAAGACTATCCTAATTGTTTCTCCACGAAACTCGGAATCATGTATCCTCCAAAGAAAGAAACACACATAACAACATGGCTGTGTGGTCACTCTGAGAAGTTTATTCACTGCACACATGTCCCAGAAGAGCAGATACATCTAAAACCAACCTCTGGTCAAAGTAAAGGTTAATACACACACTTCTTTGGGAAACAGATTCATACCGCGGCAGTAGTGCACACTCATATTAGGATCTACCCCTTTCTCCATCAGGGAAAAAGGTACCTCACTGACTATGTGAAACGCAGAAGTGTTCTTCGTCTGCTGTGGGATAAGCAGCTTGGTAAACTGTGAGACCGCAACTGCATCACCTGGGGAGTTGTGATGTCAATCCATCCCAGCTCCTTCATAGGTCAACCCAGATGTTGAACTAAGCCCTTTCTTTGTATCGGGAAAATGGGAGAATGTCATGTCCCCACACTATCAATGAACTAGGAACACGTCCAATGAATTGAAACACACCCAGAGAAATGTTAGTCTTCAGTTGTGGTTTGCAGGATGCCACCTACTTGCTTGTGATGTAAGGAATTGACAGTGTGGGCCTGGCAATTCCTCTCTATCCTCTGTACATCGCCAGACGGGAGACTAACATGATGGGCCTTGGGAATTCACCTTCAAGAGGCCTAGAACCTTGCTGCCCAGCCCTTGGTTCAAGTCCTTTCTAATTGCTGGAGGTCTTGAACTAACAAGATGCTGAACTAATAGGGTCCCTCCTACAAGTAATATTATCTGCTCCCTGGCACTCATACCAGGATTGACAAGCAGTGGCTCCACCTAGAGGTTTGTGTACAGGGCACAGAGGTGCCACTCCTCTCTTCTTAAACACAAGCTCTTGGCCAGTCAAAAAACTGCAGCTTTGCTCAGTCATCCTAACTTCTATTACCTTACCACTGATTGCGTAATCCTTCTTTCTTGGAAGAGATTGAAATCGGCTTCTTCTTCTTTTGTCTCACAACTCCAGGCTCACTAATGCTCCAATTAAATCCTGATGAGTACAAAGAGACACCCACTGCTCCACACAGTGTGGACCTTCCCAGCAGATTAACACAAGTACAACCTGGGAAAAGACTTGCTCCACTTTGTCTTTCCTTATGAACTACTTTTTCCGCAGCATTCCACTTTAGACCCGTTTCCTCCACACTATTCTGTTCATTGGTTAGACATTACAAACACATCACAGCCCTTAAATAATTTTATTTCAAACTGTCCATTTGTTTGCTGCAGTACATTCTATCACAGACACATTTTGCACCAAACCATCGATTTCCAGCAACTCTTTGATTGATATCATAAATTATTAAAACAACATGAACGAGGAACTCAGTTGGCCAGAGTTCTGTGCCTTGTAAACTAAGTTCATTAAAACAGAAGCAGCTTAAAAAACACCAAGAACCAGAGGCATACAAACACACGAAGAACAGAGGCTCTGCGAGGAAAGATGAGTTCAAGGTAGAATGATGATAAACCACTGGAAAGAATCGAAATTAATTATTAGATTGTAAATGATCACAAAAACACTTTAAACTTGCATTTATAAACATATTAACTGCTTCAAAAATGGTGCTCAGATGAGCACACTGTGAGAGAAGGTTTTGAAAAGGGAAAGTCAATAGTTCTGATGAGTTACAAATTTGGATCATGAAAACTCAGGTACCCTATTCAGTTCATTAACATTTTCTTCCAATTGCTATAATTAACAGCGTTTTGACCCTCATAACTCTACAGATCACCACCAGGACAGAAAAAATCATGACGCAAGAACCCATTTAGGTAGAATAGGAAGAAATTTCGAGAAATTATTATTGCTATAAACAAGCATTGAATTGATCGTCTTAACAGGGCCTTCAGTTGCTATAAGAAATTGAAAACAGTGTCCCAGTTTCTGTAGGATCGCTGAGAATTGCTTCGCGAGTCAGTTGCCGGGGCCCCATCAATCCGCACAGACGGCAACACACTGAAGAGTTCGGACCGGCAGCCGGGCTCGTGCAGCAACTCGCGGTGATCCAGACACTGGGAGGCCGGGATTACTCAGGCACCTCTTCAAGACTCGTCATAGTTGTGTGGGTCCTGTGGCCCCGCCTCCTCTCAGCAAAGCTTGGACGTCATCTGGCACTGTCTTTGCAAGCCCTGGCCTCAGAGGTGGCAAAATCAGCGCCAGGAACACAGTGGCTTCTCCTCCATCGGTTAGACCTCCACTCTTTCTTTTCTCCCCATTTTTTTAAATTCACTAATAGTGAATAATGATTTACTCACTATTAGTGAATTATAAAATAATAACTAATAGTGAATAATACTTTATTCACTATTAGTTTCAAAAAATGAGAGAAAGGAAAGAGAGTGGAGTCCTAACCGACGTCCATTTTGTATTATACTAATAGTAAATAATGTTTCATTTTTCACTATTAGTGTAATTAAATCTGGAGAACAATTAGCAGGGATATGACCTTCCCTGGGAGCCGAGGTAAAAAAGAAATGGTTATAAATATCTGTTGTGTGCTTGCTTTGGTGTGTGTGTTTACATCAGAGAGAAAGTGTATATGTGTGAATGTATTTATGTGTAAGCATCAGTGTGTGTGTGTGTGTGTGTGAGTGAAACTGAAGGTCAAAGGGCAAGTGATTCCACTTTCGCGACCCCTGGCATTTTGGTGAACTTAGTCCATGCAGCAAAAGGAGTTTGCTTCTTCAAGAGGTTCAGCTAAGGTTGCACTTGGTCTGTTCACAGGCAGGTTCATTGAGCTACAAGGCACAGAATTGTTGAGCAACTCCTGTCTTCATTCACATACTCTAGAAGGTGTGGAAAACAATTCTCTCTCTATCTCTCTCTCTCTCTCCCTCTAAAGAATTTCAAAATCTTCACTTTTTTGTGAACCAATTTTCTCTCATGCAAAAAAAACAGACCTGTAAGGTGATGCCTACTGGGGAAAGTAACCTTGACATTCTTCCACCAATAAAAATAATATAACTTTAATGGTTCTGCCCTGCTACTGGTAGGAATGCATTTCACTTCAATCTGAACAACATTAATCATACGTGACACTACACTGGAAATTTCGAAATTCAGTGTTCGAAAAAAACGATAACAAAAGAACAATATCAAGCATGATATATGAAAAATCCCCAAAAGTACTTGTTGGCTTGCTCCAACCGTACAGCGTCCGGAAATAGGAAAGGATGTTTAGAGGAAATGAAGTAGCCAGGAGTCAGGTGAAGAATTTGTTAGGAGCCTCTCTAGAAAGTGTAGAGCGATAAATTAAAGTGCTAAACATTCAGCACCAGCACTTAATAACAGAGAGGTGCATTGTACTCTTTAAAGAGTGGAATCGACTTTAAATAAGACGACATTTACAATTAGGGTCTGCATGGTGGCTATCCTATCTAAAAGTGTCCAGTTCATGTAAAGGTGCATTGGCCTTTTCACTCATTTTACTTGCCCGAGCAACTGAGACAGGAAATAAAAACTAGAAAAACAATGAAGCCTTTGTGATTATATCTAAACATGTACCTTTCACAGATGAGACAAGCCGGATCAAAACTTGAACATCACCATTCATGTCCATGAGGTATTGATTTACTTTCTAACATCCTCATTATTGTAAAGATATCTGCAGACCTATGGAATGGGTCATTTCTTGCTCCATTCAGCCTGGTCCTGGGCACCTGGGTCATATGGGATGTATATAACGATAACTGTCAGATTTCCCCCCCGTGGACTGTAAAGTGGACTCAAAGTCTTACACTGGTGTCAGATTTACTCTGCAGATACTCCTTCAATAAAAAGGTTGCATAATTCAACAATTAGATAGAGAGGTTATGAGAATATATATACTGCACAACATTATGCCCACCTAGCCGACCACCATTAAAAGTTGTGCATAAAGTAAACGAAGAAAACAAAGAAAGTTCATTTAAGTCATTATAGCACACCCTCTATAGAAATGCACATTTGACGCCAATCGGTACAATGAACTCAAGGCTATCAATATCTGACTGAATTTGCTCTAATATAAATAACAGTCTTGGAGAGGGAAAAAAACACAACCATCTTCTGCAAGCTCACAACAAAAGGAGGCTTAAGCACATATTTCTATTTCACCCGATGCAGAATAAATCACGAATTGCCTCAAACGTGGTAATTTATAATGCACGAAAACATATACAGCTCCTTGAGGTGTTCTGCTCAAAAGAGATAAACGGACTGGAAGACAGATGTATAACAAATATGTTATCACACAGAAAAATGCATCAATTCCTCTGGTGCAGACCTCTTTCACGTCTCTGTTACCGCTGCATCTGCCCACGCCGCACGGTCTAGGATGCTTGGCGGCCTCCAAGGTGACAAGAAAGATGCAGTGTCAATCAAACTCCTTAAAGAAAAGGACAGTGTCAATGGAATGCTTCCCTCTGAATAGAACGGCGCAGAGCGAATGGGATCATTTTAAAGATCTACTGATAAACTTCCTTCATTGGACAGCAATTGAACAGTTCTACCGCGTAGAAGTGACGCCCACTTCACATAAACAAGCCTTTCTTCACTCACTGAAAGTTCACCAAGAACCACCACACATACCTATAAATGTACTCCGAGAGGAAAATGGATAACTTCATGTCATACTGAAAATCTCGTGAAATCGCAACGGGATCACACTAAGAGGTTACTACCTTCAAATTAGTTACAAAGGTACCAGCACATTGACTAAGACAAATATACGAACGTACTCCTTGCAGAAACTGATGAAACGGTTAGCCCAGTATTTCCCCTCTCCCAACCCTTACACGTCATACTGTACCCACAAGACTCCACAATTCCATTCCTGGGTAAGAACAAATTGTTAATTGGTGTTCACCCCTGTCATTCAATTTTTGCATCCCTCCCTCTGCACTGTCGCCGTGCCACAGATACCTGGAGCATTTCAAAGGATGCAGACCACGGTAGGGTGTGGTTGGGTACACCACCGTGAGTAAGACAAACTTTGCCTCAGTATTGATATCTTCTAGGTTTGCAAGGCGAAAATAAAATCTGTGGCACCAGGATGACATCCTAACTTTCTCTGCCCTTGTTCAGAGAAAGACTTCCTATCTTGTTGAGTTGGCTGCAACTGTGACGTTCCTACAGAGCAACTATAGTGTGCAACCTTCAAAGTGCTGCATAGTTTTCTAGTTTTCATGGTTAAAATGAAAGTGCTGTTGCCACATAGAAACACACAAAACAGTCACCCTTGCCTTCAGCACTACATATACTCAGTTTTAGGGCTAACTACACACATCAATGGCTCCCTCTTAACAACAGTACACGACAATGACAAAACAGAAAAAAAGCCACAATCTGACACTGTGTACCAAGGTAGCATGATTACCACTGGCCAAAAAGCACACGAGGACATCAGCAAAGATGCATCTCCTCTCCCTCAACCCACACCCGCCTTGGATGGAGCTTTATAAAGCATTCTTACAAATGAAGATCGCATGGATCAAAGCATTTCCAATAAATTGCATTTCATGAACCAAATCTTTCTACGAAAAGCACAGTGAAGGGCAAAGTGTATAAAAAAATGGAATGAGGGTGAGAACGGTGTGATGCATTCAATTAGATGAGTTTTCCAAAACAAAATGGAACACAACCCCCCCCACCCCACACACCCCACCCCCAGGATATTGCGCCATGGATTAGGAGATTTTTCTGCACACTTTTGCTTTCTTTGCAGCATTTTTGTGGCACTTTATTTTAGTGACACTTAATAGTTGGGACCTAATAAAAAGGGAATCCACAGGCAAAAAAACATGGTGTGTGCTTTTCAAATCACAGCGCTTTTCTGGCTATCATTCATGCTCTAATCTCATCCTACAAGATTTAAGGCCAACGCCTTAACCTTTAATGTTAGAAGGAAATACCCATCCGGTGGCTGAACTGCACAGAATGAAACTAAAAATAAATTGGGATCAATCCCAGCTTCCTGTGTGTCCAAAATGTGTTATCTTAGGCAAATACCATATTTAACTGAGCCTCCATTTTGTTCATTACCACATATGAGAGCACCTTCAACGATGTCAATTCAGGATGTGCGCCATACAACCACCTCTATAAAGTCTGAGTTTTGTTGAATCGGGATGGGTATTTATACTACGTAGTAAATATTTCCTATTCAAAACGAAATGAGGTATATCAAGCAAAATCTGAATTCATCATCTTGAAATTCTCAAGTTTTTTCCACTGGTAAATTCCGCCAAATTTTTGCTGTTGAAATCTATCAGAGGATGGCAGAATGGAATAATGATGTCACTCGGTGAAATTTAGATCGCTGTGAAAATTTCTATTTACACAGGGGTGATACTTTCCCCCATTACTCGCTATCGGGGTCTTGGTCAAAAAGAATACAGAGTGGTTGTTGGATAACCACTCTAATAACCACACACATCCTCAATCACAAACTCCAGAAGCAATGAAATTGCCTCTCCGAGAAGCTTCCATGAGGTCAAAATGGTTGTAACTGCATGGGACAGCAGTACTGGTTCCACACTGGTGTATCGTTTGTACCCTAGTACTTCACTTCTGAGGGAGTCGTTTGGTACAGTTCCATACCTTCTTTAAAATACCAATGAAACAACAGCACAAATAGGTTCCATCTTACAACGCAATGGCCAGGTGCAAATGTAGGCTTCAGCGTAGTCTGCATGAAGGGCACAACCGACTTTCCGTAGTTTGATAGGAGTTGAGTCCAGTGAAGTGCAGAACTCCTCCATGACTAATATTACTTGAGTAATTCCTTTGTTAATGTTAGTTACTTTGCCATGATACCACTAAGTGCCATTACAGTGATAGACATGTCAGTTAAAGAAACTCAAATGTGATACCTTGAGTTATTAAGATAAATATTCAGATGTCCGTTTTACTTGGGAATAATTCCAAGACATGGACTTTCAGCTCCTAAAGGCTGCATACTCTTTAGACGAAATATGAAGGCATAGATAACATGCGTGGAGGAAAAAATACTTTGGGTGCCTATATGTGAGAAAAGGATTATTGAGAACGTGGAATTAAATACAGCCATTCGCCCTTGAGCAAGATTGAGCCTAACACGGACCAGAACATCATTTTTTTTAATACACTAGATTCCATCGCTGCCAAAGGCAAATGGATGACAATAGTAGACACCAATGAAGAAGTGACAATGAGCACTAAGTTGGGACCTAGACTGGTCCTACCACCTCACTGTTAAGCACAGGAGTCATGGATAGCAATTTAGGATCGGTCAAAGTGTCAACTTCTTCTGCCTTTGCCCATGCTAGATAAAACATTGCAGACTAAACTTCTATGGAAGAGAGGCATGGGTGATTGGGCTAACCTCAATAAAGAGCCCGAAAATGACAGCATATAGGCCATGATAGTGAAAAAAACACTGTTTTACAGATTTACTGTGATTTGCAATAACAGTGGCCATTAAGAAACTTCCTCAGTTTCCAGAAAATGGGAACATTTCTCATTAACTCAAACACTTAAATCTTCCTGTTACTGGTCAAGGTTTACTTTTTCATGACAATATTAAATGAAGGGCAGACACAATCCTCAGGTGCATCCAATTAGTGATCAGGGAGAACTCAAACAAAACAGAGATCAATACCTTGGCAGTGATGACGAATACGCAAGATGTGTGCGAGGACTGCTCTATAACATAAGCCCTCCGGCACAGAGCTGCAGTGGAAGGCACACTTCCTGTAGTCCACTGGAAACATCCAACTGATACACGCTGCATATATCCTGCTCCACAGTGTCTTCCAAAGAGCTGAGCACATGTCTTCCGCCATTCCCTATTTTTGGATAAGGGTCTTGGGAAAACCTCCAAAAGCCAAGACTACTCCCCTTGTCATCAACCACTCAGTGCATCAAACTAGATCTATGCTTATTCAAGTTACTTCACAATATTCCGCTCATTGTTTTGGAACCCTGGTCTAGGAAATGTGCAACCTTTTGCCTAGGTTTGTGCTATACAAAAACTGCATCAACAAATATGTACATAAAGTTGTGACTGACGCAGTAGTTGCAGCAGTGAAGGGCACCTTCTGCTATACTCTATCCACATCAGGAGCTATGTATGTGGTAAAAGTAATTGAAAATAACACATATCCAGTCTTTGTTGTTTTCTTGGTGATCCAGAGGAAAATACAGCGGAGGTACTTAAAAAAGTGTCTTCCATCTCTGACAATGTAGACGATGGAGGGGTGAAATTTCACAATGGCATTTAGTGGAGATCACCCAAAGGAGGATCAAAGTCGAATGGGCTGACATCGAGATGTGACTTACTTAATGTTAACAAATGAGAGGACCTGTTTTCTTACTATGATATATATTCAGGGGCGTAGCTTGGTAAGTAAGATTAGGGTGGTGTAAGCTTCAGATTTTGCAACAATCACGCTGGCACATAATGTTAAAATACATTATATGACAAGCAGGGTACACAAGAGGGGTTTAAGGGGCACTGAAAATGGAAAGGAATGCGGATTGGTAGGGGTAATGGGGATTGGTCGGGGTACTAAGTGTAGGAAAACACATTATTTTGTGAAATAACCTACATTTTTTAAGTCTTTCCGAACAGAGAGGGAGCTAGTGTGTTTGTGCATTTTTGTCTGTGTGTGTAAAAATTCCTGATGAAATCCGGCAGACATCTCATCATACCAGACTGAAAGCACCTGTACCCAACTATTTATCACAAAGTACATTTATTAGGGGGGATATAACACCCTAAACATCCCCTGAAGCTATGCCCCTGTATATATTCACTTTACAGGACTGTGTCATGTCTCCAAACTGTATAAGTGAATGCACACAAAATAATCACAAAAATAAGGAATATTTGAAACTCTTATCACTTGCGACCACAGCAACATTTGGCGTAATGGCCAGAGCTGACAACTCTGGAGGTGGGAAACCAGGTTCAAGTCTTGGCGTTTGTTCAGTATCCTGTGATTCTGGGCAAATCACTTAATCTCCCCATGCCTACCAATAATGGATGTGTCCTTGTGTAATGTAACTGGTGCTCACATAAAGAGCTCCAATACCTTCGGGTCGTGTTTGCGCTATATAACACTGCAAAAAAATCCCTTTTTGAATGAAGACGTCTTGTATTCCTCTATTTTCACATGGGGGATCTTATGTATAACCTGTTTGTATTCTATTCCACTATTAAGAAATGGTACAGTAGTAAAACATTCTTTCAGCAGATAAGCGTCAGATACCACCGAACAAGACTAGCTGACTTCAAAATAAGAATTTGGCTGGAAAAACTTTGCAATAGTGAAAACTGTGCAACTTAATGAAGTTTCAACATTCATCACCTTTGCAAATCACTGCTAGCAAATGAAAACGTCTGCAAAAAATGTGGGCAGAATAATGTTTCTGTCAAGCCTTTTGTTCCACGAGAAAACATTCTTGCTGAATTTGGGCGATTGCAATTTTTATTTTCTCACAATTAAGAAAAAATACGCAGTTATCTTTGGTAAGTTCATGAAGCTTCCAAAGTTTTGAAAAAATCTTTCGAAAGGTTGTGGAGGAAAACATTTTCAACTTTGAATATTTTTAATTAGGACACTACATTTTGTCATGTAATGCTTAGAAACTTGAAGAGAGGTATAAAAATGGTAGGATCTTTCAAAGTAAAAAGACATAACTTTTAGCTCATGTTTTAGATACAAGAGGTATTAAACACAACAATTTGAGCTGCATTCCATAAATACAGAAATTCCGCGTGCAAGTAAATGGCTTTATTTTAATTAAACTAAAGAAAACGGATACCAGAGTCAAGAATATAAATGACTGACCAACAGAAGACAGGATGCCAAGCACTTCCTTCACGATACCACTTAAAACCTAGGTGAAAATATAATATGACCTTGTGACTTACTTTCTTCTGTTAACATGTGTGACCTGCTGTGGTTGTGCTGCTCAGACCCCTTTCTTGAGAGTGTAGCACCCAGAAAAGGGGCACATGCTGTTTTAAACACCTCATACTACTTTCAGTGCCTTGCTAGCTTACATAAAAGTTGTCTTGTTGAGTTAAATACTCAAAGACCACAGGGCGCTCATCCATCACGTGACCTATTATGCTAGACTGTTGGCCTGTTGTCGATTCCACCAAAGCGGTAACCCCAACTGACTTCCATTCAGTCAGAAACTGTGTTGTATTTTGGGAAATCCAACCACCTACTGGGGATTTCATATTCAGACAATGCTTTATAGTGCTTTGCCTTTATCACAGTCCAATTTCATCTTATCCCAGCCTAAAGTGCGAAAGTCATCAAAGATTCTTGATCTAGAGTTTTTGTGACCAGTATTACATTTACCCTTTGAAGTTATACCAGGCCGACCCCCAGTGATTGACAGCTCCCACATTGCCTGTCGTAGCACGTACCGGTTCTCTTGACGTTTTGAAAAGCTTCATCAAAGCAATATTTCAAACTTCAAGGCATCTAATCCATTTAACAGTTGATGAGCCTCAGGGAGGGTGTGGATCAATGCAAGCGAACACAGGTGGTCCTTCCCACTCGAAACCAAGCTGCGGCTGAGTAAATGTATGAACAAATGACAGGCCATCCCTCACCCCCTTCATTCAACCTGTGCCAGCAGATGCAGAACTGATGGAATGGACAGGCCACATACAAGAGCTAGGACCCCTGGGGAGGCAGAATGCAGATGTCCTTCCAGCAGAGCCCCTCTGTGGCTGAGAGGTCCACTCTTATCCCGTGCCAGTAGGAAGCAATTGCTATCGATCCAGAAAACAGTTTTACTACGCTGTACTTTCACTATCATGTGCCAGGCCATCACTGGTTTATTTTGGCAGCCATATACGTGCTAAGATTCATGTGCCATGCATGTATTAACGATAATTTTTGAAATTTGATCCAAAAAACTATTTTTTTTCATGTTGTGCAGCTCACATTCAGTTGTAGCAAATAAAGAGCTTGCGGACTCATAACTTGCCCAGGCTAGAGAAAAAAACATTTATGTTTCAGCTTAAAAACGAAGAGGAGACCAGCAAGGAAGTAAAGCGCCACACAAACAAGCATTGCTAAAGGCAAAAGGTTTTGTTTTGATGTGCTAACACATGCAAATACAGGAATGCACAAATGTGCTTTGCATGCAGAAATGCTGTTTAGCACATTGAAGCTGGGCCTATGGGTTTTGCAAATACTGTGAGAAAAGTAGCCAAGCGGTTGCTCTTTGTAGAGAATGCATATATGAAATAAATGACTGAATATGAAAGAATAACGATTAATTGTAATTTTCTGCTGTGAAAAAGCCCTTTATGCACTCCAATGGAAGTACTTGCTAAACAGCAGAGTGATAAACCGAGCAGCCAACAGCATGAGAGCCGTAGACCTCTAGCAGAGGCCACTAGACCTCTGGGCAAAGCCAAAGTCCACTTTTTGCACATTTTAAAAACTTGGTAACAAGTGGTCTTGGACACAGCTGTGCTGTTACCCCATTCACTGCTAAGCCTTTTCTCCCCCGTGCTAATCCTTAGACCCCTATAACTTTTTGTCCACATAAACTAGCACTCCAAATGTGCGTTCCTTTTTTCCAACATCATGAGGATTCTAAAGGTATCCAGGTTTTGTGGAGTTTCCTGGAGGGGACTGAGAAATTTGTCAAAATACAGCTAGATTTGGGGTTTCTTGGGAAAAATGAGAAAAAAGTTCTGCAGAAGAAAGAGTCAGTTTTTTCCCTGCACATGGCATCAAAGTGGGGTTTTTGGTGCTAAAATCACCATCTTCTCAGCTCTAGGAACAGGTAGGCTTGAATCAGAAAAACACATTTTTCAACACAGTTTTGGCATTTTACTGGTACATCCCCCATTTTTCTTATTTCTTGTTTCTTCAACCTCCTTCCAATTAGTGGTAGAAATGGGTATAAAACCAATGGTGGATCCCAGAAAGCTATGCATTTCTGAAAGGTACACAAATTCTAAATTTAGCAAGGCGTCATTTGTGTAGATCCTTTGAGGTTTTCATATAGAAAGTAACAGTTGAATTAAAAAAAAAGTTGAAATTGAGTTGAAAAAACAACCATTTGTGTCTACACTTTCATCTGTAACTTCTAACTATGGCATATTATGGAAAGCAATGTACGGTTACATCCACTGGACCCTTCTGGTTGTGTACATATATAGGGCTTGTAGGTTCACCAAAAACCCTAGGTACCAAGAGCCAATAACTGAGCTGCAATGTTTTTTTTTATTGTGTACCGGCTATACAGTAATTAATTTGGTAAAATATAAAGAGTGAAAAATAGATATCAAGGAAACCTATGTACTTCCAAAATGGGCATAAGATATGGAGTTTAGAAGCAGTGGTAATTTCCACATCTCTGAATTTGTGGATACCCACACTAGCATGTGAATTAAAGGGCATTTTTCGAAATGACTTCTTTCTTACATAGTGTCTTATATTTGGAGGGCACAAATGCAAGGAAAGACAATTGGTAATAACACTTGTTCTATTATTCTGTGTTCCCCTCAGTCTCCAGACAAAATGGTACCTCACTTGTGTGGGTAGACCAAGTGCCCACAATAGGAAAGGGCCCAAAACATAACATGTATGCAGTGCATTTTTCCACTGAAAACTGGCCCTCTTTTTCCGATGTGGGTAGCTCTAGATTTTGGACCCTGTCTCAGCTGGCACCTAGGGCAACCTAACCAACCTGTACATTTTTGAAAACTAGACACCTAGGGGTATCCAGGATGGGCTCACTTGCGTGACCCTTCCCATATTGTTTTTACCCAGAATCCCTTGCAAACCTCAAACTGTGAGGAAATAAAAAACATGTTCCTCACATTTTTGTGATCGAAAGTTCTGGAAACTGTGGGGAGCCACAAACTTCCTTCCACCAACAGTTCCCCAAGTCTCCAGATAAAAATAGTACCATACTTGTGTGGGTAGACCTGGTGCCCTTGATAGGAAAGGACCCAAAACATAACATCTATGCAGCACATTTTTCCACCGAAAACTGACCCTCTTTTTCTGATATGGGTAGCTCTAAATTTTGGACCAAACCTCAGCCGACACCTAGAAAAAAAACCTAACCAACCTGTCCATTTTCGAAAACTAGATACCCAGGGGTTTCTAGGATAAGCTGACTTGCGTTGCTCTCCCCCCTTTGTAAACCCAGAATCCATTGCAAACAGCAAACCGAGAGGAAATAAAAAAAACAAATTTTCCTCACATTTCTGTGATGGAAAGTTCTGGAAACTGTGGGGAGTAATAAACTTCCATCCTCCTGGCATTCCCCCTAGTATCCTGATAAAAAATGTTACCTAACTTGTGTGAGTAGACCTAATGCTCGCCCAAAACACAACATGTAAGAAGCACATTTTTCCACCGAAAACTGACCCTCTTTTACCGATGTGGGTAGCTCTAGGTTTTTTGGATACTAGCTCAGCCGGCACCTAGGGAAACCTAGCCAACCTGTACATTTTTTAAAACTAGACATCTAGGGAAAGCCAGGGCCGTGTGGCTTACCTATATCCCATTAGGTTTTCTTACCCACAGTGCCCTGAAAACCTCAACGTTTTCCTGAAATCACCCATTTTCCTTACATTTATGTGATGCAAACTTCTGGAATCTGCAGGAATCCGCAAAATTCCTACCACCCAGCATTGCCCCACCTGTACCAATAAAAACGCTGCCCTCACCTGTGCGACTGGGCCTAGTGCCGCAACAGGAATGGATCAAAACCAAGGATAATGGGAGCGCTTGCATGAATAATCCTATTGACCTCACTTGGATCCGTTCCTGTAATTGGCACTAAGCCCAACCACACAAGTGGGGCAGAGTTTTTTATCAGCACAGATAGGGCAATGCTGGGTGGTGGAAATTTTGTGGATTCCTGAAGTTTCCATCACAGGAAAATGCGTGACTTCAGGCAAAGTTGAATGTTGGCAGGGCACTGTGGATAAGAAAATGGTGTGGGATGCATTTGAAGCACACCACCCTGATCTTCCCCATATGTCTTTTTTTCAGAAGTGACTGGGTCTGGTAGGTTTTTTCAGGTAGCATCCTGCCCAAAAAAGTGAAGCCACTCACCATTGCAAGTGGGACAATATTGGGAGTTAGCCATGCTCTGCTAGCCCATATGTGAAGTCGCCACTCAAATGAGTCAAATCTCCTTTTCCTTGCCATTGGGATGAGATGCTTTAATTGGGAGGGAAGGGGAGACTGCCCAATTTGGGGGGGGGGGGGGGGCATTGCCATGCCCATTCTGGGCAGCCCCCACCCCTAATAGTATTTGGTGCCTGGTAGGCTTTCTGATCACTGTGGGGCAGATCAGGGGCTATTGCTCACATCTGGCCCAAGACTGTGTGCCCATTTTTGTTCAGGGTGAGGGCATTGCTATGCCCATACTTGACAGACCCCACCCCTACACTAATTTAAAAAAAAAATCCCTGGTGCCTAGTGGGCTTTCTGCCCCCTGTGGGGGGGGGAGGGGGCAGATCGAGGACTACTACCACCATCTTCCCCCAAAGGGAGGGGGGCAGAAAATCAGTGCCCAATTGTTTTTTTAGGGTGATGGCATTTACAGCCCCCACCACTACAATATTAATAAAAATATTCCATGATGTGCTAATCGGCTTTCTGTTCCCCCAGGGGGAAGAAAGACTGTGACCATTTCTTTTGGGTGGGGTCATTGACAGGGCCATCATGTCCCGCCCCCTCCCCTACACTAAATAAATAAACAGTTCCCTGGTGTCCTAGTGAGCTTTCTGCCCCTCTCCCCCGGGAGAGCAGGTCAGGAGCTATTGCCCCCATTTCCCCCTAAGGGGGGCACAGAAAGACTGAAGTCTGTCAAGAAAATGATATGGGGAGCAAAAGCCCTTGCCCAAGGAGTCGCTCTCCTACCTGGTGTCTAGTGGAGAGGATCCCTGCTTGGAGATTGTCCTCCTAGGGTGATCCCCAAACAGGGATCCACCAGGGAGGGGTATCATTGGAAAGGGGAGACTCTCCCCTTTCAAATGATACGTCTCCCATCTGGATCGGTGCTCAGGGTCTGAGATAGCCCACAAGCACTGATGCAGAGAAAGTGAGATGACCCGATCGGCTCGTTTTACTTTTGTTTTCAGAAATAATTACATCAGCGCACCACGCACACGGATAGTCATTTCCCTGAAAACCAAAAAACAGCTGTTCCCCACCTCCTAAGGCTGTTTTTATACAGCAGGGAATCCCTCAGGTGCCTGCTCTAGAGGGATTTCCTGGTTTGAGTCGGAGGACGGCTGGGAGTCATCCGACGCACATGAGCACCGTTATGTCAGACAGCACCAAGCCATCCAACACCTGGAAGAGGTTAAGCCAGACTGAAAAAGGAAAAAAACATTTAAAAAGTGCATAAAATGAGTAGGAAGAATAAAAGGTAAGGAAACATAAAGAAAGGCAGATGGAAGTGTTAAAGAGTCTAATAATCTGAAATCTAAAGGGTGGGGAAAAAAAAGCAAGGGGCTAGTGTGCTGGGAAAAAAAAAAATTGGCAAATATAAGGGGCACATGACAAAGAAAATGACATCAAGATAAAAACATTCCTCCATGTTTTGTTTGTCCACCTATGGGCCGAACATAAAAAAAGGAAGGCAAGCACTAACCAGGAGATGTTCCATGGTTAGTTCTTGTGTTTCTATGTTTTGGTCAATTTATTTGGCTCAGATGTATTGAATGGGGGCCAATCAGATTGTAAAGAAAATCCCTATGGTAATTTCACACACTTGCATAGCACTGTGTGCTGAAAATCAATTTACCACGTTCTTAGCTATCAAACGTGTGCATTCTACTGCTGTGCTTTGTAGGGAGAGATTTAATGTGTTGTATCCATCACTGGATGTAACATAGCCCAAGAATATTAACCAACACTACAAACTGCTTCTCACAATGCACATTAACAATTTATACAAGCATTTACATCAAAATCCTTCACAGTTGAGAGGAAATGTAGGTATCCCAAAGGAAACTGACTTCGACTCCAGGTATAAGGTCTAATCTACAAGACTGAGTCCTGGGTATGATGGTCACACATTCAAATAGCATCATTGTTTAATGAGAGTTTATCACAGCAATACAGTTCTTACCATCCGCTGTGGAGCACAGGCAAGCAAGTCACCATTTAGGATTTGCAAACCAGTTGTAGCAAACAAATTTAAAAAAAGACATCTAATTCTTCTACTTCACTGAGGCAACCGCGCGAGCCATGTTAAATTAACTCCTATAACTGCTCAGAAAATTACTGACTGGTAAGTCCAAGCAGGTCTGAGGTGGATTCTTCAGCTGGACAGCAGCCCACTGCCTATGGAACTCAAAGCACTGTTCAAAGTTAGGTTCCAGGCAGTCATAGCGCAGATGGCTTTGTCCTCTGTGGAGATGGATGCTCATTTCAGGCATTCAGCAGGGGCGGCTCCTCCATAGGGGCAGAGGAGCATCGCCCCCTGCCAGCAGCGGCAGCTGCAAACCTTTTCCCAGAAAACGATCACAAACTGTGTGTATGATCGTTTTTTGGGGAAAGGGGCAGGGCTACGGCGGTGACGTGCACTGAGGGGGAGTGGCCAGCACTCCCCCTCAGAGTGCATGTGTGTTTGGCCGGCCCTTTTGGGCCTGCCAAATACACATGCGCACAGGGCTCTCTCCAGCCTAGCAACACAGTTGCTGGGCTGGTGAGAGCCTGCACAGGCTCCCAGTCTGCATTGGAGCGCCCTAGCTGGGTGCTACCAGCCAATCCTGACGATGCTCTAAGCAGCGTCAGGATTGGCACAGGGCAGGCTGGGAGCCAGTACCTGCAGCAGAAGATGGAAGAGGCAAAGGAGGGGTGCAGCGCGGGAGTGCAGGTAAGTGTTTTATTTTAATTTTTATTATTTTGTATTTAATTCCCCCCGTGTGCTGCCCGCCCCTTTAAATTTGCGCGAGCCGTGACAACCGGGATTGCCTTTATTTGCTGTACAGTGCAGGATAATACTTCTCCCAGCATAGTTTGGCTGCCATGAATTCATGCAGCCAGACGTATATATTTAGGGAAATATATATTTAGGACAAAAGGTACTGATTAAAGATTTTAAGCATATAAAACAGTTTCTACTTGGGAAAGAAGTGATGGTTAGCTGATTATACTCCATCTTACTTAAATACACACACACAGATGCAGACACACACACACACATACTAATAATAGACCCTAAACACTGAGAGTGGGGAGAAAAAGCGGTCTCAAATACAGGGAGGAAGGCAGGAGGTGTCACTGTAAGCCACGGGAGGGGGGTGAGTGGGGGGGGGGGCAGGTGCAATAATAATGAATCCTCAAACACTATGAGCACTAGCCAACACCCATAATAAGGTAGATGTGGAAAGCTGACTCGTGGAAAAAAGACTGGGTCTCCGTTCATGACAATACTAAGGTTGCCATTGTAAAGTACTGGAATACGTCCTTTTGTTGCACCTACGATTACGGGCTATTCAAGCACCATCAAATAACAAAAATAAAGGGTACGTTTAGGGGCCAAAACCAAAAGCCACAGCTGGAAGACTCAACAATGGACTTTTGATTTCAGCTCGGTCTGGTAGATGGGAACTTGTTGTGATAGCAAGAAGAGAATGGGGGTGGTGATTTGTATTATTCCACTGCTTGTATTCAGGGAACTACATTTTTATTTTGCTGTAAGCACTCCGTGTTTTCTTGCTCTCTCCCCTCACTCCTGTGTACTGCTTCTTCCTTCAACCTATACCTCCCTAGGCCTTCCTGGTAGCTCCCCCACAGGTTGTCTGTTGCTTGTCCTCTTCCAAATCCCGCTTAGCTATTTTTTCTATTACATTGCTCTACTATCCTCCTTCTGCTTCCTTGACCCTCATTGCCCGACATCGCTGCTCATAGTCACCTTTTGGTTGCTCCCACCTTTCCTCGTTCCTCCACTGCCCCTCACTACTGGACACTTAGCAGTAGCAGTTGCCACCAATCTAAAGTGGTGGTGGGGGGGGTAAAAAACAAACAAACAAAAACGTACTTGCCGCTCCTGCTGCCGGCCACCTCGGTGCTCCTCTCCTCCTGACAGTCACTGGGGCACAAAAGCACAGGCTCCCAATCCAGGCGCTGCATGAGAGCAGCTTTGGGATTGGCCTGAGTGGGCTGGTCTGACGCTCGCTCAGGCACAGGGAGCCTATGCCATTTTCCCACCCAGCTGTGCAACACATCTGGGCTGGAGAAATGTAAGTGTACATGTCCATTTGTCCGTCCTAAGATGGCCGACCAAACCGACACGCGCACTTTAGAGTGCCCACCACTCCTCCTCCCTGCCATAGCCCGGTACCGCCCACCCTAGATTCCATGGCTGTCAGAAAGACAGTGGTAAATAAAAAAATATAAGATAAGTGTTTTATTATCATTTTATTTTTCACTGCCTGACTCTGAGCAGGGGGGCGACGCTCCTCCACTATTATGCAGGACTTGCCCTCACACATAGTATGATTTACTATTGCCTCCAGTTTCTCCATTGCTACCCCAACCTTCCCTGCTCAGCATTCCCTGGTCACTCTTCCCTTTCATGTTCCATGGTGTCTGGTTCAATTGACTTTGCCATTATCAGATACTTGTATAATGCGCCACCATAAGCAAAGCCAGCAGTGGTGACCAGCCATACAAAGGGATGGAAAACAATTAGAAACCACTATTTTCTATATTTTAAGGTGGCCACCACATTCTACGCTGCAGCGTGGCGGCCATCTGGCATTGCCAATGCCCGCACCTTATAAAAGCATCCGGAATTGGAAAACCCAGCATTGGCAGCCTCAATACATTAACAAAAATGAGATTTATTGGGTTTGCAGTTGTGTACATTTTAATTAAGAAGAGGACTTTTTTAAGGGGTGGGCATAATTGGCATAATTCTCTCTAGTGTAATTACCAAAAAATGACTCCTAATTATGCGTAATCACGTGAGAAGTGTAATCCAGCATTTATGCTATTTTGTTAGTGCAAAATGCACCCTGCGTCCAAAATGGGCCCGAGGATGCATTTTGCGCTAAGAAAATAGATGTAAATGCTACATAACCAGAGCAGCCGTAGTAGGATTTTTGCTCCAAATTACTGTTAATTTCTCAAGGTCGCATAATCGCATAATTTTGGTCATTTTGCTTATCAAGAGTAATGTGTACGTACTGAAATTACTCTGGTGTAATTCAAATTTCACCCAGGCCTAGTTTTTGCTCTAGTCTGGCAGCCTCAAATCGCATGTTTTGTCAAACAAATGTCCTTTCTATATCTAGAGTTCAGCATGAAAAACTGATCTAACTTTTGCTGGCTACTTCTCCTTTTCCTTTTCAAATGGCTCGCTCCTTCCTTTCTATAGTCTGCATACTTTCTGAACACAACCGTTTTCTAAGATACATCCATGTTTGCCTTAATGTCTATTAATGTATTTCTACAAATTGCCCATAACTCATTTTAAAGATCGCGTTTTCTTTTTTTAGAAAGTGATACAGTTGCAACCTAACACTGCTAATCTATTGCATCTAATCTACTAACCCCACTAAACATCTGGATGAACTCACATATTCCCTTTCCTCACTAATGATCACATCTTACTTCTATTACTTCAATCAACCACAAAGAAACCGAAGCCAACGAAGTGAATGGTGAACTTGTGTGCACAAGACTAGTCCTTATAATAACCAATAACACTGGACTAACTACTAACATAAGGTTCCAGAGCAGTGCACTGCCTGATGAAAAGCACTTCAGCACCTCATCAGGGGTATTAAGTGTTATTGAATGCAATTATATCTACAATTGCATGATAAAAACCGAGAAATAATTAGTCAGACTAATGTCAACCATTTAGTCATCATGTACAGTAAATGTCAGGGCCTCGTTAGGGATTTGGTCTAACCAGGAACTCTGCCAAAAACTGGTAGCTGCCCCACTCTGCCATACCTGTGGATCCCCTGCTTACTTTAGAAGTTGAGTTTCAACATGAAGAGCCTTCTGTGACTGCGCCAGTGCAAACTCCTTGGCTGTTGTCACCTTCTTCTGTACATTGGGAAGCCTAGGCCTACCTCACTTAAGGTGGCATTGCAGTCAGGGGCGGCTCCTTCCCAATGGCGAAGGAGCGTCACCCCACTGGCTAAGAGCCAGCAGCTGAAAGAAAAAACAATATTTTACTATTGTTTCATTTTTCAGCTGCTGGCTCAGCCAGCATGTGTAGAAGGGGGGGGGGGCGATGGCTCGGCCATGGGAGTGGGGGGGAGGAGTGCAGTCAGTGCACTAAGTGTGCATGTCAGTTTGGCCAGCCGTCTTAGGCCGGGTTGGAGAAACTGAACAGACTCAAATGCATTGTCTGAGCGGCAGACCAAGCCGCTCAGACCAATCCTGCCGGTGCTCTCATGCTAGTTAAAGCATGAGAACAGTGCCAGGATTGCATGGGGATCTTGTGCTAGTGTCCCAAGGGCAGCTGGGACCCCAACACCATCAGGAAAGGAGCAAGGCAGTCAGTGGCGGACAGGTAAGTTGTTTTATTATTATTTTTTCATTAGTATTTTAATGCCCCAGTCCCCTCTCCCACCCGCCCCTCCTCTTGAGAATCCCGGCAGCCGCTGCTGATTGTAGTACAGATTTTTCCTGCATGGCTGAGTTAGTCGATGCTCGGTAGATCCAGGTAGGGGAAAGAAATAACATTTCTCCAAAATGCAGTGAGAAGACACACTGTGCATTTGTTCTTTGCATTTCAGAAGCAAATCCCCACTTTGAGGTTTTCCTACAAAAACTTGCTGAGTGAGTCACTGCGACATGCCAGGCGGCCAAGCATTGCTTTTTTCTGCAAGTGCTTGCTAGATTTCAGAAGATGGAGGGTGATTCATCACTGGGCTGACAAAAGCGAGACCTCTGCTGCCCAGGTGAATTGATGGACCATTTACCGTAGTGTTAAACACCTCCCTTAATATGGATCGGTTGTTTTGGCCCTACTAAAATGATTGTACCATTACACCTCAATATTATCTGTCGGTGTTTAGCATGCTGCCAGGATATTTGGAAATACTCGTGAAGGTTCATTTTTAAAGCAAACAGATGATTTATTTACATGCATCTATTAAAAGTGCTGTCGAGATGCATGCAGTCTTCCCCTTTCACGTACTCTTTTACCTCAGTGACATTTTCACTTATTTAGACTTGCAACGCTCCCTTACTTTTCAGCAAGACAAAGGAAAATGATGCATATTCATCTAAAAATAAGTATCATCAGTTTTTCTGGAGGGGTGCATTTGAAAAGCAGGAGATACTGTCAGAATAAGAACACTTCAAAGGCCTCTTGTCCATCACTACTTCCTCAAGGTCATCTTGGGGGTGATAGTGTCAAGATCCGAAGTATCGGACTGTTTCGGGTAATCGGTACCAAGCTGCAAGGACGGGGCAGGCGTATTTTACAGACAATGCCTCTTTATCAGGGCTTGATTTGTGCCTGGTGAGCACTGGCAACTGGGCTAATCATCACCAGGAATGACCTAGAGCAAGAGAGATACTAAGGCAGAAAATGGATGGAGAAGTGAGGCGGGAGATAAAGGTAGGAAAACAGTGGCACAGAAAGAAAGCAGGGAAGATAAACATCGTCAGAAGTGAGAGGGAGATAGGAAGCGTGCAATGACAGAAGAAAGGGCACGAGGCAGAATCAAAGCTAGGCTGCCTTGGGATTCAGCAACCCTGACATTGAGTGAGGATGGCCTACCAAGTAATTCTGGGTCCCTACAATTAAACAAATATATACACACACACCCATGTATATATATATATATATATATATATACACACACACACACACAGATATATATTTACATATATATATATATATATATATATATATATATATATATATATATATATATATATATATATATATATATAAACCCATTGTTTTTCATTCTTCCATCCAATTATCATTTTAGTGCAGTGCATATTCTCTTCCTGAAACACGTCATGCTGCTGGGAATGGAAACCACCAGGGCTCCTGAGGAGCTGGCAGTAAAACCAAGCAGCGGTGATAACTAAAGGAGAGAGGCTTGAAAGGCACATTGACGCGCCAGATTTAGAAGCAGGAGTCCCAGCACAATATCGAAATCTCATGGAGCTGGAGAACTCCGGCTTTCTCCAAGCCAGGAATATTATAAGCCATCCATCACTGCAGGACGAAATATTTATGCAGTGCAATTATCCGGCGTCATGATGTACTTTGTGATAAGAAGGCCCTTGCACTGTGCGAGCACCATGAGGAAAGCTGTGTGGTAAATCTCACAAAAACGCTTGCCACGTGCCCGCCCCAGGGAGAAAATAATGTGCAGGGTATTTTTATCTTTATTTCTGTTTCGGTTTGTCCACCTCCTTTCCACTGAGAAAGAGAAGGAGAGCATCAAAGTCGCAGGAATTTCATTTGATGATGCTAGATGTTAGAGATGGATTTGCCAGTTGCCATTTTGAATCTTATGCCAAATAGTGACCCTCAGGTGTTAGCATCAGCAGAAGCCAGCCACAGGGCTTACCTGTACAGGCCGCCATTTTGTATGACCAGTGGCAGACCTCCATAAGGGCGGTGGAGTGTCGCCCCCTCCGCCAGCATAATAAACTATGTTTATTATCGTTTTATCTGGGGTGACGTGCACTCTCTTGGCATGTATGTTTGACCGGACGTCTCGGGCCATCCAAACACACATGCACACAGGGCTCTCTCCAGCTCAGCAACGCAGTTGTTGGGCTGGAGAGAGCCTGCACATGCTCCCAGTTGAGCGCTCCCAACCAGTCCGGACGCTGCTTTGAGCCAGTACCTTCACCAAGAAGACAGAGGAGCAGAGCAGAGTGGCGCAATGGCGAGGAGGTACGTTTTTTTTTCTTATTTATTTTAATTTTTAACTCCCCCCGCGCACCATCCCGCCCCTTCTGTACCCCACCACTGCTAATGACTCCTCCCTCATGGCAGGTTATAACCTGGCACGAGGAGAAAAAGAGGTACCAAATATTGCCACTTCCAGTTTGACTCTCAATACCACGACAAATTCATACCTTAAGACTGTGGGGCGGTGTGTGCCAAGAGACTGAAGAGAATTCAGAAGTCCCCTATGCTCCTGTGGATGCAAACCCTTACAGACTCATTTATGTTCATGCTTTGGAATTTATTATGACACCCGGTGCTTTTTAATAATAAAAAAAATTGATGTAACCCCCTCACCCACACTAATTAGCATTCTTCATCATAAGAGCAACCCTTTGCCATCACTGGATTCGTGCAGAACAGACTCATCTTGAGCTTAGTTTTTTGTTTTTAAGGAAATCTTTTCATGGTGTGTGAAGGTTCTGAGACGGGAGGTTCAAACTGTATTGGAGCTTGTGACCAGGAGTACTTTATTATACGCTAAACCTGTCCCATACAAAATTAAAAGAAAAAACGAGTAGAATGTGGGGTAACAACACTTCTAGGAAATATCGTCTCTAAGGGGTTGTTAACCCTGAGGAAAGCACAGAGAGATATATGGCAGTTCACTGTTAAGGGCTGAAACATGTTGACCTAGTTCAGGCAGTGAGGGGGGTGCTTTAATAGCAACTACACACCCTGCCCCTTTTGTTTATGATCCCCGGTTGCCAGGTATTGTACTTGTTTATAGTTTCTGTAATTATTTAGATGTGAGTCATAACCAATATTGTTTCGCATCTTTAAAATGAAGGTAGATAGCTAGTTCCTGTTATGGGTCTGTGTGGAACAGCATGAGAACTGCACATGTGCTGAAGGACTTTGCTGGAACAGTGACATACGTAAATCGAAAACATAGAAGGTATACATCACAGAGGCTAATTCGGTAGTCACAAAACAAATCACCACAAAATACTGCAAGGTGTACTGCTTGATTAGCTACACAGAGCAGAACTACACAAGATCTGATGTACAGATGGGTGGTACCTGTTGCCCAACCTTACCCTGCCACGCCCTGTACAGGCAAGCAAACATATTTAATTAACAAGCATTAGCAAAGCCCACAGGTCTCACTTTTCTTAAACTTGCATTGGCAAAACCAATAGCTCTGGCTCTTTGTTAGTGTAAGGGTTTGTTAATAGTTGGGTGACTTTGTTTGCATTGATCCTAGCTGTTGTAGAAAGAAAATACCATCATTAAAGCAACCTCTTTGGTTACAATAATAAGAAAGCTAGCAGTAGGATTCTTTGCTGAAATGACCGCATTAGCAAAGGTAAGCTGTACCCTCAAGTGGAGTCAGAAGATTAAGTTCCTATTACAAGTGGCGAACCTAATATGCATAAACACCAAAATATTGCATTGGAGTTACTTTTAACAACTGGCTAGAATTTTTGATGCAGCTGTAAGAATGATTATGTGTCTGCAGTTTTACTTTGTGAACAAAAAAGCTGTAAATTTAAAAACATATTACCGTATATTAAAACAAACTTGCCAGCGTGATTCGTGAATAGCCTTAGCCTGCAATAAAAAGAAACTTGACACACTTTCTTAACAAAAAAAAACAGCAATGAAAATATCATGTCAGAAAACACATTAACGAACACACACTGACTAAATTACAAGCTATACCTCATATTGCTTTTGTGATCTAACAAAAGCACTCCTTGAGATCCATCACCAATGGGAACACAAATGGGATAGTGTAAATTCCTCAAAGTGCCATGGCCTTGATGGAGAGCCTATTCATTTAATGGCAAACAATGAAACACATGTGTGAAAGCCAGTGGTTCAAGTGGGCTAACTCTGAAACCCACTCTCTCTGTACTACATCTCACATGTACTTTTAAAAGTATTGGTAACGTGAAGTATTTTGGACAAAAAAACAGCTGTAGCAAGACCTACAAGCAATTTCATGGTCATTGTTGCTTTAAATGTTAGCGCTTTTATTCTGTCTCTATAAACAGAAAAGTAGCAATGGGACAGATTGAGGCCTGAATTAATTCCCCAGGTCTTTTGAAAGTAGAAAAATAGGAATTGCCAGGTTTGCAAATAGCTTGTGGTCATTCAGGACACTTAATCTACATTAGGTTATGTCAGAAAATTGTTACACAGCCTCTAAACTATACACTTTGTTGGGAAGTAGAAATACCATCACCAGGACAGCATATAAAAACAGCAGCATTAACATTTCCTTTTCTTGCATATTCTAGTAATGTACTTCCGAGGGTCCCAACCTCTTGACTTCTGTGGACCCAACTTTATCATTACTGGAATCCGGGAACCCCCACAGAGCCATTAATGGAAGCCAGAAACCCAGGCCTAAACTTAGTTGATTATTTGAACCACAAAACAATACAGAAACAAGCATTACAGAAAACACATATGCAAATGATAAAACATATTATTTAATTTGCAAACAAAATAAAAAAAAAGGTAAGAGGAAGGTTGGAGCTTTTCTAAATTCAATTGAAGCCACACATCATCCATAACATATTCTATCTGATGCACTTGCACTGCTCTGACTACTCAATATGAGGATACTAATTTAATTTGTCGCCTCCAATTTCAAATTCCTTGACATTTACAGTACATTTTAAAATTCTCAATTGTACATTTAGCCACTTTATTAATCTGTTAATATGAGTTAATTTTCTAAGCAGTCAGGACCCCCTGAGGATGCTTCACGGACCCCCTGGGGGAACTACTAATGTACTCTGTATCTCATTCCCCCACAGAAAGCCAGGAGTACCCTTGCACATACATGAACGCCAAGGCATTGCCTTACACATATCCAAATTACTTTTTAGACTTATATTTAAAATATTTAATTAATGCTAGAATAAGTGCTTAATTTATTTAAAAAGTACAGGAGGCCGAAAGTCTTTCCTAGGGGCCTACTGCTGAATGCCAGGGATACCTGTGCATAGCGTTTTCTGCGGTATGGTGACATTTATTGGTTTTGAGGTACTGTTGGTAGGTAAGATGCAGTCATCCTCATAGAGGTGGATGTCTTCACTGTGGTGTCTGCTCTGCGTTTTTGTTTATAGAATCTAGTGTGTGTGGTATTGTCGGATTATTATATGAGGGGATATGTGCGATAGTCAGTGTGGCTGCAGAAGGGCCTATACTGATTGTTGTGTGTGTGCATTTTTTTTTACATTTTCTAGTTGTGCATGATTCCTATGGGTACTGCGTAGGAACCGAAGATGTGTATACGAGGAGGATATGCACATCTGCGTTGTCCCCCTGTTACTGTTTTATTGGCAGTCCCCAAGTGTACCAAATGTTCGCATTTGTGGTGGGAAGTAATGGAAATCAGTGCATGTGCATATGCGTTCGTGTAGGGTGTTTCGTTTGATACCAGAACAACCACTGACCACCTTCTCACCATACTGATCCCATGCATGTGTGCGTGTGGGGGTACGAGGGTACATGTATGTAAACTTTGTTTATTTTCAGACACCATCTTTTCCCCATCAAACTAACCTACTCTGTTCCTGCCCCCATGAATAATCTCCTTGTTTATTTTGAATCCATGTAAAGAGACGGCACGAGGTAACAGGAAGTGACACAGCTTAGAAGGTCTTTCCTTTTCCTCGGTTCCTTCTGCATAAGGCTAAGGGGGAGCTACAGTAGAGCTGTGGGTGCACAGAAGACCCACTGAAGTTAGGAACTTCCGGTCAAATGAACATCTATCTACGTGTCTGGGGTCAGGAGGAGGTCGGGGGTCTTGATATATGCTCGCACCCAGAAGGCACTGAGAGGGTTAACACTAATGTGATTCTGGAATAACCAGTTCGGCAGGATCCACCTCCCTCTCCACTGGCAAACACACCCTTGAGCAGCTGCTGAGATGGAAGAAAGGAGGTTCCACATTTATCAGAATTATAAATCCAGGCACAGTAATTATTATTAGTACCATGATTAAAACAGTTTATGGAACTTCGCTTCCTTAAAAACAAAGCTAGCATGCAATGTGAAACACACTTGAAATAGTAACACAAAGTTCAGATTAAAACAATTAGAAAAGTTCTAAGTTATAATTGAGGCAACAACGCATCTATCGCACCCAACTAAGCACCACCAGTCAAGCGGTCTCCCATCCACCCCGCTGTACTGTGACCTGATGCAGAACTCCCATGTGTAGCGCCCACTTGCCCTGTAGCGAGGCTAGGGCTCAAAGACAATAATTACATAATGAATATTTAAATTTCTCCTGGCCTTCCAGAAGATAATGTTCACATCTTGAAATATTAACGACGGTATTCCTGATGTGTATGGGCTACATAACTTCAGTGTTATGTGTTAAATTAATTAATGTGCTGCTCGGAAGTGATCTTCTTCATCATTGACACAATGATGTGCTTAATGAAGCAGTCCTGATTCACGTTCACCAAATTAACAATTAGTCTACTTTCCTTCACATCCCCGTGTCCTTTCCAGGCTGCCTCGGCGCTGAAGAACCGAACTGCTAATTCAAACTATTTGGAGTTCAGATAGAGATCCTCAAGGGGCTTGATTGCCTTGAATGCTTGTTCCTCTTGAAAGTCGGCCATCAGTGTGCAGTGTTACAACCTTTAACAACTTTACAAGCAATACCCACCATTTAGGAGCCTGACGCTATAAAGCTCTTGCACAATTGGGGCTTCCATGACCAAACCGCTAATAACTATTCAGGGCGCAGCTCGTGTTAATGCAGTAGGTGCAGTGGCACCGGGCCCCTGTGCAACCCATTCATGTTTGTTTCTTACTACATCATGGCCGCAAGGGCCAGTAAGGAGTTCCTTTCCGCTTGCTTAACTTAAGGTGATTGGTTCTACAGATACTCCGTAGTAACTCTTATCCTTTCAAGTTAAGCACAGACAACATCCTTTATGCTGGCTGGAAGATGCCCCCCATTTTTTTTTGAGCCAGACAAGAGCCACAGATGAGGTCAACGCTTCTTCATCCATCAGCTAATATAATAATTTCTGGTTTTGAGCGGCTCAACGGGTACCTGTTTTGTGGACCCAAGCATCCAGCAGCCCTGCACTGAGGCACCCAGCATCCCTGCACTAAAGACCCTGTAATTCTGCATAAAGCATTCAGCAACCATGAACCAAAATATCTATCATACCTGCATCAAAATAACCAGTGATCTTGCAACAAAGTGTTTGGCACGTTTCGACCAGTTTCTCCATCACCTCTGTACGAAAGCTCACACAACTCTTGCCGCTAAGGAGACAGCACTGCCCCAAAGTGTGAGGAAACCCTGAACAGAACCCAACAACTCCTCTGCACTGAAGCATAAAGCGCCTGTGAGTCAAAGAGTTTAGCACTCCTCTACAAAGGCTTCTAGCACTTCTGAACAAAGGCACCTCTCAACTGAACAGCCACCACCATGTAACCAAAGTACCACTGCAAAAACATTAAGAACCCCAGCACTGACTTGTAAAAATCCCGTCGACCAAATCTACAGCACCTATGCACTAGAGATTCCAGAATATTAAGACAAAGACACCTCGCCCCCTATTCAAAGTAATCATTGCTTAAAACAACCACCAACAAATAAACAAAAGCAATGAATACATCTGAAACCAAGCAGCAGGATGTTCTGAAGCACCCAGAACCCTTACACTGAAAATGCCACTTCACCAAACTGCCACGTAGCATACCACTGAGCCACGTAGTGATTTTTCATTAGAAGTTTATCCATAAAAAACGGCTGCTTCCTGTAGGAAGTTGGCTCTGTATGTGCTATTTCAAAGTAAGGAATAGCATGCACAGAGTCCAAGGGTTCCCCTTAGAGGTAAAATAGTGGTAAAAATAGATAATACTAATGCTCTATTTTGTGGTAGTGTGGTCGAGCAGTAGGCTTATCCAAGGAGTAGTGTTAAGCATTTGTTGTACATACACATAGACAATAAATGAGGTACACACACTCAGAGACAAATCCAGCCAATAGGTTTTTATATAGAAAAATATCTTTTCTTAGTTTATTTTAAGAACCACAGGTTCAAATTCTACATGTAATATCTCATTCGAAAGGTATTGCAGGTAAGTACTTTAGGAACTTCAAATCATCAAAATTGCATGTATACTTTTCAAGTTATTGACAAATAGCTGTTTTAAAAGTGGACACTTAGTGCAATTTTCACAGTTCCTAGGGGAGGTAAGTATTTGTTAGGTTAACCAGGTAAGTAAGACACTTACAGGGCTTAGTTCTTGGTCCAAGGTAGCCCACCGTTGGGGGTTCAGAGCAACCCCAAAGTCACCACACCAGCAGCTCAGGGCCGGTCAGGTGCAGAGTTCAAAGTGGTGCCCAAAACACATAGGCTAGAATGGAGAGAGGGGGGTGCCCCGATTCCGGTCTGCTTGCAGGTAAGTACCCGCGTCTTCGGAGGGCAGACCAGAGGGGTTTTGTAGGGCACCGGGGGGGACACAAGCCCACACAGAAATTTCACCCTCAGCAGCGCGGGGGCGGCCGGGTGCAGTGTAGGAACAGGCGTCGGGTTCGCAATGTTAGTCTATGAGAGATCTCGGGATCTCTTCAGCGCTGCAGGCAGGCAAGGGGGGGATTCCTCGGGGAAACCTCCACTTGGGCAAGGGAGAGGGACTCCTGGGGGTCACTTCTCCAGTGAAAGTCCGGTCCTTCAGGTCCTGGGGGCTGCGGGTGCAGGGTCTCTCCCAGGCGTCGGGACTTTAGGTTCAAAGAGTCGCGGTCAGGGGAAGCCTCGGGATTCCCTCTGCAGGCGGCGCTGTGGGGGCTCAGGGGGGACAGGTTTTGGTACTCACAGTATCAGAGTAGTCCTGGGGTCCCTCCTGAGGTGTTGGATCGCCACCAGCCGAGTCGGGGTCGCCGGGTGCAGTGTTGCAAGTCTCACGCTTCTTGCGGGGAGCTTGCAGGGTTCTTTAAAGCTGCTGGAAACAAAGTTGCAGCTTTTCTTGGAGCAGGTCCGCTGTCCTCGGGAGTTTCTTGTCTTTTCGAAGCAGGGGCAGTCCTCAGAGGATGTCGAGGTCGCTGGTCCCTTTGGAAGGCGTCGCTGGAGCAGGATCTTTGGAAGGCAGGAGACAGGCCGGTGAGTTTCTGGAGCCAAGGCAGTTGTCGTCTTCTGGTCTTCCTCTGCAGGGGTTTTCAGCTAGGCAGTCCTTCTTCTTGTAGTTGCAGGAATCTAATTTTCTAGGGTTCAGGGTAGCCCTTAAATACTAAATTTAAGGGCGTGTTTTAGGTCTGGGGGGTTAGTAGCCAATGGCTACTAGCCCTGAGGGTGGGTACACCCTCTTTGTGCCTCCTCCCAAGGGGAGGGGGACACAATCCTAACCCTATTGGGGGAATCCTCCATCTGCAAGATGGAGGATTTCTAAAAGTTAGAGTCACCTCAGCTCAGGACACCTTAGGGGCTGTCCTGACTGGCCAGTGACTCCTCCTTGTTTTTCTCATTATTTTCTCCGACCTTGCCGCCAAAAGTGGGGCCTGGCCGGAGGGGGCGGGCAACTCCACTAGCTGGAGTGGCCTGCTGGGTTGGCACAAAGGAGGTGAGCCTTTGAGGCTCACCGCCAGGTGTGACAATTCCTGCCTGGGGGAGGTGTTAGCATCTCCACCCAGTGCAGGCTTTGTTACTGGCCTCAGAGTGACAAAGGCACTCTCCCCATGGGGCCAGCAACATGTCTCGGTTTGTGGCAGGCTGCTAAAACTAGTCAGCCTACACAGATAGTCGGTTAAGTTTCAGGGGGCACCTCTAAGGTGCCCTCTGTGGTGTATTTTACAATAAAATGTACACTGGCATCAGTGTGCATTTATTGTGCTGAGAAGTTTGATACCAAACTTCCCAGTTTTCAGTGTAGCCATTATGGTGCTGTGGAGTTCGTGTAAAACAGACTCCCAGACCATATACTCTTATGGCTACCCTGCACTTACAATGTCTAAGGTTTTGTTTAGACACTGTAGGGGCACAGTGCTCATGCACTGGTACCCTCACCTATGGTATAGTGCACCCTGCCTTAGGGCTGTAAGGCCTGCTAGAGGGGTGTCTTACCTATACTGCATAGGCAGTGAGAGGCTGGCATGGCACCCTGAGGGGAGTGCCATGTCGACTTACTCATTTTGTTCTCACTAGCACACACAGGCTTGTAAGCAGTGTGTCTGTGCTGAGTGAGGGGTCTCTAGGGTGGCATAAGACATGCTGCAGCCCTTAGAGACCTTTCTTGGCATCAGGGCCCTTGGTACTAGAAGTACCAGTTACAAGGGACTTATCTGAATGCCAGGGTGTGCCAATTGTGGATACAATGGTACATTTTAGGTGAAGGAACACTGGTGCTGGGGCCTGATTAGCAGGGTCCCAGCACACTTCTCAGTCAAGTCAGCATCAGTATCAGGCAAAAAGTGGGGGGTAACTGCAACAGGGAGCCATTTCTTTACACTTCCCCTTTAACAAAACTCCTTGTGGCAGTGCATCACAACACCACCAGTGTGGTGACAAAACAGAGCCTGTGTCACTGTATCGAGGCAATAATCAGTATACACTGAAATTCTGTGTGCCTTCTATGCAAAACAACCAACAAACCAACAGAACAAAAACATCCACTACACCAGCACTGATATATCCAGTAGTGTTACACCAAAGCACACATACTTGGCACTAAAATGCAGCCCTTTCACAAAAACACTTAGGGCATTTGCACTGAAAACCAAGCCCGGCTGAAATTTTCATTATGCTGGCATAAGTCCTGTTTTTGAGAATTGTGAGTTATGCTAATTGTGCAACTTTATGGAAATTACACCAAAACACCACATAATGCAATTATGCTCCTGTGATAGTGCAGAAGCATGGGAAGAGTGTAAACAATTAGATCAGAAGTGGCTGTTGTAAGCGGCACTTTTGTTTTTCATGTTGTTTCTTTGACATGAAATCCGTCCATGTGTCAAAAATTGACACAAATGCATTTCACGCTAAAATATAGCTCTAAATTAAGGATTTGCATTTTATATAATTTCACATAATTTTCCTGAAATTTTGTATAAGTACACAAATTCTGCACAGCTGTACTGAAAACCCTGTGCTGTTTTTAGGTCGGGCGCACAAGCGCTTTGTCCTGCTGTAAGAATTGAGGGCTTTTAACCACGCCCACCTCATGCCCAGCACTTTCACTCGTTTGGGTGCTTGCCTTTCAAAAATCACTTGTTATCATTGGCAAATGCTTTGTGTGTCCTGCCTTGGGTCGGTTTTGTTACAGGCTTGCAGACTGACCCTGTTACATGGTTAATTGCACGACTGCTGATACGTTTGACTTTGAGAAAACTTATTTTTCCTTTTGTGTCTCTCCTTTGTGCTCATGCTCATGGCAGCCAAGATGCTTTGAATCAGCTTGCTAATGTCAATGAATGTCTTACACTTCATTTTTAATTTATGTGACAATAAAAGTCTGGTTGGGACCTTACAATGCTAATAGCTCTAACTCAAGCAAATGCAAGACCCATTGCATTGCAAATGCTTGTTCAAAACATCCAGTCTCTCTAAGCCTCTGCATGAAATTATAGTATAATAAACTCATGGCTTGAAAAGGAACGTATTCCTTCCATAGTCCTCAAAATTCATCCTTCCAAACTGTGAGTTAGATTGTGATGCAAATCTGGGTAAATGGAGCAAACGGGACCAGGTAATAAAGAGAATAAGGTACATGTGGCGTCATTGCTCTGCAGCCAGAGGAAGCGGAGCAGAGTGTTTGGAGCGCTAGAACCCAGGAAACGAGGAGGAGCTAGTGAACTGGCCCTGGCCCAGGGTATAAAGGTCTCAAATGGCTTTTAATGTGACACCAAATATTTTAAAAAATTGGAGAAAATAAAACAGTGTCATATTAGCTCCTTGAGACCAGTGGAGAACATCACATTTTTATGAATGTATGTCAGAACAACGCATGCCTGAACAACGAGGTTGGAACAACGACCGCGTTGTTACCACTAATGCCTTTACCACGAATGCCTTAACAACGATTTTTCGTTGTAAAGGCATTCCTGGTAAAGGCATTAGTGATAGGCATGCATGGTTCCAGCATGCGTCCCCCCTGCCCCCCCCCACCCCCTCCCCTAAAAATTACCGTGACCCCCACCCCCTCCCCTAAAACCACACCAACCCCCCACCCTTGCCCCATAAACTACCCCAACCCCCCCACCTCGTCCCTAAAATTACCGCAACCCCCACCCTACCCCAAAGCCTAAAACAACCCCAAACCCCACCCCATCCCTGAAACCTAAAGTACCCCAACCCCAACCCTAAAACCACCCCGCCCCTAAAACTACCCCGAGCTCCCCACCCTGCCCCTAAAACCTAAAGCTCCCCAACTCCGCCCCTAAAATTACCCGACCCCCCAACCCATCCCTAAAACCTAAACTACCCCAACCCCCACCCCTAAAACCTAAAATCACCCTAACACCCCGCCCCTAAAACTACCCTGAGCCCTCCACCCCACCCCTAAAACCTAAACCCCCCAACCCCCACCCCACCCCTAAAATTACCCGACCCCAACCCACCCCTAAAACCTAAAACCACCCCAACCCCCACCCCTAAAATTACCGCAACCCCTCACCCCACCCCTAAAACCACAGCAACCCCACCCCTAAAACCTAAACCACCCCAATCCCCCACCCCATCCCTAAAAACCTAAACCACCCCGACCCCCCAACCCCCAAATACAAAAAATACCCGACCCTCACCCCGCCCCTAAAACTAAAAATACCCCTCCCCAAACCTAACCCGCCCGACCCCCCACCCCTAAAACAAAAAATACCCCAACCCCCCACCCTCGCCCCTAAAACGAAAAATACCCCTCCCTCCCCGCCCTAAACCGCCCGACGCCCCTCCCCTAAAAGCTAACACCCCACCCCTGCCCCATAAACTAAAAATATCCCAACCCCCCACCACCACCGCCCCTAAAACTAAAAAAATACCCCGACCCCCCACCCCGCCCCTAAAACTAAAACCCAAAACCCTCCAACCCCCACCCCGCCCCTAAAACTAAAACCCCAGCCCCCCACTGCCGCCCCACTTACCTGACTCGTTGCGTCGCCCTCCTCAGCCGACTCCCTTGTTTTGTGCCTTAACCACGCATGTGTGTTGTTCAGCACATGCGTGGTTAAGGCACAAAACAACCAAGTCGTGGTTAACGAAAGCGTTGTTCTGATTTCATTGCCCACAACTTCGTTGTTCCGGAGTCGGCATTCAGGGCGTTTCCCCATTTTTACATATTTGGAGCCATCTCAATCCTCACCGCACCGGTGAGGAGTTGGGGCGGTGAAGAGGCATGCCAACAGACTTGGTGTCTTTTTTAAAGAAGATTTCTTTTCTCATCTGCTTGTTTATAGTCTAAACAGAGCCTTTCTTTAATATTATCCATTGCAAGGCCACCTGTATGTCTCTTAAGATAGTTATTGCTATTGTCTCTATTTGCCACAGCCTTTATTTTCAGGATAGACTGTATAGACAGTGTATATCAGAAAGTGCATTACTGATGACATAGTCGGTTGCATTACATATCATTTAACCATTTGTGTCCATCATTTGCACATGTGTTGGCTGATGGTGAAAATACACTCATCCGTCTATATGAATCTGGTCTGAGGAGTTGTGTCTGTTGCTCGTGGTAATGGATATGTACCGCCGGTAAGTGTGCAGCCAACAACCTTTATTCTCAATATGTAAAGACAACATCAGAAATGACATCTTCAACATCAGAACTTGTGATGTTACACAAGCATTGATATTTTGAAGCAAACAAGTGACCTTTTCATTATCTGTTTGCTGACAGTTGAAATGCAGCGTTCCATTTATATGTGGCTACTGCAAGGATACCTGCCTATAATGCTGCAGTACAAGAAATAATATGTATGAGAAAGCATATTACTAGTAAGTGTAGTAGGGGAAGCGTTTCATAGCAATATATTATCGATTAATGCATTTAACGTAGTGGTGTTATCAATGATGTCACTAGTGACTTCATATGTACTATGTCACTTGATGAAGTAATTTATCACGTAGTGCTGATTTAATCTGGATAATAATAAATCAATATTGAAAATCAGAAAAATGAAAATTGAGAACAGTGCATGTGTGTGGCTATGGTTGCAACTCATCACAACTAGCAAATGCTATCTATAATGTCTTTTAACAGAATATTTTCCCAAATATGTTAAATTTGTTTTGGAGGTTTGCTAAGCTCCTCATCTTGGTGGCTAACATCCCTTAATATAAGTTGTTTCAGACAATACATGTTTGTGGGAGAGCTGATATTACCATTATCAACAGATTTATTAGTCGTGCTTTAGATATCTCGGAAAATAGTTGCAGATCACCAGTGCTTCCATGTGTCCTTCGAACTTGAAATTACTGAATTTAAGGAGATAGGAAAACAAACCTATGCGGGTGCCGCCGCCACCAACACCACACCCTCCAAACAGATGATGTAAGCAAGATACTCCCTGCCATAGTGCATCTACATAGCTGCTGTATATGTTAATATACCTATCTATCTATATGCATACTGAAAAAACACAACTAAAGTGACTTTATAGTTAGATGATGGAATGAGACAAGATCCAATGTCAAAAAAACAAAAACCTCTGAAATATCCCAGTTATAGTTTAGTGAACTTACTAAAACTATTGCTTCCGTCATGCACGGCTTGTGACCTCATACAGTACATTGCCCAAGACTTCTTAAATGACAACATTGATGCAATCACTGATTATAATTAAATAACTTTGTTCAAATTACTAATGAGATCAACCAGTGATTGACAATGTGCTATAAACTTTGTAAGCTTGTCTGTAATCATTGGAAAGATGTAAAAGAAATTGCATATTTCAGAAGTGGAGCACTTTTGATGGATATCATTATCTTTTTACTTGTAATCGCCACAAGGAGATGGGTGCGGTGATGGTAGGTCACTTACGGAGAGCTGGCAGTTGAAAATCATTGAACAATAGAGCCTTTGGTCAACCGTTGGTATGAAGGGTTGAAGTCTGAACAAATAGGGTGTTTGGGTGGTCATGGAGGGGTGGAAGCAGGGCCATACCCCTGCTTAGAATGACCGAAGGCCATGCATAGTTGGGGCTGGCCACGTGCAGAGTCTGGCCATAGGACAAGCCTCGGCCCCATCCCTATTGTGTGTTAGATGCAGAGTGTGGTGTGAAACCAGGCCTTGTAGGCAACCTCTATTGTGTATGTGCAAAGCGGGTGCATGGTGGGGGTTGGTCACATGTTTAGGGGTGGGTGCAGACCCTGGCCACAGGCTAAGCCCTGTGTCAAATGTGTCCTACATATGGCTGAAGATCGTGCGAGGCAAAGGTGTGGTGCTTGCAGAGCGTTTGGTGCGGGGCCTTGATGGAGGGTTAGCATTGAGTTCAAGTCTTACAACGGATTGGATGCAGGGATTAGCAGGGGTTTATGACTGAGTTGTCATGTCATCAACAATGTCATTTAGGATGTAAGGAATGATGTATTAAGTGAGGTCATAAGCACTGTATGTTGGAGTTGCAAGTTATAGCTAGTTCACTAATCTACAGGAACACCAGTAACGTGTTGCTTGTTTATTTTAGGCGAGATTCCCTTCATCAAACCCACACTCAGAGTGCTCCAATACCATTAAATACAACCCGGAAACATTGAACATAGTAGAAAGGCTGTGCATATTATCAGTACATAGCTCAGAAGTACATTGAACTTGTTCAGTAATTCATCTGTCAAAAACATTTAAAACCAAATGAGGTATCAGGCCTTTTGAGGAAATAAGTAATTATACAGTTCAGACTCATTCCCCCAAAAATCAAGTTTGAAAGTGTCCATGATCGAGTATCTCAAATAAATCATACCTGAAAGAGTACTGTGTGTACGATCTGGTAAGGGAATGATCAAGTACAGATAAATGTCTTATCCAAAAGAACAAGAGGATTACTATAGTTCGAAATGTCATTAAATACAAAAGCAAAAGAAAGTTGCAAAAAAATTGAAACAGGACTGACACGTCTGACATCCCCAATATCACCCGGTACTGCATCAACGCAGTGGAAAGAAGACTTGTGCAAAACTGCTGTTTCACCCCGTTTTACACTGGAAATCATAGAGCAATATATAATGAAACAAAGTGAACGGTCGTACTTCGCTTTTTGTGCATGTGTATGGAAATTAAAAGCTGCTTCCCGGTGGGTTTGTTAGGTCCGATTAGAATAACAGAAATAGAAGCCAGCATTACCGCAAACAGTGCCACAATCAGTAGCCCTAAAAACTGGCTGTCCCTGCCTGCAATATCCTAGGCGTAAAAAGTCTGAAAAGCACCCCTTTACTCCCCAGCAGTATTTCACAGACATGCCGCATTGCTCCTTGATGAGGAGCGAGCCCTGCATATAAAACTGTTTTCTTCTCACGTCATAATGAATACAATGAAGTCCGATAGCTCTGTTGTAGAGGGGAGGTCAAAATGTATTCCGCACAGAGGGTCGCGGAACAGAGACTGCCATATCTGCTGTCACATCTATTGAAGTCATAAAGGATAAAGGACAGCAATGGGAAGAATGGTGTTACGGTGGGCTGGAGGACTAAAAATGGTGGCTACCTTGAGAAGCAGCCATCCTTTGAAACAGTAGGATTGGAAAACAATTGTCAGAAGCAGGGCGAAGGCAAAACATTGGTGCATTGCTTGGTGATTGCAAGAAAAGATGACTAACACCTGATCATGGGCTCCAACCAGGCCACTTCCAGTGTTATCCACTCCAAAATGAATCCCCTTTTTGCAATTCATTGCTTTCACTGCATTGGATGTTTCATTCATAAAAGAAACAGATCAAGAGAAGCATGCAAAACTAGTACCTAACTACACGTGTGAGTTCAAAGGGAGTGGACAGAGACAATTATGAAACTTTTAGGGCCTCTATTATACGGTTAATAGTTTTTCCACAATACCAGCCCCTTACGCGTGTGGCCCTATCAGAATGAGGAATATTACACAAAACTTGTTTTTCTGCATTAATCCCACTTGTTACACCCCAACACTGGGCATGGTATCACACAAACATTTCACCAATGTCCCAGAGAAGAAAAGCATGAGCCATGGTATTTCCACTTTACTTGTAATTCCTGATTCCACCGCTAGCTCAGTTACAGGCAGGATCAGTGACTGTTCCTGATCAAATTGGGAATTGCTGAGCCCTTGGAATCAACCTAGAAGACACATGGGACCATATCTCAGACAGTGCTGTGGGGGCATAGGAGGTGCCCCCCCATTTTCTGGACCCCAGAGCATTGTAGTGTTGTAGAAGAGACTGCAGATGCTTGTGCGCCCCCTTCTGTAGTACAGATAATGGGGGTGGGCATATAGTTTACAAAAGTGTTCCCTTACTAGTATGGGAGTGAGTGACTGCATGCTTCTGCAAGGGATGCCGGGGGAGGGGTCAGTGGTACCCCTTTGCCCCGAGTCCAGAAGTCTGCCCTCATTGGGCACACTAACTCAGATCTCCACCATTAGTGTTTAGTCGTAGTTATACTTGTCGAAGCATTAGTGGTTAGGAATGTCAAAACATTAACTGCATGAACTGCTGGCTATGGGTGTTACAAAACATTACTTCCTGTAGGCTACAAGTTACATTGTTTCTAGTCACCTTTTTATCCATACATTAACCTGTAAATCCACTGGCACACAGATTCGAAATGGAGAATAAGAAAATCGCCCACTCAAGCATCAAAAGTGGTGACCAAACCAAAAGGCATATAAAAGAATACTCAGTTTGCTCCAATAGGATAACACAATGCGTGCTGTTACTTTTGTTCCTTAAACTGGGCTTTTCTTCCAAAATGATCACGTGCAATCTGTTGTCGACGAAGGAAGGTGGTATCGAAAGATATACTATCCTTTGACTTGTAATCAACAAAACCCCCACTTGGTCCTAGTTTAGGATTAGGGCTCATTACACAATCTCAAAACTCTCTTCTTACGATCCAGACATGGCTCCACTGTTTCAATGTGTCTACTTTTTATTCCTAGATTGACTTGGTGAAATAGAGCACACAGGTTTTGTTGATGTAAACACACTTTCGTTAGTGCATCTGCCATTCTTTCAGGGTGCACATATAAAAGTGTGTAGTACAGGAAAAGTGCATTATAGACACAGAGCTGAGAAATGTAAAAAAGCTGTGCAGCCTGATGAGTATCCTATATATTATACACACACACAGCTCTTCTACGTATGTACACACACACATACACACACATATATATTTATATACACATACATATGTTGGTTATTTAATTGCATAAAATTCACATTTCACAGGGAGCAGTGATCTATTTTCTATATTTCCAGAAATGACATTATATTGACAGCCTCTGGGGAGCTTTATCATGGCCCATTGTTTAAGTAGCAAAGAAAATCCTCAAACATCTCCGGTTTAGCCAGTGAGACCATGTGCTTTTTAACACACACATATGCAGTAACACAATTAAGAACAGAGAAACGCAATGGTGTGCACAGGGCCATAGTTCTGAGTACATTAATACACAACTACATTGCGGTACAAAGTAATTCTACACATTAAGCCCAGATAACATGGAATGCAGGAAATACGCGAGATATGAGAGTAAAAAAAAACGAACATGGTTTTCAAACATCACTTCTTTGTGCACTAAGCCCCAAAGTCAGATGCAAAGAACAAAGGATGGAAAGCAAGGTTCGGGTCTGCCCTTATTGTAGAGCACTCCAGTAGAATCTTATAAAGAAAACAATACGAACCGAAAGTCATTTAGGCATGAAAAATGCTTTAATGCATCAAACAACTGAAACGAAAAACAACTTCAAAACTCACCAGGAAGTATTCAAAAATTCATTAAAATTTAAAAACGTGTTCAAACCAATACAAGCTTCATTTTTACATGAAGTTGGGGGTTCATTATTCCATCTATTATTAATTCGATCATCTGTACCCACTCGCTTTCATCCTTGTCCAAGCACCATTTGGAAATAAAGCATCTGTTGTGCTATTCAAATCCAACACTAGCACGTCATTTATTTGTCCTGTTCCACTATCATGAATTTCCAGATGTCTATTTGTGGAGTCCATTTACCCAACAACTCCCTGGTCCCGACTTCACTTCAACTCACTGTGCTTTGACCCGGCGCGTGGCAGTATTTCCCGCGCGCGGTGTGCGTCACCGGCAGCGCGCCTCGCGCAGAGCTCATTAGAGTAGTAGCAGGGGTCGTCGGAGGCAGTAATTGTACCTCGCCAACACCGGGCACGGCTTCAATGACTGACTTCAGCCGCAGTGTCGATAACATGCATTCGTTCAGTCTTGTGGCCACAGATTCCTTCTTGACAACCTCCTCGCTGACGCACACTCGTCACCTCGGCGTAATCACGGCCGCAGTTCTTTTGGTCTTTATTCCACAATTTGTGGCACTTTCCGCCCACCAGCAGAGGCCGCGGAGCCCACACTGCACAGCACATCAGACTCTGCCATCACCTGAAGACGAGCTCGCGCGCGTGTCACGGCGCGCCTTTGTTTTGACAGAACACATTTCAAAAAGCATTAAGTTTTCATGAGACATGAATGAGTGAAGAGGGGCTGCGTTCACTCTACACGGCTGTCAAGGCGCCTGCACAGAGCGTTTGCTACAGTCCAGAATATTTTAATGGTGTTTCTGATGCCAAGCTGACACTTCAGGCACCAGTGACAATACTCTTCCAATGTAGAACTTGAAACATAGGTTGAAAAAACCTCACACCTTTAACTTAAAGTCCTCTCCTTTTCTGGGTTACTCTACCAATAACATTAAGCTCAGTGTCCTCTCATTGCTGCTCCACTATTCCCCATGGACCCCGGCCCAAAAGGAACGTTGTTTTACCAAATGCATATTTTAGTATTTAATTATTTAGATTTTTTCCTTAAGATCGAGTAAAGAGGAAACAGCATGAAAGCATCGTTTACACAGATAGCCAGGGGAATGTAAATGCATGAGGTCTTGCAAATCAACAAGGAGTTAAAATGCATAGCATAGTTGGAAAACAAGCACTGACAATGTCACTAGATCTAGCTTATAAATGAAAGTGCAATTTCATTGGTGTGTTTACTCAATCAATAATTCATCATACATGCATCCTGTCACTTTACTTTTCACTCTTGCATTCATTCATCCACCCAAGGACTAATTTTTGCATTGACCCACTTTAGCAGCCTAAATAATACAAACACTCTCAACAAAACTCAGTATACACAACATAAATTAAAAGGATAAAAGCAAAAAGAAAAGGTAACATAATGCTGTCTAGACGTGGCAGGAATATGCCTGCAATCATAAACAAAAATGAACATAGCAGAGAGTAGTCATCTAGCAATGACACTGTACATAGTGTACCACTGTTTAAAAGTTCCAGCGTGTCATGGACAACACCATTCCATGATGGTTTAGAGGAAGTGACTAGTCTGGATACCATTCTGGGAACCATGTGCTGAAGATGAAAGATGAAATGAGCAACAAACCAGCAGCTCCTTAGCATTTTCTAGGGAGCTGTAGAATGCTCTAAAAAGGGAAAATAAAACCAGGAGAAAGAAATGATAGGGGACATTTAACAGGACAAAACAGAAAACTAAACTATTAACGTCTGGCCATGGCACCAACGTACACTCATTTTCAAGCAGATGTGCACGTGTGATCACTGAAATGGCAAGAGAGTCAATAGCTCAAATAGACTGAATAATCTGCTTCCATGGACGGAAGGGGACTGTAAAGGACTCTTACCGAACAATAGCAGAAGAGGACTAAGCCAAAGTGAGTGATTTTTTAGTACAATATAATGGCAGACAATTTAGCCTGCCAGGCCCCCATGAAAAGATTCTAGCAAGAATTATTACTGTGGAAATCATATACCAATAGGAATTGTCTAAAGGGGTAATTGAGACCAAAATACTTGAAATAGATGCCGGTAACAAAATAGATGTTTGCGGGCCTTAATTCAGTGCAATAACGATTATCCATAAAGTCCTATTGACTTTAACATATATTTTTCATAACGAATAAAGCAGGCCTACTACCTTTTCATCATAAACAGATCAGACAAACTGAAATAACCTTTTCTCTGTTAACCAATCAGGCCAATGGGCTTGTCATCATAACCAGCTAAGTTCTACCTATTTACACAATACATATCATCAGGTTCATCATAATAAAATTACAGATATGTACAAAATCAGTGGCCAAAAGAATGTTTAAGAGTGCCACCAACACCAAAACCCATGCCTACTACAGTAATCTGTGAGAATCCATATACCAACTTAACTGCCTACAGGCTTAGCACAGTGCAATAGCAATCGACTTTAATATATTATTGCATTTAAAACATGTTTTTCTAAATATTAAACTTAGACCTACTCATTTTGTCATAACTTTGCATACCATGCACATCAAACCTATGGAATCTAGCATAACTTTTACAAATGAACCAGTCAGACCTTTGGTATCATTTGATACCACTGGCTGACACCATAACCAACACAGACCTGCAGATGTGCACAGTTAGACGTACAGGTGTAACACAGTGTAATAACAGTCAACCCTAAAAACCTATTGCCTTTAAAACATGCTTTTCATAATAAGAAAGTGAGGTCAACTGGCTTTTTCACAACATTTTAAAATATGCATGTCAAACCCATGGAATCTGATATAATCTTTACCAATGAACCAGCAAGGCCTGTGACGTCATTTGATGCCACTGGCTTTAATACCATAACAGATCTAAACGTGCATACAGAAGGTAACTATCATGCGTACAGTTGCAAAATTACATATATGTGCAACATTACAATTGTCAAAATAATACACAACCTCTCTCACAAGGGCCTAATGATTGTAACCGTTAAAATTATCAACCCTCAGGGTCTGGCTGCCAGAGGGGTGACCAGCACCAAAATCATTGCCAAATGCCTGTCAACAGCCTGTAACACATTCTGATAGCAATCCTCTGTTTAAGTCCTAGTGGCTTCAGCAAAAACGTTTCATAATAAATAAAGCAGGCTTACTGCCTTGGTCATAACAAGCAAATCGGTCCTAGGCACCATAACATTCCCCAGTGAACCAAGCAGACCCATTGCCTTTATTATTGGCTTGTGATCATAACCAGCTCAAGCTTACTCTACTGAGCATAAGCCTTTCCACAAGGCAACCATCAGGCATACAGCCTTAAAATTACACATTTATACAAAGTAAATTAGAGTTGGCAATGCAAATACTGTCTCTTCTAAAAGGGCTTAAGAAGGATTATCACAGTGTAACTTTTTTGCTATGTTTTTCAGAAGATATAACCAACAACAAAACACTTACCTACTGTGAAAATCTGGGACATTCCATGCAACAACATACCTCTTTACAGGCTTTAATACAGAGTAATATAAATCCACTCTTAAATGCGTACAGTCTTTAACATATGCTTTTCACAAAGAATATGGCACACCTACTACCTTTGTCATAATATTTCATAATAAACCAATCAGGCCTATAGTCTTGATCATTGGCTTGCCACCACAGCAAACAGACTCCTGCTTTTTTTAGCATAAGCTAGCCCACAAGGCAAAAGTGTAACACAAGCACTCTTTGATTGTGGACATGGACAACTTCTGACCATAAATGCTGTACTCAAGGGAACCAACATGTGAGCAGAGTCCAGCCCTCTCAGTAATGATTCTGAAACATCTGTCAAGTCAGTTGGAAAAAACTTTGTGAAAGATATTCAGGGAAAGGCTAGAAACAGAGGCCTGTTCTCGTAAATAAATATATATATAATATACTTTGAAAGCATAAACAAGTGGCATGAGCAAAAGGAACGCATTCACTTGAATAGGCCTCAAGAGAGAGGAACTATGGGAGATTTACTATTGCAGTGAAGACTTTGGTCCATCATTGAAAGAAGTACTGTTTGTTCAGAAATATTTCAGGACGTAAACACCTTGTGCGTACTGTCCAAGAGAATGGATCAAATATATGCCTCTGGCTGGAAAACTTGTTAGTTCCTCATTGAAGCTCAGCAGATCAGAGAGTATTTTAGCTCTCGAACACTCAAATGCATTATTATCCTACTGCAATATTAAACAAATCTCTGTGGATCAAATTTAATTTCCATAGACAAATGAAATATATTTGATTAAATCCCGCCGTGAAAAATGAGATCTTAACAGATAATGTATACATGCATTAAAAGCACCCCAGAGATGAGGTCCAAATACCCTTGTTAAATTGCATCACAGATTATCTTTCTTGTATTAAAATACCCACTGGTCAACATGCTACTCACTTTTACTTTTAATAAAAAAAGGATATGGATTAGAGCCTAACGTGGCACATCAGCCTCCGCCCTCTGGATGAGTCCCCTTTACATTAAAGGATTGGAAGTTGAGTGGGAAATACGCTAAATATACAATGTGGTGTTAGATGTTACAGGAGTGACTAAACCCCTCACCATAAATGTCTCAACCAACAATACACCCATTTCATAAACAAAAAGTTGATTTTTAGACAAGCATCGCTGCTAAACAGAAAAGTGTAGCATATCTTGTAGGAGTTGCCAAAAACTGAATAAACCAACTGCTCCACAAGATATTGTTCTACAAACCAGGCAACCAAATGTAAACATGAAACAGACAAGTTTACTATAAACTCAATATACAAAACACTGGTGCAGGTTTTGCCTTAAAAAGGTAAATAAATTAAAATACAGATTAGATTTTATGCTGATTGTATCCCTATTGTGAGCTTCGTCAATCCACATTAGGTCACTCCGTGATGGGTCACTCTGTCCTCAGAAGAAGGACTGACAACAGAGATTCACTCATTTAGGTAAAATAAGTAGTTCATTCTGATCTGGCTATCCTTGGTGTGAAACTCTAATTTAATGCATCCTGGAGTCCATTGACCAACATACGTTCTTTCATTCCACTTTTCCAAGTATTAGCAGATCTTGTATTTCCTGAAATTTTCTGGGCACTAGTGTAGCCTCATTGAAATATCAAGAACCACACAGGCCACATCCTTTGGTTAACACAGGCTCTTGTGACACTGACCTCATCTTAGTGCTAACATTCACTAAGGCCGTGTTCATTTGAAGAGTGAATACATGAAGACTAGTAAATAAAAAGTATAGATAAAGTCGATAATAGGACAAAACTAATTATGTCACCTTTATGATTACACTTAGACTAATGGTTTAAAAATCAAGCTAATGTGTTAGAAATGGTTGTTTGAGCAAAGGATTCACCTGGCAGAGACCGAGTATGGCGGATGTTAAGTGTCAATAGGACGAAGTAACTTCACACATTCTGTAACATTTTTGGCAGCCGTGAAGGTGGGCCCTTTATAGAAGGGAAAAGAGCAAATTATGTTAGAATGTAGGTTCAAGCGCTCCGCCTTCCATGTCTGGAGTATCAGCGAACCCTACAGACAGCTGAGATCTTGCATGTTGGAAGGTGGTTACTAGCGAGGAAAGATGTCAACCAATGGTCTTCCATTCATCTCACTTACAAAGTATTGAGGCCCCATTGGCTCCCTTGGGTTCGCGGGATGTCCTTTGGAACAACATGCTAGAGAGGTCAGTCTCCAGTTGTGTGCACCCTGTGCCCTCTGAAAGGTTATTCCCGATGGGTATTACCTAGGAAAGGGAAACTGGCAGCACCAAGAGTTCCCCATGTAAGCATACAACGAATACGCAGATCACAAGTTCTGTAAAGTGTTAAAAAATATGGACAATACAATAGAGTGTACTGATCACAAACTACACAAGCAACTGCAACACTAAGGATTTGACAATATGTAATTGAACGTGAAGCAATTAATTAAGCCTAGACGTGACAAGGTCATTTAAACACATTCATAATCAGGAGTCTTCTCATCCAACAATCACAAGTAAAGGTCCTGAGAGACACTGCACTCTACTGGGTAAAAAACAGCCAATAGGGGTTGATTGCAAAATGTAATCCTTTGCATTTCATTTACCAGACACCCCCTCTGGAACCCGTTAAACAAATGCACTCCAGATCCATTTTCCCCAAAAATGTTGCTCCTCTTACAATACATTGTCAATGAGATAATACAACCATGCCTCTGTCTTCATCAATACAGGAAGTGAAAATCCCTATTACCGTTCATATTTCCTCATTGGCTGATTTCCCCAAGCATTCGGCAAAATAATTCATTCATGTGTGCTGTACAACAACGTGTAGGACATTCTGTACAAGAAACCCATGCCAAAAACAAATGAAACTCCTTACGCTCCCTGACGTAACTGCATAAACGGAGGGACAATACAAGCTGGGGGCGGAGTGCGCGGTCTCCTTGACTTACTGTACGCTACTTACTTTCAGAGAACATAGATAACAGGCAGAGAGATTTAAAAACTGGATACAAATAATACATATTGTGTGGGAGCGGCCTGCTTTCCCCATAATGGTACTATTGCATAATTATTGTACTTGTCGAATAAATACTGCTTAAAATATTTGATTAATAGTCAAATCATTTTACAGCAATTCAAAGCAGGGTGAATCAGATAACCATTTCATTCTTGAAGAACAAGACAGCAAGCAAATGAGTTGTTATTGATCTGTACATCCTGCCCCATTCATCATTGCTCAATAATAATCATAATTGTCTATATTTTTATATAGTACATCCCCCATAATTATTTTTATCTTTTTATAGCTCTTTAAAAAACATCGGTGTCACTGTTATCCAATTTTGTAGTAAGCAGTTTGGTGACTTCAGAAGATTTTAATGTTATTTCGACCCATAAACTACTGGTAACGATGAACTTCAGGTTGCACACAGCTCTCTGCAGAGAACACATTACCATCTAAGCTTTCTTATGTGCTGTCACAAGTGCATAATTGGTAAAGTCACCAAATGAACATATTCCTACTAGCCCTTGTAATGACCTTACAAAAAGTGGTGAGAATATTTGGAACACCTTGGGCTTATAATGCTATTTGAATTGTATGCCACAAATGTATGTGACTGCACTAAAGTAACCTGCTGGAATACAGTCCCCAAAATAGTTTACTTTGGTTGCTCTTCGCTTTAGATCACCGGTTTGGAAAATCGCTGACATATAGGACCAGTGTATTTAGTTGGAACATTAAAAAAACACTAACAGGATTCAAAGGATCTTGGGAGACACTAAAATGGGCAAAGTGTACCACCATTCACAGACTGTGCAAAAGAAAACAGTATATTGAATGCACCAGAGAGCCTGAGAAGTCATACGTAGCACGTGATGGGAGTCCACACAAGACCATGTCTGGAGGAAGACGCAGGAGTCTGACATGCAGAGTCTACTAGAGGCAGGCCTATGTTCTACTCTCTCTTCCAGCCCCATCCCCTCAAAAACAGATCAGCCGCAGCTCAGTATAGTTTTCCAGCCCAGCTTTCAACTCGAAAACTAATTAAATTACAGCAAATGAAAGCAAGGCGGAAGGGATAAATGGTATGCAAGCGCATGCCATCCTCGAAATCTCCTGAGTTACCAGCTTTACGTTGTCCTGAAATAGTGCACGCGTCTCTTTTCCTCATTAATGCCACAAAATGACTCTGAGATGAGCAAGAAAACAAAGTAATGATCTAATTGGTTCTATGCTCACCTTCATTAGGCAACAAACATGCCTACTCAAAGTGGTAATGCAGTCAATGTGGAATTTCATAGTGTTTGATTACAACATTGTCTTGGCGCTGCCGGCAGAAATTCCTTGTATTCTAGAAAACCCCCTCTGCTCCCAATCGACACAGTCATATCACAAGCTTTCTTGTATTTTGAGTCGATTGCCTACCACCGAACCTGACACAATAAGTAGCTATTAACCTTACAGGTGCCAAGCCGCTTTTGAAACACAACCGATCCATTTATTGATGTTTCTTCAAGCTTGCGTCAAACATTTAAAGCTTTAATGAAGGAGACCATGCCAACACTTTGGTTGTGCTTCATATGACGTTAATCAACACTTGATAAACGACATGCTAAAATACCTGTTTGCCGACATTGGATGGTTATCTTAATCTTTTTCTACCAACTGTTTCTCAAAAACGTCAAAAAACTGTAAAAAAATAAATATTTGTAAACACAATTGTAGAAGTGGTGGTTTTTTTTTAAATCACACCAAAAATAGCGCCACTACAAATGTTTTTGAAGCAATTTAGCAGTTATCTTCTTGCATAGTTCAACTTGACCCCATCGGCCCCCACTCTGAACACCACAGAAAGGTCCAGTGTGTATTCTGTTGATACATATGTGCATGAGAGTAAACAGAGATTGGCAAAGTGTTGCTGAATCGACAGATTTATGTCTCTTTCCAAATATAGTATTAATTGCATAAACAGCACATGGCCAAATTTGTGGGAGAAGAGGAGATATGGCCCGATGGCTGGAGCCGAGACTTTGAAACTGGAAAATCAGGTTCGAGACTCAGAATCCCCTCAATATCTTGCGGTTCTGATCAGTGGCTTAACCTCCGGGTGCTTATAAAATAAATCTGACCTTGTGTGCTCTAATCTGGTGCTAATGTAAAGGACTCCAATACCCTGGGGCGAGTTCACACTATATGAAACTAAAAAGACAAAAAAGACAGGTAGAAGGAGATATTGGGTAACCTGAGGAAAATCCCACTGCTCGCTTGAATGAGGAAAATATCCATCACATCACACATACCATCCTCCGTGAAAGAAAAGTTTGAAACAAGCTCAGACAGCAAAGACCTTTGAGCGACTGAAACCAGGTGCTCTCCAGTGAGACAATAACAAATAGTGTCAAAGGCAGCAGACAAACCAAACAAAGGAGCAAGCAGAGTAAAATTAATCTGCCATTCCCAAGATGTCCTCCAAAAGAACGAATACCTGAGCACATTTATTTTTGATTCTTTGCAACTTATGGAATCAATGGTTCAAAGTGAAAGACCTTCAAGCTACTCACCCACACGTACATGGACATACACATCGCAGGACCAGCCTACCTGAACCACCGTGTCTCCTTCCACACCCCTACCAGATCCCTCCGCTCCACCCAGATGGCCCTGGCCACCATCTCTCGCATTCGTAATGCCACCGCCGGAGGACGATCTTTCGCCAACATCACAGCAAAGAGCTGGAACAACCTCCCCCTGCACCTCAGACAAAGCCCATCGCTCATCATC